>NC_062555.1:29853551-30461330 GCF_016906955.1 Phacochoerus africanus | reverse complement strand
TTTGTATCTTTATTCCATGAAGACAAAATTCCCTTCTTCTCAAATATCTCTGTGAGAGGTACCCGCTCTTATCGTTTTCTGTGCACCAAGTAGGAACTAAAAAAACACAACCACACAAACTAAAGGCACTCTCCCCCATCTCACGTAATTGTTGATCCCATAATTGGAAATTGCCATTACAAGTGTCAGGGGACACAGCTATCACTTCATCTTCTAAGGTGGCCCTTCTCACTCATAGTGAAAATGATGTTCCAGCAGCAGGTGCTAAGATGACTACAACTAACCTTGGCTCAGAGATATTTTGATGGGTTCTCCTCCCATCCCAGACAGAGAGTAATGTAAGTTTTCTTCCCTTCCCTCCTTTGCAGATGAAGTTGGAGCATTATGTGAAAGCACTTGTCTCAGTTTAGCACTTGTTGGAAAACATTTTCTCTTTAACCTTTCCTCCAAAATTCAGACAGGCAATTTGAATTTAATTATTGAGCTCCTCTCCCTAATTTCCCTCCATTAAGTGTCCTTCAAAACCACTTCAGCTTTTTGCCCACTGCATGGTATGTGTCTTATAAATCTCTTGGTAAAGTCTTAATAAAAGGCGCAGGTGAAAGAAAAGACTGCTGGGGCAGTATAGGTCAATTTTGAAATAGCTGACATTTTTAAGTAAAACAAGACTAATAAGGAGTTCCTGTCATGGCACAGTGGAAACAATCCGACTAGGAACCATGAGGTGTGGGTTTGATCCCCGGCCTCACTCAGGGGGTTAAGGTCTGGCATGCCATAAGCTGTGGTGTAGTACAGATGTGGCTCAGATCTGGCATTGCTGTGGCTGTGGTGAAGGCTGGCGGCTACAGCTCTGATAGACCCCAGTCTGGAAACTTCCATATGTCACAGGTGCAGCCCTGAAAAAGGACAAAAGGACAAAAAAAAAAGAGAAGAAGACTATAAGAAAAATTCTTATTGAATGTGTCCATTATACTCCCTTGATTCCTTGCTGCCATTATTCACTCTATGTCTCTTGGATCCCATGTTGCTGTGACTCTGGTGTAGCCAGTGGCTGCAGCTCTGATTGGACGCCTAGCCTGGGAACCTCCATATGCCCTGGGAAGCAGCCCTAGAAGAGGCAAAAAGACGAAAAAAAAAAAAAAAAGAAAGAATAAGTAGGAGACTATCATGATGACCTCAGGGCTGGGGGGAGGGGACACAATGTGATACTATTTACAGTGTAGCAAAAATAGACTGCAGAAATGCTTAGAGTAAAAATAGCCTCAGGCTGACAGTTGCTGGATTTTGACAAGATGCCAAGTAAATCAAAAGGTAAGAGAGGAGTTTCTGTCATGGCTCAGTGGTTAAGGAACCTGACTAGCATCCATGAGGTTGTGAGTTCCATCCCTGGCCTGGCTCAGCAAGGTAAGGATCCAGTGTTTTGGTGAGCTGTGGTATAGGTTGGAGATACGGCTCAGATCTGGTGTTGCTCTGGCTGTAGTGTAGGCCGGTGGCTACAGCTCTGATTAGACCCCTAGCCTGGGAATCTCCATATGCGGCAGGTGTGGCCCTAAAAAAAAAGACAAACCACCAAAAAAAAAAAAAGTAAGGGAAAGTGGTGCTGAAACAAATAGATATCAGTGCAAAAAATGAAACTCAACCCCTACCTCATTCCATTTGCAAATATGAATTTGAGACAAACACCTAAATTTTAAAAGTAACACGAGGAATTCTCATTGTGGTGCAGCGGAAACTAATCTGACTAGTATCCATGAGGATGTGGGTTCCACCCCTGGCCTCACTCAGTGGGTTAAGGATCTGGCATTGCTGTGAGCCGTGGTGTAGGTCGCAGATACGGCTTGGATCCTGTATTGCCGTGGCTGTGGTGTAGGCCGGCAGCTACAGCTCTGATTCAACCCCAAGCCTGGGAACCTCATATGTCACAAGTGTGGCCCTAAAAAATAAATAAATAAATAAATAAATAAATAAATAAAAAATAAAAAATAAAAGTAGCACTATGTTTAGCACAGCAAAGGAAATCATCAACAAAATGAAGAGACAGCCTACTGAATTGAAGATATTTGCAAACCATTTAAATGATAAGGGGCTAATATCCAAAATATGTATGAAATTCATATAACTCAATAGCAAAAAAACAAATAACACAGTTAAAAATGAACAAAGGGAGTTCCCATTGTGGCTCAGCAATAACAAAACCCAACTAGTAATCATGAGGTTGCAGGTTCAATATATGGCCTTGCTCCGTGGGTTAAGGATCCAGCGTTGCTGTGAGCTGTGGTGTAGGTTGCAGACACAGCTCAGATCTTGCAGTGCTGTGGCTGTGGACTGCAGCTGCAGCTCAGATTTGACCCCTAGCCTGGGAACTTCCAAACACCATGGGTTTGGCCCTAAAAAGAAAAAAAAAATCAAAGAAGACATTTCTCAAAAGAAGACATACATATGGCCAACAGGTACATGAAAAGATTCTCAATATCACCAGTCATCAGGGAAATTCAAACCAAAACCACAATGAGATATCACCTCATTTCTTGTGGTGAGGATGTGGGGGAAAGTGAAACTCTGTACACTTAGTGGGAATATAAATTGGTGCAGCCGTTACAAAAGTTCTTCAAAAAATTAAAACTAGAACGAACAGGAGGGAAATAATGACCCGGTGGCTCTGCAGGTTAAGAACCCGACTAGTATCCATGAGGACTTGGGTTCAATCCCTGGCCTCACTCAGTGGGTTAAGATCCAGTGTTGCTAAAAGCTGCAGCATAGATTGCAGGTGCCGCTCGAATCCTGAGTTCCTTTGGCTGTGGTGTAGGCTGGCAACTGCAGCTCCGAATAGATCCCTAGCCTTGGAACTTCCATGTACTACAAGCGCAGGCCTTAAAAAAAAAAAAAAAAAAAAAGACTAAGTTATGATCTAGCAGTTCCACTTTTCAATATGTATGTGTCCAAAGGAATTGAAGTCAGAATCTCAAAAAGATATCTGTACCCCTATGTCCACTGCACCAGTGTTCAGAATGCCCAGATGTGGAAACAATCTAAATGTCTATTGGCAGAAGAATAGAGAAAGAAAATGTGATGTATAAACAACACATACAATAAAGTATTCTGCAGCCTTTAAAAATGTGGAAATCTGGGAGTTCCCATTGTGGCTCAGCAGTTAATGAACCTAACTAGGATCCATGAGGATGTGGGTTTGATCCCTGGCCTTGTTCAGTGGGTTAAGGATCTGGCATTGCCATGAGCTGTGGTGTAGGTCACAGATGCAGCTCAGATCTGGTGTTGCTGTGGCTGGGATGTAGACCAGCAGCTACAGTTCTGATTCGGCCCCTAGCCTGGGAACCACCATCAGTGCAAAGAAATGAAACTCAACCCAATACCTAATTTTAGGTGCAGCCCTAAAAAGACCAAAAAAAAAAAAAACTGAAAGGAAAAAACCCTATGTAAAATCTTATCCTAAATTCTATTTTTTGCATCTCAAAAGCTGAAGAGGCAAGATAGGATGTCTCTGGTCATCTTCTTTTCTTAGTGAAAGGCTACAACTACAGTTCATGTAATGCTCAGCTAAGCATGGTGAGGGGATGGAAGAGTGAGAAAGAAATGAAATATATTCTTAGTAATGGGGAAAAAAAGAGAGAAGAAAAGTCAACTTCAGAGGCCCTTTGAGCCATTCTGGGCCTTGGAAAGAACTGAAGATTTGAGGAGCCATTTGGGGTGAGTACAAGACACAGCCAGCAGCTGGGGTGACTGCAGCCTGGGCAGGGTAGGGCAGGATGGGGACACTCCATCCTCATCCATTTGAGTCAGACTGATCGTTCATTTCCAATCTTCTGGGTTTGAGAGAAAAGGCTGGAAAGCTGGCTTTCCAACTGTATCCCTGCCTCATCCAGAAGCAGGTGCTTGTTATGAGGCTGGTGTGGTGAGCAGTCCCCATTCAAAGAGAACAATGGTTGCCAAGCAGGGTCTCCCAGGAGCGGTGTCTAGGTGCTGCTACCTCTGAAGAGCCCACTGGGCCCCTGTCCTGCAGCATTGAGGTCTTTTCTCCTTGATTTCAGAGGAATCCCTGCTCTCTGATAAACCTTTAAGCCACATTTTCTATGAGATACAAAGACCCCAGTGGAGCTAGCCTTCCAAACACGGTAAAGACTTTCACAGGATGAGAAGGTTCTAGTTGCTTTTAGCTTTCTATCCTCTGCACCACTCCAGGACGGGAGAAATCTGCATACGAACTAGTTTCCCTTGGTCCTTCTGATTTGATCCCAAACTGAAGAATCTGCCAATCATGATCCTGGGAAGAATCAGCCACAAATGTAAGGGGGGAGCTAAGAGATGAGACCCAACTTATTGGCCAATTACACCCAGGTGGGAACTGGCTTGAGCTTGCAGTTTGGGGAAGGGTTGATTCATCCCTAAGCCTTGCTTTCCTCTTCCTGGCAACACATCCTTCTGGTCGGGTCTCTGCTCCAAGAGTGAAGAAATGACAGAAACTTCTCTGGTCTCACCTGGAAGCCTGGACGGGAGGTGAGGAGGGCAGAAGCTGGACAGAACCAAACTCCAGGACTTTTGTCTCCCCTCTGGTGGCTGCTGCATGTATGTATGAGGAGATTGAAGTGGGTGGGAAAGGGCAGGGAGTCATCTGGCAGTGGTGTTGGGGGAGGGGCGAAGGGGGCAGGAGGACCCAGGACCCACTGCCTGCCACCTCCACAGAGCTTCTCAGGCCCCAGCACCATGCAGAACTGCCTGTGGAAATGCTTCTTGGTTGCTGTGTCCTTGATCCTCCTGAGCCACTTCCTCCAAGAGAAAAATGCAGAGCATCCTAAGTACAGTTTATCCATGGTGAGTTCCAGAGGTGGAGCTTGGACTCCTAACACTAACCCTTGGGGATGGGGGGGTGGGTATATTTTCAGTTACACAAACAGTCTAAAGTCACCATGGAAGTTCTAAGAGGAACGCTGTTGAAGAATCAGGAGAGGGTTAGAGAAAAGATAATGGCAACTAGCCTTGAAATATGTGTTGGGTTTGAATAAAGGTGAGGAAGACAAGGGGGCATTTTCCCTGTGCAGAGAGCAGCCAAGGTCATGCTCTTTGGTGTGGCTGGCCCATGGGCAGCCTGCCTAGGTGAGGTTACATCCCTCTCCAGAGCCAGAGCCATCATAACTCCCACCCATCACATGTAGGAAACCCCCCAAAAATGCCCCGATTACAGCCCCTGCACGTGGAGACCACCAATCCAGCACAGGTCACATGCAAGCCCCAGGGTCCAGGTTTTCCTCCAGAGCACAGCCTAAGTGGATGTGGGCAGTGAGTCAGAGATGTGTGTATGTGTGCTCAGAATTGAGCCAAAGAAAGGACTTTAGAATGGAGGTACCACGTGTAACTTCCTTGGGGACAGAACCAGCCTTCAGCAGCTGTCGCAGAACCTAGCACAGTCCACGCCGAGTTAGGTGATGTCTGCCAGCCTGATAATGGAAGGGGGTTAGATGTGGGCCATGGCAGGCATGGGCCCCTTCTCGCTCTACACAAGCCCAGGACTTTCCCATAAGCATTCCACACAACACCCGAGGGGCCCCTCCCCTGACTCCAGGTCCCACCACTGCTTCTGAAAAGCCCTGTGTGCCCCCATGATGGGGGGGATAGTGGTTGACTATATCCTGGGGCTTGCCTGGCATGGCCTCAAAAGGGGATCTGACCCTCAACCGACTCCAGAGATCTAAGGAAAAATCTCAGAGCTGATGCTTATCTTACTCTGAGCAGGAGGAAAAGAAGGTGGTACTGGGGCAGCTAGATGAGAAGCAAAGCATCTCTGAAATCAAGAACCTTCTGAAGACCTTCAAGGACTTGCAGAAAACCTCCCCTCTACTCCAACATGCCGAGTACAGATTCCTGGTGGGAGCCCCTCCCCAGGAAAAGAGTGAGTACATGGGAG
The DNA here is from genome assembly GCF_016906955.1 of Phacochoerus africanus. Taxonomy (NCBI): domain Eukaryota; kingdom Metazoa; phylum Chordata; class Mammalia; order Artiodactyla; family Suidae; genus Phacochoerus; species Phacochoerus africanus. The sequence goes on along the minus strand of NC_062555.1, from coordinate 30,455,413 downwards.
GCAGGGATCAGACTGGGGGAAGGTGAGACAACATACTATTCCACCAAGAAAGAGGAAGGGCAGAGCTCCTGCTGTGGCACAACAGGATAGGTGGTGTCTGCAGAACTAGGATGCAGGTTTGAGCCCTGGCCCAGCACAGTGGTTTAAAGGATTCCTACACTGCTGCAGCTGTGGCGTAGGAAGCTCACACACGTGACTGGGATCTGATCCCTGGCCCAGGAACTCTGTATGCCTAGGGGTGGCCAAAAAGAGGGGGTGAAGAGGGGAAATGATCTGGCAAGAAAGATGGGTGCTCAGAGGCAGGGCCACGCTGCAGAACTGGAATATGGGGCAGGTTATAAGCCCAAGTGCATTTTCTTCCTGCTGCCACCCCCTTGAATGACGAATGTCCAGAGGCTCAGAATGGCCAGTAAGGAGGTACTCATCCAAGTTCCCATTGTGGCTGAATGGTTAAAGAACCCAACTAGGATCCATGAGGATGCAGGGTCCATCTCTGGCCTTGCTCAGTGGATTAAGGATCTGGCATTGCCATGAGCTGTGGTGTAGGTCACAAACACAGCTTGGATCCTGCATTGCTGTGGCTGTGGTGTAGGCTGGCAGTGGTAGCTTTGATTTGACCCATAGCCTGTGTCCACATGCCTCAGGTGTGGCCCCCTCTGTGAAACTCGCTCAGGGCAGGGAGCACAGGAACCATGGGCACAAGAGTGCCACGACCCTTGGGTCCAGCCCTGGATCCTCCAATCCAGGCCTGGTGGCTCCTCAGTCACTGAGATGATGCTGAGATCAAGGCCAGCAAACTTCCCTTTGGTACCTGACAGCCTTTCCTCTCAGAGGGAGCCTTGTCCTCGCAAGGACTCCCCAGCAGCCTTTCCAAGTAGTGATCAAAGAAACCACCTGACTACTGCGCAGAGATGAGCTCTCCCAGAAAAGGGAACTGTGAGTTTGGCCCAGGTCCTGGCCTCGGGGGCAGCCATGGGCAGAGGGGCCTGGGCACAACTCACCTCTCACTCCCCTCCACACTCCCCAGAGCTGCTGACTGTGGGCATCTCCTCAACGCAGCATCCCCAAGGGACCCGTCTGCTGAACACCCTGCAGCTTCTGTTCCAGGCTTCCTCAGAACCGGAGCTGGAGTGTATTGTGGTGCTGGTCTGCCTGTCCAACTCTGAGCCGGAATGGCTCAGCCAGGTTGCGGCCAACATCTCAGACCTCTTCAGAGCACACATGGAGGCCCAGCGGCTGCTCGTGGTCCACAGCCACCTCGGCGGCCCCCCTCTCCCAGAAGATCTGGATGAGGCTCATCCGCCCTCGCCCTGCAAAGGCCTTCACAACCAGCAGAAAAGGGATCTGGCCCTCCTCATGAACTTGGCCGCCAACTTCTCTGAATACTTTCTGCTGCTGGAAGACCAGGTTTCTCTCATTTCCAAGTTTATCTCGACCGTCTATTGGGTGTTATTAGCCTGGAAAAACCTCCCTTGGGTGATCCTGGATTTCTCCAACCTGACCCTCTCTGGGAAAGTCTTCCACACCAGCGACCTCCCCCGCCTGACCTCTCTCTTCCTCCTTTTCCAAAAGGACACTCCAATGCACCTGCTTCTCTCTGAATTCCGTCTTCTTTTGGCCCAAACCATGCCAATCCATTTCAGTTCCTCGATCCTCGACCAAACACATTCTGAGCTTGAGGACTTCTGCTTTCCTGGAAAGAAGAAGAGGGTCTTTGGTGAACCAGACAACCCCACTGCCAGCATCATCACAGACATGCTGACAATATCAGACAATGTACCACAGTATGCTTACACACTGAACAAGGAGTGCTACTCCACCTTCAATCCCATGAAAGGAAACCACCTGACAGTGATTCTGGAGAGGCCACACAAAGTCATCCGGATCGAGGTGCTGACAGGTTCCAACAAACCAAGGCAGTACCACCTGGAGCAAGGGCAGGTGGAGCTGGGATTTTACACCCTGGAGGGTTTCAAAGGCTGTGCCCGCTATACCCTGCTGGGACCACTGGTAGATGGACATTTGGACCAGATAGTATCTTATGAAGACGACTCCGCAGAGCAGTTGAGTTGCATCCGGCTGCTAGTGCTAGCACCCCAGGAGTCCTGGCTCCTGATCAGGCAGATTAAAGTCTGGACCAATGAGTATGAGGAAGAGAAGATGTAGCAGCTCAGTGGGAATCTGGAAGGACAGGGTTTGGAAATGGAGTCTATCTGGTGAGCAAGAAATAAAGCTAGAAATTTTGATCGAGGGCTGCTCACTCTGACTTGGGTGACCATTAATTTGTTGTTCTCACTGGGACATTTTGAGAAGGGAAGGAAGTGACAGTAAAAACTACACTGGAGGAGTTCCCATTGTGGCACAGCAGAAACAAATCTGACTAGGAACCATGAGGTTGCAGGTTCAATCCCTGGCCTCACTCAGTGGGTTAAGATTCTGGTGTTGCTAGGAGCTGTGATATAGGTTGCAGATGTGGCTCAGATCTGGCATTGCTGTGGCTGTGGTGTAGGCTGGCAGCTGTAGCTCCGATTGGACCTGTAGCCTGGGAACCTCCATATGCTGCAAGTGCAGCCCTAAAAAAAGCAAATAACAAAGATCAAACAAAAAACTACACTAGACCGCAGACATAAACCAGGATTGTCCCAGACAAGCTGAGATGTAAGGTCACTCCAATTCTGCTTTTGTAGGATGCTCAAGACAGAGGCCACAGTCTGATAAAGGACACGAATAAGACACTAGCCTTCAGCTTCTTGGGCCACTCCCATGGCATATGGGAGGTTCCCAGGCTAGGGGTCTAATCAGAGCTGTAGCTGCCAGCCTATGCCAGAGCCACAGCAATGCAGGATCCGAGCCGCATCTGCGATCTACACCACAGCTCACAGCAACGCCGGTTTGTTAACCCACTGAGCAAGGGCAGGGGTTAACAACCTCATGACTCCTAGTCGGATTCGTTAACCACTGCTCCACGACGGGAACTCCCCTAGCCTTCGGCTTCTTAAAGCCAGAGGGAGAGAAGGGATCTGCCTGAACTGCCTCCATTCTTAGCTACACAAAAGGATAACACCCCAAGATCTTCCTGGGAAGGAAGTGCAACAGTCTTGACAGCTCCATGATCACAGAGCAGAGACTGACTTTGGCTCATGTCTATGGACCTGTCTCAGCCTCTTCCAGATGCTATAACAGAATGCCATCAACCGAGTGGCTTAGGAACAACAGAGCTTTGTTTCTCATGGTTCTGGAGGCCAGAGTCCTGGATCAAGGTGCTGGTGGATTCTGTGTCTGGTGAGAGCCGGCCTCTCGGTTCACAGACTCTGTCCTTCCAGTGTCCTCAAAGGTGCCTGCCCAAGGGGGTGAGTGAGCTGTCTGGCTTCTTGTCTGAGAACACTCATCCCATTCCTGAGGGCTCCTCCCTAAAGGCCTAATCACCTCCCAAAGACTCCGCCTCCTAAAACCCCTGGGGGTTCGGATTCCAATGTATGGATCCTGAGGGGACATATTTAGACAATAGAAATACTCAAGCCTCCAGTGTGTCAAAGTTAAGACCTTGCTGGAGCAAAGTTGTCTTAGCTGGGATTCAGGAATAGTTTCTAGGATTTATGAATTTCCTAAAACTGTGTGCAAAATTTGGTATGAATGCACAAGTGCATTATTTTTCTTTCTTTCCTTTTTTTTCCTTTTGCTTTTTAGGGTCACACTCATGGCATATGGAGGTTACCAGGCTAGGGGCCCAATCAGAGCTATAGCTGCTGTCCTCATGGATTGTAGTCAGGTTCTTAACACACTGAGCCACAATGGGAACCCCTATTCACCCTATCTTTAACTGCACTGAAACCTTCAGTTTGCAGAGTTCCCTTCATGGCTCAGTGGTTAACAAACCCGACTAGGATCCATGAGGCTGTGGGTTCAATCCTTGGCCTCACTCAGTGGGTTAAGAATCTCTCATTTATGTGAGCTGTGGTGTAGGTCACAGACATGGCTCGGATCCCATGTTGCTGTGGCTGTGGGATAGGCCGGCATCTGTAGCTCCAATTCGACCCCTAGCCTGGGAACCCTCCATATGCCTCGGGTGCAGTCCTAGAAAGAAAAAAAAGGGGGGGGGGACAGAAAGTTTCTTGTACCCAGGAGCCCCACAGGGCCTAGTCCAGTTTCAGAATCTATGGGGGACTCTGGTTCGATCTCTGACCTCACTCGGTGGGTCAGGGATCCAGTGTTACTGTGGCTATGGTGTAGGCTGGCAGCTGTAGCTCCGATTTAACCCCTAGCCTGGGAACCTCCATATGCCATGGGTGCTGCCCTATAAAGCAAATAAAATAAAATAAATGGTCTAGTCATATAAGGGAATAATAATCAGTAATAAAAATGAACAAACTATGATCACAACATGGATAAATCTCATAATCACAACACAAAAGAAGTTAGATGCAAAGGAATACATACCGTGTGATCCCATTTATATAAATTCCTAAAAGAGGCAAAACCAGTTTGTGGCTGGAAGTCTGGACAGTGGTTGCATCTGAGAGGTGGGGAGTGGGTGTGAGTTCAGAAGCTTCTGAGGAGCTGGCAACCACCTACTTCCTGATCTGTGTGGGTGTGTTGACTTGGTGAAAACTTGACATCTGTCTACCTGCTGATAAGGGGTAAAAATCTGATTAGATTGAGTCTAAGAGTACTTCGGGAGAAATTGGAAGCAGGAAAACTGGAAACAACTCTTTGGAGGAGTTTTGCTGCCAAGGAAGACAGAAAAATCCCCACAGGATGCTTTCTTTATGTTTTTGTATAGTGAGGAGCAGCAGAGGAAATGGAGAAGACAAAAGATTTCTTTCTTTTTTAAGAATGCAGGGGGTGGAGTTCCTGTCGTGGCTCAGAGAAAACAAACCTGACTAGTATCCATGAGGACACAGGTTCGATCCCTGTCCCCGCTCAGTGGGTTAAGGGTCTGGGGTTGCCGTGAGCTGTAGTGTAGGTCATAAGTGCGGCTTGGATCCTGCTGTTGCTGTGGTGTAGGCCAGCAGCTATAGCTCCGATTTGACACCTAGCCTGGGAACCTTCATGTGCCATGGGTGCAGCCCTTAAAAAAAAAAAAAAAAAAGACAGACAGAATGCAGGGGGTAGTGACCCAGTAAGGCATGAAGAGCTGATGCTAGAGAAGACAGAAAGCAGAGCTACCAGAGTGACTTTTTTTTTATCTTTTGTCCTTTTAGGGCCACATCCATGGCATGGGGAGGTTCCCAGGCTAGGGGTCTAATTGGAGCTGCTGCTGCTGGCCTACACCACAGCCACAGCAATGTGGGATCCGAGCCTCATCTTTGACCTACACCAAAGCTCACAGCAACACTGGATCCTTAACCCACTGAACAAGGCCAGGGATTGAACCTGAGTCCTCATGGATACTAGTCAGAGTCATTGCTGCTGAGCCACGACAAGAACTCCTGCTCTTTCTCTTAACATCAGGCACAAAGCAAGATGCCCACTCTTGCCACTCCTTCACAACACTGCACTGGAGCTCCTAGTGCAATAAGGCAAGAAAAAAGAAAAGGCATAGGGACCGAAAAGGAAGAAACAGAGCTGTCCCCTGGAGCTCCCTGGTGGACTAGCACTTAAGGATTCAGTGTTGTCACTGCTGTGGCTCTGGTTGGATCCCTGGCCTGGGAATTTCTGCATGCTGTAGTTGCAGCCAAACAAAAACAAAAACAAAAATCCCACAACTATCCCTATTCCCAGATGACATGATTTTCTATATAGAAAATTCCAAGAAATCTACCAAAAAAAAAAAAAACTTCTTGAACTAATGAGTGAGTTTAGCAAAGTCACAGAATACAACGTCAACCCACAGAAATAAATGTTTCTATAGACTAATAAAGAACAACTGGAAATCAAAATCTTAATAAAGGAATAACGTTTAAATTAACACCCCCTGGAGTTCCCTGTTGGCTCAGCAGGTTAAGAATCCAGCATTGTCAGTGCTGTGGCTCTGGAGCAACTCTGGCACAGGTTCAATCCCTGGGTGGGGAACTTCAACATGATGAAAGTGCAGCAAAAGAAAAAAAAAAAAAAAAAGCACCTCCTGGAGTTCCCATCATGGCGCAGTGGTTAATGAATCCAACTAGGAACCATGAGGTTGGGGGTTCTATCCCTGGCCTTGCTCAGTGGGTTAAGGATCTGGTGTTGCCATGGGTGTTGGTCACAGATGAGGCTTGGATCCTGAATTGCTGTGGCTTTGGCGTAGGCTGGTGGCTGCAGCTCCAATTAGACCCCTAGCCTGGGAACCTCCACATGCCATGGGAAGCAGCCCTAGAAAAGGTAAAAAGGCCAAAACAAAAAACAAAAAACCTCCCTGTTATAGACTGAATTGTGTTCTCCCAAATTCATATGTTGAAGTCCAGCCCTAGACCTTAGAATGTGATGGTTTGGAGAGTCTTTTTTGTTTTGTTTTGTTTTTGTTGTTTTTTCTAGGGCTGCACCCATAGCACATGGAGGCTCCCAGGCTACGGGTCTAATCAGAGCTGTAGCTGCCAGCCTACACCACAGCCACAGCAATATGGGATCCGAGCCACATCTGCAACCTACACCACAGCTCATGGCAACAACGGATCCTTGACCCACTGATGGAGGCCAGAGATCAAACCCACAACCTCATAGTTCCTAGTCAGATTTGCTAACCACTGAACCAGAACAGGAACTCTGGAGACAGTCTTTAAAGAGATAAAATGTACCCCAGATATTTATTTTTTCTCAGCTTATAAATAAGCATTATCATACTGAGTAATGCTGGAGCACAAGACATAAGGCAAAATTAGTAATACTCATCCTGTATTTACTTAAAATTTTGTATTGTGTTCATCGTCATGAATTTTTGCATTAATTGTGATTTTTAAAATATATTGCATTCATTCTTTCTCTTGGGAAAAAAAAGAGATAAAATGAAGTCATAGAGTTGGGCCTAAATCCAATATGACTGGTGTCCTTATCAGAAAAGGAAATTAGGTCACAAACACGCGTGGACAGAAGACCATGCGAAGACATAGAAGATGGGCATCTACAAGCCATGGAGAGAGACCTCAGGAGAAACCACCAGCAAATGTCGATCTGGCTGGGAAACTGTATGGAAAAAAAACGGCCATCCTGGCAAAGGTGTGGCTCCAGGCTCTAGGGATCTATTTCTGACTCTTGCCCGTGCTTCTGCTGCCAACAGAGCTCAACTCTAAGTCCCTAAATGAGCCTCAGTACCATCTCCAGAGTCACTGCAGCAGCTGACACTTGTTGAGTGTTTTGCTCCATGACGGGCAATACACTAAACAGGTGACATGTCTCACTTGAGTCTCACTTCAACCTATGAACTAGATGGATGATAGCACATAAACACCTGCAGATTGGAATCCAAGAGAAGTTTTGAGTATGTTGTCCACAGTCACAGAGCTGATGAGGGCTGCAGGCTAGATTCTGATTCAGTCCAGTTGGTCTCCAAAGCCAGGTCTTTGACCCTGGGGGCAGAAAAACCCAGATCCTAATAAGAAGCTTGACCTGGACCCAAAGGGAGCTCCTGAATGAGCCTGATGACCTAAGGGTCTGGCCATGTGAGCAAAACCAACCACGGAAAAGGAAATAAGTTGCCACTGTCATTCCTAAGGAGACTGCCAGGCTATGGATTCTCTAGATGAAATTCAGCCAATTGAAGAATTAAGTGACTACAAAACGATGACTTTCAGGCCCTCCTACTTTACTTTGAGCCCGTCTCTGCTCTAGGCCAGACACCTCCCAGCTGGAGCGGCAGCGCCCCCTTGTGGGAGCACTTACACCGGAGCAAAGGGGTGGGGCGCTGAGTGGCTCCGCCCTCTGGACATGCCCCCTGCCCGCCCCGCGGCGCATTGTGGGATCTGCAGGCCGGCTGCGCGGTGGAGGTCGCGGTTCTCCATCATGGGGTTCCAGCCTGTAAGGCTCCCCCCTCTCCCCAGCTCCGTGTCCCGCACCAGGGGACTCTGCCCACCCTGGTTCCCAGCTCTCAGCTCCGGACCAGAAGCTCTCACCTCCGACCCCACCCCGTAGGGCTCTACACCCGTCCTGAGTGCCGGGGTCCCTGTCCCCGCACTTTTGGGATGGGGACCCCACCTCGGCTACCCCCCTGGACTGGGCTTGCGCTGGCGCCTGAGCTGGAGATCGTCATTCTGGGGCGCAGGGAAGGAGCCAGTAACCACCCACGTCCCAGGCTCTTCCCCAGGGCCGCGGTCACGCTGCCCCTTCTGCCCACAGAGTGCAGTCCTGCTGGCTTCCCTGGGGGTGGGGCTGCTGAGTCTGCTTGGCCTAGCTCTGGGCTACCTCCTGCGGACATCCCGCCGGCCGCTGGTCACGCTCCTGGACCCCAATGAAAAGTACCTGCTGCGACTGTTAGATAAAACGGTGAGTTGAGGAGTAGGGGAGGGGACTGGAGTTCCACTCCGCTGTGGTTGGGGTGCCCCTGAGCCGTGGCAGCCCTGACCTGCCTAGTGAAATGCTCATGACATCTGCCCTCCAGACCGTGAACCACAACACTAAGAAGTTCCGCTTTGCCCTGCCCACCGCCCACCACGTTCTGGGGCTGCCTGTGGGTAAGGAAGTGTGGAGCGAGCGCCTTTTCCTGGTATTCCAACAGGGCGTTCCCCTTCCCGGGTCTCCTGAAACACGCTGCTTCAGCCTGGTGCCTCCCCACTCCACTCCCCTTTCCCCACCTGGCTTGGGTCCTCCAGGTTGTGCGGTGCCCCCAAGGTGTGGCTTCTGTGCCCCCAAACATCTGTAAGACTCAGCAGCCTCCCTCCATCCTGCAGGATTTGCTCACATCTCCCCTGAGCAAATACTAATCTTTTCCCCATTGCCCAGACCCTCAACCACTACTAAGGCTCTGGCAGTCATTGGTACAAGTTCCTGCACTGGGGAGGGTTTTTTTTTTTTGGGGGGGGGGAGCTCCAGCTGGGGCATCAGAGGGGTGGTCCTCCCCACCCAGTAGTTTCTTGGGACCCCAGTGGGAAGCAAGGCACTTTTGCTGTCTCAAAACATCCCAGAGTATTTTGAAAGGTAACAGGAATGCAGCCAGTCCACAGCAGCCCTTATGCAGCTCTGCATGTGGTCCCCAGGCAAACATGTCTACCTCTCTGCCCGCATCGATGGCAGTCTTGTCATCAGGCCCTACACTCCCCATCACCAGGGATGAGGACCAAGGCTACGTGGATCTTGTCATCAAGGTAAAGAGGGTAGGAAGGAGCTCCAGGAGCCCCTCACCCTCCTCTCTCTGGGATTTGTAGAAACTTCCAAGATGTGTTAGCAGGAGATGCATGTCCTTTGGAGACATGAGGAGAGAGTATGTGGACTGGGAAAAGAGCACCTGTGTCATTCCCGCCCAGCTCCAGGCAGGTTCTAGTCAACAGGAGCCTCAGAAGCCAGGAACATTCCAAATAAATTACTTCCTGTTTATCTTATCAGGTCTACCTGAAGGGCGTGCACCCCAAATTTCCTGAGGGAGGAAAGATGTCTCAGTACCTGAATAGCCTGAAGCTTGGGGATGTGGTGGAGTTTCGAGGGCCCAGTGGGTTGCTCACTTACACCGGGAAAGGCAATGGCCCAGCTTCCACTCCGGTGCCCCTGGTCCTCCACGCACAGTGTGGCTCTGAGTGTTCACGTGTGTGTGCACAGGGATAAGGGTGAGCGGCCACTCCTACAGACACAGCACTGAAACCATCAGAAGGTATATTCTTCAGCCCCATTTGCTGCAGAGATCCATTCCCTCCCTGTCCACGTGAATTCACCAGCCCTGACAGCTGTGGCCATGACTAAAGCAAACTTAGGCCTCTCTTTGTCTCCCTCAAAGACTCACCCTTCAGGCTGAGGTGTGCAGAGAGCCAGAGATAGCTTTCAGCCCTTCCCGTGGGAACAGCTGGGTGCATTAGCCAGTCTCTGGAGCTGCCCTGGGCCACTGGGGAAAGCAGAGTCCCACCTGGCCCCATGCCTGTCAACCGTCACCAGGGAGTGAGCTCTGCCAGAGGCAGCTCATGACTCACTGTATGTTCCAAAATGGACTTGTAGTTAATAATACTGGACAGAGAGTCCTGGCCCCATTGTCCCTCAAGTGTATTCTTGTCAGGGCTGGCTCCTTGCAAGCCTCCCCACAGGCCCCAGGATCAGTTTGCACAGCAGCTGCCAAACTGGCCTGGGGTGCGTCTGCAATTCCGCATCTGTTTTCTTCATTCCCTGTTTGGACATTGTTCTTTCACTCCTCTCTTCATTTGACTTCTCAGGAAAGTTCAGCAATCAGCCCAACAAGAAATCTCCGCCGGAACCCCGAGTGGCCAGGAAACTGGGAATGATTGCCAGAGGCACAGGTGCATGTCCCTGAGGGCTGCTCCCTCCAACCATTGTGCCTGTGGCTGTGACAGCTTCCAGGTGACCCTCAGAAGGTTTGGTAGTCAGGGGATTCCCAGCCATGCCTACAGCTCCCCAGTTTCTGCAAACCAAAGTCATAATCAGGTAGAAACCCAGCCCCCCAAATTTATTTTTAACTGAGAACTATATCTGGTGGATGCTCCCAAGACCTCAAATTAAATGAATCTAATCATTTTTAGGTGAGAGCAGAGAGCAGCTAGGAATAGGACTGTCAAGAAGAAAGAAAATTAACATTGGACATTTCTCCATGGTAGACACTATGCTAGTCTCTTAATGTGTCTGTGAAGTAAATACCAGCTTTCACTTTTCACAGAGGAGAAAATGGAGGTTCTGAGAGTTAGGTGATTTACACTTGGCCAGAGGCGGTTTGAGTATGCAGCTCTGCCCAGTTCCATAGAACAGGCACTTAACCTGCAAGTCCAGTGTTTCAAAAGTCTCCTCATGGAATCAGTAGGGGCTTGTAGTCATCTGTGCTATTTCAGCCCTGGCCTCCTGAAGACTGTCTGAGAGCATGAGACTGGTTCCTCAGAAGGGTTTCAACAACACAAACTTAGGTGAATACTGAGCATGGCCACAGCTCACCTCCCACGTAGGATCTGAATGAGTTTGGGGGAAAGGTCGTATTGATCCAGAAATGCAGGTGCTGTGAATACACAAGAGGAGCTTAGAGGATTGGACCCTAAAGGAGAATGGACTGCAGGGGTGAGTGAGTGCAACTGAGATGATGGGGCTGGGAAGTTCCCATTGTGGCACAGCGGAAATGAATCCAAATAGGATCCACGAGGCTGCAGGTTCAATCCCTGGCCTCACTCAGTGAGTTAAGGATCCAGTGTTGCTCTGAGCTATGGTGTAGGTCACAGATGCATCTCAGATCCCGTCTTGCCGTGGCTGTGGCATAGGCCAGCAGCTATAGCTCTGATTGGACCCCTAGCAAGGGAACCTCCATATGCCACAGATACAGACCTAAAAAGAAAAAAAAAAAAAAAAAAGATGGAGGGGTTGGTCAGCTAAGGAGTTGGAATGGGGGTAGTGGCCACAATGTCTCACTGTAGGTGTCTTTATTCAGGGATCACCCCGATGCTGCAACTGATTTGGGCCATCCTGAAAGACCCAGAAGATCCAACCCAGTGCTTTCTGCTTTTTGCCAACCAGGCTGCTTTGCTTTTCTCAGTCCCAGGACTTCAGAGTTACTGTGTGGGGAGGGCTGAGGAGTGTGGTACCAGCAGGCAGAACTGGCCCAGTTCCTGTTCCAGCCTCTGCCCAAGTCCCCCTGCAAGGTGGAAGACCCTCTACCGCAATACGAAGACAGAGCATTGAGCCAAATCCTTTCCCTCCCTGAGGAGAGGGAAAAATAAGAAAACAGTTAAGGAATATAAACAGAAAGTTGCTCCTTGGAGTTCCCGTCGTGGTGCAGCAGAAATGAATCCGACGAGGAACCATGATGTTGCGGGTTTGATCCCTGGCCTCACTCAGTGGGTTAAGGATCTGGCATTGCCATGAGCTGTGGTATAGGTTGCAGATGCGGCTCAGATCCTGCATTGCTGTGGCTCTGGCGTAGGCCGGCGGCTACAGCTCCAATTGGACCCCTAGCCTGGGAACCTCCATATGCCACGAGTGCGGCCCTAAAAAGCAAAAAAAAAGAAAGAAAGAAAGAAAGAAAGAAAGTTGCTCCTTGAGTTTCCTTCGTAACATATTCCATCTTTATTCCTTCATATTGTGTAAACAAAGGCTATTCCCCTCTCCTTCATCCTATCTCCCTAAAAGTGTTGTTCACTCCCTAGAACTTTTTCTCTCCTGTTTGGAAAGTTTTACAGCAGAGGACTTTTTGTTTAATGTTTTCATGTTTAGTAACCCAAGAAGGTTCCTAAAGACTTTGCTTCTCCTCTTCCTTTCAGACCGAAAAGGACATAATCTTACGGGAGGACTTGGAGGAGCTGCAGGCACGACACCCCAGTCAGTTTAAGCTCTGGTTCACTCTGGATCAGCCCCCAGAAGGTGCCTTCCCCATTAGCGGACATCCCACAGTCAGAGCCTTGCTTCTCTGTGGGTTCTGGTTTCCGTGAAACCAGCCCTGCCTGACACGGCCAGCTGAGTGCACAGACGCAGGGGTCTCCTGGACCTGAGGTCCTGTTCACTGGGTGGGGGCAGGGATGGCTGAGTAGACCTGGCCCTCTCCCACTCCCCACCCCCCACCCCCACTAGCCGGGGAATCTGTCCACGTGTGTCTGGAATGTCCTTCTCCCCTCTCTCCATGCAGATTGGACCTACAGCAAGGGTTTTGTGTCTGCCGACATGATCCGGGAGCACCTGCCTGCCCCAGCAGAGGATGTGTTGCTGCTGCTGTGTGGGCCACCCCCCATGGTGCAGCTGGCCTGCCACCCCAACCTAGACAAACTGGGCTACTCGCAGAAGATGCGCTTCACCTACTGAGCATCCTCTTGTTTCCCTGGTCTCGCTGCCAGCATCTGCCCCCAGCCAGCACCTAGTGCTCTGAGCCTTAGATGCCTTTCCCAATGGCCCCAGCCTTTTTGTCTTACTCTGGAACTGGAATCTGAATGGTACCTGCAGGAACAACATCCTTATAGCCATCAAGAGGGCCAAGGCTGAGTCAGTCCCTGGAAGCCCCACCCCCATCTCCCTGTGATGCAAGGTCCAGGTCAGGCCCACAGAGCAGACGTACCCGGATCAGAAAGAAGGAAGCATGTACACCTGTTCCAGGACTGGCTAGTTCCTGGATAGCCTCATACTCTTCTTTGAGTCTGTGATGAAAAATTGTGTGTAATGAGTTTTCCTTAATATTTGGTGCTTAACCCATCGCAGACTCCGCGTGTGTGGCTGAAGTGGAGCAGACTTGCAGAGAAAATCTTCTCAAGATCACAGGAAAGGAGGAAATGGCTTCATTCAGACCTCGGAGAAAGGAATCTAAACTCTGTATTTGCGTGTCTGTCTCCCTCTGCCCCTCTGGTAGAAAGGGGCCACCTACAGTCTAAGACTGCTGCTGGGGCAAAAACCTCTGCTTATGCTAATAAATGGGGCTAAGGTCCCTGTGTTAACACCTAAGAGCTGCTTGTGTCTGAGGTCCTTGTTTCCAAGGCTTTGTATGCCCGAGAATCTCGGTAGGAAGGCTTTCCTGGCACAGAATTTTCCCCAGGTCTTCCAGAGAACCTTGAGCAGTTGTGCCCTAGGCTGAAATGTGAGCTGACACCAGACTCCAGGGTCATCATAGCAGCTGTCTCAGCAGAAGCAGAAGCTCAGCTTCTCTCTAGATGTTTTTACAGTGGGGGGAGGAGAAGACAACAGATGGCAGGTTTTGGGGCCCAGGTACCTCTCCCAGTGGTCCTCGGTTTGACCACTCTTTCCCTTCCTCCTTCTCTTGGTCCTTTCTTTTTTTTTTTTTTTTTATTTTCCCACTGTACAGCAAGGGGGTCAGGTTATCCTTACATGTATACATTACAATTACATTTTTCCCCCAGCCTTTCTTTTGTTGCAACATCTTGGTCCTTTCTTCACTGCATTTGTCCTTCAGGGGACCTGGCAAATAAGTCAAAGTATTGTCTTTCTATTTGAGAGAGAAACCTCGTCCTTTAAAAAAGTAACCTAACATCACCAGCCCCAGCCAGACTGGTTGGTGCCCGGGCAGAGGTGGGCCCCAGGCCCATCTGTCCTGGCTACCCTTCTCTCTGCTCTGCTCCAACAGCATGCTCCAGGCTACTCCCTCCTCCCAGCATCACACCAGGGTCACCTCTTCAGATCTCCTGTTAGTCACATTAGAACAGAACCATGAATCAGGTCAGGAGGAAAGGTGGCGTTGTTTTTCTGCGTGGAGCTGTGGGTTGCTTCCCCTGGGGCCCCTGAAAGAAAGGTTTGGGGACCCTCCCCAAGGCAGAGCCATCAATACATTTTGTTACTACCAAAATGTAGTAACAAAATACATTTTGTATTCTACCAAACATGACTTGATCGGCTGGTATGCGTATGTTTCTGTGCTCTACGAGACACACTTACTGCCTCACCTCCAAAAAGGAAAATCTTGCTTAGGCCTGTTGGGCTCAGGGAGCGAAGCAGCTCAGCAAAGAGAATTTCCCACACAGAAGCTCATTCCATGTCTTGCATGGGTTCCTGTCTCATCCACTTAATATACAAACATTTTATTAAGGACCTGCCGTGTGCCAAGCACTGTGCTAGACCCTGAGGATTCAGCCGTGACTAAGACTGGTCTTAGACCCCAAACAAGTCATAGTCTAGAGTAAGAGAGTGATAAATCATTAAAACGCAGTGTGGTTAAAACTAAAGAGATTCAAGATGCAGTTAGGAAGGGTTTGAGAAAGATTTGGAGGAGAAAGGAAAGGGAATTAATCTTTTTAGTTAACAGCCCTGTAGCAGGTACTGTGGTAACTACTCATCTTATATAACTGAATCCTTATGATCATCCTGTGAGTCTGTCATTAAGGATTTGCAGAGGGTCATACAGCTGGTCAGTAACTGGAAGAGCCTGAATGTGAACCTAGAATTCTCTGTCCAAAGCCATACCTAGAACTGGGCATTGTAAATGGCTTGGATCGATTGGCAGAGAATGGAGGGGATGGGCAATCCATCAGAAGGATCAGCATGTATCAAAACATGAGGAATAAAAGAAAAGCTCATTTTTTGGAGAACTTGACAAGTTCGTTGAGGCCCAGTGCCAGAGGGAAAGTGGAGGAAGATGAGGCCTGAGAGCAGGAGAGTGCCATGTAATGCCATGTTAAGAAATGGACTCACTCCTGTGGGCAGCATACATTTCTGAGAGTTTTATACAGCGGGCAACTCATAGTAGCGGTTTGTGAAGCATTTACAATCTGCCAGGCATCACACCAAGAGCCCGCATAAATTATCTCAATGTTGACAGACCTCGTGAAATAGCACTATTTTATTCCTACTTTTCAGACAAGGCATTTACATGTGGACGGTTCAGTAACCTCAAGGTCAAAGGGTAGCAAGGGACTGAAGCCTGGATCTGTATGACTCCAGAGCCTATGCTTTTAACCAGCACCAAAGAATTAATCCCACTGCCCTGAAACATCCATACTGGATTACAATATTCTACCTTCTCTCTCTGCATCTAGAAAGACTGGTCACGTACCATCCTTGGGAGAAGCGAGAGGTGTCAGTCCCCCAGACCAGGGCTGCAGCACCGTGTAGTCTACCCCTCCGGCCGCAGCGGGAGCCCGGAAGGGAGCTGGGAATCCCGGAGGAAGACCAGTCAGCTCGGCTCCGCTTTTCCTTACCAGGAACCTGGCCGGTGCTTCAAACACGAGGGTAGCTCAATAAATATTTGCGGAGGGGCCATGAAGTTGAAGATGACGGATTAGGAAGTGCCCAGCCTAGAGGACAAGTTGCAGGGTAGGAAATTCTGCATTCTTGGCAGGGTTTGGTCTAATTCCCTGTAATTCCTTCCCCATCACGCGGTCCAATTAGCAACTTGGGGGCGTGGTCCTCGCGAGGCTCTGAGAGGAGGGGTTAACTCTTGGAGCCAAGCGAGGAGGCGGGGCCCGCGCACGGGAGGCGGAGCCGAGTGGATTGGGCCTTTGGTTGGGACTTTAGATACCCCCTTGGCCATGGGAGGGCGGGGCCGTCAGGAGGGCGGAGCCCACGCGGAGGAGGCGGAGCCGAGGGAACGAGCCTGAGATTGGGACTGCCGAAGTATTGCCCAGCTGGAGAGGGCGGGGTCACCTAGGGGCGGGGCCTATTGCCGGCCTGTGACTGGGCTTCTGGGGCGAAGGGGGGCGGAGCGCCCGGAGAAGGACGTGACGCTATCGCGAGGGTGACGCCAGTGCGGTTGCGCGCCCCTTCCGGCGCGGGGAGGGCGCAGAAGATCCGGGCTGTTCGGCCGCAGGCCGCCTCCAGCTTCGCGGGATGTAGTGTGGGGTCCGCTGCCCCCAGCAGAGCCTGACGCCCACCGTAAGTTCCCCGGTCTCCACGGCGAGCGGGTGGGCGGGTGGAGGTCGGCTAGAGCGCAGGAATCCCTGCGAGCCACTGCGCGGGCCTGAGGCAGCAGCGGTGAAGCCGAACCGCCCGGGAGTCCCGAGACCCCAGCCCTGAGCTGGCCGCGCTTCCGGCCTCTCCGCGTCGGCTGTCAACATTTCCAGCTCCTCCGGTGCGCGCCAGCCTACAAAGAAGTTTAGGGGCCCCGCCTTCCCCACTGCCGACAGCCGTGGTGGCCGCAGTGCCTCCCGGTGCGCAGGGGTGAGACGTCCGGATTTGGGCTCCTGCTCGGGCCTGCCAGGCTCCCGAGGCCGCACAAGGCAAGCGTGGAGGGGCTGTGGGCCTGGGTCTCGGAACCGCCTTTCTGCGGGGAACACCAGCCTTAGGTGGCGTGAGAAGCCCCAAGGTTCTTAGACCCGTGACAGTGCCCCACTTTGATGGTGAAGAGAAGGTTGGTGGCTAGTTTACCTTTATTGAAGGAAGTCCCAAAAACTAGGATGTGAGCAACATCTAAAGTACTTTGGGGAAAAACTAGATTTCCATTCCTCAGAAGTCTCACATTGATAACATCTTGTTTGAGATTTTTTTGTCAAGCCTTCAATTTTTAAGAAAATAAAGATGTTTTCCTTCTGTATCTGGAACTACATAGGCGAATGGGAAGCCGAAAGGCGAATTTCACTTACACAAATAGGAGACCTGCACAGCACTTTACTAGATTAGCCATCCTATTTTCCCCAAGTATCTAGAAGACAGGCTGGAAAACAAAGCAAGGAGTATATAGGCTACCAACTTAAATCAAGCCAACACTGTCATGGCTGGTTCCTTCTTGAAATGGAGTGAGAGTGGAAGCTGTTTACTGCTTTTCTCTCCTAGTAGGACTTGCATCACCTGTTCTGGTGCAACTGCTGTTCCTCATGTTTTTATAGTGTCTATGCAGTACGAAGAATTTAGGCAGGGTGATGCTGAACAGATTACAGTCTCGGTATTAATTCCCAGCTTGAGCCACTGTTTCTTGACCTCAGGAGCAACTTCTGTGTTACTGTGTAGTGGTTGGTCCTTGGAGAATCAGCCTTAAAAAATGGCCTGTTACCTGTGAGTGACCATCTTAGGGTAGACCTCCGCAAAACTACACCTAATTGCTGAGTAGAATCTGAAAGCCTTCTGTTCTCAGTAGCCAAGAAATTACATGATGCCCAAGGGATCAAAACCAAATATTTTTAAGGAACCACTTTGCCTGCAAGTAGGAGAGAACCTTAGAGAAGTTTCAGAGTGCAACCTTAACCCACCAGTCTCCTCGTTGCTCATAGATAAAGTATACCACCTGAGGTAGGCTTATTTAGCCTATTTTCACTTTCTCAATTCTGGCCTCATTTTACCCTTCCAAGATTTCCTTCCAGAAAGTGATTATTCACTTCCCTGGGGGCTTTGTTCTTTCAAGCCTGTCCTGGGCTCATAGCACTACCCTTCTGGAATGCCTCATCCCATCTTTACCCCCATCAAGATGCTTTCGTAAGATCCTCCATGAAACCTCTCCTGCATATTCCAACTAAAATTGAGCTTTTCTTCTGAATTCCTCCAGCACTTTATGGCATTTAGCCTTGTAGTGATGTTAGCAGAAAACAGAAGTTGCCTCCTCTTAAAAATTGTGGCCTCTCTGTAGCCACAGTGCCATGTATGTTATATATGGTCAAGTATTCTCAGATGGACAAAGAAATGTGCACTTCCAGAGTTTCTGTCGTGGCTCAGTGGTTAACAAATCTGACTAGGAACCATGAGGTTGCGGGTTCGATCCCTGGCCTCACTCAGTGGGTTGGGGATCCAGCGTTGCTGTGAGCTGTGATGTAGGTCACGTTGCCTGTGGCTGTGGCGTAGGCTGGCAGCTGAAGCTCCCATTAGACCCCTAATTTAATTAGACCCCTAACCTCCATTTGCTTGCAAGAGTGGCCCTAGAAAAAACAAAAAGACAAAACAAAACAAAAAAAGAAAGAAAAAAGAAATTTGCATTTCCTTCTAGGCCAATAAGTCTGTTCTCTGTTTTCCTAAGAAATGTACTTGTCTTTTTTAACAAAGCCAAACTGAAACTCTTTAACCCTCTTGCTACACTGTCCTGTCCCATCTACTTGTGAATTCTGGTGAACCAAGTCCTCTTGAAATCCAGAAGCTTTATAATACTGATGGGGTCTTTTCTGGTGCTAGTACTCATAGTCGTTACGTTTTCTCCTTAGTGTCCATTTGTCCCTAACGTTGCCCACTGGACTTTTTTTGCTCTCGCTGTACTCAAAGTTGATTCCCCTTTCCTGCTCAGACAGGTCGGGGCATGATTAATGTTTATAAAGTTTCTAGCTATCTTGGATTGAAAAGATCCTTGAAAGTGCCCTCAAGGCAAACTGGTTCCAACTGATTAGCTTTGGGACATACACCTAGTTTGCTTTTGTTTCATTGGCGCTTTCACACTTTAAAGTTATCACTGTAACTGTAGTGACTATGTCTGTAGTATACTTAAAAGCCAGGTATTAAAAAGGACTGGTATGAAACACCTTCATATGTTCACATAGCTTACTTTTTTTTTTTTTTTTTGTCACAGCATTTGAAAAGCTTACCTATCTCTGAAATCAAAAAAAGGAGGTCCCCTATTGAGATAGCTTTACCCAGAGAAGAGCTACCAAGAAAGTTAGATTGTGGTTTTTTTCACTGCAGATTCTAAGGCAGTGACACTCGTGATCAAATAGGACAGCTGAGGCTCCATTACTGCAGTTAAGTAGTTTTCAAACTGAAGCCTTTGTCTTGACCCATTTTTTCCCCCAGCAATGCTATGAAACCACCTTCCCTAACAAAGAGAGAACCTAGAGAAGCTGGCTGTTGTCTTTCCTGCTAGACCCATCTTTCTTTATTTTTGGCCTCAGCATGCAGAAGTTCTCAGGCCAGGGATCGAACCCAGGCCACAGCAGTGACAATGCCGGACCCTTAACCCATTAAACCACAAAGGAGCTCCTCGGCTAGTTAACTTTAGAACAAGAGTCAGGCAGGCATAGATGGAGTTTATCTGTGGAACTGCTAAGGTCCAGGGACCCCAGATTAAAAACTCCTGGAGGAAGCTTTGTGCCTTAGACTTCAGGGAAGGAGTGTGCTATAGCCTGGAAAACTTGGGAACTGGTTTACAAACTAAACGTCCCAAAGGTGTGAGGGAAGTAAACTCAGTCACAAATGCTGGCAATTAAGAATCAATCCTGGGAGTTCCCGTCATGGCTCAGTGGTTAACGAATCCAACTAGGAACCATGAGGTTGCAGGTTCAATCCCTGGCCTTGCTCAGTGGGTTAAGCATCCAGCGTTGCCGTGAGCTGTGGTGTAGGTCAAAGACGCGGCTCAGATCTGGCATTGCTGTGGCTGTGGTGTAGGCCGGCGGCTACAGCTCGAATTAGACCCCTAGCCTGGGAACCTCCATATGCCAAGGGCGTGGCCCTAAAAATGACAAAAGACAAAAAAAAAAAAAAAGATCAAATCAGTCTTATCCCAAGTTTGACACCGGATAATCTTATTTATAGGAGCACAAGCACCTCCCTGCCTCCACACTTTATTTTCTAATGTCATAGGTTTATCCAGTTGGAAAGCTTAGTGGTAAAGATTTGTTAGCTTGAACTGAAGAAATCCTATCAAAAATGCACCCAGTGGAGT
Organism: Phacochoerus africanus; assembly: GCF_016906955.1. Classification (NCBI taxonomy): domain Eukaryota; kingdom Metazoa; phylum Chordata; class Mammalia; order Artiodactyla; family Suidae; genus Phacochoerus; species Phacochoerus africanus. The sequence continues at coordinate 30,435,372 of NC_062555.1, read as the reverse complement.
TGGGCCCAATTATAGTTGCTATATTGGGTGCGGCAAGTTTGAGGGAAAATGGTTTCCTCTAAAACGCATAAGGATAAGGAAGCCAGTAGAAAGTCACTTTGGCTCTCCTGAGTGCTTCTAGAATCAGTCTTAACACTTCGGGGTTCGGTGCTGATTTTACGGAGTAGAAACACTTGCTTGTAACGAGCCCCAGTTGTTTGTGAGTGGTCCACCCTATCAAGTTACCTTCTCAGATCCTGCCATTCTTCACTCTTCTTTCTCGCCAGACCTCCGATCTCTCTCTCTCTCCCTTTCCTGTCCCTGTGTGGCTACAGTCCAGAGGACCCAACTGAACAGTGAATTTTGCTCACTGTGATGACATGATCTCCATTCATTGTATGTACTTCAACGCATCACAGCATATCTTGTATGATGAGTTGTAGCTGGTGGCTGGTTTGTGTGTTAACCGGGGTGCCTGTCAGAGTTGGCGACTTTGGGGCTAGAGATATTGCTGAGGGGCGGCATGGGAGTTGACAGTAAAGATGTGGGAGGGAATGAAAAGTAACGGGATGGGAGTTCCTGTCGTGGCTCAGTGGTTAACGAATCCGACTAGGAACCATGAGGTTGCGGGTTCGATCCCTGCCCTTGCTCAGTGGGTTAAGGATCTGGCATTGCTGTGAGCTATGGTGTAGGTTGCAGACGTGGCTTGGATCCCGAGTTGCTGTGGCTGTCACGTAGGCCAGCAGCTACAACTCCAACTAGACCTAGCCTGGGAACCTCCATTTGCCGCAGGTGCGGGCCTAAAAAGACAAAAAAGAAAAGTCCCAGGATGGTTTTGACTGAAAGGGAAAAGTCTGTGATGATAGCCATGTGATTAAGGTCACCCTAAATTTCTCTGTATTCTCATTCCCTCCAGTGAAATAGTTACACAGCACTCAAAATAACTGACCTTAAGAGCTCCCGCTGTGGCACAACGGGGTCAGCAGCGTCTTGGGAGTGCTGGGATGCGGGTTTGATCCCCAGCCAGACACAGTGGGTTAGGGATCAGCATTGCCGCAGCTGCGGCTTAGGTCATACCTTCGGCTCAGATCTGATCCCTGGCTCAGGAGCTCGCGGCTCAGATCTGATCCCTGGCCCAGGAGCTCCATATGCCGCAGGGCAGCCAAAAATGAAAAAAATAAATACGTAACTGATCTTAGTGCATGGCCATCCTGGTTTAGGGGTTCTCCCTTCACTGTCCTGGAGCAGTGAAATTGTTTCACTGGCTTTGTACATATCACAAATTACCTTATGCTATCTGACTGTAGGCTCTTTTTCTTTTTACGGCCGCACCTGCGGCATATAGAAGTTCCCAGCCTAGGGGTTGAATCAGAGCTACAGCTTGTGGCAGTGCTGGATCCTTAACCCACTGAGCGAGGCCAGGAAAGGAACCTACATCCTCAGAGATATCATCGGGTCCTGAACCCACTGAGCCACAAGGGGAAGTGCTGACCATAGGCTCTCTGAAAAAACAGGGACTTAACCTTGTTCTACCTTGTATTTTGTACAGTACCTTAGAGAACTTTAGGGTGCTAGTACTGAATACATTTGTTAAGTATTCAGTGAACGTGTTGGCTAACTCTGGCGAAAGGGACAGGGAAGGTCTCACAAGCACAAGTGCATAAACCCTTAGCTGGTAACAGAAACTAACAGGCCTTATGCTTGCTGGCTGCCTCATTCATTCATTCATTTTGAAATAGGTGTTCTGACCAAAATCTGGGATGTGTATCTGTCTGTGATTTATGTAGTGTTGTATCCCAGTAACTGAGTTTTTGTTTGCTTGCTTTTGCCCCAGTGGCTGCCTGTAAAGTACTGGCAGCGGTATTCTAGCTAAGCGTATCCCCCTTTTCAGACTCCTCCAAGATCCCCAAAGCTCTTCCTATTTTTTGCTCCAGTATAAATGATGTCTTAGCAAAGCTGTTTGTTCACTAGTCCTTCATTTTGAGGAAATAGGTTTTGTGGTCAGCCTACTGAAAAAGATTTCTCAATGTTTCTGCTCACGTGGGATGCCTATTTCTTGAGGTTTTGGGGGCCTTCCCCTTGGGCTCAGGTGTTGGGCTGTGGCAGTGGGCTGGCATCTGTCTTGTCAGAATCTTGCACATTTAGAGGAGGAGGAACTGCCTGAGTGTTGACACCATAGAAGGGTCTGCCGTGCACGGAATTATTGTCATTTGCGCTCCTGAGCCTGAGTGTTTGGAACTTTGAGGATTGCCGTCACGTGGACTACATATATCCAGTCCCAATCCCTGAGAAGGAATTGAGATTACTCTTGGATAAACAAAGAACTGACAGGAGTTCCCATTGTGGCATAGCAGAAAACAAATCTGACTAGTAACCATGAGGATGCAGGTTCGATCCTTAGCCTCTCAGCAGGTTAAGGATCCGGTGTTGCCATGAGCTGTGGTGTAGGTCACAGACGAGGCTCGGATCCTGTGTGGCTGTGGCTGTGATGTATGTATGCTGGCAGCTGTAGCTCCGAATCGACCCCTAGCCTGGGAACCTCCATATGCCACAGGTGCAGCCCTAAAATGCAAACAAACAAATAAAAAAGAACTGACAAGATGTCTTTGAGGATGTGTGTATTGTGAACAGCTACGGGAGTAGATGAAGTGCCTCCCTTGGGGCAAGAAGGCTGGCCGCCGACTACCCACTGGGAAAGATGGGTTCCCTAAGGTTAAATTCCTCTGCCATGATGCAGCTCACCTTGCACTCAGGTGTTACCTGGCCCGCTTTGCATTGCCGCTTGGTCATCAGGGCACAGGTAACTGGTGCAAGAAAATGTTATTGTGGCTGCTGTTGCTATGAATAGTAAATTCCTTTGTTGCAGGGCCGGTTGCTGGGGGGAACCTAGGAAATCTTGGGGCACTTTTCCCTTCCTTTCAAGATTATTTTCATCTCCCTGAGGCCTGATTAAAGAGTATTTCCCGAGGAGTTCCATTTGTGGCTCAGTGGTTAACAAACCTGACGAGGATCCATGAGGATGCAGGTTCAATCCCTGGCCTTGCTCAGTGGGTTAAGGATCCGGCATTGCCATGAGCTGTGGTGTAGGTCATAGAAGGGCTCAGATCTGGCGTTGCTGTGGCTGTGGTGTAGGCCAGCAGCTGCAGCTCCAATTGAACCCTTAGCCTGGGAACCTCCATATGCCAGGGGTGCGGCCCTAACAAGACAAAAGACAAAAAAACAAAAAAAAGATCTTGCAGAGAAATTGGCCACTGGGCATCTTGACCGCAACCTGGTTCCTTCTGCATGCAGGGCCCTCTTGTCAGTATTTGTAGGTATAATTCAGTTGGCTGTTTTTTCTAAGCCTGTAGTAATTACAGCCAGGTGTCAGCTCTCTGTTTCTGCTCCTCTGTCTCAGAGGCAGGCCTTTCCAGGGCAGGATAGCTTTGGAAATGGTGGGCTCAGCTTTGCTGGCTAAATGGGCTTCTTACCTGTGGGATGGACTTGGGGTGGGGTGGGGTGAGGGGGTCCGCTGTTTTTCTGTGGTTGTCCGTTTGGTGGAAAAATCAAAAAAAAAAAAAAAATCCCCTGAAGGCCAGCAGCCAGGTGTGATGTTTTAGACAGTGAGGATCTGAGTGAAGACAGAACAAGGAGTCGGTTTCATTTCAGCAGTTACAGGGCCGCTGGAGCTGGAGGGGGATGAGTGGGCAGGCTGGGTCTTCACTCAGTGTTGAGACCGAAGAGGAATAACTGTCAGCGCCCTTGGTGTTTGTGTTTGCTTTCAGTGTCTCCCATCACAGGGTGCTCTCTGCCCCCTGGGGCTGAGGGACCCCGCCCTCTCCCCAGGCTGCAGCTGCAGGGCCTTGCGGGGGGACCGCCCAGATGTCTTCTCACAAAGGACCTGTGGGAGCCCAGGGCAATGGGGCTCCAGCCGGCAGCAGGGAGGCCGACACCGTGGAGCTGGCAGAACTGGGCCCCCTGCTAGAGGAGAAGGGCACACGGGGCACCACCAACCCACCCAAAGTAAGTCATCTTCCTGGGTCAGCCTTCTGCCCAGCAAAGGGGCCCTGGGCCTGTCCTGTCCCCATCCTTGTCCCGCTGTAGCATGAACTCCTTTTATGTGTCTGCTTTCCCACTATTCACATTTGCCTAAATGCACCCTGTGCTTAGCACAAGGCCTGAAATCCAGCGAGTAGTCAGTGCATGTCTGTGTCTGAAGGAGGACGCGGCCAGGATTCAGTTCACCTTCACAGGTGAACAAAAGTCCCCATGGCTCTGACGCAGAGAAGGATGCTGGAAGTACCCATTCCAGGCTGGTGTGGTGGTCCCGCCACTGGCAGGCACCTGCCTTGTTCCTCCATCATCTGGAGGTGTCCCCACAAAGCTGAGGTGGGGGCCGCCCTTCCTGGAAGCCCCAGCAGCTTCCTGAACAGCCACGTGGTTTTTTCATTTTGCCTGAGTGGAATTGGGGGCTCTGTTAGCGAGGCAGACACAGGATCCCAGAGGAAGCATCAGCAGAGAAGGAAAGCCCAGGGCGAGGTGGGGTGGGAGGCCTGAACTGCTGGCCAGCTTCTCCACAGCTCCATGATACCAAGTGTCAGCCGAGGTAGCATCACCAGAGCCGGTGACCTGGCCAGATGTAAACGGTTAGGGCACCCCTGAGACCTGTCCTTTGCATTCTCTTGAGAATTCAGTGGGCTGGAAGAGAGAAATACTGGGGCAACTGGGGCAGGTTAAGGACCACTGTCTTAGAGATGAGGGCGGGCCTGGTGTGCCAGTCCTGTGCCCCCACCAGCCCGCTTCCCAGCCCCCTGTGCTACGTTGGGCTCTCACTGCAGCCCTTACAACACTGTAAGCTCATTCACTATCACACCCTGGGAAAAGAGGCCATGGAGAGGGGTTGGGCAGAAGGCAGTGAGTTTGGGTTTCTCCAGATCGCCCTGCCCTGGACCTGCATGCCTGTGAGGGAAATCCTAGGGTTGGTTTTTGTTCCCTCCTTCCCTGCAGGCTGAAGAAGAGCAGGCATGCCCAGTGCCTCAGGAAGAAGAGGAGGAGGTGCGGGTGCTGACGCTTCCCCTGCAAGCCCACCATGCCATGGAGAAGATGGAGGAGTTTGTGTATAAGGTTCTGTCCTGGGAAGGGAGGCGAGCAGGCTTATCTGGGCTCCCTGCTGGCTGAGGGGGAAGGGCTTTTTTTTTTTTTTTTTTTAAGGGCTGCACCCATGGCATATAGAGGTTCCCAGGCTAGGGGTCTCATCGGAGCTACAGCTGCCAGCCTCCACCACCACAGCCACAGCAACACCAGATCCGAGCAGAGTCTGCAACCTACACCACAGCTCACGGCAATGCCAGATCCTTAACCCACTGAGCAAGGCCAGGGATCGAACCGCAACCTCATGGTTCCTAGTCGGATTCATTTCCGCTGCACCACAACAGGAACTCCAGAAAATTTTCTGTTCTTTAAGGGAAGTAAATGAAGGGGAAATCTGGCTAAATTTTTATTACCTACCATGTTGGCATTGCTCAAAATATATTCTGAAACAGGAGTTCTTAACTGTTTGTGCTACTGATCCCTTTGGCAGTCATCAGAATATTAGAACGTGGTACAGTAACCTGGGCATCTTTATTAATACAGTAAATATGCATTCATAACAAGCTATAATGTATTTCATTAGAACTTATCATTTCTTTTTTTTTTTTTTGTCTTTTTGCTATTTCTTGGGCCGCTCCCGCGGCATATGGAGATTCCCAGGCTAGGGGTCCAATCGGAGCTGCAGCTGCCAGCCACAGCCACAGCCACAGCAACGCGGGATCCGAGCCATGTCTGCAACCTACACCACAGCTCACGGCAACGCCGGATCCCTAACCCACTGAGCAAGGGCAGGGACCGAACCCACAACCTCATGGTTCCTAGTCGGATTTGTTAACCACTGCGCCACGACAGGAACTCCAGAACTTATCATTTCTAAGTAGTGATCAGTAGAAACAATATTTTGATATCTGCAAAACTAATGTATGAAGATAGCTGATTTCTGTCTTCTAATACCAGTGTGGTTTGTTGTTCACACTTAACAATTGAGGGAAATGTTAAATAATTTTTCCATCCAAATTTCTACCCACTCCCTTGATACTGTCCATTGTCCACATATGCCAAGTTCAGAGCCCCAACCCTCAAAAGTCATAGTCTCAACCCAGAGACTAGATTCAACTTAGAATCTAAAAGGGGGGAAGGGGTGGAGCAGGCGTCCACCAGAATCCGGAGAGGAGAGAAGCAGAGTGGTAAATGTATATTTTCAAAAGCATGTGTATAATTTCTATTTCTTTGTTTTCATTCACTACACTTACTTAATTTAAAATTTTCCAGTAACTTAAAGGAGGCCCCGCCATGTTTTCTTTAAAATCCATGAAACACGTAGCTAAGCACGTCCACATGCCTTCTCGTGGCGCAAGAACAAGGGCCTTAAAAAGCAGCCGGCACTGGGATGCCCCAGTCGTGCTGTGTCTCCAGGTCCTGGCTGGCTCCCCACGTTCCCCAGGGCCATGCCTCTCCTGCACCCCTTGCCCTTGGGGAGGTCCGAATTCTCCAGGGCCCCTCTTAGAGAGTGTTCCATGTTCTAGGTCTGGGAAGGTCGCTGGAGGGTCATCCCCTACGACGTGCTCCCTGACTGGCTGAAGGACAATGACTACCTGCTGCATGGCCACAGGCCGCCCATGCCCTCCTTCCGGGCGTGCTTCAAGAGCATCTTCCGCATCCACACAGAGACTGGCAACATCTGGACCCACCTGCTTGGTGAGCGCTTTGGGGAGGGAAGATCCAGCCGTTTGTCTCCTTAAATGCCAAGGCCTTATATCACCTTTGTGCATGGGAAGGAAAAGCAAAGTTGTCCTAATTTTTTTTTTTTTTTGGTCTTTTAGGACCACACCCACGGCATATGAAAATTCCCAAGCTAGGGGTCGAATCGGAGCTGCAGCTGCCGGCCTGCACTATAGCCATAGCAAAGCAGGAGCCTTAACCCACTGAGCAAGGCCAGGGATCAAACCTGTGTCCTCATGGGTACTAGTCAGGTTCATTACCACTGAGCCACAGAAGAACTCCAAAGTTGTCCTTGTGGTTCCATAGCTAGTGTAGTGTCTTTAAACTACCAATGAAAAAAAAAAAAAAAAGAAAAGAAACAAAACAAACAAAAAACTACCAATGAGCTTAGGAGTCCCTTTATCACTGGTCTTTAAGACCTGGTGGGGGGCTGCCTAGAAATGGAGAAGGAGGAGTTCCCATTGTGGCACGGTGGTTAAGGAATCCAACTAGGACCCATGAGGTTGCAGGTTCGATCCTTGGCCTCACTCAGTGGGTGAAGGATCTGGCGTTGCCGTGAGCTGTGGTGTAGCTCGCAGACATGGCTCGGGTTTGGTGTTGCTGTGGCTCTGGCATAGGCCAGCAGCTACAGCTCGGATTAGACCCCTAGCCTGGGAACCTCCATATGCCGCAGGAGCGGCCCTAGAAAAGGCAAAAAAAAGAAAGGAAGAAATGGAGAAGGAGTTGGAACTAGACATTCTGTTATGATCAGAACTGTGCTTGAAGGCACTTCCTTCTACATCATTAATCCCACTGTCAAAACAAAACGCAAGCATTTTGGAAAGCGACTGTCGTGATTGTTTTGTGTGGGTATCTGTGACGGGTGCATTTTTTTTCCTCCCTCCTATAGGTTTTGTGCTGTTTCTCTTTTTGGGAATCTTGACCATGCTCAGACCAAATATGTATTTCATGGCCCCCCTTCAGGAGAAGGTGGTGTTTGGGATGTTCTTCTTGGGTGCCGTGCTCTGCCTCAGCTTCTCCTGGCTCTTCCACACCGTCTATTGTCATTCAGAGAAAGTCTCTCGGACTTTTTCCAAGTGAGTCAAAAGGATGTCCAAAGGGCGAGATCATGCCGTTGTCGCATCTGTAATCCCGGTGCTGGCTGGGTCCGGGAAACGCCAGGCCCTCCCAAAGCTTCCATGATGGACTGGAGGAAGGGCTGTGTTCTGCGGGTTTGAGAGGGTGATGAAGCTTTTCTCCTAAGTCCTTCCTGACACATCTCATGGCAGCCTCCAAAACCCATGGAACCCCATTGTGGACTGTATTTTCTCCCTGAGCAGTGCTATCCTTTGTGAAACTTGCGGTGCCAGTGGGCTGCTCTCCAAGACCCAGTTCCAAGTCATATCCCACCTTCCTGTTGGCCCAAGCCAGTCAGGGCGTGGCGAAGCTCCATGCTTCATGCTGCTAGCACCCAGACCCACCAGTCAAGTAGAGCTTATCTGTCCCGTGCATATGTTGCTGGGAGCCCCAGAGGCCCAGCATCTAATGCTCCAAACTCCCCAGCTCTCAGTGTGGAGTTCTGTTTGTTTGCTTGTTTTTGTCGGTTATTTTTGGTGTTGGCAGTGATGCTGCGTTATTTTTTTCCTCAATAACACCAGTAACAGGACTGATTTTTATCACTGAATGCAGGGATATCATTACTGGTGTTAACTGAGAAAAACAATATAACTCACTATCACCACCGAAGAGTCAACTAAAGCAGAACAGTACCCCTAAACATGCCTCCCAATTCAAAGATTTTGTTTTTAGCACCCAGTCTGTGAGAACCAAGGGGCTGTTGAGAGCCCTTCCTGAGAGTAAGCTGGGGACCTGCTGACTGTGGTGGAACCCCTGCAGTGAAGTGTCCATAACGGGGATGCCGCTGTTCACAGCGAGGGGAAAGGGATACAGATCATGCTTGCCTCTGCAGAATAGAAGTGCTTGACCTTGTGGGGTTTGATTTAGGATACAGACTAGATTGTACAGGCAGTGAGGGGCTATGGGGGAGGGGGGCTTGGTTGCAAATCTGGAGTAGCTGGAGATCAGAAAGAACCGGTTCAACAAGCCATTGGACCTGTCCATTTCCCCCCGCTGACCCATCTCATTTTGTGGCTCTTTCTAGACTGGATTATTCAGGGATTGCCCTCCTGATCATGGGGAGCTTCGTCCCCTGGCTCTATTACTCGTTCTACTGCTCCCCGCAGCCACGGCTCATCTACCTCTCCATCGTCTGTGTCCTGGGCATTTCTGCCATCATTGTGGCGCAGTGGGACCGGTTTGCCACTCCTAAGCACCGGCAGACAAGAGCAGGTGGGTAGGAAGACCAAGTATAAACCTCATAGGTATTTGGACCTAGTAGGCTCAGCCCTGGGCCCACCCAAAGCCTGATTTGTATTTACCACTTTCTTTTTTTTTTTTTTTGCTATTTCTTGGGCCACTCCCACGGCATATGGAGGTTCCCAGGCTGGGGGTCTAATCGGAGCTGTAGCCACCTGCATGTGCCAGAGCCACAGCAACATGAGATCCGAGCCACGTGTGCAACCTACACCACAGCTTACGGCAATGCCAGATCATTAACCCACCGAGCAAGGGCAGGAACCAAACCCGCCACCTCATGGTTCCTAGTCGGATTCGTTAACCACTGCGCCACGACAGGAACTCCTGTATTTACCACTTTCAAAGCAGCATGAATTTTCAAAGCTCAATTCTCCCCAAAGTTTTACACTATTTCCATAAAATCTTCACAGGACAGACTATCGCAGGGCAGTGGGTAGTCAGGCAGGCATCCATTCTTTCCTCCCCTTAATGGTATTTCTGTGCAGCCACCACAGGCCTGTCCATCTACCCAGGAGTTGGGAGTCCCGTTACTTAAATCTCCTGTGATCCTTAAATTTTTTCTTTTGGGGGGGGGGTCTATTTTAGGGCCACACCTGCAGCATATGGAGGTTCCCAAGCTAGGGGTTGAATCAGAGCTGTAGCCGCCGGCCTACACCACAGCCACAGCAATGCCAGTTCCGAACCACATCTGTGACCTACACCACAGCTCACAGCAATGCTGGATCCTTAACCCACTGAGTGAGGCCAGGGATCGAACCTGCGTCCTAATGGATACTAGTCAGGTTCGTTTCTGCTGAGCCATGACGGGAACTCCAAGTCTCCTGTGATCTTAACAGGAAGTCTCTCCTGCTCCTCTGGCTGGCGGGCCACCTGAGGCCCTGCTGTCTCGGTTCTCTACCCAAAGCAGCCATCAGAGGATTCTGATTTACATTTTTGCCTAGGCTTCTTAGCTGATAATAGAGCATGCGAGGTACTTGTTCTTGGTGCTCCTCAGGAGGCAGAGCTCCAGAGACACTTATACAGTCTTCTTCCCACCTGCTGACTGTTACCCCTGCGGCTACATTCCCCGGATTCATACCGGTCACCAGAAAGCAGCTCATCTTCAGACTGAGAACAGTGCCTTCCAAGCAGCGCTGTCTGCAGGCCTGACGGCTCCATCTGCTTTGTTCAGGGGTGTTCCTGGGGCTTGGCCTGAGTGGCGTTGTGCCCACCATGCACTTTACGATCGCGGAGGGTTTCGTCAAGGCCACCACCGTGGGCCAGATGGGCTGGTTCTTCCTCATGGCTGTGATGTACATCACCGGAGCCGGCCTTTATGCTGCGCGCATTCCTGAGCGCTTCTTCCCTGGAAAATTCGACATATGGGTAAGAAGGGACTCTTCAGCAAGGCGTGTGGTGGGGAGACTGGCCCGGAGGTAAAGGTCAGAGTGAGAGGCAGTGAGAGACACAGGGTCAGGTAGCATTTGGGGCGCCTGCATATACATGTCCGTACACGCTAGGGGGCCGGGCGGGACTGGTGTTAACATTTTGGCCTCTCTCTGGCAAGACTTTTAACCTTTTTTGGGGGTTCTCGTCATGGCTCAGCAGTCATGAACCTGACTTGTATCCATGAGGATGTGGGTTCAATCCCTGGCATTACCGCGAGCTGTGGTGTAGGTCACAGCTGCAACTCGGATCTCACAGCTGTGGCTGTGGCGTAGGCTGGCAGCTGTAGCTCCGATTCAACCCCTAGCCTGGGAACCTCCATATGCTGCAGGTGCGGCCCTACAAAGACAAGAAAATATATTTTTTTCTATCACTCTCGTGTGACCTAAGAACCTTTCTAAGGGGAGTCAGAGGAGGCAAGTGCCTTCTCCCACCTGCCCAGGCCCCTGCGCTGTCACCCTAAGGCTCCTCCCCTGTCGCCCCTGCAGTTCCAGTCTCATCAGATCTTCCACGTCCTGGTGGTGGCAGCAGCCTTTGTCCACTTCTATGGGGTCTCCAACCTTCAGGAGTTCCGCTACGGCTTGGAAGGCGGCTGCACCGACGACTCCCTCCTCTGAGCCCCCACCCCCATGGGCGCAGGAGGAGCTTCCCAAGTGCTTTTAAGAGAACTTCTTTGCTGAAGTGAGAGGAAGAGTCTGAGTTGTCTGTTTCTAGAAGAAACCTCTTAGAGAATTCAGTACCAACCAAGCTTCGGCCCGCATCACACACACTGGGCAATAAACTCTCCGTTCCCCCGGCTGAGAAGGGGAGCAGCGGGCAGGCTTGGGCTCCCCTCCTTGGCCATCCCCCCCATCAGTAGGGCAACTACTGTTCCCTCAGAGAGATGGGACTTTGAAGCTCATGTTGAGATTTTACCCCTCCCTCCAGCCATTTGGGGAAAAATGATGGACTGGGACTCTTCAGAAATCACGTTTCTGGGGGAAAATTTCCCTCTCTTACCCCAACCCGACTTTGTATCCTGGCTTATAACAGGCCGTTCGTTTTTGTAGTACACTTTTCAAAGACAGTTAACACCTGGTCCCATCTTTCTAGGGCCTGGACCTGCTCCCCCAGCAGGAAGAACAAAGCCACCAACTTTTACACAGCCCGGCTAATCATGGACGTGTGTCCAGGCTTCAGATAACTTGAGTTTTAATTTTTTTTTTTTCTTGGCAGAGTAATGTAAAATTAAAGTGGGAAAAGATATTTAATATTTAATACTAAGCTTTAAAAAGAAACCGCTATCATTGCTATGTATCAGTGCAAAGACTATGATGATAATAAAAGAGTACAGGAAACACTTGGCATTCAAAGAATTAACCCGTGTGGTCTCAGCTCTTTGCACATCACTCCAGAGGATTAAAACCAGTCATTTCAGGAGTTCCTGTTGTGGCGCAGTGGTTAATGAATCCGACTAGGAACCATGAGATTGTGGGTTCGATCCCTGCCCTTGCTCAGTGGGTTAACGATCCGGCGCTGCCGTGAGCTATGGTGTAGGTCACAGACGTGGCTCGGGTCCCGCGTTGCTGTGGCTTTGGCGTAGGCCGGTGGCTACAGCTCCGATTCGACCCCTAGCCTGGGAACCTCCATATGCCACGAGAGCGGCCCAAGAAATGGCAAAAAGACAAAAAAAAAAATCTGAGGCCAACAAATCTCAGCCTCCAGTGGTCATCAGGGAGATATCCAGTGAAACCCAACTGATAAGCCATTTCTTTCTTTTTTTTCTTCTTTGTGGTCTTTTTAGGGCCGCAGTGGCAGCATGTGGAAGTTCCTAGACTAGAGGTCAAATGGGAGCTTCAACTACGGGCCTACACCACAGCCACAGCAACATGGGATCCCTAGCCATGTCTGTGACCCATACCACAGCTCACAGCAATGCCGGATCCTTAACCCACTGAGTGAGGCCAGGGATGGAACCTGCATCCTCATGGATACCAGTCAGATTCATTTCTGCTGCACCACGACCAGAACTCTTGATAAGCCATTTCACTCCTACCGGACTAGCACAAACTAAAACTCCTAATGCTGGAGTTCTCATTATGGCGCAGAGGGATCGGTGGCATCTGCAGCACCAGGACACAGGTTTGATCCCCGTCCCTGCACAGATCCAGCATTGCCATATCTGTGGTGTCAGTCACAAGGTGGCTCAATCTGATCCCTGGCCCAGGAACTCCATATGCCTCGGGGTAGCCAAAGAAGAAAAAACATTCCTAGTGGTGGGTGTTGGTGCAGATGTGGAGCAGAGCAGATGCTGCTGAAGTTGTACATTAATAAAACCACTCTGGACATGCATGGAGTACATACACGCATTCAAGTGTTACATTAAACAACACTTCACAGTGTGAGACACATCTGGTATCTATCCCAGATTTCTTCATTTTAAAAATCTGCTTCTCGGAGTTCCTATCATGGCACAGTGGTTAACAAACCCAACTAGGAACCATGAGGTTGCGGGTTCGATGCCTGGCCTCCCTCAGTGGGTTAAGGATCCGGCATTGCCGTGAGCTGTGGTGCAGGTCACAGACGCGGCTCAGATCTGGCGTTGCTGTGGCTGTGGCGTAGTCCGGTGGCTACAGCTCCGACTCGCCCCCCTAGCCTGGGAACCTCCATATGCCATGGGTGCAGCCCTAAAGAGCAAAATAAATACATACATACATACATACATACATAAGCTGGTTCTCAAGAAAAATACAATAAAACTTTAAAAAAGGAGTTCCGGAGTTCCTGTCGTGGCTCAGCAGTTAACAAACCGGACTAACATCCATGAGGACCTCGGTTTGATTGCTGGCTTTGCTTAGTGGGTTAAGGATCCGGCGTTGTGAGAGCTACAGCATAGGTCGTAGATGGGACTCAGATCTGGTGTTGCCATGGCCTGGAAACCTCCATACACCACAGATGTGGCTGCTTAAAAAAAGAAAAACAAAGTTCTGATTGTGGCTTAGCGGAAGCGAATCTGACTAGCATCATGGGGGTGCAGGTTTGATCCCTGGCCTCAGTAATTGGGTTAAGGATCTGGCGTTGCCGTGACCTGTGGTGTACGTTGCAGACTGGCTCGGATCTGATTTTGCTGTTGCTATGGCGTAGGCCAGGGACTACAACTCCCAATTGACCCCTAGCCTGGGGACCTCCATGTGCCTCAGGTGCAGTCCTCAAAAGACAAAAACAAAACAAACCCTGACAAGCTGTGATTTAAAAACGCCAAAAATGAAAGCTAAGAATCTGACTCTACCCTCTTCTATCAGTAAGTAAAAAATTAGGGAAGAAACTAATTTCTAGCTGTTGAGTATCTATTGCTTTGCAATCTAAGAGAGGTTCAGCAAAACCCTATGTTTGGGAAAAGTCCTTGATCCAAAATCTGCTGACAAAGGAATCTCATCTCCCCCAGAAAGTGCCTTCCTTAGTACCTGGGTTATCCCCAGTCAGGAATGGGAACCAGCCCTTGGGAGGCATGAGCTAAGCCTGGGAGCAAGTTCAGGATGCATTTCAAAGCAGCAGCTGGGGTCCTGGTTTGATTACATTCAGCAGTTAAAAAGTGCATTCTCATATCAGCTGTATTCTGGTGGCACAAAAATACAACACGTTCTGCCAGCTGGTTTAGAAAACTGACCTATATTCTAAGTACTTAATCTAGTAGAGTTCCACAGCACACTCCTGCTTTCCCTTACTGAGACCCTTGAGTAGCTGTAAATACCGGGAATCATCCCAGTGTCTAAACAAGGAGGCAGGGCAATGTGGAACCTGATTGACTCGCCTCATCCAGACCAGCCCCCCCAAGGATGGACCTAAGAAATTCAGAATCAGTTTGAACTGGGTCAGCTATCCAAATGACTAGAAATATTCTTGTATGAGGATAGTGTCCCCAGGACTTAAAGACTCAAAACATGCTAGGCCTGAACCAGTTCCATCAGTGGGCTGGTGGGGTTTGTCTTGGCCACACCCAAGGCATATGGAGACTCCCAGGCTAGGGGTCGAATGGGAGCTGTAGCTGTCGGCCTGTGCCAGAGTCACAGCAATGCAGGATCCAAGCCGCATTTGTGACCTACACCACAGCTCACAGCAACACCGGATCCTTAACCCAGGGATCGATCCCGAGTCCTCATCGATGGTAATCAGATTCATTAACCACTGAGCCACGACAGGAACTCAGTGCACTGGCTTTCTTGATTGCAGTTTCTCCACTTTTACTCTCTGGAAAAGGGGCAGGCATATTCCAAACAAAGCTTCTTTTATTAAGTATCTGCTCATATTTGGAAAAACTCAGTTTAGAAGCCAGAACTCAGTTTTAAAGCCACATCATCAAAGATTCTGCAACCAAAAACCAAAGGATTATTTTTATTTAAATTATACATATTTTTAGTTCACATAATGCAAAGTTCAAAAGGCCCTGGAGTTCCTGTTGTGGCTCATCAGAAAGGAATCTGACTAGCATCTAAGAGGACACAGATTCAATACATGGCCTTGCTCATTGCGTTAAAGATCCAGTGTTGCTCTGCTGTAGTGCAGGCTGGCAGCTACAGCTCCAATTCTAGCCCCTAGCCTGGGAACTTCCACGTGCTGAGGGTGTGGCCCTAAAAAGCAAACAAGCAAACAAAAAAAACCAAAGTTCAAAAGGCCTAAAAATACATAAAGGGAAAAATCTCCCTCCCATCCTGTCTCCCAACTCACCAGTTACTCTCTCCAAAGAAAGTGACGTTACTGCTTTATTTTGTATCTATAAAATGCATTTTATACACATGCAAGCAAATATGACTATATTTCCCAAACTTTTTCACAATTAATAGCAAAGTATACACACTGTTCACAACTTCATGGTATTGGGTTGTATGGATGTGCCATCTGTTAGTGAACCAGTCGCCTACAGATGGGCATTAAACTTTTTCTTTTTTTTTTTTTAGGGCCACACCTGTGGCATACGGAAGTTCCCAGGCTGGGGGTCAAATGGGAGCTGCAGCTGCAGGCCTATGCAACAGCCACAGCAACACCAGATCTGAGCCGCATCTGCAACCTATACCTGCGACCTTCGCTGCAGCTTGCAGCAACACTGGATCCTTAACCCACTAATAGAGGCCAGGGATCAAACCTACATCTTCATGGAGATTATGTCGGGTTCTTAACTAGCTGAGCCATAATGGGAACTCCTTGTTTTCAATCCAGGAGTTCCTTAAGTGTGGTGCAATGGGTTAAGGATGCCGTAGTCACTACTGTGGCTGCTGGGGCACAGATTAGATTCCCCGCCCAGAAATTTCCACCTGCCACAGGCAAGGCCCAAAAAAAACCCTTGTTTTCAATCCAATCTACAAACAACCTTGGACACACATCATTTTACATGTGTGAGTATATACGAAGGGTAGATTTCTAAAGATCATTGGTTTTTTTGTTGTTTGTTTTGTCTTTTTGCCGTTTCTTGGGCCGCTACCGCGGCATATGGAGGTTCCCAGGCTAGGGGTCGAATCGGAGCTGTAGCCACCGGACTACGCCAAAGCCCCAGCAACGCGGGATCCGAGCCGTGTCTGCAACCTACATCACAGCTCATGGCAACACCGGATCCTTAACCCACTGAGCAAGGCCAGGGATCGAACCCGCAACCTCATGGTTCCTACTCGGATTCGTTAACCACTGAGCCACGACGGGAACTCCAAATTTCTAAAGATCATTGTTAAGGAATATATTCATTCATCATTTTGGTGAGTTTTTCCAAGATGCCCCCAATAAAACTTGTACCAATCCTGCACTCACAATATACAAATCAGAGACAATTTTAGACCAGAGATAGGATGTGAAAGATGGAGACACTACTGTAAAATTAGATTGCTACCCACTTAGCTACAGTTTTAATATCCCTAAAGAATCAAGCCCCCCTCAAAAGGAAAACAATACAATCAAACACAATTGGTTTGGACATTCGCATGAACTGAATCCAGGAACCTCATTCCCTTCTGAGCCACTGAGATAAGTGTACCAAAATCAAACAGAAGCAAAAATACTAGCACAACACTCAGCCTCCAAGAATTGCGAAAGGCAGCAGAATCCGAATAGGGGAGATGAGGATTCCTGGGACTTGCAAGAAGACCCTTCGCAATCTCCCTCGGAGGGGCCGTGAGTTCCTTCCACTAAACTGTCCTGGAGTGCAAGAAGCAGAGAATACCCAGGGGTGATGAGGCCCGATTGTGATGCAGAGAATGCTGAGGTCCCAGGGTCGCAGGGCTCAGAGGGTTCTCACCACAGCTCGAAAAGGCCATTGTGAAAAATGGACATGAAGACATTGGAAGCCTCCGTGGGTTTTCTTGATGTGAGAGGGTTCCTGAATACCTGTGAGGTAAAGGCTCTCTGCAGTCAGTTCTCTAGCTTCGAAAACTCTGGAATCCTCTCAGTCCACCGCGCCTGGGGACCTGCGGAGCATCCTCCGGACCAGTCACCGGGTGGGGGCCTGCACCGCCGTGTTCTCTGGAGCTAGCCCCGCACACCTGCGGGTCACGTGACGCGTCCCCTCACGTGACGCTGGGTGGTCGTGACGTCATCACTGCGCGCGGCGGCGGTGGGGACGGCCTCGGGTTGGGGCGGCGGTGCTTGGGCTCCTCCCGAGCCGCCCGCTAGCCCCGCGCCCACCCCGCGGGCCAGAGCGCAGGTGAGTAGCCCGGAGGCAGTGGCTAGCGCCTTTCCGTCCCCTTTCTCCCGGTGGGCCTCTCCCAGCCGGGCGTGGGTGTCCTGGCGACGAGCGCCCCGCCCTCCACCTGAGGCTGTCCGGGAGGACTCCGCTTTGCTCTCCCGCCTGCAAGCCCCCCTCCCCCGCCCCGAATCTGACCCAGCCCGCGGCGCAGCCTCTCCTCTAGGGAACTCGCTGGAGCCCGGGCTAGGTCAACCCTGGATCGGGGCGCACCCTGGGTACCCCGGCGGAGAGACCGCGCCGCGTTGGGGTCGAGTCCGTTTGACAGGTGAGCCCTGTCGTAACATCCCCTCCCCACCCCGAAGGTCTTCACGGTAAACGGGCGTCTGTGCAGACCTTTCTCACATCTCCGGAGTTGAAACTGCATTGACTTAAGGAAGACCTTTTTGAAAAACATAGTATGCTTTGCTGTAAAATGGATCTTGCGTAGTTGTTGGACGGATAACATAGAGTGCCTATAGAATGATATGCTAACTATGAACAGGAGTAGATGAGAAATAAGGATCTCGTTTTTGCTTTCATATCAAATTACGGTTGTGAGTTGTGGACTCTTGAAAACCACAGTTTTTTTTTTTTTTCCTTGGATCATTTCAGAAAGTTCTGGAGCCTACATAAGATAGGCTTTCTTAATAACCACCCCATTCATTCTACAGAAACTGTTTTTGAAGCAAAAAAAATTAGTGTGACCAAAGCCTGTCAACAATCAGGAAAGTACTTCTTATATTAATTTGTTAAGATGTAACCTGTTATTTAGTTCATTTAATTGATATGTGCAGGTGAACTTTACAAGTGACTGGCTATGGCAGTGAAATTAGTAGCAGAGGTCCTATCCTAGTAAGTCACTCTTTCAGTATAGAAATACAAATACCGATTTGTTAATTTTGCTGAACCTTTGCAACTAATGTAGAGTGGGAAGCCCCTTCTGTAGAAGAGCTTCAGTAGCTTTAGTGAAAGTCCACAGAGAAGTGTGCATGGATTCCACTGTTCAGTATAGGTATCAGGTCCTCACTTGAAGTTTCTCTTTTTGAAGAAATCCGGATATATTTGAAAGTCATCAAAAATAATTATTTGCATTATTTTAGAAAAAAGTTTATTTTCACTAATACTTGATCTTTATTGCTCTAGGTTGAATACACAGTTTTTCTTTTCTTGCACTCTATTACTAAACATTTATTGTACATTTTCTGGGAAAGAAAAAAATATATAAAACAGAATCCCCACCCTATAAATATTTACCTACTTAATCTACTTGAGGATATTAAAAACAATGATATCACACCCTTAAGAAAGTCTGTGTTTTCATTTTGTCACGTGAGACAACAGCCTTGTGAAGATATGCGGGAAATGTAGGGTTTTTTTCCACTTATAATACAGTTGTATTGATCATAGTATTTGTCAAATGGTTGGGGCACTTGATGATTATGGAATTCAGAGGAAGAAGAGATCATTTTTATTTAGTTTTATTTTAGTTTTTATTTATATTATTATTTATTTATAATTATTATTTATTATTTATTTTTATTATATTTATTTTAGTTTTTATTTATAGTTAGTGGCTAGATTGTATTCGTAATGCCAGGAATAGGAGAGCTCCCTACTTGAGGATTTTTGAGTCTGATGGAGCCTCCCTAATTTGTAGAGCTAACAGTATGTTTAGCTTCCCAATTCCTTCAAATATGGTCCTTGTTTTTCTTTTCTCTTGTAGTTACAGCATCCAAGGACCCCTTTCATCCTTTCTCCATATTGCTTGATGGGAGGCATTATGGCCCCCAAAGACATAATGACAAACACTCATGCTAAATCCATCCTCAACTCAATGAACTCCCTCAGGAAGAGCAATACCCTCTGTGATGTGACATTGAGAGTAGAACAGAAAGACTTCCCTGCCCATCGGATTGTGCTGGCTGCCTGTAGTGATTACTTCTGCGCCATGTTCACCAGTGAGGTAAGTGGTAAGTTATCTCCTCACAAGTGGAGCCCACACACATCACCTTGTAGTTGCCTCACTTCGCTGAATAAAATAGTAGAAATGTGACATGACAGTGAATTTAAACAGAGTGGCAGTTAAATGGGCAGACTCTGCTCTGGATCAGATCTGCCTCTTGACTGCGCCTTAGTTCCCTGTCTTTCAGTAAGGGAAGGAAACTGGTAAGTAATACACAGGAGCCTATGGTTATCGTGACAGTTATTGGAAAAAATTGCCTATAATGTGCTTAGAACAGTGTCTAGCATGGAGGAAAACACAGTTGTCACCTCCTGGATTTACTTATTGTTTTTTTTAATTTGTTTTCCTTCTCAAGTTTGCTGTTTTCACCTGCATACCAAGAAGGGGAAGGCATGAGGAGTGAGATTCAGTCCTCATCCCACTCCTCCTGACAGCGTGTGAGGAAAGTCTGTATTCGTTCCACCCGGGTTGCCTTCAGAGTCGTTGCAGATGAGAGGGGCAGCTATGTAGGTGTAGGGAGGCTCACTTGGGAAAAGGTGCTGACCCCGGAGGACAAGCCATTAGCAAAGAGAATGAGAAACAGTTCGGCTTGGCAAGAAAAGGTAGTGCTGGCAAATATTAAGCTTGGCAAGAAAAGGTAGTGCTGGCAAATATTAAGCCTGGCAAGATGCTGAAGACATGGGGGCTGCCGAGGAAATTTTAAGGTGCCTATTGGGGAGCTGGCAGAGGAGAGCACCACACTCGTCTTCCAAGAGCTGAGATCTGGGAGTTCCCATCGTGGCTCAGTGGTTAACGAATCTGACTAGGAACCATGAGTATACGGGTTTGTTCCCTGACCTTGCTCAGTTGGTTAGGGATCCAGTGTTGCCGTGAACTGTGGTGTAGGTCATAGACGTGGCTCGGATGGTTCCTAGTCAGATTATTTTCCACTGCCCACAACGGGAACTCCCCAAACAACTTTTTAAAAAGGTGAAAGATTTATAAAATATAAAGAGAAACCAGAGCATGACCAAACAACTTTTAACTGCTGTGCCTTCTCAGCCTCTGAACTATGGATTCTTATATTCTATTCCATTTAGTTTAATTCTTTTTTTTTTTTTTTTTTTTTTGGCCATGCTCAGGGCATGTGGAAGTTCCTGGGCCAAGGACTGAACCCGTACCACAGCAATGACCTAAGCTGCTGCAGTGACAACACCAGATCCTTTAACCAGCTTTGCCACCAGGGTTTTCCTAATTTTTATATTCTAATTATAAAGCCAGAGTCATGTGTGTGATGCTGAACCAGTGCTCAGCCACGTGACTAGGAGGGAAAATGGAAGCCTAACAGGTCAGTCCAGTAGATCCAGGCTAATTATAAAGTGATCCCTTACAGGATAACATTACAGATCCCTGTCCTGCACTGTCTCCCACAGTCTCTACCCACAAGTGCCAGAGCATTGGGATGTCCCTGAGTGAGGAGTGTCACAGCTGCCAGCAGGAAGCACTAAGGACTCGGGCTGCTGGCTGCTGCTTCTGTGCCATGCCTCCAGCCTTCACTTGTCCTCTGCACATCCAGGAAATTAGTGTGGAGGGCTTTTTTTTTTTTTTTGGTTTTTTGGTTTTGCTTTTTAAGGCCACACCCATGGCATTTGGAAGTTCCCAGGCTAGGGGTCGAATGGGAGCTACAGCTGCCAGCCTACACCACAGCAACAGCAATACGGGATCTGAACCACATCTGGTGTGAACTACACCACAGCTCACGGCAACGCCAGATCCCCAACCCACTGAGTAAGGCCAGGGAACAAACCCATATCCTCACGGATACTAGTCAGATTCATTTCCACTGTGCCACAACAGGAACTCCAGTGTGGAGTTCTGTAGAAGGATACTCTTTTTTTTTTTTTCCCTTAACAGTGATTATTTTATAGTCTTTCTCCAAAAGTGGACATCAGACAAGAGAATGCTGGATGGTTTTGCCTTTTTTTTTTTTCTATTGAAGTGTAATTGACCTACAACACTCTTAGTTTTGAGGTGCACCACATAATGATTCCATATGTCTATGCAAATATGAAATGATCACAAGTTACCATCTGTCACTATTCAAAGTTATTATAACGTTATTGACTTTATTCCTCATGCTGAATAGTGTGTTCATGTAACTCATTAATTCTGTAATTGGAATTTATCTATTTCACTCATCCCCCCACCCCCTTGAGTTTTTGTTGTTTTTTAATTGAAGTGTAATCAATTTACAGTGTAGTGTTAGTTTCAGGTGTACAGCAAGGTGATTCAGTTATGCATAAGTACCTGTATATATATTATTTTTTCATATTTTTTTTGGCTATAGGTTATTACAAGATATTGAATATAGTTCCCTGTTCTAGACAGTAGGTTCCTGTTGTTTACGTATTTTATATATAGTAGTCTGTTAACCCCAAACTCCTAATTTATTCCTCCTCCCCATCCTTCTCCTTCCCCACTTTTCCCTTTGGGACCCATAAATTTGTTTTCTATGTCTGTGAGTCATTTCTGTTTTGTAAATAAGTTCATTTGTATCATTTTTTTAGATTGCATATATGAGTGATATCATATGATGCTTGTCTTTCTCTGATTTAGCATGAGAATCTCTAGGTCCATCCATGTTGTTGCAAATGGCATTATTTTGTTCTTTTTTATGGCTAATATTCCATTGTGCAGATGTACCACATCTACGTAACCCATTCATCTGTCAGTTGACACTTAGGTTCCTTCTATGTCTTGGCTGTTACGAATAGTGCTGCTATGGACATTGGAGTGTATGTATCGTTTTGTCTTTTTTTTTTTTTTAGGGCCGCACCTGAGGCATATGGAGGATCCCCGGCTAGGGGCTGAATTGGAGATGTAGCCACTGGCCTAGGTCACAGCCACAACAATGCCAGATCTGAGCCACATCTTTGACCTACACCACAGCTCATGGCAACACCAGATCCTTAACCCACTGAGTGAGGCCAGGGATCGAACTTGCATCCTCATGAATGCTAGTCAGATTAGTTTCCACAATGGGAACTCTGTATCTTTCTGAATTACAGTTTTTGTCTTTTCTGGATATATGCCCGAGTGAGATTGATGTAGTAGCTCTGTTTTTAGTTTTTAGTTTTCTTAAGGAATCTCCTTACTGTTCTCATTACTATATATGGAAGTTCCCAGGCTAGAGCTCGAATCGGAGCTCTAGCTACCAGCCTACACCACAGCCACAGCAATGCCAGATCTGAGCCTCATCTGCCACCTACACCACAGCTCATGGCAACACCCCATCTTTAACCCACTGGGTGAGGCCAGGAATGAAACCTGTGTCCTCACGGATACTAGTCAGGTTCATTACCACTGAGGCACAATGGGAATGCCTTGAGTTTATTTTTATCTTTTTATTTTCTTCCATCATAGCTGGTTTACAGTGTGAGTGTATTTTTAAGACTAACTGATGTAAAGGAGAGGGCCCAGAGACCTGGATTTTAGGTTTGTTGCCGGAATTCAGCTTCTGTCTGCCGGTGCCAAATTGAAACACGGAGACAGAGTTCTGGGTAAAGGAGGAAAAAAATAGTTTTATTGCTTTGCCAGGCAAAGGAGGGCCACAGCAGACTAATGCCCTAGAGACTGTGCCCACCCCCCACCCCCCACCCCAGAAAGAATTGCAAGGCATTTTATAGTAAAAAGGAGAAACACAGGTTTTGAGATAGGAGTCAAGATTGGGACAAGCATGCACTCTTCTTTCTTTGGGGGACTGTTAGTCATCAGAGCTGGAGTCAGGAGATGTTCATGATGGTGGTCTTCTGGGTTACTGCCTCGAATAACAGTACTTGCGAAAGGGGCACATTGATCAGAGATGAGAACACACTAGGAAATTTCCTAAAAAAACATCGTGTGCTAATAATCTTTAACCCTCAGGCAATTGTGCTCAGTTTGCCTCATCTTTAGCTTACGGGTGATTGTGTTTAGGGTGCAGTTAAGCCAGGGGGAAGGGCAAGGAAGGACTCTAAGCTGTTCAGTTTTAAAGTATTCGTTTCTAAAAGAAGCGTCAGGAATATAACTTTTCTCTTAGGTGTGTAAGATGCCTATGTTATGTGTGTTCCTTGAGTGGGAACCAGGATCCTGCCCCAAGGCCGTACTGTTGTTGCCTCACTGTTCCTCCCTTCCCTGATCCGCAACTGTCTGAACCTGTCCCTCGGAACTCAGGCAAGGCCATGGTGGCTGAACGAGGCCCATTTCCTAAGAACAAGAAGTGGGGGTCTTGGGCCCAGGAGCTCCACAGATCCATGTCCCATTTCAGGTTCAGTTCTCTTAGCAGTTCGATGTGAACTCACCCTCCCTGGTTTGTCTGTAGAACAGAGTGACTGAGCTAGATGGTTTCTTTATTCTCCTCCAGCCCTAAAATGCTCCTCAAATGTGGCGCAGTTGAAAGAACACAGGACGAGGCAGGAGGCCCTGGGTTTGAGTTGTTTCTTACTAGTTAAGACCTTGTTTAAGTCACATACCTTCTTTGAACCTTAGATCTTTTGTTCTTAAACGGCAGTGATATCAGACCTGACTGCCTTGCTAAGTTGCTGTGAGAATCAGGATGAAATATCAATAAATGAGAAGCATTCTAAAAAACTGTAAAGCAAGTACAGATGAGAAATACTACAGTTGCTCTAATTACATAGTGAACTCATTTCCGTATTCCAGCCATTTGGCTAATGGGAATATAGTTTATTGAATAAGAAACTCCTGAAATAGGGAGTTCCCGTTGTGGCTCAGTGGAAACAAATCTGACAAGCATCCATGAGGGTGAGGATGCGGGTTGGATCCCTGGCCTTGCTTAGTGGGTTAAGGATCCAGTGTCGACGTGAGTTGTGGTGTAGGTCGAAGATGCAGCTCAGATCCCGCATTGCTGTGACTGTGGTGTAGGCAGACAGCTATAGCTCTCATTTGACCCCTAGCCTGGGAACCTCCATATGCCAGGGGTGCGGCCCCAAAAAGCAAAAAAAAGAAACTCCTGAAATAAATGTACTTCTATATTTCCGTTTGTAAATACTTCAACTCTGTTAAATGTTAGTAAACATTTTTTTCCAAAATAACATACTACTGACTTTTTTTATTGTTAGAGATTTATTTTGTTGTTGGCTTTGGTAGAGAATACTTTTTGATTATTGTTCTGGCCTGACAAAAGAGTCACAGATGATAAAGACATTTAGTTCATAATAGAAGTACACTGGCATTTAGGGAGTAATTTGAATTTCTAAAGTAAAGTTTTCATACGGTAATCAGTTTTCAGATAGTTTACTATCCTGTAAAATTGAAGAATTCCACCCTTAGATAAGCTGTTTTCTTTTTTTAATCTTTAAAATTTTTTATTTTTTATTTCTTTAACTCAATGAATTTTTTTATTTTTATACAACCATCATCATAATCCAGTTTTACAGCATTTCCATCCCAAACCCCAGCCCATCCCTCCCCCGCAACCTGTCTCCTTTGTAATCATAAGTTTTTTGAAGTCTGTGAGTCAACTTTTGTTCTGCAAAGAAGTTTATTGTTTCCTTTTTTAAGATTCCACGTATAAGTGACAGCATATGATGTTTGTGACTTACTGTCTGACTGACTTCGCTTAGCATGATAATTTCTAGGTCCATCCGTGTTGCTGCAAATGGCATTAGCTAAACCATTTTCTGTGATTATCTGGCCTCAGCTATACTCATAACTCCAAGGGTATAGTCAAGACTAAATATACCAGCAATAATTCAGTATTTCCAAAATAGAGTCAACCCAGTATTTTGAAAAAGTACCAGACAATCCACTTGTCTTCAGTGGTACAGCAGAAGTCCCCTTAAGATGGCCCGCATGTGATCTAAGGACAAATAGCACAGTGCTGGCTCGTCCTGGAAGGTCTGGAGCTGCAACCCACAGGACCCTCTCTCTACAAGCATGAGATACAAGTGACCTTTGCGTTCTGTCTTAAAAGCTCATGGACACTAGTGGTATGCTCATAGCACTTTTGGTTCTGTTCAGTGTTAAAAGCTGTATTTGTTTTTTGTGTTTTGTGGGGGTTTTTTTGCTTTTTAGGGCCGAACTCGCTGCATGTGGAGGTTCCCAGGCTAGGGGTCAAATCAGAGCTATAGCCACCGACCTACACCACAGCTCATGGCAATGCTGGATTCTTAACCCACTGAACAAGGCCAGGGATCAAACCAGAAACCTCATGGTTCCTAGTTGGATTTGTTTCTGCTGCACCACAATGGGAACTCCGCAGATGTATTTGTCTTAATACAAAAGCAGTACTTTTTTTTTTTTTTTTTGTCTTTTTAGGGCTGCACTCACAGCATATGAAGGTTTCCAGGCTAGGGATCCGGTCGGAGCTATAGCTGCTGGCCTACGCCACAGCCACTGCAACATGGGATCCGAGCCTCATCTGTGACCTACACCACAGCTCATGGCAATGCCAGATCCTTAACCCACTGAACAAGGCCAGGGATTGAGCCCGCAACCTGATGGTTACTAGTCAGGTTCGTTAACCACTGAGCCACTACAGGAACTCCAAAAGCAGTACTTTAAATTAGTCGCAAATAAAATCGATATTCCAAGAAGGCGTCACCTCTATATGCTCTTGGATTACAAATAGCTCCCCTTTGTTTGGAAAGCTACAAATATATGCCGTATTTACTCTGTATAAATCAAACAAAATAGACAATAATTTTTTTTAAGATGTGTATTCAGAGGAATTCCCATTGTGACTCAGCATTAGTATCCATAAGGATGCGGGTTTGATCCCTGGCCTCGCTCAGTGGGTTAAGGATCTGGTATTGCTGTGAGCTGTGGTGTAGGTCACAGATGCAGCTCAGATCTGGCGTTGCTGTGGCTGTGGTGGAGGCTGGCAGCTGTAACTCCAGTTCAACCCCTAGCCTGGGAACCTCCATATGCCATGCGTGTGGCCCTAAAAAGCAAAAAAAAAAAAAAAAAGATATGTGTATTCAGTTAATATTGTTAACCTCCTTTCAGGCTCTTGGTTGTGAGATTGTGCCTTTATCTTGTGGAATTATACCCACCATGATTTCATACCCTTTGACCTTACAGCTTTCAGAAAAGGGGAAACCGTACGTTGATATCCAAGGTCTAACCGCTTCCACCATGGAGATCCTGCTGGACTTCGTGTACACAGAAACTGTGCACGTGACAGTGGAGAATGTCCAAGAACTGCTTCCGGCAGCCTGCCTGCTTCAGCTGAAAGGTACAGATGCTAAAGTTGAAGTTGTTCATGCCCAGCTGGCCTGGGATGTTTAAAATCTGTGATGTAAACTTATTTGTGAAAATTAAGGAGACAGACGGGGGGGCCTCCTGTTTACTGTCCATGGCACAGAAGATCAGTTTCTCAATCACAGTGTAGAGAAACTGTTCCAAATGTGAGTGTCTGGCACTTTAGGAGTAGGATTTCTTTTCTGTTTTTAGAAAAATGGAGGAAGGGATAATAGATGCATTTTCTTCATCCAGGGACACAGTAGTCCTGCAAGAAACACAGGAAACTGGTAGGATTCACTGCCTCCTTGGACGGGAACTGGATGGCCAGGGGTAGGGAGGCTGGGGGACTACTACTCACATAAACCCTTCATACCTTTAATTTTTTTAACCACAACAATTTTCTGTTAAAAATTTAAATCGACCCACAAAGGAGTTCCCGTCGTGGCGCAGTGGTTAACGAATCCGACTAGGAACCATGAGGTTGTGGGTTCGGTCCCTGCCCTTGCTCAGTGGGTTAACGATCCGGCGTTGCCGTGAGCTGTGGTGTAGGTTGCAGACGCGGCTCGCATCCCGCGTTGCTGTGGCTCTGGCATAGGCCGGTGGCTCCAGCTCTGATGAGACCCCTAGCCTGGGAACCTCCATATGCCGCGGGAGCGGCCCAAGAAATAGCTAAAAAGACCAAAATAAATAAATAAATAAATAAATCGATCGACCCACAAAAATGAAAGTGTGGAGTTTTCGCAGGATTAGAAGTAGTCCCCCTTCCAGTTCCCAGTCTGTCTTTCTTAACCTTCAGTTCTGTTTCTGTTGTTTTCAGTTTTTAACACTTGATTGAAACAGTGTGAAGCTTTTGCATTAGTGTGCAGCTGTAAAATTAAGTTTATACTCTGAACTTTTCATCTAGAGAAATGCGGGAGTGTCATCTCTCAGTAGCTCCTGTTTCTTTGACCAGAGTCTTTTAGTAAGTTTTCATGTGGAGTAGAAGTTAGGTGCACTAATTACAATTTACAGTTACAAATTACAGTTGGATTTACAGCTTGATTCCTAAGAGTCTTGTCAGCATTTTTGTTTAATTATGGCAGTATCCGAGGTAGCAGTTTATCCTGCTGCACTTGTATTAATGCTGCAGCAGACCTGTGTAAAGAAGGCATTGCCCAAGGCCACACAGTGCATAAGACAGAAATGGGATTTGAATTCCCTAAGCGTAGACTTTCAAGTCTGATATTTCAGTGTTGAGCCAGGGTTCCTCTGATACCGTGTGGAGATGCTGTGATCACAGATTACAGGGCGGCCCACCCCAGGAAGTATCCTCAGGGGCTCGCTGTCTGTCTGTCCTAGGCGTGAAGCAAGCCTGCTGCGAGTTCTTGGAAAGCCAGCTGGACCCATCTAACTGCCTGGGCATCAGGGACTTTGCCGAAACTCACAATTGCGTTGACCTGATGCAAGCAGCTGAGGTCTTTAGCCAGAAGCATTTTCCCGAAGTGGTGCAGCATGAAGAGTTCATTCTTCTGAGTCAAGGAGAAGTGGAAAAGCTCATCAAGTGCGATGAAATTCAGGTACAGACCTGGCGTGGTCTGATGCTTTCTTCAAGATGGGGCCCTAAAACCAGAAAACGGGGTGGAGTTACTGTGCTTCTGGTGCAAGGCTTTTGGTCATGGGTCTGTAGTGGCTCCAAGGTTACACTAATGCCCCTGAACCTATGTGCCAACTGTATTTGCATATTTATGAAACTTAGGATCCTGGTGGTTAAGAAGCACTCTCAAACAGTGTGGAATAAGCAGAAATGGGAAGTGAAGCAGCTTTCGGTAGAACACTTCCGTTTCCCCTGCACTCATTGGCAAACATCGATTGAGAATATCTACTGTATAGCAACCACTGTACCCAGAGCTGGAAGTCCAAGAGGCAGTAGGATGCAGTCCTGTTTCCAGAGAATTCAGTGAAGTGGTAGACAGACAGAAAGACAAAAATGTGACAGTTTCATGCCTATTCAGAGTGAGAAATCTACGTAGAGGAAAAGAAGAGTAAGCCTTCTGGGCTTAAGTGAGATCAAAAAGGCAGTGGGTCAAAAAGGACAGGATGTGGAGTTCCCATTGTGGCTCAGCGTTAACGAACCTGACTAGTAGCCATGGGGACACGGGTTTGATCCCTGGCCTCACTCATGGGTTAAGTATCCAGTGTTGTTGTGAGCTGTGGTGTAGGTCACAGACGAGGCTCTGATCTGGCGTTGCTGTGGCTGTGGTGTAGGCCATCGGCTGCAGCTCCAATTCAACTCCTAGTCTGGGAACCTCCTTATGCCATGGGTGTGGCCCTCAAAAGACAGAAGAAAAAAAAAAAAATTGAAAAAAAAGAAAGAAAAAATATTTTGGAAAGAATCGAAATTTGATTAATATTCTAAGTGCTGTGGAAGGAGTTTGCTACTTAAAGACATTCTGTAATGCAATTCTATAAACAAGTGATTACTTCCTGATTTATTTTTTTAACACCAGGATTTTCAGGTAATAACAAGTCAAATACATTTCTCATCAGCATTTTCTTGACACCTTTTCCTAATGAAGTTTCTCAGGGACATTGAAGGGGCACATTGGTGCCCTCGTTTCCGACTAGAGGAATGATTTCCATATGATGCATGGTTTCACATAGGCCCAGAGGTGCTGCTCTTGCAAAGTCTGTGGAGCCAAGGGTTTGCTCTATTTTGTTTTCACCCTCACAGTGAGGGTGGGGGGAGAGTCTTTGTGCAGAATGCCAGGTGCAGGGGTAGAATGAGCATTCAGACGTGAGGCCCATTGTGCATGGTCATAAAATAGCATTGATTCACTTATCAAATGTTTATTGAGTATGTAACTGTGTGCCCAGAACAGTTCTGGGTGCTGGGGATCCAGTTATGGATAAAGCAGTCAAAAATCCTTGTGCCCTAGAGTTTCCATACTAATGGTACCATTCTTGGCATTTTTCATCTTAATTCTCAGAACGGTCTCCATTTTTCATAGGAGGAGACTGATGCTGGGAGATTGGTCACCTACCCCAGCTAGGAAGTGGTGGGGCCAGGACTCACCTCGATGACAGCCTCTTAACAGGCATCTGAGCTGGACACTGGACCTTTAACCCACTGCATCAGGCCAGGGATTGATTCCCAGACTCTGCAGCACCCGGAGCCACAGCAGTTAGATCCATAACCCACTGTGCCACAGCAGGAACTCCCTCATTAGTTTGTTTCTATTTAACCAAGATCGCAGCAGCCATTTATTTTAAAATGTGTAGACTTTGGGATAACACTAGTTGGAACAGGGAGGGCAGATAACTGACCTATTCAGAAGCTGAGATGAACTCTGTTGTATAGTCTTTCTTAAGTGTCTGGCAAGACTGGCCTTTGCTTTCTTCCAGCACATGGCATTTGTTCCCTCTTTCATATACCGGCCAGAGTAGGAGCTAGATGTCTGACTCTTGCTGACACTACCTCTCAGTAGTACTTAAAACAGTGGGAAACAGTAAGTCATATTATTTAAGACAACATGGGCTTTAGAAGAGTTCCCTTGTGGCTCAGCAGGTTAAGGATCTGGCGTTGCCATTGCTGTGGCTCTGGTTACAGCTGTGGTGCAGGTTTGGTCCCTGGCCCCACAGCTTCCATATGCAGTGGGCACAGCCAATAAAATAAACAAAAAATAACGTGGGCTTCAGAATCACACTGGCGTTTAGGTTTGGCTAGGTGACGATACCTAACCACCCATCCTCAGTTTCTCTTGCATAAAGTGTAGGTAAGAGTTGTACTCACTACGCAGGCTGTTCTGAGCCTTAAATAAGGCTGACAGTGCTTGATGCATAAAAGAATTCTCTCTGTGAAAATTTATTATGGGGAAATTTCTCTCAACAGTAAAGCATTAACATTGAGGGATTTTCCTCCCGGTTGAGCTCTCTGCAATTCTAGTTTATCCTGTCTTCGGAAAGATCAAGGGAGTTCCTGTTGTGGCTCAGTGGTTAACGAATCCAACTAGGAACCATGAGGTTGCGGGTTCGATCCCTGGCCTTGCTCAGTGGGTTAAGGATCCAGCGTTGCCATGAGCTGTGGTGTAGGTTGCAGACACGGCTCAGATCCCGCGTTGCTGTGGCTCTGGTGTAGGCCAGCACCTACAGCTCCAATTAGACCCCTAGCCTGGGAACCTCCATGTGCCACAGGTGCGGCCCTAGAAAAGGCAAAAAGACAAAAAAAAAAAAAAAGATCAAGGACCCCTGCTCAGGATTGAAATCCCCCTCCCTTGTTTTTGGCCTCGACTGCGGCATGCAAGAATTCCCAGACCAGGGATTGAACTCACACCACAGCAGTGACAGTGCCAGATGGTTAACCCACTGAGCCACCAGTGGGTGAACTTCTGGGGGGGGGGGGGGAGAGCATTTTAAATTGGTATATCTAATTTAAACCTAGAATGTGACAGAGTCTAGCATGCAGATGTTTAGAACTGTTAGCGCGTTGTCCTTGTCTTTAACAGATGTTTAAAAC
Source organism: Phacochoerus africanus (assembly GCF_016906955.1). Taxonomy (NCBI): domain Eukaryota; kingdom Metazoa; phylum Chordata; class Mammalia; order Artiodactyla; family Suidae; genus Phacochoerus; species Phacochoerus africanus. The sequence goes on along the minus strand of NC_062555.1, from coordinate 30,404,457 downwards.
GCCATGGACCCCCTTCTGCACCCTCGCCTGCATTTCATCCACCAGCAGGCTGGGTTAGTTTAACTTCTCAAATTTCTGTCACCACTGCCATAGTGTAAGCATCAGATCCTTTTGCCTAATGGATCAGAGTGGCTTCTAACTGGTCTCCTGGCGCTTAACCCTTCTAAACCGTTCTACCCGTGGTTGTCAGAGTTATCTTTACAAAACACTGCTGTGATCATATTTAAGGCCTGCTTGAAGCCTTTAATGGTTTCCAGCTGCTCTTAGAGTAAAATCCAGTCCTCTGATGCTCTGTTTATTTCTCCAGCGTCATCTTTTTTGTACCATCCTTCCTTCACTGTCACACTAGCCTCTCATTTCCCAAGCTGTCCAGTAGAATGCTCTGTGAAGATGGAATGGGTCAGTGGCCTCTAGCCACATGTGGCTACTGAGCACTTGAAATGTGGCCAGTGTGACTGAGAAGCTGAATTTTACTTAGTGTGAATGCGAATAGCCACGCACGTGGCTGGCAGCTCCTATATTGGATTGTGCAGTAATACAGCTTTTGCATGTGCTTTCTGTCTGCCATGGAGAACTCTCTTATTCCCTGTGGCTAATCCCTACTCACCCAGCGGATTTAAATCTATCGCTTCTGCAGGGAGGCCTTCCCCAACCCATTAATCTCAATGAAGAAGTCTCACGTTATTCTGTCTCAGAACCCCTGTGCTTTTCCTGTACGTATATCATGACAAAGTGGGGATGTTTGTTTTTCTGATTTAACAATTGTCTCTCTGTTTAAGAGAAAGGTTCATGTCTGATTTGCTCACCATTGTATAATTAGCACCCAGCACAATTCCTGGCACTTAGTAGATGTTTAGTAAATCCATCGAATGAGTGAATATTCTGGAACAGTTCCGTGTTTTCAGTTCTTGAGAGAAGTCCACAGAATGGTTTCTGTGTCTGGGCCCTGAGACCCTCTGAAGGGCAGCTCTCAGAGCAGACACACTCCAGGGCTGGCGGGAGAGACACAGGCCTGTTTTTGAGGTGTGGGCCTCGGGGAGGTCGTAGGTGTTATCCTAAGTGGTGCTCTTCCAGGGGCATATGGGTGTTTTAGGGTGTGTCTGCCTTACCCATCTGTGGAATGCAGCTTAGACCTAAGTTCCCCAAATGATTAATGACATATATCATCGCAGACAGCACGTGCCTAATCCAGAGTAGCTCAAATACCAGTTGATGGCACTTGGAGGACTGAGCATTGCCTACTGTGTCAGAGGGAAGTTCCTGCTTCACAGGCTTGCCTGAGGAGTTGGGGAGCAAGCCTGGAGGTCCTTAGCCAACAGCTGCAAATAAAAGTTATTTTAAGAGCCAGTCTTGGAGTTCCCATTGTGACACAACAAAAACGAATCCCACTAGGAACCATGAGGTTGCAGGTTCGGTCCCTGGCCTCACTCAGTGGGTTAAGGATCCGGCATTGCTGTGGGCTGTGGTGTAGGACGGTGGCAACAGCTCCAATTAGACCCCTAGCCTGAGAACCTCCATATGCCTTGGGTGCGGTGCTAAAAGGACAAAAAAAAAAAAAAAAGCCAGTTTGGGGGCAACAGATTCCCCCTCCTCCTCCCAAAGCTTCAGAAATGACCAGAAAAAACAATATCAAGAATGGGGAAAATTCTGACATAAAAGCTGATTTGTGACTGATTGTCTATTATGTACTATTGCTCTTAGATTTTTTTTTTTTTTTACCCAATTTGATTATAACCTTTTTCATGATACTAGCAAGTTGTGTCTGAAAGGATTTGTTTTCCCAAGAGCCTGGCTGTTTCTGGAAGATGGGAAGTGGCGGGGGCGGGAAGGAACGAGAAGGTTGGCGGGGTTACTTGTTGAGACTTGAGACAACAGGAAGGGTGGAGGAGGCCCTGATGGTCCTGCACGCTCACAGGTGGATTCTGAAGAGCCGGTCTTCGAGGCCGTCATCAACTGGGTGAAGCACGCCAAGAGGGAGCGGGAGGAGTGCCTGCCGGACCTGCTGCAGTACGTGCGCATGCCCCTGCTGACCCCCAGGTACATCACGGACGTCATAGATGCCGAGGTGAGTCCCACAGGGGCCTGGGGCCTGAGCCCCTGGTGTCTCCTGTAGCCTCAGGTATGAAAGCTGGCCATTCACAAGTTGGTGCAGGATCTCCCGGTGGCACTTCCAGGTGTGCCAGAGAGTCTGCAGGCAGTTGCTTGGCAAATTGGGCTCCTGGCGAAGATGAAAGTCTATGGTTGAAGTTACTTTTGTGTTTTGTCGTCTTTTTGTTTTACGTGCCCCTCGGTGTTTTGCATAAGCAACATCAGATGATAAGTTTTGTCCCCTTCCTGGGAGTTCCCGTCATGGTTCAGTGGAAGTGAATCTGACTAGTATCTATGAGAACACAGGTTCGACCCCTGGCCTCGCTCAGGGGGTTAATGACCTGGCATTGCAGTGAGCTGTGGTGTAGATCGCAGATGTGGCTTGGATCTGGCGTTGCTGTGGGGTAGGCCAGTGGCCACAGCTGCAGTGGGACCCCTAGCCTGGGAACCTCCACATGCAGTTGGTGTGGCCCTTAAAAAAAAAAAATTGTCCCCTCCCTATTAAACATAAATTGTTCCAAATTTCCCTGGAAAAGGTGTTTCACTTATTGAGTCTCCTTATTTTTGACCTCTGGTGAGGCCAACATGAAAGGAGTTGGACGCATTTAATATCAACTTGAGTCACGTTGTATTTAGAGGTTTTCCTCCAACCTGAGTTCTTGGTGGTACTTTTCCTAACTTTTACATGTGTATTCCCTGAACTATGCCTGAGGGCACTGCTTTATAACTCATGGATGAGGCCCTTCTTCTGGCCTAGCCCCAGGTCTCTTTGGAAATTAATGACACAGTTTTTCAGTCATTCTCATTGGTAGCATTGCAGGCTGGTTAGTGTCACATCTCGAACTCTCTCCCTCCTGTTTGTAATTTCTTCCTTACAGTCCGTTGATTCAGCTTTCCTGTCTATTTCCTACACTGTGGTTAGGAGCCAGGCTCTGGAGCCCGATTCAGGGGACCAGAATCCCAAACTCAGCACTTCCCCTGCACTGAAGGAACCTGACCTCATTTGCCTTCTCTTTTGGGAGCTCCCGCTAGGGCCTCAGTGGCCGAGCCCAAGTATAAGTCAGAGGGCAAAGGTACTCGTGACACAGGTCCTGTAGGGCCATCTTCTGAGCCAGAAAACAGGATGGCACGGGTGCCAGGATCCCTGGAGCAGCAGGCGGGAGACATCCAGTGCAGGCTGTGTCAGAAAGAGACGAGTGTTGTGACAATGCTGTGTGCCTTGGGGAGGTTGTTTAAGACAAGATTTACTTCTTCCTGCCCTCCCAGATAATGACGGAAGCCTCTTGGTTTTCCCTGAAAAGTTTGATGAACTATGATGTATATGCATAATCACTGGAAGTATGTACAAACCAACTAATAAATGTAGTTACCTGCAAGTCTCCAGGTGGATGGGCAATATGTCAGGTATATCTCTTTTATAATTTGATTTATAAGCCATGTAATGTCTATTCAAAAAAAATTTTTTTTGGAGTTCCCATCGTGGCACAGTGGCTAACGAATCTGACTAGGAACCATGAGTTTGCGGGTTCGATCCCTGGCCTCGCTCAGTGGATTAAGGATCCGGCGTTGCCGTGAGCTGTGGTGTAGGTCGCAGACGCAGCTCAGATCCCGCGTTGCTGTGGCTCTGGGGTAGGCCAGTGCCTACAGCTCTGATTCGACCCCTAGCCTGGGAACCTCCATGTGCCAAGGGATCGGCACTAGAAAAGGCAAAATGACAAAACAAAAAAACAAAAACAAAACAAAACCTTTTTTTAATCATTTTTGGAAACCCACAGCATGATTATTACCAGCAGCTCTCCTAGAACCACAGAGTTTCAAAAACTGGTTTTCTGTATTAAGAAGTTAATTCTAGGAGTTCTCATCATGACGCAGTGGTTAACGAATCCAACTAGGAACCATGAGGTGGCGGGTTCGATCCTTGGCCTTGCTCAGTGGGTTAACAATCCAGCGTTGCCATGAGCTGTGGTGTAGGTTGCAGACGCGGCTCGGATCCCGCGTTGCTGTGGCTCTGGCATAGGCCTGTGGCTACGGCTCCAATTAGACCCCTAGCCTGGGAAACTCCACATGCTGCGGAAGCAACCCCAGAAAAAGGCAAAAAGACCAAAAAAAAAAAAGTTAATTCTTGGCGTTCCCACTGTGGCACATCAAGTTAAGGATCTGGCATTGTCTCTGTGGTGGCACGGGTTTGATTCCCCAGCCCAGCACAGTGGGTAAAGGATCTGGCATTGCAGCAGCTGAAGCATAGGCTGTAGCTGTGGCTCGGATTCTACCCCTAACCCAGGTACTTCCATATGCCTCTGCGTGGCCAAAAAAAAAAAAAGTTCTTTTTTCTTAGGGCTGCACCTGTGGCATATGGAAGTTCCTGGGCTAGGGGTCAAATCAGAGCTGCAACTGCCAGCCTACCCCACAGCCACAGCAACACCAGATCCGAGCCGCGTCTTCAATCTACGCCGCAGCTTATGGCAATGCCGGATCCTTAACCCAATGAGAAAGGCCAGGGATTGAACCCACCTCTTCCTGGATAGTAGTCAGGTTCTTAGCCCGCTGAGCCACATGGGAACTCCCCCAAAGAAGTTAATTCTTTTAGTTTCTTTTTTTTTTTTTTTTGTCTTTTTGCTATTTCTTGGGCCGCTCCCGCGGCATATGGAGGTTCCCAGGCTAGGGGTCAAATCGGAGCCACAGCTGCTGGCCTACGCCAGAGCCACAGCAACGCAGGATCCGAGCCGCGTCTGCAACCTACACCACAGCTCGTGGCAACGCCAGATCGTCAACCCACTGAGGAAGGGCGGGGACCAAACCCGCAACCTCATGGTTCCTAGTCAGATTCGTTAACCACTGCGCACGACGGGAACTCCCGAAGTTAATTCCTTTAAAGATTTTTTTTATTTTTTGTCTTTTTAGGGCTACACCCCAGGCAAATGGAGGTTCCCAGGCTAGGGATCCAATTGGAGCTGTAACCGCCGGCCTACACCACAACCACAGCAACAAGGGATCCGAGCCGCCTCTGTGACCTATACTACAGCTCATGGCAATGCTGGATCCTTCACCCACTGAGCGAGGCCAGGAGTCGAACCAGTGTCCTCACGGATGCTACTTGGGTTCGTTAACCACTGTGCCAGGACAGGAGCTCCCAAAGAAGTTAATTCTTTCTCTGTGCCATTTGCGCTTTACCAGAGGTTGCCCTGTGACTCACTCCCCTGTCTGTTGTGTTTCAGCCTTTCATCCGCTGTAGCTTACAGTGCAGGGACCTCGTGGATGAAGCAAAGAAGTTTCATCTGAGGCCTGAGCTGCGCAGTCAGATGCAGGGTCCCCGGACAAGGGCTCGTCTAGGTAAGGGGGCATCTCGGCAGAATAAGGGGTAATTTTCAACTACCCCTTTCCAGGTGACATGATGTGGTTGAAGAGAACACTCTGGAATAATCAAATGCCATTTCAGACCTCTTTCTAATCTTGTATTGATCATCTTGAGCAAGTCAGTTAACCACCCTGAGCCTTCTTTCCTGTAAACCACCTTACCTATTTCCCAGTACTATTTGGGAAATTAATGAGATAAAGTGTGTGAAGGCGCTTTATAAGTGGGCAGGTGTTATGCAGTTTAAGTTATAATCTTTATTTCCGTATATTTAGAGTGCATGAGTTAGAAATGCTCTCAGGTGCTGTGTAGTAAACAGTATGCTCCCTCCACCTTGCCCCTTCCCCAGGCGGGGAGAGAAGACGATGGGAGATAGCGGTGCAGGGCGCAGCAGGCAGTACAGGGTGCAGTAGGAGTGCAGGGTGCAGTAGGGGAGCAAGATGCAGTGGGGAGTGCAGGGTGCAATAGGGGATCAGGGTGCAGTGGGGAGCGCAGGGTGCAGTAGGAGTGCGGGGTGCAATAGGGCAGTGCAGGGTGCAGTGGGGAGTGCAGGGTGCAGTAGGGGAGTGCAGGGTGCAGTAGGAGTGCAGGGTGCAGTAGGGGAGTGCAGGGTGCAGTAGGAGTGCAGGGTGCAGTAGGGAGTGCAGGGTGCTGTAGGCAGTGCAGGGTGCCGTAGGCAATGCAGGGTGCAGTAGAGGGTGTAGGGTGCAGTGGGCAGTGCAGGGTTCGGTAGAGGTGCAGGGTTCAGTAGGAGTGCAGTGTGCTCGGGAGCACAGGGTTTGGGCTGTGCCGTGCAGCAGTAAGAGCCTGGACGCTGGAGCCAGGCTGTGTGGGTGCGCATCCCCATTTACCACTTCCCGGGCTCTTTAGCTTTGTGGGAAACTTAACCTTTCTGTGCTCCAGTTGCCTCCCCTGTAAAGCAGGGGTCATCAAAGCTCCTACCTTGAAGGCTGTTATGAAGAGCAAATGAAAGTGCCTCAGAAACAAATCCAACTGGGAACCTTGAGGATTCGGGTTCGATCCCTGGCCTCGATCAGTGGGTTAAGAATCCAGCGTTGCTGTGAGCTGGGGTGTAGGTCGCAGACTCCACTCAGATCTGGCATTGCTGTGTCTGTGGTGCAGGCTGCAGCTGTAGCTCCAATTCAACCGATAGCCTGGGAACTTCAGTATGCTGCCAGTGCAGCCCTAAAAAAGTCTTAGAACAGTTCTTGGCACCTCAGTGCTGTGGACGTTAGCTCTTGTTTTAGCAGACGGACCTGGGTTCAAATCCCAGCCCAGCCAGTTACTGGTGTGCATGAGCCCAGGTAGAGTGTCCATGCTTCTGAGCCAGTCAGTGCTCCTGCCTCTGAAGTCAGGACGCTAAGGTCTTATCACTCTGCTTGTTGCAGAGGCCGTGACATCACCGTGAGAGGTGCTGCACACTCAGAAGTTGCCTCGCTTCCGTTTCCTCTCCTTGCTATTCCACTGTCCCAAGATCCTAGATATTGTTTGTAACAGCATTTTGTAGGTTATAAGTTATCTATGTATATGGGGTGGTATTTTGTTTTTATTATTTTCTATTTTTGCTCTCAGCTGACAGTAGATTTATGCAAATTAAGGTGTTAATCATTAAGCCTCTCATTAATAGATTTAAGTAGAATGGTGGTTTATCTCCTATGTTTTAATGTCATAATTAATATATGTCAGTGTGGAAATTTTAGAAATACAGAGTAGCAAAAAATAAATAAGAGGCGTTCCCGTCCTGGTTCAGTGACTAACGAGCCTGACTAGTATCCATGAGGACGTGGGTTCGATCCCTGGCCTTGCTCAGTGGATTAGGGGTCTGGTGTTGCTGTGAGCTGTGGTATAGGTCGCAAATGTGGCTCAGATCTGGCGTTGCTGTGGCTGTGATGTAGGGCAGCAGTTACAGTTCTAGTTCGACCCCTAGCCTGGGAACCTCCATATGCATGGGTATGACCCTAAAAAGACCAAAAAATAAATTTTTTTTTTAAATATGCATACCCTGTATATCTCACCTCTTGGTATCTGTTCTTTTTTTTCTTTCTTTCTTTCTTTCTTTTTTTTTCTTTTTTTTTTTTTTTTGCTTTTTAGGGCCACATAACACGGCATATGGAGGTTCCCACATGAGCCTGTGATGTAGTGGAGGGAATCTGGCACTGGGCGATGAGACGATTTTTACACCCAGTTCTATCATTTACTTGCTGTTTGAACTTGGCAGTCCTATAACTTCTCTGGGTTACCATGTCTTCTTTTCTATATCAAAGGAGTTATGTTCAATTACTAAGGTTCTTTCCAACGCAGAAGATACAGGTGTTTTGTTTTGTTTCGTTTTGTTTTTGTTTTTCCTTTTTAGGGCTGCACCCACAGCATATGAAAGTTCCCAGGCTAGGGGTCAAATCAGAGCTGCAGCTGCCAGCCTGCACCACAGCCACAGCAACGCACACTGACACCCTGTCCACATGCATCTGTGGACACAGAGTTACCACGTTTCCTGGGAAACTTTCAGCCAACGCAAGTGCTGCCGGCCGGCAGGGTTTTGAAATTACAACTGAAAATCAGTGGAATTTTTTGGAATGTGTGAAGCATGGAAAACACCGTCAGCTCTTGTGGGGCTTTCTCACACTAGCGTCATGTGCACCTGTACAGGGAGGTACGATTGGGTAGGATTGTCTCACCTGCTCTGTTCAAGTCAGAGGGAGAGAAGAGGTGGGGGGGGAAGGGGCAGGTAGGGGCCTTCCTTGCTGTCAAGGAAGGCCCTGGCCTCTCCCAGCTTAAAGGAATTTTGTGTGCAAATAAAATTAGCATCATGTGAAAGGGCCCTTTGTTCAAATGCTTTGTTCTAAAAAGAGATGACTGCTCACCTTGGCAAAGGATCTACTTATACTATATGGTAGGTGCCCTTTCGGAAGAGGAGGTTAAACTCCGTGGTTTATATGGGGGTTATTAAGAATCTGGAACATACATCAAAAACAATATTAGGAGCTCTTGCTATGCCACAGTGGGCTCAGTGGCGTCTTGGGAGTGCTGGGTCACAGGTTCAATGGGTTAAGGATCTGGCACTGCCACAGGTGCAGCTTAGTTTGCAGCTGTGGCTCAGTTCTGATGCCCAGAGCTCCATGTGCTGCAGGAGGCCAAAAAAAAAAAAAAGAAAGAAAGAAAGAAACATTATAAGGACTCCCTCATAACCATCACCCAGTTTCAGCAATTATCACCTCATGACCTGTTTTGAAGCAAATCCCAGACAGGATATGGTTCCATCCATATGTATTATGCTTTTGTGTGTATCTCTAAAAAATAAGGAACTATTTTTGGCCACTCCCACAGCATACAGAAGTTCCAGGACCAGGAATCAAACCCAAGCCACAGCAGTGACCTGACCCATGGCAGTGACAACACTGGATCTTTAACCCACTGAGCCACCAGTGTTTTTTAATGGATCCAAAAGGCCATTATCACTCTTTAAAGAAACATAACCAGAGTTCCCATCATGGCTCAGCGGAAACGAATCTGACTAGTATCCTTGAGGACACAGGTTTGATCCCTGGTCTCGCTCAGTGGGTTAAGGATCCAGTGTTGCCATGAGCTGTGGTGTAGGTCACAGGCATGGCTCAGATCTGGCATTGCTGTGGCTCCAAATTGACCCCTAGCCTGGGAACCTCCATATGCCACAGGTGCAGCCCTAAAAAGACAGGAAAAAAAAGAAAAAACACACAACCAATTCTTGGGGTGGGGGTGGGGAATGGGGCTTGGTTGATAAATTTATTACCATCTTTGTCTGAAAAATCTTCATTGAAAATAGTGGTTTGGTTCGTTAAATCTCAGCAACCCATTCCTGAGCTCTAAGGAAGCTTGCCTTCCTCTGAGCCAGCTGCTGATCTTTCTTCTGGGCAAGTGACATTTTGGGACGAGTCCACCTCTCCTTTTTAACTTCTTTCTTAGGCTTCTTTTCATACACTGGATTCTTTTGTATTGCAACATTTCTTATCCATTTCCTCCATCACATCTGGAGTTATGTTCTTTATATATTGAGAGACCTGTTTCTTATAAGCATCCTCGTCTTCTTCAGTCAGGTAACACATAAAATCTGCAACGTTCTACCCCGTGATGTGCTCTTGGTATACCTGAGCATTGAATTCTTTGCTTTTCTGAGTCACAACCAGGTAACTGTTTGGTACAGTAAGGGATGGATGTGCCTACATCTACAGCCCCCTTCAGGGCCCCCAAAACTTTATTTCCTGTAGTCGTCCTGGCATCCAAATAACAGGTGAAGACACCAGGTTGACCACATTGTCCTCATCTCCAGTCACCTCGACCTGGCCTTCACAAACCTTGTCCACACCAAACCTATGAAGAAGCCTACAGGCCAGCCGCAGGCCCGTACAGTGTGCTTTGCCATCATTTGTCAGGTCAAGCTTTGCACCGTACTTTAGGAGTCCGTGAGCATAAGCTTCGTACACTGTCCTGTCTCCTTCCCTATGCACATAAGCAGTCTGACAAACCATATCTCTGTTGCTTACACGAACTCTCACACTGTAATTCAGTGTGTTGTACTTATTTTTATCTTGGATGACCACTCGTTTCCAAGCAGACTGGTCAGTTTTACTCTCTCATCTTCTTGTAAATTTCACTTGGTACTTCTTCAAGTAGGTCTTATTCTTTTTTTTTTTTTTTTGTCTTTTCTAAGGCCACACCCACGGCACATGGAGGTTCCCAGGCTAGGTGGCTAATCAGATCTATAGCCACCAGCCTACGCCACAGCCACAGCAACTCAGGATCCGAGCCACGTCTGCAACCTACACCACAGCTCATGGCAATGCCGGATCCTTAACCCACTGAGTGAGGCCAGTGATCGAACCCACAACCTCATGGTTCCTAGTTGGATTGGTTAACCACTGAGCCATGACGGGAACTCCAGTAGGTCTTATTCTTGACAACTTTTACAAACCCCGTCCTGCAGAACTGAGCTCCAAATCAGCGGCTCACCGCAGAGCAGCAGGTCCAGCCCCACTTCCGGGTGGAAAAGGGCCACACGACCAATTCCTTATCATCATCACATATCAAATATGTGTTCACATATCCTCAGTTTTCCCATAATTTACTTTTCTTTGTTTTTGAGCACTTTATTGCCCCATTCAGGCTCCACACAGTCCACATGCTGCACTGAGTTTATGTGTCTCTGTAGTCTCTTTTAATTCATAGGGTTTTTCCCTCTTGCTCTGGTTTTTCCTTGCATTTTGTTGAAACCTGTAGAATTTCCCACACTCTAGATTCTGATTGCATCCAAGTAACCTTGTCCAAAGTTCTCACCATCCCCCGTTATTTCCTGTAAACTGGTGGTTAGACTAGACGCTTGATAAGATTCAGCTTCATTTTTTTGTCAAGGTGATGGTGGTGTGCTTCCTGCTGAGCATCACAAAACAGCGTGTTAACTTCCCCTGGGAGCTGTCGGAGCCATGACTTCATTAGGGCTTCTCTGTATTCTTGTCAGTTTAAAGGTACTACATTTGCAGAGTTCCCCTTATGGCTCAGTGGTTAACGAATCCGGCTAGGAACCATAAGGGTGCGGGTTCGATCCCTGGCCTCGCTCAGTGGGTTAATAAGGATTCAGCGTTGCCGTGAGCTGTGGTGTAGGTCGTGCAGATAGCTCCAATCCTGCAGCTGTCACTCTGGTGTAGGCCAGCGGCTACAGCTCCGATTGGACCTAGCCTGGGAACCTCCATATGCCTCGGGAGCAGCCCTAGAAAAGGCAAAAAGACAAAAATAAATAAATAAAAAAATAAAGGTACTACATTTGCTGTTTGGGAGTCCAGGTCAGTTAAATGCCCTCCTGGTGAAAGAATTGCCTGAAAAGCCGCAGCCAACTGTTCTCTCCCTGAGGCCTCATAGAGCAGATTTCCTCAAAAGAAATCCTTGGAGTTCCCATCGTGGCGCAATGGTTAACAAATCCGACTAGGAACCATGAGGTTGCGGGTTCGGTCCCTGCCCTTGCTCAGTGGGTTAAGGATCCGGTGTTGCCGTGAGCTGTGGTGTAGGTTGCAGATGCGGCTCAGATCCTGTGTTGCTGTGGCTCTGGCGTAGGCTGGCAGCTGCAGCTCCAATTCAACCCCTAGCCTGGGAACCTCCATATGCCGCAGGAGCGGCCCAAGAAATAGCAAAAAAAAAAAAAAGAAATCCTGCCACAGTAACATTAGGCAGATAAGTCCTTGAGGGGGAGGTGAAGCGATCAAAGCTGTAAAAATGTCTTCTTTGGGGAAATAGTAGAAAAAGACTCCCTTTAAAAGCCTATTCTTTTTTTTTTTTTTGTCTTTTGTTGTTGTCGTTGCTATTTCTTGGGCTGCTCCTGCAGCATATGGAGGTTCCCAGGCTAGGGGTCGAATCGGAGCTGTAGCCACCGGCCTACGCCAGAGCCACAGCAACGCGGGATCCGAGCCGCGTCTGCAATCTACACCACAGCTCACGGCAATGCCGGATCGTTAACCCACTGAGCAAGGGCAGGGACCGAACCCGCAACCTCATGGTTCCTAGACGGATTTGTTAACCACTGCGCCACGACAGGAACTCCTAAAAGCCTATTCTTACAGTTACCTGGCAGTTTTGCTGAATTGGCAGGAAACATAGTCCTTTGGTAGGCTAACTTGGAAAAATAAAACTTCATGGAAAAGATTTTTTAAATCTGTCATTTCGTTCCTAAGCCACAACCCTCAACTTATGGGGACAAGCCTAGGAGAGCATTCTTTGCCACTACAGACACTGTATTTTGAGTGTTACAGGCAAGAAGGGCAGAGGGCTCCTCCAGCCTGCACCTGGAGCCTGTGTGAAGTCAGCCAGTCCCCTGGATGGGTTGGGGTAGTGTATGTGCAGGCTTATCCTCTGGAGTTTTCATGTTGTCCAGAAATTTAAATTTCACAGATGCATTTTCCTTGGGAGTAGATGATTTCCTATTAGACAGTCTCTGGTTCACATTGCCTCTCCAGGCTGTATGAAACAAGACATCCTAGAACTTTCTGCTCCTCCCCCCCAGAAGGCGTTCTCCAGCAGCCGTGTGAAGTGACCTCCCCCGTCTCTCTCGTCCTCAGGAGCCAATGAAGTGCTTCTGGTGGTCGGGGGCTTCGGAAGCCAGCAGTCTCCCATCGATGTGGTAGAGAAGTATGACCCCAAAACTCAGGAGTGGAGCTTTTTGCCAGTAAGTACTGATGGAACCAGGTGTGGAAAATGCGCTTCAGTGTCCACCCCTGACTCCAGATCATCACTAATCCAGCCCTAAGAGTGGCAAAGCCCCGTAACAGTGTGACGTTCCTGACAGCAGTGTCGTGCACGCCATTGGTAGTCAGTATTAGTTATTGACTGATTAGATGTCAGAAATACTAATGGCCCTGTATCACACGAAACTCAGCTGGCCACCACTGTTTCCACACCTTCCTGGGCTGTCTGTACCTCCCAGGCTGTTCCACTGGTCACGCCCTGTTAACCTGAACTCAGTGTTAAATTGGGTGAAACTGGTGTGCACTGGAACTCAGAAGCTGTCTCTCTTTCCCTTGGTATGTCTCTGTCTCAGCGCTGAATGAACAGTAATGATTCTGAGAAACCATGGAGATCTTTTGATCAGTTCTCCTAACTTTTTGGGTCTGGATCCTGGCCCTTAGCTAGCAGTGTAGTAATACTTTCCCACTTTATGGAAGGATGTCAGTCATTAGCCAAGTGCCTCATGGAACAGCAGGGACTCATACTGGATAACGGAAAGACGTGAGGTCCTGGAAGCATTAGAGGCAAATGGACAGGAGGATGAACCTCTGCTCAGAAGGCTTCATGGTGACAGGCGAAGAAGCAAAAATGTAGACAAAAGCAGGAAGGACAGCAAAAGGTGAGGCTGAGACTCGCGTGACTGGAACAACAGAGGTCCCTCTTCTCTCCTGACCCTCAGAGCATCACTCGGAAGAGACGCTACGTGGCCTCGGTGTCCCTTCACGACCGGATCTATGTGATTGGTGGCTATGACGGCCGTTCCCGCCTCAGTTCGGTAGAATGCCTAGACTACACGGCAGATGAGGACGGGGTCTGGTATTCTGTGGCCCCTATGAATGTCCGACGGGGCCTGGCTGGAGCCACCACCCTAGGAGGTAGGCTGGAGCACAGGGCAGTGTTTGCATTTTGGGGTGGCTGGATCGGGGTTCCTACGTCTCCATGAAAGGTGGAGGTTGCTGATAAGGTCAGAACGGCCTCTCTACTTTCAGGAATGCTCATGGGTGTTCAGCACTGACGACGAAGTTGGGAAATTGAGTTCCAGTATGCTGAGTGGAGAATTGGCGCTAGTTGTGTTTTTGGCAACTCCTTCTGGTCTTGGAATGTGTTTCAAGATTGCATTTTACCCCATTCTTTTTACATGTCTTGATTATGCTGTCCTCTTTTTAAAAAGGCTTAATTGGGGAGTTCCCATAGCGGCCTAGCGGTTAACAGACCTGACTGGCATCCATGAGGATTCAGGTTCAATCCCTGGCCTTGCTCAGTGGGTTAAGGATCTGGCATTGCCGTGAGCTGTGGTGTAGGTTGCAGACGCGGCTCAGATCCCGTGTTGCTGTGGCTGTGGCGTAGGCTGGCAGCTGCAGCTCCAATTTGACCCCTAGCCTGGGAACCTCCATATGCCACAGGTACGGCCCTAAAAAAGAGAGAAAGACAAAAAAAAAAAAAAAAAAAAAGGCTTAATTGACTTATCTTGTAAAAAACACTTGCTTTTGCTCCCAGATATTTGAACGAGTTTTGGGAGATTTGTAAAGAAAAAGAGTTCTTTGAGAGTTCCCTCCGTGGCGCAGTGGGTTAAGGATCCAGTGTTGCTGCAGCTGTGGTGTAAGTTGAAGCTCCAGCTTGGATTCGATCCAAGCCCAGTGAACTTCCATATGCCACAGGGGCAGCCAATAAAGAAAAAAAGAAAAGAGTTCTTAGAAATCTCTCATTCTCTGATGCTCTGTGACTCGTCTTGTTCATTCTGAGCAGATATGATCTATGTCTCTGGGGGCTTTGACGGCAGCCGGCGTCACACCAGCATGGAGCGCTATGACCCAAACATCGACCAGTGGAGCATGCTGGGAGACATGCAGACGGCCCGGGAGGGCGCTGGCCTCGTGGTGGCCAGCGGGGTGATCTACTGTCTAGGTATTCCGGCTGGGACACAGGGCGGGGACTGCTGGATGGCGGCCTCGGGCTGGGGTGCCTCTTCCCAGAATTAAGTTTATAGATTTCCTTCAACTAACACCCAGTCTCTCCCAAGATATTTCTCACTAGCTGGAATTCTCCTTTCCAGGGAAGCAGAAAACGGGGGATTGTCAGAGTTCTCACTGGACTGTTGGAACCCTGAGGGAGAGCTGGAATTAAAAGAATTAGTTGAAACACTCAAGAAAGGCAGGCTGGGAATGGGCGCTTCTGGAGTAGTCTCTGCTTTGTCTTTCAGGAGGATATGATGGTTTGAATATCTTAAACTCAGTTGAGAAGTATGATCCCCACACAGGACACTGGACTAATGTTACACCAATGGCCACCAAGCGCTCTGGTAAGACCAGTCAGCTCTGAGGGGCAACAGACAGTTGTCAGAGCTTTGCGTGAGCGGGGGTGCAGCCACCGGCCCCAGCATCGTGCCAGAGCTGGGCCGCTTCTTCACTGCAGACCTAGCTCTCCTGTTCACCTGTTTTCTCCAAATACAGTGAGAATAAAGACAGCCTAGATGTTCCCGTTGTGGCTCGGTGGTAATGAACCTGACTAGTATCCATGAGGACACAGGTTCGATCCCTGGCCTCACTCAGTGAGTTGAGGATCTGGAGTTGTAGTGTAGGTCACAGTCACAGCTTGGATCCCACATTGCTGTGGCTGTGGTGTTGGCCGGCAGCTATAGCTCAGATTCGAGCTCTGGCCTGGGAACTTCCACAGGCCTCCAGTGCAGCCCTAAAAAGACAAAGAAAAAAGGGGAAGGAAAAAAAAAAAAAAGACAGCCTAAACTTGCACCTAGATTCCTCTTGAGCAAAGCCTCCTGGGTCTTGCTTGTTTTTGGTGTCTCGGCCCCCGCCCTGCACTCCAGCATCCCCACCAGGCCTGTGCACAAGGTGCAGGCAGCAGAGGAGCTTCCTGATGGGTGCGCTGGGGTGCAGGAGGGAGAGAGCCCCTCCTCGGGATGAAATGTGCTCCAGATCCAGAGTCACAACCGCCTTCTTCCTTTGATGCTTTTCTCCTGATGAATCAGGTAGGGCTGTGAATTAATGAGAGTGAAGATAGCAGTTAAGTTTTTCAAGTCCTACCCAAAAGGTGCGCAGACAGGGTCACCTGTGCTGGACTAGATTCCCCTCGGCTTGTCTGGCCCAGGTCCCATCCCTCAGCCCCACTGGAATTCAGCTAGCCAGCAGTGACTGTGTTTCGTTTCTAGAAAACAGGGCCTAAGCTTAATGGTGTTCATTTGCTGTACTTTTTCTTCCCCAGGCGCAGGAGTCGCCCTGCTGAATGACCATATTTATGTGGTGGGGGGATTTGATGGTACAGCCCACCTCTCTTCTGTTGAAGCATACAACATTCGCACGGATTCCTGGACAACAGTCACTAGCATGACCACCCCTCGATGCTACGTCGGGGCGACAGTGCTTCGGGGGAGACTTTATGCAATTGCAGGGTGAGGGTTCCAATTGGAATCCCAGGAGGTGTGATCCAGTCTGGTGGGGAGACTGGGTTTGGTTCCCAGGGACTTCTCCGTGGCAACCATGCAGTTAGACGTGTGTGGGCGGGGCTCTGTGGGAAGGGCTGTGTGGGCGGGACTTGTGGGTCTGTGGGCGGGGCCTGTGGGCTGTGGGCGAGGCTCTGGAAAGAACTGTAAGGAGAGGGAGGGGCAGGGAGCTCATTCCCTCCTTTGGTCTCCCCACTCAGCTATGACGGGAATTCCCTGCTGAGCAGCATCGAGTGCTACGACCCCATCATCGACAGCTGGGAGGTCGTGACCTCCATGGGCACCCAGCGCTGTGACGCTGGCGTGTGTGTCCTCCGAGAGAAGTGACCAGGCCAAGGGACAGTGTAGAGAACCAAGAGTCCTTTCCAGAATGTCTGTTTCTCACTGTGTACACAGGGTGATAACAAGCGCCAGTGCCTGATGCTTGTCCTCATTTGACAGCCCTCCTCGTGCTGGTAGTTGGCCTGGAGGAGGGTGGGTAGCAGACACTCAAGGGAGGAGACTGCACACGGAGCAGGTGTGAGGCCAGGCCACCTCTCCTCCTGGCCAATGGAGCACCTTCTTATCGTTTTTAACCTGGCATGTGCTTGGGAGAATACGTGTGTAAGTTGTGCCTCTAGGATTGCAGAGACTCGAGGTGAGTATGATCTATGGGGTGTGGGCAGTGTCCAGCCCGGATAACTGGAAGGGCCCAGCTCTCGTTTTCTGGGAATAAATCTCTTTACCTGTCTGCAGGTGGTGAGGGGCAATCTGGGTCCCTCTGGAGGAGAACAGAGGGAAGGGCCCTGGCAAAACTTTGGGGGCCTGGGGGAGAGGTCTGCCTGGCACTATGGGGGGACAGGGCTGGGTTTAGGGTGCGTGAAGTGAGTTGGATTTGGAGGAATGAGAGTGAACCTGCAACCCCTGAAGGACTGAGAGGGGGTGTTCTTTGAGGGTCTTGCCATGACCCCCAGGTATTTCTGAACAAGAATATTGTGCTCTGGGGCCCCGGAGACCATCTGAAGTAACAGAGCCAGCCCGTTAGATGAACGTTAGGGGGGCGTTTGGTGGGCCTGGGACGAGCTAGGCATTCCTGTGACTTCACGATTGTCTTACTCCCTGCTGTGGCTCGCCTCTCCACGCTCCTCTCGCCAGGCAAGGCCTGCCTTGAGGGGGAGAGACCATCCTTCCCTGTGGAATCAAATGCTTCTGCGCATCATACAGCCGTGCTCTGTAGAGGGCGAAGGTGGCTGGCAGCTGCTGGGAAGTCCCAGGCCCAGGTTCCTCCCCCATTCCTTTAAGGGCATACTTCTGCTAAGGACTGTTTTTTTCTGCTGCGTTTTGTACATTAGTCCCTTTCCTACTAGACCCTCCCCTCCCTGTCTTTCGAGTGGATTATCTTCACCCCAGGATAGACTCATCAACGACAACTGAGATCCTTGTTAGTTTCTGTACCTGCTGTTCCTGTCCTGAGCTGCCAGCCCAGGCTCCCCTGTGCCGTGGAGTGACTTCCCTGCTCTGTGGGTGTTGGGAGTACGCAGACGTGGTTGCCTAAACAAGGGCGTACTTTCCCTTTGCTCTGAAATTCCATTTTTTCCTCTTGCCCTGAATTGTGTTGACCTAAAGTTCCTTTCCTTTGTATTTTTTTAAGAAAATATTAAAAATCAGTGGTCTCAAGTGCCTGTAAGAGAGTTTGTGGTGAACCAGCATCACCTTGCGGGACACTTTGGGGGGCCAGGCACAGCGATGAGCTGCAGGTTGTTTCTTCCACCCGTTCATCAGTGTGTTTGCCAGCTAGCTCTCCTGTGTATCTGTTAGACAGGTAAGAGATCTCTGGAGAGTCTCATCAGTACAGTGTTACTTGAATTACCTATTCACAGACTCTTCTCACACTTGGACTTTACTAGGAAACCAAGGGGATTAAGAAGAGGCAGTCTTGGGCTCATTTTGTACCCACTTGCATTTTATTGTTTTAGGCGCCCCAGTCCTTTTCCCATTTGCTTAGATTTGTGCCATGTGATGCAAACAGCTATTTGGAAGGCCTGCAGAACTGCAAAAATCCTGCTATTCCCAGAGCAAAGGGAGGGGGGAGCCAAAGAGGTTCACGAAAGAGGCCTGCCAACCTTTCTCTAGCGGATGGATTGTGCCTGCTGACCAAACCAAGCTGTGACACTTGGGGCTCATCCTCTCAGAAAGAGACAAAGGGGAACAGAGAAGGGGGCCTGGAGAACCCATGGCTCCTGGGCTGTCTTCACTGCCAGCTGCTGAGTTTCAGACCAAATTCCCAAATAGTTCTTATAAGGCAGCCACAACTGAATACCCCGCTGCTCCCTTTCACCCTCCCCAGTCCTCTGTACCTGCCATGCTCAGGTATCTACTCGGACCATATTTGGTGTTCCTCCTGTTTTTCTAGCTCCCTTAACTAGCAGCCAGCCACTTAGTTATCTAACCTCTGAAAGCTATCTTTATCTTAGGTCACCTGTCACCTCTACCACAGTACAGACACGCAATTAGTGTCTAAGTTAATTGTTCCAAATCCATTACTATATTTTTTTTTGGTCTTTTTTTTTTTTTTCCTTTTTAGGGCTGCACCCACAGCATATGGAGGTTCCTGGGCCCTGGCCTACGCCACAGCCACAGCAACGCGAGATCCAAGCCACATCTGCAAACTACACCACAGCTCGTGGCAACACTGGATTCTTAACCCCCTGCACAAGGCCAGGAATCAAACCTGCATCATGGATGCTAGTCAGATTTGTTTCCACTGAGCCATGACGGGATCTGCCATTACTATTTTTTTGTTTTTTGTTTTTTAGTGTCGCACCCACAGCATATGGAAGTTCCCAGGCTGGGGGTCAACTTAGAGCTGTAGCCGATGGCCTTTACCATAGCCATAGCCAACACCAGATCCCAGCCACATCTGCGATCTACACCACAGCTCACGGCGACACCAGGTCCTTAACCCACTGAGCGAGGCCAGGGATCAAACCTGCGTCATCATAGATACTAGTCAGATTCATTAACAGCTGAGCCACAATGGGAACTCCCCATTACTATATTTTTATTCCCTCTGCTCTGCATAGTTCATACTGCCCCCCCCCCCCGACTCATGGATTATAGTCTCCTGATGGCCTTACCTCTACTATTTTCCTGCCTTCCAATCTAATCCCATCTTGTCATCAGTTATATTTCTAACGCACAGATAGGGTCATTACAATACCTAACATACAGAACATTTTCAGTAAATATTAATATCCTATTGCCCACATTATGAAGTTCAAATTCTTTAGGGTGACAGTAGAGCCACGGCAATAGAGGCTCACTACACCTTTCTACACCCACGCTTCCCCCCACCTATAATGTGCTTCATCCATGGTGATCTACTAACCACCCCTAAATTTGTTCTCACCCCCTACTATATGATGCTGTTCTTTCTATGGGAAATAAAATTGCTCTCCTGACAAATCTTAGTCACTTTTTATTGCCCAATTCAACTGTCATCTAGGTAAAGCCTCTTCTAATTCCCCAGACAGAATTGCCCCTGTGATTTACACAAAGTTGGTGGAATTTGTGTTTCCATTTACTTTGTTCCCTTCCCTTGATGGTCTTTATCACAAGTCATTGGACTTGGATCTGTCTTCCTGTTTGTGCTGTGTTCTCCAGTACAAAAGGCCTGTCCTCATAGCATCCTCAGAGTACAGCATATTCTCTAATTGCTAAGCAAATTGCTGAACTAATGAAGGAGAAAGAGGAAAAAGATGCAGACACGGGTGGTGGGTAGATGAGACATTCGTTAGATGGCTTAGCTCCCCTTCATATTCTGCTTCCCCTGCCATTTCAGGAAGGGCCACCCTGTTGCACTACAACCAGTACGCTAGAGATCTAAAGACTAACGGGAGCGAATGAGAGTAGAGTGTAACGACCCAGAGCAGTGGCTTTAGGGCCATGCCTGAATCCCTGGGCCTGGAAGGTGGCCTTTCTGACCTCATTGCAATACACCACCATGACGAAACTGGTGATTCGAGAGATTTCCATAGCGCTTCAACACCGTGTCGTGCCATGCAGTAAACGATCGGGAAGGAGAGCAGCAACTAAAGCTTCCAGGAACCTCTCCGCCCCAGAAGGTGGGCCGCGTTCCATGGAAGCCACTGCTGCTGAGACTTGCTAATGGGGGTCTGACCCCGGATTGTCCCTGTCGTTCAAGAGACTAAATGCACACCTGAGGTTGCACTCACTATAAGGGAAACCCGGAGCCGACGTGAACTTGGGCAGAGGCTGTCACTTCCCAGGAGGCACCTGTCACAAAGCCACGCCCACACCCAGCTTCAGGGTGCGGAGGTGACCGACAGCGCCTGCGCAGTGGGGTCGGGGGCGCGGAAGCGGCGCTTGCACCCGCGCCGCCGCCGAGATTGCGCCTGCGCGGTGTGGAGCGTTGTACCCAGACCACGCCTGCGCGTCGCGGCCGAGGGCCGGGGTGGTGGTCATGGACCCCATAACGCCGCCGAGTGAGCTGGTGTCTGCCGAGGGCCGGAACCGGAAGGCGGTTCTTTGCCAGCGCTGTCGCTCCCGCGTGCTACAGCCAGGCACGGCGCTCTTCTCCCGTCGGCAGGTGAGGAACTGGGGCTGGGGAGGGGGCGGGCCGGGCGACACCGGGTCCTCGCTAGGTCTGGATCCGGACACACGGCTAGATACTCGCGCCCCGGAGCCGCGCCTGCCGACTGCAGGGTCCCGACGCCGGGGCCCTGCAGGCTGGCTTCCGAGGGAGCCAGAGCGTTAGTTCCTCAGGTTCGGGAGTGGGCGCCGGGAACTCCCGAGGGCGGGGAATGGGCGCCGCGGACCCCTGAGGGCGGCTTAGTGGGCACGAGGACTCAGGGGCATGGGACGTGCTGCGGGCGTGGCCGGAACCAGCTGAATGCTCGCTGCCCCCCCCACTCCCCGCTGACCGGGTGAATCACTAGAAGTCGTTCTCACCACTGCACAGACCGCGTGTCCCACGTCCTGTGCCCAGCGCCCCGCTCCCCCTGCATCGAGACTGCGCATGAGGACTACAGACGCTGGGATTTAAGTAAATGCAGTCCTCAGTCAGCGTATCTAAGGGTTAGTGCAGGCAGAGCAGATCAGCGTGTTCACTACCCTGCGGTCTGTCCTGTGAATGGTTTCTCATATAAAATGTTACAGACCCCAGAACTCTGTCCTTCATGCAGTCTCACGTGTAGTCTGAGGCAGAGAAAATTACAATCACAGAAAAGCAACAATCATAAAAGAGCTCAAGAATGTAGGGAAGGGGAGGTGATGTTAGAGCGGGAATTGCTTTTTTAACTTTAGTTGGGGGGGCGGGTAGGATAGAGCAGTGTTTGAGAACATGAGAGCAAGCCAAGAGTTTGTTTTCAAATTAATAAGCACCTAACATAGGACCCAGTAAGTGTACTTCTAACCTTTATCCCGAAGGAGATGAAAACATGGTCCCACAAAAAGCTGTGCACAAATGTTCACAGCACTTTTATTGGTAACAGCTGAAAACTGGAAACAGCGCAGATGTCCTTCTGCAGGTAAATGATTAAGAAACTGTAGTAAGGAGTTCCCATCGTGGCTCAGTGGTTAACGAATCCAACTAGGAGCCGTGAGGTTGCAGGTTCGATCCCTGACCTTGTTCGGTGGGTTAAGGAGCTGGCGTTGCCGTGAGCTGTGGTGTAGGTCACAGACGCAGCTTGGATCCCGCACTGCTGTGGCTGTGAAGTAGGCCAGAGGCTACAGCTCCGATTAGATCCCTAGCCTGGGAACCTCCATAGGCCGCGGGAGCGGCCCAAGAAATGGCAAAAAAAAAAGACAAAAAGAAACTGTAGTACAGCCATACCATGGATACTACATCTTGGATGACTCTCCAAGGAATTGTACTGAGTGAAAAAAAAAGCTGGTCCCAAAAGATTACACACTGTATCATTCTATTTATATGGCATTTTTTTAATTTTAGAAATGGAGAACAGGAGTTCCTGTTGTGGCTCAGCAGGTTACAAACCCAATTAGTATCCATGAGGATGCAGGTTAAAGATCCAGCGCTGAGGAGGTCCCGTTGTGGCTCAGAATCCAACTAGGAACCATGAGGTTGCAGGTTCAATCCCTGGCCTCCATCAATGGGTTAAGGTTCTGGTGTTGCTGTGAGCTGTGGTGTAGATCGCAGATGCAGCTTGGATCTGGCATTGCTGTGGCTGTGGCGTAGGCCGGTGGCTACAGCTCTGATTAGACCCCTAGCCTGGGAACTTCCATATGCCACAGCCATGGCCCTAAAAAGCCAAAACAAAACAAAAAAAAAAGAGCAGATTAGTGTTTTCAGAGGTTAGGGATTGGGGGGGTTAGGGGTATTGGTGAGTATGGTCGTGAAAGGGTAGATGGATGGTGGTGATAGTTGCACAATAATATGAGTGTGCTGGATGCCATCAAATCATACACTTTAAAATTATTTAAATGGTGAGTTTTATGTATAGTTTATCACAAAAAAAAAAATCAGGAATCAGAATGGAACATGTGGAGTTCCCGCTGTGACTCAGTGGGTTAAGAACTCAACATAGTGTCCACGAGGTTGCATGTTTGATCCCTGGCCTCAGTGGGTTAAGGATCCGGGCATTGCCATAAGCTGCAGCATAGGTCACAGTTCAGATCCTGAGTTGCTGTAGGCCCCAGCTGCAGCTGCGATTTGACTCGAGGGAACTTCCATATGCTCCAGGTGTGGCTGTTTTAAAAAAACAAAAAAAGGGCGGGAGACCTTTTCAGCTGTTTTCAGCAGTTTGGCAGTATTCTTTTGCTGCGTTACAAAATGACCCCAAAACAGAGACTTAAAATATTAACAGGTAGGAGTTCCCTTCATGGCCCAGCAGTTAACAAACCCAACTAGGATCCATGAGGATTTGGGTTCTATCCCTGGCCTTGCTCTGTGGGTAAGCTGTGCCGTAAGCTGTGGTATACGTCGCAGACACGACTGGATCCTGTATTGCTACGGCTATGGTATAGGCTAGCGGCTTCAGCTCCAATTAGACCCCTAGCCTGGGAACCTCCAGGTGCCTCAGGTGCAGCCCTAAAAAGCAAAAAAAAAAGAAAAGAAAAGAAAATTAACAGGTATTTCTTTTACTCACAGACTTGGAGGTTGACAGGACTCAGCCTGGGCAGTTCTCATTTGGGTCTTTCATCTGACAGCAGTCAGAGGTTATCTCAAGAGCTTTTCCACCAGCATGTGTGCCTATGGACTGGAGCAGGCTTTGATGGGTCACTCCTCATGGTCTCTCCCCCCAGGGTTCTTAGTAGCTGAGGCTCCCAGAGCAACTGTTCCGAGAGAGGCCCACAAAAGTGGCCTGGCCTTCTCTGACCTAGTCTGTCACTTGCACTCAGCCTGATCAGCCTCAAGAGGAGAGGCACAGACTCTGCGTCCACATCTGGGTGGAAGGATTGGCAAAGAACCTGTGGAGGAGCTCCTGCTGTGGCGCAGTGGAATCAGCAGCGTTTGGGAGTGCTGGGACGCAGCTTCTACCCCCGGCCTGGCACAGTGGGCTAAGGATCCAGCATTGCCACAGGTGCAGCTTAGGTCACAACTGAGGCTGGGATCTGATACCTGGCCCCAGGGAACTCCATATGCCGTGAGGCAGCCAAGAAAGAAAAGAGAAAAAAAGAGTTTGTGGACATGTTTTAAAACAACCACTCACTAAAGGAGGAAAATATGAAAAAGGTTAACAGAAATGTACTCTGTATTATAATTTTTTTTTTTTTTTTTTGTCTTTTAGGGCTGCACCCGTGGCATATGGAGGTTCCCAGGCTAGGGGTTGAATCCAGAGCTACAGCTGCCAGCCTACAGCAACACAGGATCGGAGCCATGTCTGTGACCTACGCCATAGCTCACAGCAACACCGAATCCTTAACACACTGAGCAAGGCCAGGGATTGAACCAGCTTTCCAGCACTCCCAAGATGCCGGTGATGCCGTTGCACCACAGCAGCCCTCATGGATACTAGTCAGATCTGTTACCACTGATCCACGATGGGAATGCCACCAAATACTTTTTTTTTTTTTTTGGTCTTTTTAGGGCCGCACCCGAAGCATATGGAGGTTCCTAGGCTAAGGGTCAAATTGGAGCTATACCACAGCCTATACCACAGCCACAGCAACGCCAGATCGGAAACATGTCTGCGACCTGCACCATAGCTCATGGCAACGCTAGATCCTTAACTCAAAGAGCAAGGCCAGGTATTGAACCTGCGTCATCTTGGATACTAGTCAGATTCATTTCTGCTGAGCCACGACAGGAACTCCCAACATTAATTTATTGATTTCTTCCCAATAGTCTGCTCAGAAAGCCTCATTGTGTCCCAGTGTTCCATCCTGGAACCTGACCCTGGCACTCGCCCTCAGCTTGAGATGCAGGCGCAGGTGGACTCATGCACATATGTGGGCCTGACTTGCAGGATTTCAGTGCAGATGGGGACTGAGTAGAGGGAACCCCTACAGTGAACCGTTAGTAGCACCATTGCCCTTTAGTCACTAGCCTACCAGGAGATGGCACAGCTGGCATTTGCACCGGGAGCTGGGACAGTGTGGGGGGTCAGTGCTCCTCTGGTGGACATTTCCTGAGGACCAGACCTCAAGTCGCCTTTGATTTTCTCCCCTTACATTTCACTCCTCTTGCATTTAGTTAAGATGTGATTTCATACCTAGACTGTGGAGGATGGGCCAGAAATATGTCTCAGCAAGTTTAGGCCCACAGACAATTGCTTGTAGGACTACAATTCAGGTTGCCTGGCTCCTGAAGCTTGCTCTGCTCTCAGCCTCTGCCTGCTCCCGTTTTCACTCAGGGTAAAATAGCATCAGAGAGTCACTTAGGGGAGTTCCCGTCGTGGCGCAGCAGAAACGAATCTGACTAGGAACCATGAGATTGCGGGTTCGATCTCTGGCCTCACTCAGTGGGTTAAGGATCCGGCATTGCCGTGAGCCGTGGTGTAGGTCGCAGACATGGCTCAGATGCTGTGTTGGCTGTAGCTGTGGTGTAGGCCGGTGGCTACAGCTCTGATTGGACCCTGAGCCTGGGAACCTCCATATGCCCCAGGTGGGGCCCTATAAGGACAAAAAGACAAAAAAAAAAAAAAAAAGAGTCACTTAGCTGTCAGATGAGAGGCAGAAAGAGTGGCTGGAATGACAGTATAACAGGAGGAGGAACTGTCACACTCTGTGACATCCTCAGATAAAGTCTCAGGTGACACAGCCAAGTGGAAACGTTCTGGGTCAGGGCTCCCTCCTGGTAGGGTGAGGAGTGTGCTCGTTATCTTGCTTGTGGTGAAGGCTCAGTCCCGTGCAGGATCCACCTGCCAGAACGGGTCAGCTCGCCCAGTGCTGCCAGTTACCCCTTGGCACTTAACCCAGAAAGACCCAGGGGGCCGTGTGGGAGCTGGTGCAGACCTTCCGGTCCGGGCAGGTGTCCTGAGAGGCTCCACGGGAGAGGCTGGCCTTGAGAATCTGAGGTCAGAGCAGATGTGCCCCCTTGCAGAAGGCTGGCGAGGAGCAGGTGGGCCTGTGGGCCCAGTGAGCGGCCAAGCCGCCCCGGCTCTTGAGCTGGGAGTGTGCAGGCGCCACACCAGCTCAGCTGTGCTGTCTTCTCTCCACGGCAGCTTTTCCTTCCGTCCATGAAGAAGAAGCCAGCGCCGGCGGATGGCGGCAGTCCCGAGGGTGACCTGCTGCAGGAGCACTGGCTGGTGGATGACATGTTCATCTTCGAGAACGTGGGCTTCACCAAGGATGTGGGCAATGTCAAGTTTCTGGTGTGCGCAGACTGTGAGGTCGGACCCATCGGCTGGCATTGCCTAGATGACAAGAACAGTTTCTACGTGGCCTTGGAGCGGGTTTCCCATGAGTAACGGAGGGGAGGGCCTCGGCCCCACCCCACCATAAAGGCTGCTCCCCCGGGCCTGGCCCTCCCCCACGGTGTGACTCTGTCGCCATGTCACCGCGCCTTCTCTGGGCTGACACCAGCCATCGGAGTGCGTGCCTGCATCAGTTCACTAATCTCCTGCCTCCTCCCCCCATACACACACACCCGGGTTAGGACACGGGGGACTTCCACAAGCCTTCCTCCCCCGCGCCATACCCAGGGCTCCTGTTCCTGCCCTCGGAGAGCAGCCTTCAGCCTCTTAGCCACCACACGCGGCAAGGGGTGCTTGTGGGCTGATGCTTGAAACACACCTTTTTCTCCCATTCAAGAAAGCACACAGGCGTCTGAGAGCAACTTTGCTGTGTGGCTACCTTTATCTCCAGTAATTTATTTCTAAAAGTAAAGCATTGACAAACCATGGGATTGAAACCACTAAGGCAACGTCCTTTGGACACACCTCCAATACCACGTTCAAGGGCCTCTGTGCTAGGCTGACACGGACTTTTTATCACGAGGTGGGCTGTGGTCGCTCTTTCCTTCAGATGTTGATGTGGCTTCTCTTTTTTTTTTGGCTTCTGAAAGCTGCACCTGCACAGCATAAGGAAGGAAGTTGTTCCCAGGCTAGGGGTTAAATAGGAGTTACAGTTGCCGGCCTACACCACAGCCATAGCAACTCAGGATCCGAGCCGTGTCTGCAACCTACACCACAGCTCACGGCAATGCCGGATCCCCGACCCACTGAGGGAGACCAGGGATCGAACCACATCCTCATGGAGACGAGTCACATTTGTTTCCACTGTACCACGATGGGAACTCCAATGTGGCTTCTCTTTATGTTAGGTCCCCACTCCTATAGCCAGTAAATTGAAAATCTGAGTTTCAATGCCATCTATCGGCCAACCCAAGGACAACTCAGCCCTGGATGTTTTCCCGGGATCACTGGGATCAGAGTGTGGAACACAAGGGGATAGGCCTTTGCCACATTACACACGAGTTTATAGGCCTGTCTTATCTGGACACGTCACTCTTGCTTTGCTCCTGGGAAAGATGTCCTTAACGGATGGTGCGTCGTTCCTGCACCTCCCGGACGTGGCCCTCGCCCAGACTGCTTTAGGGGGAATCTCTAGACCAACGCAGAAGCCAGATGTGCCATCCAGATGCCACTGTCTATAGCCGTGCGCTTGCCTTAAGTGTGATGTTCGGTGTGCTTACTCAGTTCATCAGTTCTCGGCTGAAGCGGCCCACCGTCTCAAAGGGAATCCCTACAGCCAGGTTTTGCCCCTGCCCCCCAATCCCCACCTCTGACGCGCAGGAGACCCAGGACGGAAATGAGGACTAAATAGAGACCGCGCAAACCTGCTGGCGCGATGCGTGTTTTCTGCGTGTTCCCTCCCTCCTTCTTCCTCAGAACTTACTTGAAGTGTTCCCCAACTTCAGTGTGGGCCTCGGGCACGGTTTTGCAATTAACCTCCTCTCCAGGAAAGGTGGTTCCTTCCCTGCCCGTAGCCACATGAGCTCTGCTAGAAAAGGAGGGGACTCGTTCCAGACACGGTCATGGATTTTGACGTTTGCAGGAAACCTAAGAAGATCCACTCGGGTCAGAAGGAGCAAAACCAAGCAGATGCTTCCGGGTGCTTGTGGCTCTCCTATCATGAGCCAAAACCAATTCACCTTTTGCTTTTCTTTCCCTTTTTTTATAATTTTTTTTTTTTTTTCTTTTCTAGAGCTGCACCTGTGGTATATGGAGGTTCCCAGGCTAGGGTTCTCATCGGAGCTGTAGCCACCGGCCTACACCACAGCCACAGCAACACAGGGTCCAAGCCACGTCTGCAACCTACACCACAGTTCATGGCAACGCTGGATCCTTAACCCACTGAGCGAGGCCAGGGATCAAACCCGCAACCTCATGGTTCCTGGTAGGATACGTTAACCACTGAGCCATGATGGGAACTCCATTCCTTTTCTTTCCTTTTTTAATCTTAGAAATAGTACACTCATTGCGGATAGCTACAAACATGGGTATAAAAATGTTTTTAATCATTCATGTTCCCACCACCGATGGGATTGCTGATGGTAATGTGGTTTATGTTCTGCTCCATGTTTTTCTATGTATTGTGTAAATAAACATGTAGGATTTTTAAAAACAAGTATGAAGTCACTTTTTATTTATTTATTTTTTTGCCTTTTCTAGGGCCGATCCTGCGGCATATGGAGGTTCCCAGGCTAGGGGTTGAATCGGAGCTGTAACTGCTGGCCTCCTCCAGAGCCACAGCAACTCAGGATCTGAGCCACATCTGCAACCTACACCACAGCTCACGGCAACGCCGGATCCTTAACCCACTGAGCAAGGCCAGGGATCAAACCCACAACCTCATGGTTTCTAGTCAGATTCGTTAACCACTATGCCACGACAGGAACTCCAAGGTCACTCTTTTATAACTTGCTTTTTCCATTTAACGAAATACTGACTTTCCCATCCTTACACCACTGTTGTTAGGTACCACTGTATTTCCGTGCATCCGTTTATTTATACAGTCCATTATTAGATTGTCTCCAGTTTCTCATAAGCCATGTGCTGTAATGTGCAACCATGGAATTAAATTTGTCCTCCCCCTCCCCCCAATTACTGTTCCTCAGCTGCATCCCTAGAAGTGGACTTGCAGGGTGTGTGCATCCTCAGTGCTCTGCTGTGTGGACGTGAGCAGCTGTGCTGGTTCCCCTCCTCCCCCACAGCTCCGCACACTGGGTAGTTATTACTGTTCAGGGAATATGCTGCCACTTAGGGGGAAAAAAGAGTGTCTCCTTGTTCTCATTTGCATTTATCGGATTTCTGATGAAATTTTCATATACTCACTGGTCATTTGGACTTCTTTTTTGAGCCTTGCCAAACCTTGTTGCTCCAGTAGCCAAAACTATTGGGTTGTTCTACCTTTTCAGCCTGATTTAGAAGAAGTAAAGGCATTTAAACAGTGGAAATTAAATTGTTGCATGTCTTTGGGAAGAATATATAACTTGAGGGAATTCCCTTCATGGCTCAGTGGTTAACGAACCCGACTAGGATCCATGAGGACACGGGTTCGATCCCTGGCCTCGTTCTGTGGGTTAAGGACCCAGCATTGCCTTGAGCTGTGGTTTAGGTCACAGACGCGGCTCGGATCCTGAGTTGCTGTGGCTGTGGTGTAGGCTGGCAACTGCTGCTCCGAATTGACCCCTAGCCTGGGAACTTCCATTTGCTGCAGATGTGGCCCTAAAAAGCAAGATAAAATAAAAAAATGTCATTTTAAACAGCAGAGGAAGACTGAAACCTGCACCTTAGGATGCACCTTGGGGTCTGTCAGCTAAGTAGTCAGCACTTCATTGTCTGCTGTGACATGTCCCCCCTCCACACTCCACACAGGAGGCTCCGGAGAAAGCCCTGTGGGTCAGGTAACTTCGCTGTGGGCAGAGTAACTGTGCTCATGGCCGTGAGAATGAAGGCCTGCAGCTCCTGCGGGGAGAGCAGTTGATTTTTCCAGGGCCATCTTGTTCTGACACAGAAGAGAAGCTAGAAACGGTGTACTGACATTTTACACACTGTCACCATGCAGTGCGAGGCCGCTCAAGTAGCCATGGCATAAAACCCTGGGGCCTTCTGCTCCTGGACTGACCATCCCACTGAGGCTGAACAAAATACCTTTTTTTTTTTTTGGCTTTTTAGGGCCACACCCGTGGCATGTGGAGGTTCCCAAGCTAGGGATCGAATCAGAGCTACAGCTGCCGGCCAACACCACAGCCAAAACAACATCAGATCCGAGCCACATCTGTGACCTACACCACAGCTCACAGCAATGCTGGATCTTTAACCCACTGACTGGGCCAGGGATCGAACCTGCATCCTCATGGATACTAGTCAAATTCATTTCCACTCTGCCAGGACGGGAACTCCCTGGACAGAATATCTTCAAAGTCCAGAGGCCTCAGAGAGCTGACATGAGTTTGAGGAATTACTGGACCAGGACCAGAGAAGATGGAATGTTGTGGGCAGTGTCCCCAGGGGCATCTCCCAGCCTAGATGCTAATGGGTAGTTTGGATGGCCTTGCAGAAGTAGGAGGCAGGGCCTGTCAAAGGGTGTGACCTGGTGACTGTCTCTCTGTGGGTTGAGGCCCTCTGTCCTTTGCACCAGGAGCAAAGTGAGGCAGAGTCAGAAGGAGAAAGGCTCCAGGGATTGCAGCTCAGCTCCAAAATCTCAGTCCTTTACACCGGATTAAGGTGATCCCAGGACTTTCCGTTGTGGCTCAGAGGGTTCAGAACCCAACTAGTATTCATGAAGTTTCAGGTTCGATCCCTGGCCTCCCTCAGTGGGTTAAGGATTTGGTGTTGCCGTGAGCTGTGGTGTAGGTTTCAGATGTGCCTTGGATCCTGTGTTCCTGTGGCTATGGTGTAGGCCGGCAGCTGCAGCTCTGATTCGACCCCTATTCTGGGAACTTCCATATGCTGCAGGTGTGGCTATTAAAAAAAAAAAAAAAAAAAGCCATCCCAAAGTGGTGGTTCCTCTCTAGAGGAAAATATCACCATCCTGAACTTCAAATTACTGCTATAGGAGTTCCCGCTGTAGCACAGTGGGCTAAGACTCTCACTGCAGCGATTCGGGTTGCTGTGGATGTTTAGGTTCGATCTTGGTGCCGTGGGTTAACGGATCTTGCAGCTCTGATTTAATCCCTGGCCTGGGAACTTCCCAGGAACTTCCATATGCCATGGGTGGTAGGGCCATAAAAAAAATTGTTTCTACAAAGAGTTTTGCCAATACAGTATCCTGAATACAATAAAATGTAACCTAGTATCTGAGACAAGATAATAAAACCAGTAAAACAAAAGACCTTGGATCTGGCATTGCTGTGGCTGTGATGTAGGCTGGTGGCTGCATCTCTGATTCCACCCGTAACCTGGGAACTTCCATACGCTACAGGTGCAGCCCTAAAAAAGACCAAAAGGGGGGGGGTTAAGTTGAAATCCAATTCAAGATTGTTGCAAGGTTTTATATATATATATGTATATATATATAATTTTTGTGTGTGTGTCTTTTTGCCTTTTCTAGGGCTGCTCCCGCGGCATATGGAGGTTCCCAGGCTAGGGGTCCAATCAGAGCTGTAGCCGCCGGCATACACCGCAGCCACAGCAATGCGGGATCCGAGCCACATCTGTGACCTACACCACAGCTCACGGCAATGCCAGATCCCTAACCCACTGAGCAAGGCCAGGGATCGAACCCACAACCTCATGGTTCCTAGTCGGATTCGTTAACCAGTGCGCCACAACAGGAACTCCAAGGTTTTATATTTTTAAAATAATAATTTTCCAAACTGTAGGAAAGTGGTGAGACTGGTGCAGTTAACACCTGCATACCCACTAGCTGGATTCAGCATCTAAGTCCACTGTTTGTTTTGCTGCACTGACTCATTCAAACTCACTTTTACCTATCACGGAACACACAAATCTGTCTTTGTGACTAATAAGACTAATAATGCGTCCCCCAAATAATACCTAATCGGTATTCAAACTTTCCCAGCTGCCACAAAGTTTCTTTCGTCAGTTTTTCAGTCATTTTTTATTACTCAGTGAATTTATTACATTTATATTTGTACAATGATCATCACAATCCAATTTTATAGCATTTCCATCCCACACCGCCAGCGCATCCCCCCACCCCCCAAACTGTCTCCTTTGGAAACCATAAGTTTTTCAAAGTCCGTGAGTCAGTATCTGTTCTCCAAAGAAGTTCACTGTGTCCTTTTTTCAGATTCCACATGTCAGTGAAAGCATTTGATGTTGCAGTTTTTCAGTCATGACACAACCCAGGACCAGGCATTGTATTGTTTGCCTCTTAAGTCTTTTAATGTAAAGCAGTCACCTCTT
Organism: Phacochoerus africanus; assembly: GCF_016906955.1. Taxonomy (NCBI): domain Eukaryota; kingdom Metazoa; phylum Chordata; class Mammalia; order Artiodactyla; family Suidae; genus Phacochoerus; species Phacochoerus africanus. The sequence goes on along the minus strand of NC_062555.1, from coordinate 30,372,545 downwards.
TTCTCAATGGTGACTGCAAAGGGACTCATCTCAGCATCTTGAATGTCCCACATTCTGGATTTCTCTTTCCCAGTGGTGGCCAGCACATTGCTCTGTCCACAGTTCTCACAAGATGGCACCAGGTACAGAAGGTGACACTGGCCAGGTGGGCACCGTGCCCTGGTGTGTGGGCATAAGCTCCCTGTGGCCTGAGGACCCGGCCCCTCTGGTGAAGGACCACAAAGAAGCGGCAAGGGGTCCCGAGATGGTGAGAACAAGAGCAAGGCCGGGGGTGCTGTCGCCTGCCTCTGCCTGGCTTTGCCTCTGTCGTTCCACTCTTCCCTATGCCCTGCAAATACAGTTGATTTGGCAAGTGCTGCTGTGTGCCTATGACATGGGGGCCTGCCCTGGCAGCAGGCTGGGGCGTCTCCTTCCTTCCGAGATCTGGCAGGGCAGCCTCCACCTCCAGGGGTGTCCGGTGGAGGACCAGCCCAGAAGTTCTGGGAGAACAGACACCCACACAGGTGTTCAGGCAGGAGCCACCTCAAGGAAGCTGAGGGGCTACAGGTGTAGCCAAACAAAGCCCTGGACCCAAGTCTGTCTCAGCCTCAAGGCTGGAAGGAGTCAGCCCCTGTGCTCCCCGCTCTCGGCAGCAGAGGGCAGTAGAAGGCAAGGGGCCAGCTGCTTATAGGCTCCACCTGATGCTTATTAAGGCACAGGGTCCCAAAGACCCAGCCTTTAGCTGCGAACCCCTGAACCCCTGAAATAATTCATAAAGTGCCCATGAGCCTTGCTCCCCACAGTTAGGAAGCAGATGGCACATCGCTTACAGGCGGGCAGAGCAAGCTGGACCACTTGGACAAAGTTGCTGCTGCCATTTCCCCCTCGTAGCCCCAAAATGGACTAGATGTCCATCATGTGCTCTTTTCCCACCTCCCATTCTTTTTGTGTCTTTGAACTAAGCAGGGAGGATCTTTGTTAAAGCTGGGCTGGACCCCCACCTCCAAGCTCCAGATAGCGCCAAGCCCTTTGGTCCACAGGGCGATTCCTTTCCTTGGTGCGGTGGGGATGGAAAGTGTAAGTATTGCCTTAAAGTTGTGGTCCGAACCTAGGGACCTATAGAGCAGCATGGAGGGCTCCCCTTAGTGCCGGGGCATAAAGGAAGCACTATCCTGGCTGGAGCCATGGGACTGCAGCCCTGGCCACAGCCAAGGCCTGAAACGAGGTGACTTCCGCAGGTGCCACCACTGTCCCTTGTTACCTAGCCCAGTAGCCAGGAGCCCTATGGAAAGTTGGCTCCGTGCAGAGTAGGGGCTTATCCAGCTGGCGACCCAGACAGAAGACACGAAGGAATTGGCACAGCTGAAGGCCTGGGGCATCTGGCCTATGTGACAGGCTGAACAAAAAATTCCAGAAGGTACGGTTGGGGCGGAAGGCTGAGACTGCCATGGTACCTGGTTTTGAGCTGGTTCCTCGCATGAGCTATGTCCGGGGTGGCTGACACCAGAGCCTGCCTTTTTTTTTTTTTTTTTTTAATTTTTTTTTAAGAGCTGCAGGTGAGGCATGTGGAAGTTTCCAGTCTAGGAGTCAAATCAGAACTGTAGCTGCTGGCCTACACCACAACCACAGCAACACGTGATTGGAGCCAAGTTTGTGACCTACGCCACAGCTCATGGCAACGCCGGATCCTTAACCCACTGAGCGAGGCCAGGGATCGAACCCACATCCTCACAGAGCCTAGTCAGGTTCATTAACTGCTGAGCCAGGAAGGGAGCTCCTATTTATTTATTTATTTATTTATTTATTTATTTATTTTTCTGTTTAGGGCCTAACCTGTGGCATATGGAGGTTCCTAGGCCAGGGGTCTAATCAGAGCTGCATCTGCCAGCCTACACCACAGCCGCAGCAACTCCTGATCCAAGCTGCATCTGTGACCCATACCGCAGTTCACAGCAACTCCGGGTCCTTAACCCACTGTGTGAGGCCAGGGATGGAACCCACGTCTTTGTGGATACTAGTCGGGTTCTTAACCTGCTGAACCACAGTGAGACCAGAGCCTGTAGATGAGTGCTCCCCAGGATACACTCCTCTTCTGTTGGGTGTCTGAGGACAGGTTTCTGCATGTATAAGATGACAGACAGGATCCTGAGTCTGACTGTTCCTTTGTGAAGCTTTTGAACATTCTTCTTGCTCTCCCGTCTCTCCTATTGCAGGGCTCCCCGGGGCTTGGTCCCCACCCCCTGGAGAGCTGCGACATGAGTCAGTGCCTGATCCTCCACCTACAGCAAGGAACCTCCCTTCTGGCTCCGTCTTCCTTCCCTTTTCCTTAAATCTCTGATGAATTAGGATGAGAAACATGCAGAGTGTGTCCAGAGGACACAGGGAGCCCCAACCCAGCCAAGGGGGTGCTTCTGGGAGCTGGCTACTGGAGGCAGAAGGGGGTTTGAGGCAGAGACTGGTATAGGAAAAGACATGGAAAATGCGGGCACGTTTACACTCAGGTGACTTTTGATGCGTGTGTAGCTGAAACTCAATGTGGAAGAAGAGGGAGCTAGAAAAAAGCATTCAGAGCTGAATGACCTTGGTCTTGCATTTCTTTTTCTAGTTTTTTTTTTTTTGTGGGGGGGTGTGGTTTGTTTTTTGTTTTTGTTTTTTTTTTGTCTTTTGCTTTTTCTGGGGCCACTCCCACAGCATATGGAGGTTCCCAGGCTAGGGGTCTCATCGGGGCTGTAGCCACCAGCCTATACCAGAGCCACAGCAATGCAGGATCCAAGCCGCATCTGCAACCTACACCACAGCTCATGGCAATACCGGATCCTTAACCCACTGAGCAAGGCCAGGGATTGAACCCGAAATCTCATGGTTCCTAGTCGGATTCGTTAACCACTGCGCCATGACGGGAACTCCTTCAAGTATTTATTGAGCATCTACAACGTGCCAAGGATTATTCTAGATGTGTCAGGAACCCTCGGGGCTCCTGTACCCGAGGAGGACCTGTCCTCAAAGCAGTGGCTCTCACCTGTGGTAGAGTCGCGAGACCTTTGGGGCAGTCACACTGGAGGTGGCAGGTGGCTGGTAGAGACCAGGGTGCTGCTCAGGACAGGCCCCCACAGCAAAGATTTCAGTTGTGCTGAGAGGGAAGAACCTTGCCCTAAAGGATGGCTTGGCATTTGCAAGAGGGGTAGCTTTGGGGTGGGTAGATTTCCAAGCGCAGTGGTGGAGAGGGATAGAGCGAGCGCGGCTTGGGCCAGGGCCGTGAAATGCAAAAAGGGAGCGGCTGGGTCGGGGCACTTAGTGGCCGGATGGCATTGCACACAGAGCCAGGTCGACGATGACGGTGGAGTCTGCCTCAAGCGTCCTGTGATGCTCTCCCTCATCCCACGTGATCCCACCTGGAACTGCCGACGAAGTCAGCTCTAAACGGCATTATTTTCTCAGGCTGCCATAACAGTGGCCCACAGGCTGGGGGCCTTAAACCACAGAAGCTAATTTTCCTGCAGTTCTGGGAGCTGGACCTCACGATCAGAGCATCAGCAGTGTTGGTTTCCTCCCAGGTCTTTATCCTTGCTTCATGGACGGCCATCCTCTCCCGGTGTCTTCCCTCCATACCTGTGCCCTTTCTCTTCTTAGAAGGACACGTGTCGTCTAGGACTCCCCCACAGGACCTTATTTATCACCATCACCCCTTTAAAGGCCCCATCTTTGGAGTTCCCATCGTGGCTCAGTGGTTAACGAATCTGACTAGGAACCATGAGGTTGCGGGTTCAATCCCTGGCCTTGCTCAGTGGGTTAAGGATCCGGCATTGCCGTAAGCTGTGGTGTAGGTCGCAGATGCGGCTCGGATCCCACGTTGCTGTGGCTCTGGTGTAAGCCAGCAGCTGCAGCTCCGATGAGACCCCTAGCCTGGGAACCTCCATATGCTGCGGGAGCAGCCCTAGAAAAGACAAAAAATAAAAAATAAATAAATAAATAAATAATGGTCCCATCTTCGAACATGGTCACATTCTGAGGACCTGGGGGCAAAGACTTCAGCCTGTGAATGGCATGGGGGCGCAGCTCAGCCGCTCCTAGAGCCAGTGAGCTCGGGGTGCCCAGGGGCTGCCCAGAGCACAGTGGGCACAGGGGACCTGGCTCTGGAGCCTGAGGTACGGGCACCTGGAGCTGAGGGTCAGGGTGAGGTCAGCTGTGGGGAGCGCTCAGTGGGTTTTAAAAGCTGAATAGGAGTTGACCAGCCGACCAGAAAGAACAAGGCAGAGGGCGGAGCCTGACCTCAGAGCCACGCCCACTTTCTAATGCTGGGCCTGGAAGGCCAGTAGTCGGGGTGGAACTGGTGGAAACTTAGGGAGCAGGCAGTGTTCCCAGTGTTCTCCTCTGGAGAACCCAGAGGCCCGGCTAAGCAGTGAGAAGAAGGGGCCCTGATGGCAGGGTCTGGGCACAGCACCGCACCAGCTGTGGGGCAAGGGCAGGGCCTCGGGGCTGCCCAGCTCTGGCGGAGAAAGGTGGCAACCACCTGGAGACCGCAGAAGTCCAGGGCTTAAGGTTCAAATGGAGCTTATAAGTGCTGGCGACCCCGTGTCCCTGGCAGTGTGGCTGCCTCATGGTGGGGGGAGAAGGAACAAAGTCAGAGACAGAGCTGGTGACATTGCTCTGGACCTCAACTCGGCCATTTCCCAGCCTCCTGCCCGCTCCAAGAGCCTGGCAGGATCCCTCCGAGGGCAGTCCAGGGGTCCCCTGAAGACAGAGGAGGGGCACCCCGGGCTCAGGAAGAGAGCACTGGGAAAAGACCTCGTGGGGGAATTCTTCCTGCAGGTCACTCCTTAGCTGCAAACTGAGGGATGCAGGTGGCGTCACCAGCAGGGACCCTCCCCATGCCTCCAAGGATGCAGAACCTGGGGGACAAGGGAGAGGTCGAAGGAGGGGGCGCCTGAGGTTTGTCCCACAGAGCCTGGGCAGGCTCCCTGCTCCTGCGGGCTGCTCTCCTGCTGTAGATTTACAGGATTTCATGCAGCAGCCAACCAAGGGGCGCACAGCAGACACTGGCCCCTTTGGTCACCTTGTTCTTGAGGGCTTCCTTGTTGGCCAGGCCCCTTGGAGTGGGTTTTCTCAGTCCTAAGCACCAGTCCCATCCGACTGCCCCGTGAAAGGCTCTGTGGAGCCGCCAGGGACCACACAGAGGCCCCACACAATTCAGAGCAGACTCTGTAGCCAGATTGTGAGCCCCAGGCCTGCTGCTTGCTGACTCGCCGTATGGCCCGATCGAGTTGCTGGGCCTCAGTTTCCATTCTAGAAAATGAGCTGGAAACAACAGGACCCATGACCCAGTCTGTGATGAGGGTTAAATGCTGAGAACAGTACCTGGGGCCCAGCACATGTCCCTGGCGTTGGCTGTTGTCAGCGCAGCTGTCAGCAGAAGCCCAGGGGCCCATCGGAACAGTCACCTTTCACCACCGTTCTGCCCGCAGTAACTCTCTGTCCGGTTCTAAGGAATCCCCTCCCTTCTTTGTCTCAAAATTAAGCTCTTTCGAAGACACTTGTTCTCGGTGGTTGGTTATTGCAATTTCCCCCAGCCAAGGCTTTTCACCTCTTGTGTTCTGGAGCCCACACAGGTGGCCTGGGCCTGTGGGCTCATCTGTGCCCACAGCCAGAGCCCCAGCGCTTCACCGGTGCTCCCAGCCTCTAGGGGGCAGGTTAGGGGTGCGGTTCACTACATATACACAGAACTCTGTCCTAATTCCAGCCACTTAGCCAACGGAGAGACCCGACTATTTTCTGAGTGATGGGCAGGTGCTGGGCCCTGGCAGAAGGGCACCCAACAGAATGAACGAGGCCTTGATGCTGAGACTTGTGGCTCTTATCTCCTGCTCCCGGAAACATCCTCCCCCACCGGCCAGATCTGGTGTTTGCTCTCAACTCTGACCTGCCCAACCCCCGCTGACCCCAGCCCCCAGTAGGCAAGCCAGGCCACCCAGGATGGCCTCACTCAGACGCGGTGCCTTTGCCAAGCCGGCTGGAAGCCTCCCGGCCTCTGAAAGCCTCCAGGACCTCCCTCCAGCAGGTGGTCAGACTGCATTCAGAGCAGCAGCTTCCGGAGGGTGTGACAGAAGCCAGGAGACCTCTGCAGACCCAGGCGGAAGGCCCGGCTTCAGTGGGGGGTGTGCTGGGTTGGTTGTGTCCCGGGCCCCTCCCTCCCCCATTCTGGCTAAATCACGTGTGGAAGTTCCAACCCTCAGCTTCCAGAATGGGCCCTTATGGGAAACAGGGTCTCTGCAGATGTAATTCATTAGGATGAAGTCATACAGCAGTAGGTGGATCCCAAATCCATATGAGAGGAATGTGGACACATACACATGCAAAGGAGAATGCCACGTGAAGACTGCTATGGCACGGGTTCAATCCCCGGCCCAGGAACTTCCACCTGCCACCAGAGTGCCACCCCCCACAAAAAATGGGAGCTAAGTACCCACAGTTACCAGGAAAGAGGCCTGGAGCAGAGCCTCTCTGAGCGCTTCAGAGGAAACAACCCTGGCAACACCCTGATTTGGGATCTAGCCCCCAGGATGGTCCATGAATGTCTATGGTCGTAGGCCACCCAGTTTGTGGCCTTTGTGACAAAGCCTGGCAACCTAATACAAAGAGGGACATTAAGTCTGCCTCTTGCTGCAAGGTGATCTCCATGCCCAGGGATGGGGGCCAGTGTGTGGACCTCTCTGCAGGCTGCCCACTGCCAAGGACTTGATTGATGGGGCCCTGGGGACGCTCTCCCTCCATTGATTTCCCATCTGAGATAAGATGTCCTATGTGATTGCTCAGTGTTAAAACTTCGTGCCTCCCTGAAGGTTCTTTAGCCTGGATCAGAATCCCCTGCAGGGCTTGTCCACATAGCCTGCTGCTCCCATCCCCACCCCGTGAGTGTCTGACTCAGCAGGTGGGGGTCGGGAGGACTCTGCACTTGTAACAAGCTCTCAGGGGATGGTGTGCTGCTGGTTCAAGACCACACAGAGAGGGGCTGTGGCTTCACCCCCGCCTAGCTGACCTGGCATCAGAGTCACCTGGGAGCTTTCACAACCATCCCAGGGCTTCTTGCGGATGGTCTAGGGTAGGTCCAGGCTCCTCTGGCTTTAAAAAACCTGAGCCAGCAGCAGAAACGAATCTGACTAGTATCCATGAGGACATAAGTTCAATCCCTGACCTTGCTCAGTGGGTTAAGGATCTGGCAATGCTGTGAGCTGTGGTGTAGGTCGCAGACATGGCTTGGATCCCGAGTTGCTATGGCTGTGGTGTAGGCTGGCAGCTGCAGCTCTGATTAACCTCCATATGCCATGGGTGCAGCCCTAAAAACACACACACGCACACAAAAAAGAACCTGAGCCAGGGTTCAGAAGTGCTGCTCAGAGCCTCAGAACCAGCATAATAGGACCAGGGCCATGTACACTTTTTAGAAAAACATTCCTCAACCTGACACTCATAGCTCAAACAAACAGAATTTCAATCAAAAGAAAAAAAAAATTGTTCTTGGAGTTCCTGTCGTGGCACAGTGGAAATGAACCTGACTAGGAACCATGAGGTTTTGGGTTGGATCCCTGGCCTCGCTCAGTGGGTTGAGGATCCAGTGTTGCCATGAGCTGTGGTGTAGGTCGCAGACACGGCTCAGATCTGGCATTGCTGTGTCTGTGGTGTAGGCTGGCATCTATAGCTCCGATGAGACCCCTAGCTTGGGAACCTCCATATACTGCAAGTGCGACTCTAAAAAGACAAAAGACAAAAAAAAAAATTGTTCTTAACTCAGAGAGGAGGAGTGGGGGCAGGAGGCAGGGACCTCACTGGTGGCCCTGGGGCAGTGCAGGCCCCTCCCCCGATCCCCGGGTGAGGGGTGTCCAGGCCTGGCCAGGAACCCAGCTACCCACACACAGAGGCAATTCAGAAGGACAGAGAGCAGCTGCCTTTGACAAAGGAAGTGGCAGGTGCAGGGGGGCAGCCGGGCTGGGGATGGCTGCGGGGACGGGACGGGCAGGGAGGGGTTCGGGGGTGGGTAGGAGGGGGCTGGTGGGAACTTGCCTTGTTTCCGCTTTACCCTCCATTGTCTCCCAGACACGGAGGCTGGGACTCCCACACCAGTGAGGACAACGCTTTGGCTTCCTGGTTCTCACTAGGCTTGTGCCGCCCATCTGCATCACAGAAACGAGTGGGGGTGCACTGCTGGGAACTCGGGCTCCTGACTCTCATGCCTCCCTCCACGTTCCTGCCTGAGAATATCTCCTCTGTGGCTGTCACCTCCTCCGTGAAGCCTCCCCTGATGGCTCCAGGCACCATCAGTCTCTCCTCGCCTCTCTGTCCCCTTGATTCTGCATTTCAGGTGTCTCGCTCTCTGGACCAGAAGTGGCCTTAGCTGACTGGCTGCTTTCATGTAGCACAGCCTTGTGAAGGTTTGTGCAGTTGTAGCATGGATCAGTGTTCCATTCCCTTTTATGGCTGAATAGTATCTCATGGTAAGATACACCATATTTTGCCTGACACATGTAGATTGCTTCCACATCTTGGTTATTATAATGCTGTTATGACCAGTCACGTGTAAGTCTTTGTGCTGATGTAGCTTTCATTTCCTTGAGCACGTATATACCTCAGAGTGGAATTCCTGGGTCATATGGAAACTAAGATTTTGAGGATTTTGTTTTTTCTTTTATTTCTTTTATTTTTTTAATTACTCTTTCTTTCTTTTTTTTTTTTTGGTCTTTTTGCCTTTTCTAGGGCTGCACCCACAGCATTTGGAGGTTCCGAGGCTAGGGGTCCAATTAGAGCTACAGCTGCCGACCTATACCACAGCCACAGCAACGCAGAATCCGATCCTGTCTGCACCACAGCTCACGGCAACACCGGATCCTCAACGCACTGAGCGAGGCTGGGGATCAAATCCGCAACCGCATGGTTTCCACTGTGCCATGACGGGAACTCCTGAGGGTTGTTACAGAGTTTTCCAAAGAGGCTGCACCATTTTACAACCCACCAGCCTGTATGAGGCTCCAGGTTCTCCGCACCTCACTGACAATTGTTTTCAGTTTTTTAAATAGCTGTCCTAGTGGGTATGAAGTGGTATTTCATTGTGGTTTTTGATTTGCATTTCCCTGATGACTAATGATGAGTGTCTTTTCATGTGCTTATTGGTCATTTGCATATCTTCTCTAGAGAAATATCTATTCAAATCCTTTGCTTTTGTTTGTTGTCTTTTTGGCTGATTTGGCAAGTGGAAGTTCCTGGGCCAGGGGTGGAATCTGGGCCACAGGAGCAGCCTGTGCTGCTGCAGTGATAATGCAGGGTGATAATGTGGGGTCATTAACCCGCTGTGCACCACGGGAACTCCGTATCTTTTTATCAGTGAGTGCAGGTTTCTTTACACACGCTGGACACCAGTCTCATTACATATATGATTTGCAAATATTTTCTCTTCTGTGGGTTGTCTTTTCACGCTCTTTTTTCTTTTTCTTTTTAGGGCTGCATCCATGGCATGTGGAAGTTCTTAGGCTAGGGGTTGAATTGGAGCTGGAGCTACCGGCCTACACCACAGCTCACAGCAACACTGGATTCTTTTTTTTTTTTTTTGTCTTTTTGTGTTTTAGGGCCACACCCGAGGCATATGGAGTTTCCCAGGCTAGGGGTCCAATCAGAGCTGTAGCTGCCAGCCTTCACCACAGCCACAGCAACACCAGATCTGAGCCATGTCTACGACCTACACCACAGCTCACAGCAATGCCAGATCCTTAACCGACTGAGTGAGGCCAGGGATCGAACCCATGTCTTCATGGACGCTAGTCAGGTTCGTTAACCACTGAGCTACGAAGGGAACTCTAATCTACCTACTTTTTTGATAACTTGTGCTCTTGGTGTTGTATCTAATAATCTATTACCTAATCAAAGGTCACAACAATTTCCTCCTAAGTTTTCTTTTAAGAGTTTTATAGTTTTAGCTCTTATATCTATGTCTATGATCCATTCTGAGGTCACTTTTTTACATAATATGAGGCAAGAGTCACACTTTACTCCTCTGCATGTGGCTTTTCAGCTATTTCAACATCACTTTTTTTTTTCTTTTAGGGCCACACCCATGGCATATGGAGGGTTCCCAGGCTAGGGGTCGAATCAGAGCTGTAGCTGCCAGCCTACACCACAGCCACAGCAATGCCAGATCTGAGCTACGTCTGCTACCTACACCCCAGCTCGGCAACGCCAGATCCTTAACCCATTGAGCGAGGCTAGGATCGAACCTGAAACTTCATGGTTCCTAGTCTGGTTCGTTGACCGCTGAGCCATGACGGGGACTCCTGCAAGCTGTTCCTTTTACTGGAAGATCACCCTGGCTTCTTTCCTCATCACCTGGCTACCTTCTCCAATTATCTGACAGGTCTAGGCTTAGATGCCTCATCTTCCAAAAAGCCTTTCCTAAGTTCCCAATCAAGTTTCATTTGATTTTTTTTTCTTTTTTTGGCCGCTCTGAGACATACAGAATTCCTGGACCGGGGATCAGATCCGAGCTGCAGTTGCTACCTAAGCCGTGGCAACACCAGATCCTTAACCTACTGTGCCATCTGGGGCCAGGGGCGGGAATCGACCATGCAGGCCAGGGAATGGAACCTGCGTCTCAGCGCTTCAAGATGCTGCCAATCCTGTTGTGCCACAGTGGGAACTCCCCCAACCAAGTTTTAGCAAAGGTCTATACTCCTCAAAGACTCCGTGCTTCTTAACCCCAGCGGGAGCTTTTTTGGTTCCTGGCACACAATAGGGATTCAGTAATTCTTTTTTTTTTTTTTTTGGTCTTTTTGCTATTTCTTTGGGCCGCTCCCGCGACATATGGAGGTTCCCAGGCTAGGGGTCTCATCAGAACTGGAGCCCCCCGCCTACGCCAGAGCCACAGCAATGCAGGATCCGAGCCGCGTCTGCAACCTACACCACAGCTCACGGCAACACCGGATCGTTAACCCACTGAGCAAGGGCAGGGACCGAACCCTCAACCTCATAGTTCCTAGTCAGATTCGCTAACCACTGTGCCACGACGGGAACTCCCGGATTCAGTAATTCTGATGGGTGGATGAATCCCGGGAGTCCAGGAAAAGCACTGCTCGTGCTTTTGTACTCGTATGTGCGTTGCTGCGAGAGTTCAGGAGAATGAGATTTGAAAAAGATGCCACTGGGGTTTGATCATCTCTGTCGTTATAAGTAGGGAGGAAAGGCACAGATGCTGAAGCCAGGGCGGGGGAGGAAGTGAATTTTTATGTACAAACTATTTATGCCTAAGTTTGTTTGCGAGGGTAAGCGGGAACTAGACCTCAGCACAGAACGGCTTAAAAGGACAGGGTCAAGGGGTCAGTTTTACTGCAGTCTGTCCAGCTGCTACATTCCAGAACCTCAGAGAGCTCGACTTCCAATGAAAATTCCTTCCCTGGCTTCTCATGAAGTCTGTTCCAGGGCCTTGCAAGGGTTTCCCCCCTCTCCCCCCTCCCCTCATCTCTAACTGTGGGCAGACACACATGAGTGTGTTTGCACACACGCAGGCGACCTGTACTTACTTGGGTTGTTCTCAGTACACCAAGAATAATACAAAGCTTCCAGGAGTGACCCCGGCCTTGCCCCAAATTGGGCTAAGTTGTACCTGGCCCCAGAAACGACATCCTCTAAGAGTCACCTGTTTGGGTAGAAAAAGGAAGGGACGGGTCTAACATCGTGGTGGCGCTGGAAGATCAGCAGTGTCTCCTCTCTGCCCCTCACCCCCTGGCAGCTCCCCTGTGTCCCCCAGACACAGACACGCTCGACTGAAAAGCTTTCCAGCTTTAATGTTTCACAGTCACTGAATTATCCTCACCCCAAGCTGCTTCTATGTCCCCGGCGTGTTCCTCCCAGAGGTAAATGTGCCTGATTATGAGACTGCCAACCTGATCGGTGTTGACCATCAGCCTCACACAGCTCACATCGTACCCCATGCTCCTCGGCCATATCTCCTGATCCAGCTGCCCTTCCCAGAGCCGGCCCAGCAGGACGAAGCTGGTGCAGTGCTGGGGCACCCCCTCGGGGTTGTAGCCCAGCTCCACCTGCCCCTTCTCCAGGGCATGGGTCCCGTCCACGATGGTGCCAGTCAGCACCTGCACGCGTCTCAAGTTGGCCGACTGGTTCAGAATGACCGTCAGGTGGTTTCCTGCCCTGACTCCGTGGGTCCAGAAGAAGGACTCGTCCAGCGTGTAGGCCTCCCAGGGGAAATGCACATCAAAAACCTTCATGTCAGTGAAAACGGCTCCCGGGGGGTTGTGGGGACCTCGGGGGCTCTTCCTCTGCGCATCGGAGGCCTTCCAGCTGTTGTTAGAGGCCTGGAAGGAGTTCCTCTGGTAGAAGAGGAAAGGGCGGCAGAGGATGGGGTCCTTCTGGGCCAGGAGGGTGCGGAAATGAGGGATGAGTCTGTCGAGGGGCTTCTCCGTGTAGAAGAGGAGGAGGAAGTGGGCCAGGACCGGGAGGTCCCTGCTGTGGAAGAGTTTGCCCAGGAAGCCCATGTTGGAGAATTCCAGGAGCACCCAGGGCTCAGGCTTCATGGTGTCCACCTTCCACTGAATGTGGCTGAGGAAGCTGGGGGCACAGAAGGCGTTGTCCTCCAGCAGCAGGAAGTATTCCGAGAGCCTGGCAGCGGAGCTCACGAGGTAGGCGTGCTCCAAGTTCTGCCTGGAGAACACATTGTCTGGGTGCCAGGCCGGGCCCCTGATGCTCACCTCCTCGGGGTAGGCATCGGGTGGTGCGTGGATCAGCAGCAGCTGCCCCGCCAGGAGCTGGGGGCTGAAGAGGCTTGAAAGGTGGAAGACTGTCTCTCTGAGCTCGGGGAGGTTCAGGTCCGCCAGGTGGACCAGCACCGTGAGGTGCTTCTGCTCCGCCTTCGAGGTGGCTCGGAACAGGGACAGCAGTGTGGACAAGAGGCTGCTGCGGTCCAGCCAGGACCTCGAGGAGATGCCCACCGTCAGCCAGGCTGGGGAGGCAGGCAGGGTGCCGTCAGTGTGCCAGGCTGGCCAGCCGGGGGTGCCCATTGGCTTTCCTTTCCTATTCCACCTGCAGAGGGGGTGTTTACAGCCTTGCTACTCAGTGTGGGCCTTAGTCCCCCAAGGGAATCTGCATTTTAACGATGTCACCATGTGCCCGGTGCGCACACCTGCTGTCGGGAGGCACTAAACTGGTAGCGCTGCCATCCCCTCTGGCCCCAGCATGGGGAAGTTCCTACTGACCGAATCCCAACCGCAGCTTCAGCCTACACCACAGCTGCTGTGATGCAGGATCTTTAACCCACTGCACAGGGCAGGATTCAAGCCCTTAACTCCACATGGACCTGAGCCGCTGCACAGATGACCCTGGATCCTTAACCTGCTGTGCCACAGTGGGAACTCCTCCGAGTGTCTTTTGAGCCAGACTTTGTGGCACATGGTTTAAATGCTCAAGAAATATTACCTCTTTTGGGAGTTCCCATCGTGGCACGGTGGTTAACGAATCCGACTAGGAACCATGAAGTTGCGGGTAAGATCCCTGCCCTTGCTCAGTGGGTTAAGGATCCGGCATTGCAGTGAGCTGTGGTGTAGGTTGCAGACGCAGCTCGGATCCTGCGTTGCTGTGGCTCTGGCATAGGCTGCAGCTACAGCTCCGATGAGACCCCTAGCCTGGGAACCTCCATATGCCGCGGGAGCAGCCCAAGAAATGGCAAAAAGACCAAAAAAAAAAAAAAAAATTAGCTCTTTTGGAGTTCCAGGCTCAGCAGGTTTCAGAACTCGACTAGTATCCAAGAGGATTTGGTTCGAGCCCTGGCCTCTCTCAGTGGATTGAGGATCCAGTGGCATAGGTTGCAGATGTGGCTTGCATCTGCCATAGCTGTCGCTGTGGCGCAGGCCGCAGCCGTGGCTCCCATTCCACTCAGCTCAGGTGCGGCCCGAAAAAGGAAAAGAAAAAGAAAAGGCACTTCTGCTGGAGGTTGGAAACCCAAGGCACTGTCTACATTCTGCCACCAACTGACTGTGTGACCTTGAGCAGACCCTTTACCCCTGAGCTTAGTTCCCGAGCCATGAAACTCAGTGCGTTAGGAGTTCCCGTTGTGGTACAGTGGTTAAAGAACCTGACTAGGAACCATGAGGTTGCGGGTTCGATCCCTGGCCTTGCTCAGTGGGTTAAGGATCCGGTGTTGCTGTCAGCTACGGTGTAGGTCACAGACGTGGCTCGGATCCTGCGTTGATGTGGCTGTGGTGTAGGCCGGCAGCTACAGCTCTGATGAGATCCCTAGCCTGGGAACCTCCATATGTTGCAGGAGCGGCCCTAGAAAGGGCAAAAAGACAAAACAAAAGCAAACAAACAAACAAAAACAAAAAAAACCTCAGTGCATTGGATAACATGGTTTGAAGGCCCCTTCTGCCCCCAAAATTCCCTAATCCAGGGACTCTGCCTTCCCACTGGCAACTACCTAACCCTTTCCCTCCTTCTTTCCCCTGTGCACAAACGCCTTGATGGGGAGAATGGACCGGTTCACAGCCTGCCCTCTCGCTTCCCTCCCCTCTCCTCCTGCAGTCACCTTGTGCCTCCTGATGGCCCCCCTCTCCTGGGAAGCTCACCCCCTCCCTTGAACTCACTCTTTCTTCTCTGCTGGAGTTTTTCCAAATATTTGAAGGTGAGGTTCTGCCAGTCTATTGGTGGCTCCAGATCCCTCTCTCTCCTGTAAGTTTTTTCCTGGGGCATCGGCAGAGGAGCAACAGGGTCCTCCTTTCATAAAAAGAGCAGGATTCAGCCCTGAGTGGTTTCCCACAAGCTTTTCCAGGGAACAATGTAGAGCAGATGACTCCCCGGAGTGAGGCTGGCCCATTCTCGGGCTGACCACTGGCCAGAGTACCCGGGGCACAGAGGTATCTGCTTTCTTCCTTATCTTAACAAATACGGGGGAGATGTGGCTTCTTTGTGGACGGATGGGTCCAGCTGGGTCCATCCCCCCACTCCCCTTAGAGCCTCCTGCTCTCTGGTGAAAAGTACAGGTGCCTTCAAAAAAATTTGCCAGTCCACACCATCCCCCCAATTCCCATAGGGACAGCAAGGTTGCTACTTGGGCTTTGGTGGCCATCATGCTCTGGTCCTCTTCAATTTCCTGGGGGGCTGTCAGGGTGCGGAAGAGCCACAGGAATCCAATGCCCACCGAGGTTATACAGCAGAACCTGATGGAACACCGCATGGCAGCTCCTGCAGCAGAAGGACAGCGTGACAGCGAGGCCACTCCGGCCACCGGCTGCACCACTCCCCCGCCTGGGAGCCTCCCTCTCCCAACCCCAGGTTCTGTCCTTCCTCTCACTGGTGCCCACTTGCTTCCCAAGCCTGCCCTTCTGTGTGTGCTGGGACCCTGGTGGCCTGGAGCCTCACTCCCCGCCTGAAGCAGGAAGGCCACCTTCTCTTTAAAGGTTTGTCTCAGGATCCAGCTGCTCTAAGTTTTCCCTTCTCAAAGGTTTCAAAGGTTTGCTGCTGGGGCTTTGGTGATGAGGCCCCTTTATCTTAAGAGATAGATGGCACTACCCACCCCCGCTTTTTAAAACAAAAGTCAAACTATTTATTAAAATAGCTGAACCTGCAGTGTTGGTAAGTGCTAAGCAATTTAGTGCCTTTCTTGCTTTTTGGAAAGGATAGCCTTAATTTATTCCAATCCTTAATCTTATTAGCAGACCTTTATTAGGACATGATTCTGTTAACTTTTTTTTTTTTTTGTCTTTTTAGGGCTGCACCTGCAGCACATGGAGGTTCTCAGGATAGGGGTCAAATTGGAGCTACAGCTGCCAGTCTACACCACAGCCAGATCCAAGCCACGTCTGCAACTTACACCACAGCTCCCGGCAACGCCGGATCCTTAACCCACTGAGTGATGCCAGGGTTCGAACCCGCAACCTCATGCTTCCTAGTCAGATTTGTTTCTGCTTCACTGTGACGGGAACTCCCAACAATTTAGCTTTTTGATAGGAGCTGCAAAGATAATACTTATATTTGGTAGGAAGGCTTAAACTTTTCTTACCTGGTTTCCTTAAGCCAAGGCTTTTAGTCGGCTAGGTGATTCAGATACAAACCACTATACATAACAGAAATAGGCTTCTTTTCTCTAGAACACAAATACATGGAGGCTTTACAACTATAGCCAGAGGAATTCACCCCCAGTGAACAGCCCTGTTCCCGTGTGCCCCACCCCCACCCCCACCCCACAATGCGGTTTACCTGTCACACTGGGAGCACGGCCCTCGCTCAGCCCTCTGAGTTCCACAGGCTCCTGGAAGAGGAGGGAAGAGGAGCTGAGATGCTGAGAACCAGTCTCTTCAGCTAATGAACAGAGAGGATGGGGCGGGTGAGGCCAAGCACGGCAAAGTGAGCCCCCCGCCCCCCATCCCGCAGTTCTCCAGCCTTGAGCTAAGCCCCCTCTGTGATGTGGCTCTGTGTCCTCGCCACCTACCCCATCATCACAGGTACACCTGTCCAGGACTTAACCTGTGGGCGGTGCTCCTCTGAGAAGCAGGGACCTGCTCTCCTCCACTCCCTCTGTGCTATCCCAGGCTCTCCCACCCTCTGTCCCCAGCTCTCCCATCACAGCCACAGCAATGCAGGATCCCAGACCTACTGCCCAGGGCCTGGGATCTAACCAGCATCTTCATGAATACTAGTCAGATTCGTTTCCACAGTACCACAACGGGAACTCCTACAATAGGTTCTTGTTAATGATCTTATTTAATTAATTAATTAATTAATTTTTGTCTTTTCGTCTTTTCTAGGGCTGCTTCCTGCGGCACATGGAGGTTCCCAGGCTAGGGGTCTCATCAGAGCTGTAGCCCACGGCCTACATCACAGCCACAGCAACGCCAGATCTGAGTTGCATTTTCGGCCCATGCTGCAGGTTGTGGCAAGGCCAGATCCTTAACCCAGTGAGCAAGGCCAGGGATCAAACCTGCATCCTCATGGGTATTAGTTGGGTTCATAACCTGCTGAGCCACAACAGGAACTCCCTGATTCTGGGTTTTTTTTGTTTGTTTGTTTGTTTGTTTTTGTCTTTTGAGGGCCGCACCCGCAGCATATGGAGGTTCCCAGGCTAGGTGCCGAATCAGAGCTGCAGCTGCTGGCTTACAGCCACGGCAATGCCAGATCCGAGCCGCGTCTGCATCTGAGACTATAGCACAGCTCAGGGGAAGGCCGGATCCTTAAGCCACTGAGTGAGGCCATGACTGAACCCCCAACCTCATGGTTTTTGTTTTGTTTTGTTTTTACGAATCGGCTTTATAAAAATAAAGTTAGCGCCACACGAGCTGGGGGCAGAAGCCTCCTTCGATGCGGCACAGGGGGCGCTGGGGCGGAGTGTGATTACATCACGGGAAGGGCGCTCAGCGCACCCAGAGGAAGCGCACGTGGACACTGCGCTCCAGCCCCCGCAGCCTGGCCCGTGCACAGCACAGGCAGCAGCCGAGCCAACATCGCCCCGGGCCGTGCCTCGAGGAGCTCCGTGAGCTGCCAACCGCAGCCTGAGCTGAACCTCATGGTTCTTAGTCAAATTCATTTCTGCTGCGCTAGGACGGGAACTCCTCCCTGATTCCATTTTATGCATAAGTTCTTTTCTATCATTTTTATTAGACTTCACATATAAGTGGTATCATGATATTTATTTTTCTCTGATTACTTCACTCAGTATGATAATCTTTAGGTTCATCCATAAAGATTGCTGCGAATGGCATTATTTCATTCTTTTTTATGGCTGAGTAATATTCCATTGTATTTTTACGGAAGCATTCTTCATTCTAGGGAGGTCACAGTTTGATAACCTCAATCACAGAAGCTCATCGAGAGACCCCCTGAGGCCAGATTGAAAGAACACAGGCCCTGCATACACCCTGATCCTTATCAGCCGTCCTACTCTGTGTCACCCTTTGTCTGGCAAAACAATAAAACAGTATTCTTTCCTCCTTCACCCAAAACTCCATCCACAGCTCACTGAAGAAGGCCAGGGATCACACCCGCATGCTCATGGATACTAGACAGGTTCATCACTGCCTGAAACCAATTCTTATATATTTATTTTCCCCTCTTCCTCTATTGTTTGCCTCCTCTAAAGCCCTCAGAGAAGTGGAAATCAGAGGCCAGGATACAGAGAGGTTCTCGAAGTGCTGGGCAGTGATGTTAGAGTCTTTTTATTTTTAATTTATTTAAATTTTTTTTTAATTTTTTTTTGTCTTTTTTGCTATTTCTTTGGGCCGCTCCCACGGCATATGGAGGTTCCCAGGCTAGGGGTCTCATCGGAGCTTCAGCCCCCGGCCTACACCAGAGCCACAGCAATGCAGGATCCAAGCCGCGTCTGCAACCTACACCACAGCTCACGGCAACGCCAGATCGTTAACCCACTAAGCAAGGGCAGGGACCGAACCTGCAACCTCATGGTTCCTAGTCGGATTCGTTAACCACTGCGCCACGACGGGAACTCCAAAAAATTTTTAAATTCTTTGGCTGATCCCATGGCATGTGGAACTTACAGGGCCAGGGATTGAAGTTAAGCCACAGCAGTAACAATGCAGGATCCTCAACCACTAGGCCACCAGGAAACTCCTGTGTCTAAAAGCAGGAGTCCCCGCTGTGACACAGTGGGTTAAGAATCCAACTGCAGCAGCTTGGTTTGATGTGGAGGCTTGGCTTCTTTCCCTGGCATGATGCAGTGGCTTAAAGGATCTGGCTTAGGAGTTCCCATTGTGGCTCAGCAGTAACAAACCTGACTAGTATCCATGAGGATTCAGGTTTGATACCTGGCCTTTGTCAGTGGGTTAAGGATCCCTCGTTGCCTTGAGCTGTGGTATAGGTCGAAGATGGGCCTTGGATCCTGGGTTGCTGTGGCTGTGGTGTAGGCCGGCAGCTACAGCACTGATTGGACCCCTAGCCTGGGAACCTCCATATGCTGCGGGTACTGCCCAAAAAAGACAAAGAAAGAAAGAAAATATCTGGCACTGCTGCAGCTGTGACATAGGTCAATCCCCAGCCCAGGAACTTCCACAGCTGAAACAAACAAAAAAGGTCTAAAAGTAAAAACTTGGGTGGGAGTTTAGGAAGAAAGGGAATTAATTGCGTTAGGGTTCTGTGTCAGATCCCGTTCTGGACACTCAACATGGCTTGGCTGAACAATTTCAAATGTGCATGGCACACTTTGGAGTGCTCTGTGAAGTTCTGATATAATTGGCATAGAAACCACTTCATTCCTTTTTTTTTTGTCTTTTCCTAGGGCTGCACCCGCGGCATATAGAGATTCCCGGCTAGGGGTTGAATCGGAGTTGTAGCCGCTGGCCTACACCACAGCCACAGCAATGCCAGATCCAAGCTGTGTCTGCGACCTACACCACAGCTCACGGCAACGCCACATCCTATAACCCACTGAGCAAGGCCAGGGATTGAACCCGCAACCTCATGGTTCCTGGTCAGCTTCTTCAACCACTGAGCCACAATGGGAACTCTGAAACCATTTCATTCCTATTGGAAGACTTTCATCCTGGATGCAGAGAATTCCAAACATTCCAACCATCAGAGGCACTGAGCATGCTGAGGGGGTTCTCAGTCCAGAGCCCTTCCTAGGGGTGATGGTGGCGGCTGCAGGGTGAATAGGGTACTTAGGTTCTCTCTGACTCTCAGCTGTTCTCAGCAGAGTCCAGAGCCTCCAAAGCGGCCCAACCTGAATGGGAGGAAACACCCTGAAGCTGGCGTGGGTAATGCTGCCCCTCTCCACCCTTATGGGCAGGGCTGCATTGTGGGATGGAGGCTCCCCGGGGAGAGGCCTCACACACCCAGGTAATCCCAAATCCTGAGCCCTGGATCCCTCTGGGCTGAGTCAGCAGAGAAGGGGTCTTGGGACTGGAGAGGAAGAGGAGATGAGGAGGGACAGAAGCCTGAGACCTTGTCATAGTGGGAGCCGATCTGTAAAGGCAGCACCCAGAGCTGGGGGTGGGGGTGAGCTGATCTGCAAAGGCAGCGCCCAGAGCTGGCAGGGGGCGGGCAGAACAGGGAGCACAGAGGTTCCACCAAAGGGGCTGCTGGTTCCAGGGAATGAGCAGGGCGGGGGAACCGGGGAACAGGGGGTCTCTTCTCACTGGTGGGATCCCCCCACCCCCGCACACTGATCTGTTGTGAGATCTTTTTCTGCTACACTTGGGCAGCCAGATTCTTCTTATCCGATCTAAAGCTCCGTCCTTGACCAGATGGAGCTACAGATACTAAAGCCATTCCCCCTCACCCCTCCCGCTTCAACAAAGGTGGGGCGGCTACCGCGTGCCTGGGCCTGGGGCTGGAGACCTCGACGCCTTCCCTTCTAGCGGTTTACACTCCTGAGGCGGCAGAGAGGCCTGTGTAGGGAAGAGGGCAGCGACGGCAGTAGAAAAAAAAATACCGAGTTAAAGGTACAGTGAGAGAGTAGTAATGAACTACTACTTATTAGTAGTGATGCGAGTGCACAGAATAAAGAAAGTAAAACACGGAGGCTACCAAGGCGGCAACTCATCCTGAGATGTCAAGGTCTGTGGCTTTCTATGCGGGACATCTAACACCAAACATTCTAGGGCCCCAAAAGTGGAGGGAAAGATGACGGCAGTGAACTGGAGGGGGGCTGAGGTGCGTTGTGAAGAGGCTGAGGAAAGGCCTGCGCGGCGGGAAAACTAAGGGGAAAGGAGAGGGGAAAGTCCGATAGGCCTGGGAAGGGATGGATGGTGTGGGAAAGGACACTGCGCGAGGCGGTGCGGAGGAGAGGCGCACGCCCAGCCCACGCGCCCCGGAAGGCTGCAGCGGGCGCAGCCCTCCACGTGCGCTACGTGCCGCGCGGGCCGCCCCCTCCGCGGCAGCTGGGGAGCGGGCCTCCCTGGTCCCAGAGCCTAGTCCTGTGGGTGGCGCGGGGCCAGGTCGCCCCTGGGTTTGCGAGTCTGCAGCGCGGCGCCTGGAAGGAATGCGGGGGCGCCCTATCACCGGGCGGCCGGGCCGGGGCGCAGGCTGCAGAGACGAGGGCGCGGGCCGGGTGGGGTCGGGTAGGCTGGGAGGGACCCCCTGGGGCCTAAGCGAGCAGGAAGAGGATAGAGACCCCCCAGGACGTGTGCGAGGCAACCGAGCCGCACAAATGCGGCGGCTAGGGACAGAGCCGGGAGGGGCGGGCTGTCGTCCCGGGTGAGGAAGGTTCCTGGAGACGTGGCACCCGAAAGGGCTTGGTTCCGCTCCGGCCGCCAGGGCTACAACGTGCCGGCCCCGGCCGGGAGCGACCCCAGTCCGCCCCGGCCTAGCAGCTCACAGTCCCGAGGCCCGGACCTCCAGCCCGGGAGCGCAGCCGGGCCCCTGGAGCTCCCCTCCTTAGCGGAGCAGACAATGCGGCGCGCACCCCGCCCCCGAGCGCCGCGCCGGTCGGCCAATCAGCGCCCTCGGTTGGCCAATCAGCGCTGAGGCTGGCCGACCAATCAGCGCCCGTGGCCGGGCTCTTTAAAAAAAGAAGGGCCGGCGCGGCACGGCTGTCAGCTGTACGGATCCCTCCGCGCATGTAAACACGCATCATAAAGGGCCGGGAGCGCCTCCGCGGCCGGAGTGTCCCCTCCTGGAGTCCATCCTCGGCCTCCTAGCAGTCCGGCGGCCGCCCCTCCCTCTGCGTCACGGCGCGTCGGTGGGGAGCCGACAGCCGCTGCCGGGTCTGAGAGGCTCGAAATCCCTTGGCCGCGGTCGCTACCGGAAGTGGGGGACGCAGGAGGGGGCGTCTCACGGGCTGGGGCTGAGGGCGTCCCGGGGCACAGCTGCGGACACGAGAGTCATCCGGGAGCTCGCTGTCCTGCATCTCGGTCTTAATCCTTACGTGTCTGGAGTTTTTCTCAAAGTTATGCCTACCTGGCTTTAAAGATAAAGATTTTAAATGTGAATCTAGTTTTCACTGCGCTTCCAGGAAAGAGCACATGACAGGAAATCAACTCCAGCGAGACCCTCTAGAGCGCAGACCCCCATGGCAAAGAACAACAACGAGGATTTTTCTCCCCAACGTTTTATTACAAAAAGATTTCAAATATTCAGCAAAGTCAAAAGAGTTTCTGCAGCAGATTCCTCTACACCGCCCACTTAGATTGTAACATTAACGCATAACTTGCTACCTCATATCCATCTTACACCGATGACTTTTTCCTCTGATAGCATGCTAGCTGCCCCTGGGCATAAATCTCCACTGCAGTGGATTAGCTAGGTCCCCAAACCCTAGACAGCTAGAAAAGGAGTACCTTCTCCAAAGACCTGTGAATTTTTTAGTGGGGTCATGTATCTCTGGGTTTACTTAAGAGTTTACCAAAGAGGCTTCTCCCCTTTCAACCTTTTAGTGGAAGAATTGCCAAGGATAAGAGACTTTTTTTTCTCCAGGTGAATCTGAAAGCAAGGCTAGGACTCTCTTGACACCTATCTAACAAGGAGGCACTGGCTAACAGTCCTTCGGTTTGGCTGCTTTTTGGATAAAAGAGGTTTTTGGGGGGTGTTGAAGTCCTACTTTTTGAGTTCCCTCTTTTTTCTGGAGCAGGACATTACTTTCCCCTCCCCCCCCGCCAAAAAAAAAAAAAAGTGTGTTGAAAGTGTTCTTATCTCTTCAAGTTACTTAACCTCTCTGTGCCTTCATTTGTCTGCTCCGCAAAGTGCGGGATAACAGCGGTGCCTACTCAGCGGGATGGTAGTGAAGATTGGAGGCGCTAATATATGCAACTACACGCAAGGCATTTACAATGATACCTTACAGGCAGTGAGCATCACATCAACAATGGCTATCACTCAGGCTGATCTCTCGCACATTCATTCCTCCAGTTCTGATCTCTCCCCTTCTGATTGATCCCCTCAGCCTGCTGGATTATCTCCAGCTGCACCAGACACCTCCCGCTCGACCTGTCCACCAGGAAACAAAGGCGTGATCTCCCTCCCTAGACCTACTACTTGTTCCCCTGGGAAGTCAACGGCCCGCATCCACTCAGGCATGTGCCCTAACACCTGAATCCTGCCTGCCCCATTTGTCACTTTCATGACCTACATTTGGATCCTTTCCTCCTAACGAATAGCACCACTGCCTTGATTTAGGCCCCATCATTTCTCTGGATTATTTCAAGTCTTCTGCTCTTCTCACATCCAACCTTGTTGTCCTACTGCTCGGGGACCGTTCTTGCCTCAACACCCCCACTTGCCAGTAAGTGGGGGTCTCCATCACTTGTTAGCCGTAGGAATTTGGGCAAATTGCTTCATCAACTTGTGCCTCGCTATCCTTGTCTGTAAGATGGACCGAGTACTTGCCTCACAGGGTTGTCGTGTATATTAAAGATTAATCATGGAAGCACATGGCACAGGACCTAGGAGATGAAGTGCTCAGGGTTGTTAGCTTATTAGTCTCCGAACTGTTGTTTCCTCACCTACAGCCTGTTCTCACGTTCAAGCTGTTCCCTCAACCTGGAAAAGCCTCCTCCATCCCCGACAGGCTGCGCCCCTCCGGGGTCTAACCAAGTGTTCAAGTACTTCTACCCGGGCGCCTCCCACGGGGCGGGACCGGGAGGGAAAGAGGGTCCACTCGCCGGCCGGCCTCTCCCCCAGACCAGTAACTTCCCAAGAGAGGAAAGGGACTCTGGCACGTAGTCAATGATCAGTGGATGCCGGCTGGGCTGGATCGCGAGGACGAGCTCGGTCCCCGGAGGCCGCCCCGCCCGACCCGGAGGCGGGCGCTCCGCCGCCGGGTGGGTGAGGTGGGGGTGGGGTGGGGGGTGGGGGTGGGACTCCTTTTCCTCGCCGTGGCGGCGGAGGCGCACGGCGTGGCTGGTGCTGTGCGGCGGCGTCGCTCCGACTCCGAGTCGGAGTCTGAGGAGCCAGATCCGAGTCTGAGGAGGAGGAGAAGGAGGAAGGCCGAGCACCGTCGCCAGGCCGCGTCTGTCGCGCCGCGAGGATGGAGGCCCCCGGCCCGCGCCCCGTGCCGGCCCTCGGTGGCCCCGGCCCGCTGGGCGAGTTCCTGCCGCCGCCTGAGTGCCCGGTCTTCGAGCCCAGCTGGGAGGAGTTCGCCGACCCCTTCGCCTTCATCCACAAGATCCGGCCCATAGCCGAGCAGACCGGGATCTGCAAGGTGCGGCCGCCGCCGGTGAGTCTCGAGCGGGGCTCGCGGCCCGGCGGGCGGCGGGGCCTCGGCGCGGGACGCGGGGGCGGCGGCCGGAGCGGTCGGGCCGGGGTTCGGATCCGGACGGAGAGGCGGTGGGGGCGGCACGGGGGTCGCGGCCGTGAACCTGGAGCCCGCGGGGCGGCGGGCGGCGGACGGCCGGACGCGGAGGTCCTGAGGGTGCGGGGCGGCGGGTGCGGGGCGCCGAGGGGTGCGGGGTGCGCGCCCCGCGAGTTGTCGCGAGGAGGAAAGTTTTCAATATGGCGGCGGAGCCCCTGGTCCTTTGTGTGGAGGCGGTGGCGGCCCGGGAGGCCTCACCTGGCGCCCCACCCTCCAGGCCCGGCCCCCCGCCCCGGTCCGGACCCCCGGCGGGCCCCCCGGGCCGGGGGCGAGGCGGGGCGGCGGCGCTGGGCGGGAGGAGCCGCGGGCCGGGCTGGGCAGACGTGCCGAGGGGGCGTGAGCGTGGGGTCCGGGGGGCTCGCCGACCCCCGCCCGGTCCGGCTGCCGCCCGGAAGGCAGCCCGTGGCGGGCGGTGTCACCCGCGAAGACGGATGCCGCCCGTGTCGCCGCCTGGACCTGAGGCCCCCGCGCAGTCCCCAGCCCGGGTGGGTGTGAGGGTGGGTGTTTCAGAAACGGTCCCCAACGGCTGCAACGTCCGCGGGGCAGCCCGGCCTCCCCCCCTTCCCCCTTCCCCGCCCCCATCCCCCACTCGGAGTTGGCGTTCCGGACCCCCCAAGCTGTGCCCACCTCTCGGACCCGCGGGGGCCGAGGCGGCCTAACGGCGGTTGGACACATCGGGACCGTTGGAAGGAGGTTTTAACTGCCTTCCTGCAGTTTGAGAACCTTCTCCCTACCCCGCCCCCGCGGAGGAAGACCCCCCCCCCCCGCTCCTTTCTTTCCGCGGCTTTGCTCTTTGTAGTGACGTTAGAGTTGCGGGGTTCAGTACGTAACCGCTCTGCTCTGAGATCTGTTTCGAGGGAGATCCCTCAATGAATCTTCCTCGTCCCAACTCCCTTCCCCTCCCCCTAAACTGAAACGCAGACCCCATAACTTGAGCTTTTCTTGGACTAGTTTGAAAATGGAGATTAGATATATGTCTCCGGAAATAACTGGTCAGCTAGTATGGGGCAATGTTGAAAATAGATGCACTTCAAGAAGTGGACAAGGTTGATTGTTGTGGCTCAAGGGAAGTGCATTTCGGTTACGAGTGCAAAGAGGCCTGCAGAAGTTGTACCGGGGGATTGGAGCCAAGGTTTTAGTTCTGCAAGCATAGGTTATGTACATGTAGCAATTGAGCTTTAAGTCGTACGTTAGAAATGGTGACTGTGAATATTTTACATTTGCGTCAGCGGGGTTTTATTCAGACACTAGGCAACCTTAGTGAGTTTTCGGTGGCCCAAATGTGTGCAGTCAGGTTGCTGGGAGTGAGTTGTCGTCCATGTTGGTATTGTGGTGGACTAGGGCTTTATCTACTTTCTTATCCCATGCTTTTGGCAGGGCTCTTTCCCCCCAAATGTAGTGTTGCTCTGGAGAGGTCTGGCTACTCATTTCCTTTCTTGGCTAGGATATTATGGTAAGCATGACGAAATGTGTGATCTTGCTGCCTTTCCCCATTCTGAGTGTCAGAGACATGATGGCCACCATTTTGTATTGAGAGTAGTACATACTACAGCCTGAGGAAGAGTATTAAAGAGGCACAAATAAATAATCCACAAACCTAACCAGTGCCCTGTTTTGGAGACCGCCTTTGTGTGGAGGAGGCTTGCTTCCTCCTTTGTTTAACAAACTCCTTTTCCAATTGGAAAGAGTTTGGCAGTATTTATTGTTGATATAACCACAAAAAGGGAAATCTTTCCAGAAGTTGTAGCTCTTGAAGAAGGGTCTTGTTGGAACAAAGGATTCTTAAGAGATGGAGATGTAAACAGTCTTTGTTTTAGAAACAGTTTTGTTTTAGAAAGCTAACTGAACAAGTGGTTTCATATAGTTGAAATAAAGCAACAAAAAAACTCGATAGGAAATATTTTCAGTGGCAATAGCTATATCATGCCTGTATTTCTAGATGATTTATGACCACTAAGTTTTTGGAATACAAGTGGCTGTATTAAAAATGAGGATTGAGTCTATTGGCATTTTATTTCTTGGAAGTAAGGGAAGGATTTAGGAAGCATTTCTATTTCCTTTTTTCCTTACCTTTGCATCTTTAATTAATGGTAGTTACATAGCCTCAGTTTATAGCTGCTTCCCAGTGATGGTTCTGAACTTGCTACTGAAAACTTTAGGTTTACAGAAATTTCTTTGTGAAGATATGTGATAAAAGGTAATAAATCAGGAAGATGTATTCAAATGCTGAGTTATAAGTTTAAAGAGGGAGGTAAATCTCTTTTCAAGTTACATCAAGTATGTAGGAGAACTAGGTTTGCTTCCTGGGCTTTTTTCTTCTTTTTTAAAATTTACAACTAATCTTCTGGTTTTGGTATCTTTCAAATGCAAATTTTCATATCCTCCTTGATGTACATAGATTTCTTTTAAGGACAAATCGTATTTTCCATATCACTTTGTGGTATTTGGAGATGGTTAATTTTAGGCAAAAAATAGTTGGCTGCTCAGTAAATACTTTTCTTCATCTCCCAAGTTTGATTGGTGTATATTTGATGGCTTTGTTGCCCTCAAAAATAGAATATTTGGCCATAAATAGGCAGATTCCACACATTTCCTCTCTGGTGGTGTCCAGAAGTCAGGGAGTTAAGTCAAATCCCAGATGGCATGGTAGGGACACATTTTTCAACTTTGACTTACAGTCATCATTATTTTGAGCCTTTTTGTCTTTATGCTTTATAGCCAAAGTGTGAAACTTTTAAATGTTTTAGTAGCAGCATCTTTGAGTGAGCCTGTTGGTTCCACCCTTAGGAACATTTCTTTGTATGGTGGAGTTGTTAATGACATGGACCCTACATTCTACCTGTGTTAGGGTTGCTTGACTTTGGCCTAATCTTTTCTGTTGTTTTCCCATTTTCTTTGGTATCAAGCAGTTTTTCTCTAGTTGTGATTCCTTGCCACCTTAAAATAAACCTTTATCATCTGGAGAAAAAGCTTATCAATAGAAACATCCTTAAACCAAGGAACGATTTATAATTACTTTTTTTTTTCTTTTTAGGGCCACACCCATGGCATATGGAAGTTCTCAGGCTAGAGGTCAAATTGGAGCTACAGCTGCCAGCCTACACCACAGCCACTGCAATGTGCGTGCCAGGCCACACCGCAGCTCATGGCAACACCGGATCCCTGACCCACTGAGTGAGGCCAGGGATCGAACCCATATTCTCACAGATACTAACTAGTTGGATTTGTTCCTGCTGTGCCACAATGGGAATTCCTGTAATTACTTTTAAAAGATTACTGCTTGCAGTTCCCACTGCAGTGCCTCAGGTTGCTGTGGAGGCCAGGGTGGCCAGGGTTTTATCCCTGGTCGGGGAACGTCCATATGCTGCAAGTGCAGGGGAAAAAAAACAAAACAAATCCAACACAGTTTTATTGAGATATCATTCATATACTATACAATTTAAAGTGTGAAATTTAGTAGTTTCTAGTATTTTTACGGAGTTTTAAAACCATCACCACAATCAACATTAGGACATTTTCATCACCCCCAAAAGAAACCCTGTACCCAATTGTAACTACTTTTTAAGACAAATACAGGATTATACTGCTCAAAAGAAAAGCTTTTTATTTCTTACTTTGTAGGAGGCTGTGTTAAGTCCTACAGTTTTAGTTTGAACATGTTGCCTTAAAAACAAGCTTCATTTGTTGTAGTCTTTGAATGGGTATTTAGCTAAATTTGACTTTGCCAGTGGTATAAATTGGTCACACTAGGAGCCACAGACATCCGTATAGCTGTAACTCGTAGTGAACTAATGAACAAGTTGATTAGACTCTCAGAATGGAATGTGAGTGAGTTTACACGTTTATGAGGCAGCTAAAGATTCACATCCCCACCACCATTGGAGAAGCTTCCCTTTGTGTGGTTATAGGATTGGTTTTTTAACCCTCCAGTATAAACCTGTTTAAAGAACAAAATGAATACAGAATTGTTTTTGAAAAGTGTTAATAAATGTTCTGAATTAAAGCTCAGGGGTCGAGTTTGTTATTGTTTCATTTTTTTGTCCCTAAGCTACTTAAATGTCTTTCTGATTGATAGATCAGTAGTAAACTTGTTTACTTATTTAATTTAGGAGACAGTAACAAGGTCCAGGATGTTTAGGATACTTTAATGTCGGCAGGTAGAATTCTGCCAGGCAAAAAATATCATTATAAGCTATGTGACTTAAAAAAAAACAAACCTGGTTTATGTGCTGTAAATGGGATCTTTTTGTAGGCTTTTGCAACCTCTCGCTGTTATAACTGGACCACATTAAAGTTTGGCTATAGAAAAGGATAGAGGGAGAGCTCATGCCCCACAATGAAAGTGCTAATTGATTAGGTTCCTGGATTTAGGTTCCATGAAGCCTACATGTGTACCTCTTTGCACAGGCTGTCTATGGATTTAAAAACTGCTAACCTAGAAAGACCTTGCTTTCCTCATTATGCAATCCTTGCATTGAGCTGATGGTGTGATTTTTCCTTTCCAAGAGAATTAGATATTCTCTGGAGATAATGTTGCTATACCTGTTTTAAGTGCAGAAGATCATCGCAGCTTCAAAAAATAAATAAATAAAATTAATTAGGTGGCATACGTGTTGACAACCGAAGGGCTGGTTCTACTTTCCTTCTGAAATTTCTAAGTTTGGGTCCCTTGAAGAGGAGTCACTGGGAGCACAGGGATGAGTCCCTGCTCCCTGGGGGGTGAGTGGGTCCGTGGAGTGATACTTTGCAAGCCATATCACTGGGCCACTCTCATTTACTTTAGATCACTTAAAGTTTGAGAAACTAATAACTGGATTTTAAAATGAATTGTGAGAAACTTGTTTTAGGTAAAAGAGTTGTGTGCAGCTTAACAAGTCATGGAGTCATCCCATCTGTTGATCTATTTTATTTTATTTTTTGATCATTAAAATTTTTTTTCTGGGCTATGGACCAGTTGCCTCGTCAGTACTTGTTAACTGCTGTGTTCTAGCCACAGGATTAAAGAGCAAAGTGAGATATTACCTTTGACTACCTCAGAAAATTCTAAAAATGAGTCTTTTTCTGTCATTGACTATCAGATGAATCCTATGGTGATTGTGCTTTCCCAACCCCCAAGTTTATGACGACTAATGAAGAGAAGCCACCTCTAGGACAATTAGACATTTCAGTTCCAAAATGAAAGGATGTTTGGAACATAGATGTGGCATTTGACTAAATGCATTCTCGTCCTTATTTTTTAATATTCAGATTTTTAATCTATTCCATTTCTCTTAAAACACCACTGCCATACATCTCTAGACAGCCTGGAGTCATCCCATCTGTTGATCTATTTTATTTTATTTTTTGATCATTTAAATTTTCTTTCTGGGCTATGGACCAGTTGCCTCATTCTGCTCTCTAGGATTTAAAGGAAAATTTTTATTATGAAAATAATTCAAGCATACACAAAAGCAGAGAGGAAATATAGCCTCTTTACCTATTTTCCTGGGTGTAAGTGAGAGTAGCAGCATTGAAGTTGAGAGTGAACTAGTGACCTCAGTTGTAGAGAACAGCTTGGTTTAGCTTTTGTCTTATTCAGTGTTAGTGAGATTTGGGCAATTAGGAGCGAGGTTTCTTGCCTTTGGTGAAAGATGGTCACTTTGCCTGATCAGAATGGGGATTGTATTTCTCAGTTTTTTTTCAGTGGCTTTGTTGCTTTGTTATTCATTTGTTGGAACCTGTGCAGAAACCTGACCACCTTCAGGCCAAGCTCCTGGACACAGAGGTGTGGGGTGGTAGATGTTGCCATGTCATTCCTTTCCTGCCTGACAGACTTCACCTCAGCAGACCTAGCTGGGAGTCAGTTGGAATGAAGTCCCTTCTGGAAAAGGAGTTTGAAGGAATTGAGAGTCAAAGCATCTGATGAGTTGCTGGTCAGAATGTTATTAGGTTCACTTTTCTGTAAAGATGGTAGTTTGATTTCCAGCCTCCATGATGCAGTTTCTGTTTCAGCAGAATTGCTAATTAACATTTGAGTGGCATCAAATGTTCAAAAGGAGCAATTTAAAAGTCAGGCTATTGAAAAATATTTCCTGTCAATACCTCCTTAAAATCCAAGAGCTCTCCTCCCCAAAATAATAACTTAGTTTTTCAGAACTGCGTTAAACATCACTGCACAGAAGATCGCATAACAAATGGCCGTTTTGAACTTGATTCCATTTCACTTGGGAATCTGTTATCTTACAGCACATGTGAAATTTAAGAACTATTTTGTGGGGATAAAAATAATCTTCATCAAGGGATGTGTATGTGGATTTTTATTTTTTCTATTATGTAAAAGGAGTCTGTATTTCTAGAGTTTTAAAAATAAGTGAGCAGAATCTTGAATCTAGCTCCATCATGACCTTGGACAAAGTCATTTTTTCCCCATATATGTCTTCACATCTGCTATAAGGAGATCTGACACTGACCTAGGGCTGTTATCCAGATTAACTAATTGATGGATTGCAAGGAGCTTAAATCCCAAAGGTTTATTTGCTCACTGCTAAGAAGGGTCTGGGGACAGATTTAGAGAAACAAGGGTTAGTGCCAAATACATATCTCTCATTTTCCCCTACAGAGAAGGGATTCCTAAAAGTGAAACTTGAAAAGTCAAAGGTCTAGCACCAAAACTAGAATATACGGGAGTTCCTGTCATGGCTCAGCGGGAACAAACCCAACTAGTATCCCTGAGGATGCGGATTTGATCTGTGGCCTCACTCAGTGGGTTAAGGATCCAGCGTTGCCATGAGCTGTGGTGTAGGTTATAGACGTGGTGAGGATCCCACGTTGCTGTGGCTCTGTGTAGCCTGGCAGCTGCAGCTCTAATTTGACCCCTCACCTGGGAACTTCCATATGTTGCAGGTATGGCCCTAAAAAAGCAAGCAAACGAACAAACACCCCTCTCCCCCAGAGTATATGGAGTGTCATTCTTCTTCTGTTGGTTTCTATATCTGGATGAATAAATTTGGGGGGGAGTTAAAGCTGTTAAAAATTATTTCAGAATATATGTTACATGTAATGAGTGTATACAGGCAGGAGTTTGTATTTGGTGAGCTTTGTGTTAGGAAGTGTTTTTTTGTTTGTTTGTTTGTTTTTGTCTTTTAGGGCCACACCTGCAGCATATGGAGGTTCCCTGGGGAGGGGTCTAATTGGAGGTACAGCTGCTGGCCTACTCCAGAGCCACAGCAATGCCAGATCCGAGCCGAATCTTCGACCTACACCACAGCTCACGGCAACCCTGGATCCTTAACCCACTGAACAAGGCCGGGGATGAAACCCACAACCTCGTGGTTCCTAGTCGGATTGTTTCCATTGCACCACAGCGGTAACTCCTAGGAAGTGTTTAAAATTATGTTTATTTCCCCTGGTGTGGGATGGCTGTGACACTGTGGAAGCCTGCAAATGGAGAGCATTATAGTTTACCTAACATAATTTAAATAATCCCAATTCTTGCCTGACAGGAGGGTTAGTAGATTGAGTCTTTAATAAATTACTTGTAAAATGAGGAGAATAGTAGAAAAGGTGGCAGGGAAAATGCTTCTATTGATCCTCAGGCCAGAGCCTAGTTGTATTTTATTAACAAGTAGCCAAAATTAAAAAATAAAAAAAAGGTAATCAGAACTCCTATAATCATACAAATCCCCCCACCCTTTTCTTTGTTCAAATATAGATCTGTTATAGGACTTAATAACATTGCTTCTTAGGGGGAGCCATATATATTGTGTTTCTACAGGTGTGGCTTTTTTTTTTTTTTTGTCTTGAATCAAGTAATTCACTGAGCACTGCTTTTTAGGTGTGTTAAAACACTGTCCAGGAGTTTCTCCTGTGGCACAGCTGGTTGAGGATCTGGCGTTGTCTCTGCTGCAGCTCCTGTCACTGCTGAGGCACTGCTTCATTCCCCTGCCTGTTGTAGTGGGTTAAGGATCTGGCATTGCCAAAGCTGTGGCTTAGGTTGCTGCTGCAGCTCAGAGTTGATTCCTGGTCTGGGGGCTTCCATATGCTGGCCAAAAAAAAAAAAAAAAAAAATCAAGTGGCATATTATACAAAGTTTTAGTATCTTTTTGGTTTTGTTTTTTGCTTTATAGGGCCACACCTGCAGCACATGGAAGTTGCCAGGCTGGGGGTCGAATCAGAGCTACAGTTGCTGGGCTACACCACAGTCACAGCAACTCGGGATCCGAGCTGCGTTTGTGACCTATACCGCAGCTCATGGCAACGCTGAATCCTTAACCCACGGAGCGAAGCCTGGAATCAAACCTGCATCCTCATGGATACTAGTCAGGCTTGTTACCATGCTGAGCTGCAAGGGGAACTTCCCCAAGTTTTGGAATCTTTAAATGTTGAGTATTTTGGCTTGTAGCTAGGCTGAGTTGTCTTTTCCTAGCTTGTTCCTTATGTAGCTCTAGGCAGATTTTTGTGCATTCCTCTATTAATTCTTGCCACCTCATAGCTTGACCAAATTGTAGTGTTGGAGAACTAAGTTCAAACCTGAGTGTGTTTTCAGCACTTGGCAGGAGCTTTTATTCAGCATGTGTTCCTATGAGGCATAGATACCTGAACATAACTGTCTACTCTACTCTCTAACTATAGAGACAAAGAACAAATCCCTATCAAAACCACTTAATTACTAGGTCTTTAAGGCAAGATCCTCCCAATCTTCTGGGGGATTGTACCAACTGGTGATACTTAAACCAGATGAGAATGTCTCATCCTTGCCAGGCTTAACTTGGATGGAGCGAGCAAGGATCTCTTAGGATTTGTACTCTGGTATCTTTATTTGTGGGAGGGGGGTGAGGGCATGGAGATGAATGAGGTCCATAAATAATTTTTGGAATATAATCTCCATTTTGTAAAATTCCAAGTATCCCAAGCCTTTTCTTCTCCTGGACAGGCTCTTATCCAATGTTATGATGCATTTTGGACAAATCAAGAATAGCCACCAGATTTTCCAGTGGAAGGCTGGCTTCAGGGATTTGTATAGGGTGTGGGTTTGGGTTTTGAAAAAATTGTACTTGGTGGCAGCCTGTTCTTCTGGGATCCTCTCTACAACCACTCTCCCGCCACTGCTAACCTTGTGGCCTTTTTCCATCTTTAGTATGCAAAATATTATCTTTGAAGTTATGTAGTAGATAATTGCTCATCAAGGTTTTTTTGAGGGGGGGGTTTAAAATTTGATTTAGGATCCAAGGTGTAATTTGTTTTTTCAGAGCTTGGTATTCACTAACTAGGAAGTGAAAACTTGCAGAGAATAGGGATTTCATGGAAAGATCGAGGAACAGGAATCCAAACATGTGGCTTCTGGTATGTGTTCCATTATTTATATGCTATCCTTGAGCTTCCTTGAGCCTTGAGAGTCATGACTGTTTTCAGAGTTTTATTCCATTAACCTGCCTTATAAAATGAGGATAATTCTTGACCCTGCTTTACATGATGAGGCCTAAAGAGGTAAGTAGACTTGCTCAAAGTTGCGTAATTACTAAGTGAAGGGGCCTGATTTGAGCCCACACGGTACACAGTTCGTTCTCTTAACCATTGTTTATATTGCCTCTTATATATCCACATATGATTGGGGTTAAATTATGAATCTTAATGTTCTTTTTGGCTGCAGCATGTGGAAGTTCCCAGGCCAGGGATCGAACCTGCACCACAGCTATAACCAGAGCCATAGCATTGACAACACCAGATCCTTAACCCACTGAGCCAATAGGGAACTACTGAATCTTATTAATTTTTTTTTTTTTTTGGCTGCATTTCGCAGCATGTGAAAGTTCCTCGGCCAGGGATTAAATCTGAGTTACAACTGTGACCTGTGCTGCAGCTGCAGCAATGCTGGATCTTTTAACCCACTTTGCCAGGCCAGGGATCAAATCTGCAGAAACAATGTCAGATCCTTAATCCACTGTACCACAATGGAAACTCCTTTAAAAAAAAAAAAATTTGAGGTACAATTGATTTACTGTTGTGTTTCAGGTGTATGGCAAAGTAGTTCAATTATATATATATTTTCAGTTAATTTTCCATTATAAGTATTTGTATAATTTTCCATTATATAAGGTATTGAATATTGTTCCCTTTGTGACACAGTAAATCCTTGGGGGGTTTTTTGTTTTTGATTTCGGCTGTGCCCACGGCATGCTAAAGTTCCCAGGCCAGGAATTGAACCCTTGCCACAGTAGGGACCCAAGCCACATCAGTGGCAGTGCCGGATCCCTAACCAGCTGAGCTACCAGGGAACTCTCTGTTGACCCATACTCTTTAATTTATCCCTCCCCCACAATCCCTTCCTCCCTTGGTAAACATAAATTTGTTTTCTATGTCTGTGAGTCTGTTTTGTTATATAGATTAGTTTGTATTTTTTTTTTTAGATTCCACATGTAAATGATATAATATTTGTGTCTGTCTGACTTAATTCACTTAGTGTGATATTCTCTAGGTCTGTCCACATTGCTGCAGGTGGCAGTATTTCATTCTTTTTTATGGCTAATTTAATTTTATATTCTACATATTAAACTAGTCATTTGTTGATGGGCACTTGGGTTGCTTCCATATCTTGGCTACAGTAAATAGTGCTACATTGGGGTTCATGTATCTTTTAGAGTTATGGTTTTCATCTTTTCCAGATATATGCCTAGGAATGGGATTGGTAGATCATATGGTAGTTCCGTTTTTTTTTTGTTTGTTTGTTTGTTTGTTTTTAATGTCTTTTCTAGGGCCACACCCGCAGCATATGGAGGTTCCCAGGCTAGGGGTCTAATCGGAGGTGTAGCCTCCGGCCTACGACACAGCCACAGCACCGTAAAATCTGAGCCACGTCTGTGACCTACACCACAGCTCACGGCAATGCCAGATCCTCAACCCACTGAACGAGGCCAGGGGTTGAACCTTCAACCTCATGGTTCCTAGTCAGATTCATTAACCACTGAGCCACGATGGGAACTCCTGGTAGTTCTGTTTTTATAGTTTCCTCTAAGGAACCTCTACACTGTTCTCTGCAGTGGTTGCACCAATTTACATTCCCACAAACAATGCAGGAGAGGGTTCCCTTTTCTCCACACCCTCAGTCTTATTCTTTTTGCTTACACTTTCTACTCTGGTAGGCTACTCTTTTTAACAGTAGGTTCAGCAAAAAAACATTTTTGTTAACTTATTTCTTGTAACTAAGATGAACAGTCAGTATAGATAAGGGAGCTGTGTTGCAAAGTTAAGTGACTTGTCTAAGGTGACACAGCTTCTAAAGGTCAGATTGGGGAATTCCAAACTGGCTTATTACTTCCAAGTTCAGTGTTCTTCCCTCTTAATACGTAGTGGCCAGTGGCGGCTTTCACAGATCCCAGAAATTAGCTGGGCTTTTTGGGAAGGAGAGCGTGATCTTCCTTTGCTTCCTCTGGCCATCCTGGTGCACTGCAGGGAAGTCAGAAATAGAAGGCTGCACATAGATGATACCAAAGTACAAATATCAGTTTTTTGTCTGTTATAATTGTCTATAACTTTTTTTTGTCTTTTGTCCTTTTAGGGTAGCACCCACAGCATATGGAGGTTCCCAGGCTAGGGGTCGACTCAGCAATAGCCGCTGGCCTAGGCCACAGCAGCGCCAGATCCTTAACCCACTGAGTGAGGCCAGGGATCGAAACTGCAACCTTATGGTTCCTAGTTGGATTCGTTTCCACTGCGCCACGACGGGAACTCCTGTCTATAAAGTTTTCAATAAAAATTAAATGAATGTATGAACTGTATGCCCTTATTTTTAAATTTATCAATGTATATAAGCTTAGCCATTCCATGTACTATTGACTGGTTGGCTCACTGTGTCAAAACCCTGACCACTCAGTGACCACTCAGCTTTATCTTTTAAATTCACTTATTTTTCCTCTTTCAGGTTCTTTCCCCACATAGATTATTACAGAATATTGGGTAGAGTTCCCTGCGCTGCACAGCAGGTCCCTGTTGGCCAGTCATTCCATATACCTAAGTGTTCATATGCCAAGCCCAAACCCCTAGTCCACCCCTCCATCCCCTACCTGTCCCCTTAGATAACCATTCATTTCAAAAATCTGAGTCTGTTTCTATTTGCTAAGCCACATATAAGTGATACCATGTTTGCTTTTCACTGTCTGACTTCACTTAGTATAATAATCTCTAGGTCCATCCATGTTGCTGGTAAATGGCATTATTTCATTCATTTTATGGCTGAGTAATATTCCATTGTATATCCATATCTCATCTTCTTTATCCATTCATCTGTCCATGGACATTTAGGTTGCTTCCAAGTCTTGCCTATTGTAAATTGTGCTGCAGTGAACATTGGGATGCATGTATCTTTTTGAGTCATGGTTTTCTCTGGATATATGCCCAGGAGTGGCATTGTTGGATCATGTGGTAGTTCTATTTTCAGATTTTTGAGGAACCTCCATAGTATTTTCCATAGTGGCTGAACCAGTTTACATTACCACCAACAATGTAAGAGGGTTCTCTTTTCTCCACACCCTCTTCAGCATTTATTGTTTGTACACTTTTTTTTTTATTCTCTCTTTTTTTTTTAGGGCCACACCCTAAGCATATAGAAGTTCCCAGGTCAGAGGTTGAATCAGAGCTACAGCTGCCAGCTTACCCCATAGCCACAGTGATGCCAGATCTGAGCCATGTCTGCAGTCTACACCACAGCTCATGGCAACATTGGATCCTTAACCCACTGAGCAAGGCCAGGGATGGAACCTGCATCCTCATGGATACTAGTCAGGTTCGTTAACCGCTGAGCTATGACGGGAACTCCTATTTGTACACTTCTTGATGATGGCCATCCTGGCTGGTGTAAGGTGGTATCTCTCAAGTATTTTTTTTTCTTTTTTGCTTTTTAGGGCTGCACTTGCAGCAGATGGAAATTCCCAGGCTCTAGGGGTTGAAACGATCTGCAGCTGCCAGCCTGTGCCACAGCCACAGCAACGTGGGATCCTTGCCACATCTGCAACCTACACCACAGCTCATGGCAATGCCAGATCCTTAACCCACTGAGAGAGGCCTGGGATCAAACCCACATCCTTATGGATACTAAGCGGGTTCATAGCTTGCTGATCCACAATGGGTACTTCTTCATTGTAGTTTTGATTTGTATTTCTCTAGTAATTAGTAATGTTCAGCATCTATTCATGTGTTGTTTTATTTGTTTGTTGGGTTTTGGGTTTTTTTTTTTTGTCTTTTTACGGTTGCACCCTCAGTATATGGAGGTTCCCAGGCTAGGGGTCCAGTCGTAGCTGTAGCCACCGGCCTACACCACAGCTTACAGCAGCGCCAGATCCTTAACTCACTCAGCGAGGCCAGGGAGCAAACCTGCGTCCTCATGGATGCTAGTTGGGTTTTCTTACCACTGAGCCATGACGTGAACTCCTGTTTCTTTGTTTTCTGCTATCTGTATGTTTTTGGAGAAATGCCTGTTTAGCTCTTCTGCCCATTTTTTGATTGGGTTGTTTGTTTTTTGGTATTGAGCTGCAGGAGGTATTTGTATATTTTGAAGATTAATCCATTGTCAAGTTACTTCATCTGCAGATATTTTCTCTCATTCTGTGGGTTGGCTTTTCATTTTGTTTATGGTTTCCTTTGCTATGCAAGCTTTAATTGGAAGAGTTGAAAGAAGCTCCTCTCCACTCAAAAGCTCAGCTAGGTTTGAGGACCACTGGTTTAGATAATTCCTGATAAGGTTTAGGTAGCTGTTAATATAAAGAGTTTTTCTACCTCCTGACTTTGATTTAATAAAAATTCTCTGCTTTACTGCAGAAAACTGGGAGATTCTTTTTGTCAGCCTTGGTGAATGAAGAGATGAATCGGGTCCTTTTGGGGGTTGGTTATGCATTCAGTTCAGTACATTAATTGATACATAAGTAAGTACTAGAAATTGTAAGGTTCTGCAATTAACATTGACTTAAAGGAACGAACGCATAGTCTACTGGTGAGAAAGATCTGCAACTAGATTATATAGTATGATGTGTGCAAATAGTGGAAATTGCATGTAGAATGGTTGAAGATGCTAGGGTTGGATTTGGGTGGAGTCTGGGGAGAGGAGGCTGCCAGGGGTGTCTGGGAAGGCTTTGGGTTAGGGCAGGGCTAGGGAGGAGGTAGAAGTATAGAATGAGAATGAGGATCATACCACCCCCAGAAATGGCAACTAAAGGTCTAGTCGGAAGCTGCAGGAAATGCGCTGGGAAGCCAAGGAGAGAAAAGAACAAATTTGTTGAGTATGCTTCAGACTTAGATGACTTCTTGGTGATGATTTTCTTAAGTCTCAACTCTAGACACAGCTATAAAATCCTCTATTTAAAATCTAATAAAGTAGATAATAAAAAGAGTTTTTATTATATGTGTCTCATTGATACCAGGCTGCCATTCAAATGAGGGCCAGTTTTAGGCTACAACTTCCTCATATTTTAGGTTAAAGTGGATTTTATCTTTGACATCAAATTGAGTATTAAATGTGGCAGTAAATATGAAAGAAATAAGATAGCGCTATCTACAACGACACTGAGATAAAAGATAAATTTAAGATTTTTAGACATAAGACTTATTTATATCTACCATCCTCAATTGAACTTGCCTGTATATTAGTCCATCCCTCCTTGTCTCTTTCTCACAGGACATCTATTCTGGCCTTGAAGCATGGTCAGAATTAAAGAATATTGAACCAGACTAGCAGGTTGCTCTTGTGTAAATATTAGATAGTTGGCAGTGGGATAAACAACAGCTTCCTAGCAAATCCAGTTCATATTCATGCTTTTACTTCATATTAGGTCTTTCAGGGATCATACATGTTTTTTTTTTTTTTTTTTTTTTGTCTTTTTGCTATTTCCCTGGGCTGCTTCCGCGGCATGTGGAGGTTCCCAGGCTAGGGGTCTAATTGGAGCTGTAGCCACCGGCCTATGCCAGAGCCACAGCAACGCAGGATCTGAGCCTCGTTTGCAACCTACACCACAGCTCACGGCAACGCCGGATCGTCAAGCCACTGAGCAAGGCCAGGGACCGAACCCGCAACCTCATGGTTCCTAGTCGGATTCATTAACCACTGCGCCACGACGGAAACTCCCATACATGTTCTAAAGTCATTTCTACTTTCATTTCTAGACTTACAGTTAATATATCTTTTTTTTTTTTTTTAATTCTTTTTGTCTTTTTGCCTTTTCTAGGGCCGCTTCCCGTGGCATATGGAGGTTCCCAGGTGAGGGGTCGAATCGGAACTGTAACCACCGGCCTACGCCACAGCCACGTCTGCGTAGATCCAAGCTGCGTCTGCGACCTACACCACAGCTCATGGCAATGCCGGTTCCTTAACCCACTGAGCAAGGCCAGGGATTGAACCTGCAACCTCGTGGTTCCTAGTCGGATTCGTTAACCACTGCGCCACAATGGGAACTCCTAGACTTAATGTATCTTAATTGCAGCAGGGCTGAAGAGCTGTTAAATACTTGGTTTTAGTGAAATGTATGGCTTAGTATTTATATTTCTTTCTTTCTTTATTTTTATTTTTATTTTTTGCTTTACCCACAGCATGTGGAAGTT
Source organism: Phacochoerus africanus (assembly GCF_016906955.1). Taxonomy (NCBI): domain Eukaryota; kingdom Metazoa; phylum Chordata; class Mammalia; order Artiodactyla; family Suidae; genus Phacochoerus; species Phacochoerus africanus. Next base: position 30,332,728 of record NC_062555.1, on the reverse strand, counting down.
CCCAGTCCAGGGATCAAACCCGAGCCACAGTTGCAACGGGAGGAGTCACAGCTGTGGCAATGCCAGATCCTTAACCCATTGTGCCACAAGAGAATTTCCTACATTTCTTTTAGCGCAGCTGCAAATGTGTCTTCAGGTGGAACATCAAGCAAAACAAAGATTTTGTAATCCTTCAGTATCTTTTCTGGGGCTCAGGCTGATTTTTAATGTCATCACCCCGTCCCTTTCATGACCCTGATTTCAATCTCCAGGAGCGACCACATTGTAAAGTACTAAAGGCAGAGCATGTGTTTACAGATGTATTGAGGCCTTAAAGTTAGGGCGTGGGATGTTTAACTTCCCTGCCGTTTTGGGTGTTGCTGAGTGAAGGTTGAGGGGGCAGAGTCCAACCTTGTTCCTAAACCCCTTCCCCTGATGAATCTTTTTTTTTTTTTGGCTATTTCTTGGGCCGCTCCCACGGCATATGGAGGTTCCCAGGCTAGGGGTCGAATCGGAGCTGCAGCCACCAGCCTACGCCAGAGCCACAGCAACGCAGGATCCGAGCCGCGTCTGCAACCTACACCACAGCTCATGGCAACGCCGGGTCGTTAACCCACTGAGCAAGGCCAGGGACGGAACCCGCAACCTCATGGTTCCTAGTCGGATTCGTTAACCACTGCGCCACGACGGGAACGCCTGATGAATCATTTTAGAACGTTTCTGAACTATGTATTCTGTTCTTAACTTTGGCAGTCTCAGTTTTCCGCCAGAAGTTGTCTTTTCCTCCTTGGGATCCTAAATATGAAAGAAAACACAATCAGAACTACTTATTAAGTAAATTCCCTGGGGGAAACACTGTGGAAGTATAGCTACTTGATCCATAATCTGGCTTAGTGTGGGCATATTGAAATAACATTTGCACTAGTTATAATTGGTATGGAAGAGAAGGATCTGAAGATTCTTCTTCGTTCATTTAGTGACCATAAAATGTCAGAAATGACCTGAAATAAATAATGCTTTCCTGTTAACTTTTTATGATTGACCATCATGTCGTCAGCCCATTTAAATGGAAGATGATTTGTTCTAGGGATTTAGCTTCCTTAGGATCCTTCTTGGTGAATTTTAAAAGGATGCTTCCATTATAAGTCTGGTAAGACTTTTGAGATACACTGGAAATCTGTATGAATCACTCCAGTAATTTTGATATGTGTGATATAGTTATTCTCTGACTCTTAGTGTTTATAAATCAGATGGTACTTAGCTTGTTTTCTATAGAGAGGTCTGGAAGGAAACTATTTCTTTGAGGTTTGGGAAGAAATATCAATGGGAGGACCATTTTGTATTTTCATATAAATTTAAGTCATTTAGAGGCCCCGTAAACACAGATGATTATTTCCAAGCTTTATTAAAAGTGGTGAAAAAGGAACTTACTGAAACTAATGCTTAATAAATAAATACCATGGCATGTCTCTCTCTCTCTTTTTTTTTTGGCTGTGCCTGCACGTGGACATTCCCAGGCCAAGGATCAAACGCATGCCACAGCAGTGACAGCACAGGATCCTTAACCTTCTGAGCCACTGTCTGAGTCCTGCATATCTCTTTTTTACTGATATATTTTCATTTACTAGTAGATGGTCCATAAAAACAATGTTTTGCCTTCCTGATTATTTAATATTCAGAAATTAAAATATTCTTTTAGGCATTCCCATCATGGTGCAGTGGTTAACAAATCCAACTAGGAACCATGAGGTTCCGGGTTTGATCCCTGGCTTTGCTCAGTGGGTTAAGAATCCCGTGCTGCCGTGAGCTGTGGTGTAGGTTGCAGATGTTGCTATGGATCTGACGTAGGCTGGCGGCTACAGCTCTGATTAGACCCCTAACCTGGGAACCTCCATATGCTGCGGGAGCAGCCCTAGAAAAGCACCCCCCCCCAAAAAAATCCTTTAAACAAGAAGATATGTGGAACTGAAAATTGGCTTATACAAGGCTCTAACCATAGGAGTTAACAATTAAAACAAAAGTTTTTATCCCTTGGTACTTATTACCTTAGTACAGCTATTAAAAGTCTACGTACGTTTTCAAATAATTGCTTTGGTATCTTTAGGATTTTATTTATTTATTTATCTTTATCATTATTATTATTTTTGCTTCATCTCCAGCATGTACAAATTTCCAGGCCAGAGCTTGAACCCATGTCACAGCAGTGACTGAGCCACTGCAGTGACAACACTGGTCCTTAAACTGTTGAACCACAAGAGAACTTCAAAGGGGCTACTTTTTTTTTTTTTTTTCTTCATTGCTGTACCAGCAGCATATAGAAGTTCCTAGGCTAGGGATTGAATCCAAACCACAGCAGTGGTTTCTTTAACCTCCTGCACCAGGCCAGGATTGAACCTGTACTTTTGCAACGACTTGAGTTGCTGCAGTTAGATTCCTTAACCCACTGCACTGTGGTGGGAACTCCCGAAGGGGCTACTTTTAAAATCTGTGTGGACAGAGTTCTTTGGAGGAGTAGATGAGATGAGGTATCCTGTAGAAGATCTGTTTTAGTCAGTTTTCCAAAGGTTTGGACTGAGAACCTTTTTATAGCAGGTCCAGGTCCTCTTTTTAACTAATGTTTGTGACCAGCTTTTCTCCATCTACTTTAACCAAAACAACATGTACTACAACTGATTGACAGCAGAATATAGGAAAATCCAGCTTCTTTCTTTCAAGCCAGAGATGAAGTGAGATTTGCAGAATAAAACTTTTCACAAGTTCTGTGCTTATTATTAAATGAGTTTTCTCTTTCCTCTCCTCTCCTCTCCTCTCCTCTCCTCTCCTCTCCTCTCCTCTCCTCCCCTCCCCTCCCCTCCCCTCCCCTCCCCTCCCCTCCCCTCTCCGCTTTTTAGGGCCAAACCCGTGACATATGGAAGTTCCCAGACTAAGGGTCAAATCAGAGCTGCAACTGCTGGCCTACACCACAGCTCACGGCAATGCTGGATCCTTAACCCACTGAGCGAGGCCAGGGATCAAACCCGCAACCTCATGGTTCCTAGTCGGATTTGTTTCCACTGTGCCACAACAGGAACTCCCAAATGATTTTTTTTTTTTTTTTTAAAGATCACACCAGCCACATGGGGAAGTTCTGGGTCCAGGGATTGAGTCCAAGCCATAGCTTTGACCTGTGTGCAGATCCTTTAACCCACTGCACCGAGCCAGGGATTGAAAATGCTCCTCTTCACTGACCCAAGCCACTTCCCTCAGGTCCTTAACCCACTGTGCCACAATGGGAACTCCAAAAACTGTTTTAGATTTACAGAAAAATTGAGAATATAGTCGCATTCCTATATACCTCCTCACCTAGTTTCCCACTGTATTAACATCCTACATTATTAGTACGACACATTTGTTATAATTAATGAGTCAGTATTGTTAACACAGGTCCATGAACTGATACACAGATGAGCTTAGGTTTTACCTAATGTCTCTCTCTTCTTTCTAAGATCTCATATAGGATACCTCATTGCATTTAGTTGTCATGTCTCTTCAGGCTTGTCTTAGTTGTGACAGTTGCTCAGATTTCTTGTTTTTGATGACCTTGACAGTTTTGAGGAGGACTGACTGAGTCCTATATATGGGCAGTGTTTTGTTTTTAACGTCTTTACTGTTGGCTGTGGAAAGATTTAAATAAAGCTGTAGGAGTGTTTGTGTCACCTTAACTGAGGTAAACCCTGTGCTACAATATGAACCTCGATCGATACAGTTGCCCACAACTAAATAAGGAGCACAATGTGGTTTTACTAAAATAGTGTTTTCTTTGTTTCCAAATTGTTGTCACTAAGTTTTCTTCGTTGGCAACAGTTTTAGCTCTGAGAGTGTTTTGTTTCCTTCTGCTTTTTAGGGCTGTGGCCAGGAGGGCACATGGAGGTTTCCAGGCTAGGGGTCCAATCAGAGTTGTAGCCGATGGCTTACGCCACAGCCACAGCAACTTGGGATCCGAGCCGCATCTCTGAACTACACCATAGCTCATGGCAATGCTGGCCAGATCCTTAATCCACTGAGCAAAGCCAGGGATTGAACCTGCAAACTCGTGGTTTGCTTCACCATGACAGAAACTCCAGAGATTTTTTGATTTTCATGTTTTTTAATCTTGAGTATTATAGAGACATTAAAAATTAATTTCCCTAATTCAAATTTTTACTTATTCAGTAATGTTTATTGAACATCCATAGCACTGTTCTCTGAAGGTAGTTTTCACTTTAAATTCTTCCTTAATAACCATTTGTACACTTATTTATAGAGCCAGAACATGCTATCATGCTGAAAAGACAGTCTCAGACTCCTGTGATCACTGTGATCATGTTGATATTTTTTTCTGTAACTGCGGTATGTAGTTGACCCTTCAATACACAAAATAGGGACCATTGAATGAAGCCGAAACAAGCTTCCTAGAAGGTTAAGGATGGGTTGTTTTTGTTTGGTTTTTGTTTGGTTTTTGTTTTTTTAAGGCCATACCCGAGGCATATGGAGGTTCCCAGGCTAGGGGTCCAGTCAGAGTTGGCCTATGCCAAAGCCACAGCAACTTGGGATCCAAGCCGCGTCTGCGACCTACACCGACAGCTCACGGCAATGCCAGATCCCTAACCCACTGAGCAAGGCCAGGGATCAAACCTGCAACCTCATGTTCCTAGTCAGATTTGTTAACCACTGAGCCATGACGGGAACACCTAATAATAAAATTTTAATGTATCAATACCATGAAATACTAGATGTTCACAATATAGTAATAGAAGGCAATACAATATTTTAGTCTGAGATTATGAAGATAAGTATTTTAGAAAAAATACTGGGAAGATGTATACCAAACTATAGAAAGTTTTTTTTTTTTTCTGAAATTCCGGCTGATTTTTTCTTTATATGTTTTTTCCTGGAATTTCAGTGATAAGCATTACTTTGGCATTAGGAAAAAGAGTCTTCCTTTTTTTTGGCCATGCTCGCAGCATGTGGAAGTTCTCCAGGCCAGGGATCTAACCTTTGCCACAGCAGCAACCCAGACTGCCACAGGGACAATGCCAGATCTGTAACCTGCTGTGCCACAGGAGAACTCCTGGAAAAGAGTATTTTTTTTTTTAATTTTTACTTTTTTGTCTTTCTGCCTTTTCTAGGGCCGTTCCTGCAGAATATGGAGGTTCCCAGGCTAGGGGTCTAATCGGAGCTATAGCCACTAGCCTATGACAGAGCTACAGCAGCGTGGGATCTGAGCCGCATCTGCGACCTACACCACATCTCATGGCAACGCTGGATCCTTAACCCACTGAGTGAGGCCAAGGATCGAACCTGCAACCTCATGGTTCCTAGTTGGATTCATTAACCACTGAGCCACGACAGGAACTCTGGAAAAGAGTACTTGAAACCTACTCTATTGCTTAACCTTTGTCCCCACAAGAGAATATGCTGTCAGGAAGTTTTATATAGTGTGTAGGAAATGGCATAGTTAATGTAAAATACTGGGAGTTCTCCTGTGGTGCAGTGGTTGAGTACCTGGTTTAAGGATCTGGCATTGCCACGGAGTGTCAGGATTGCTGCTATGGTGCTGGTTTGATCCTTGGCCCTGGAAACATCTACATGCCATGGGCGCAGCCCCACCCAAAAAAGCGAGGTGCATATGTCTCAATGCTGCAAAAATAGTAGAGCAAAAAAAAAAAAAAGAGTAATGGGCTTTGGATAGTACATATTAATTTATGAATTCCATTTTATACAAATGTATAACGAAGATTAGAGAAGCGAAACCATTGTGTTAAACATAACCAATCAAAAAATAAAAAGAAGGTTGCATTAGGTTTCCTGGATAAAAGTTTGCAACATGAACATTTCCTAATTGTTTATATTTTTTGACCATTTACTTTATAAGTGCTAGGGACCTGTCTGAAGGCTTTGCCTGTATTGTTTTATTTAAGCCTCACGGTTTCCCCTTTTTACATGTACCTAAGGAGATTAACCTAGTTCGGAGCCACACAGTAGAGTCAGGATTTGAACCCAGCCCAGGGTTAGGCTCTTTAACATCTGTTTACTGTACAGAAGAAGGTAAATGGTGTCACTGTGCTTTAAAACTGAGCATTGAAGAAGTGACATGATAGGGTTTTAAAAATTCATGAAAATTTATTGTTCTGACTTATTTTCTTTTTGAGTCAAATGTATAAAATAGTGTATATACAGAAGGATTTTAAAGTCAGGATGCAGGTTACAATAAAAAGTTCTTTCCTATCTCAAATACACTTTTTTTTTTAATGTTGCTTTCTCCTTTTCTAAAGGTCGTACTCCATTTATAGTTATTATAAAATATTTGCTTTATTTAGGGTAGCCCTTTAAGCTATGGGAAATTGCTATGATGAAAAGTACTAGATGCATGGGAGTTCCCTTCGTGTCTCAGTTGTTAATGAATCCGACTAGGAACCATGAGGTTGCGGGTTCGATCCTTGGCCTTGCTCAGTGGGTTAAGGATCCAGCGTTGCTGTGAGCTGTGGTGTAGGTCACAGACATGGCTCGGATCCCATGCTGCTGTGGTTGTGGTGTAGGCCGGCGGCTACAGTTCCGATTCAACCCCTAGCCTGGGAACCTCCATGTGCTGCAAGAGCGGCCCAAGAAATTGCAAAAAATCAAAAAAAAAAAAAGAAAGAAAAGTATTAGATGCCAACTGGAGTTAGGTTAAAAGGATGGGGTCCTTAAAGGTAAGGTTCAGAGGTCAGACACTCCCTGAAAGTTGAGGTTGCATTGCCTTGTTAGAGGAAAATTATATTTCAGTGGCCAGAACTTAATGTAATAATTGTTACTTTACAGTTAAAAAAAAAAAACACTTTACATTTGTAATTTCAGTTTTTGCCACAGTCCTAAAAGTAGTAGCTATTATTCATAGTTTTCAAATGGAAAAGTTGAGATTCTGCAAATGGTAGTGAAATGCATATTCTGGCCTACTGACTTTCAGTGAGGTGCTCTTTTTTTTTTTTTTTTTTCTTTCCCTGTCCTATACTGATACCCTGCCAACATTCTGAGGAACAAGTGTCTTATCCATTATTATTTTGATTGGTTAAGTAAAAGGAGAAGAGACTGAAATTCAGAAAGTGGGTTGGGATAGTGAGATATAAAAACTTAAAGGCATAAATCTTTAAAAAAATGAGTTCTGGGCATACTCTTAGGACCTCTTTTTTGGTTGCAGAACTTTCTGAGACCCTGGTGAAAGCTGTGAGCCTTCCCAGAAAAATCCACATACACACAGCATAGGCCGTAGTTGCAGCTCCAATTCAACCCCTAGCCCAGGAACTTCCTTCCATATGCTGCAGGTGTGGCCTTCAAAATAAAAAATAAAGTGTTTTTACTAGTTGCTCACTAAGAATGAGAGATCTTAAACAGACTGAACAAATGGGTGGCTAATTAAAGCTGCTTGATGCCTAGCCTACTCTGAGGTAAGTAAGAAGCTAGGGAGGAGTTCCCTGGTGGTTCAGCATGTTAAGGATCCAGCGTTGTCCCTGATGTCACTGCTGTGGTGGCTCAGGTTTGATCCCTGGCCCAGGAATTTCTGTATGTTGCAGGTGCTGCCAAAAAAATAAAATAAAATAAAATAAAACAAGGGAGAAGCAGCAGCACCATCTAATGCATTTTATTTATGTTGGGAAGACTTTGTGGGTTTTTTTTTTTAATTTTTATGTATTTAGTTAGTTAGTTACTGCTTTTCAGGGCTGCAACTGGAGCAAATTGAAGTTCCCAGGCTAGGGGTTGAATCAGAGCTGCAGCTGCTGGCCTATACCACAGCCACAGCAATCCCAGATTATTAACCAAGTGAGCAAAGCTGCATCCTCATGGATACTAGTCTGGTTTGTAACCCACTGAACTACAATGGGAATTCCTGTGCTAGGAAGATTTGAATGAAGCCCTTTGTGTTACTAGGCTTTCTTGATAGACACCTATCATTGTCATTTTGAGTGGCATTGGATGCCTTGAGAGGTTCATCAGTAGTAATTCTGTTCTTACAGTTTATAAACGGGGATGTATTATGATTATGCTGTATCTCGTACTACGTCCTGCATTTGTGCAGGTGTTTTAAGGAGATCTTACTAACAATCATTTATTAATGAGAAAGTAGTTTTTTAAATTATTTCATATATGTGTTACGGAAATCTTTATTCAGGTTGATAAATCTTATACTCAACAGAAAGCTTTTCTAACCTGCCTGAAAAATACTTAAGGTAAATTGTTTGGATCCTTAAAATTTATACTAAACGAGTTTCTGCTGTGGCGTAGTGGGTTAAGAATGCGACTGCAGCTGCTTGGGTCTCTGCAGAGGTGTGTGTTAAATCCCTGGCCCAGTGCAGTGGTTTAATAGGTCCAGTGTTGCCGAAGCTGTGGTATAAGCTTCAGGGGCTGGGATTCAGTCCCTGGCCCAGCATCTTTCGTGCGGCCATGAAAAGAAAAAAGAAAATTTGCATTAAAGTTTTGTGTTGGGAGTTCCCATCATGGCTCAGTGGTTAACATATCTGACTAGGCGTGGCATTGTGGCTGGTGACAGCAAAAATGACCCACCGATGGAAGCAGCTGGCTTTACAGCTCAGGTGGTTATCCTGAACTATCCTGGCCAGATCAGTGCTGGTTACGCACATGTGTTGGATTGCCACACAGCTCACTTTGCCTGCAAGTTTGCTGAACTGAAGGAGAAGATTGATTGTTGTTCTGGGAAAAAGCTGGAAGACGGCCTCAAGTTCTTGAAATCTGGTGATGCTGCCATTGTCGATATGGTTCCTGGCAAGCCCATGTGTGTTGAGAGCTTCTCTGACTATCCTCCTCTGGGCCGTTTTGCTGTTCGTGACATGAGACAGACAGTTGCTGTGGGTGTCATCAAAGCCGTGGACAAGAAGGCAGCTGGAGCTGGCAAGGTCACCAAGTCTGCTCAGAAAGCTCAGAAGGCTAAATGAATATTATCCCCAATACCTGCCACCCCAGTCTTAATCAGTGGTGGAAGAATGGTCTCAGAACTGTTTGTCTCAATTGGCCATTTAAGTTTAATAGTAAAAGACTGGTTAATGATAACAATGCATTGTAAAACCCTCAGAAGGAAAGGAGAATGTTTTGTGGACCATTTGTTTTGTGTGTGGCAGTTTTTAAGTTATTAGTTTTAAAAATCAGTACTTTTTAATGGAAACAACTTGACCAAAAATCTGTCGCAGAATTTTGAGACCCATTAAAAAAAGTTTAATGAGAAAAATGGAGTTCCTGTCATGGCGCAGTGGTTAACGAATCTGACTAGGAACCATGAGGTTGCGGGTTCGGTCCCTGGCCTTGCTCAGTGGGTTAACGATCTGGCGTTGCCGTGAGCTGTGGTGTAGGTCGCAGACGCAGCTCGGATCCCGCGTTGCTGTGGCTCTGGTGTAGGCCGGTGGCTACAGCTCCGATTGGACCCCTAGCCTGGGAACCTCCATATGCCGCGGGAGCGGCCCAAGAAATAGAAAAAAGACAAAAAAAAAAAAGTTTAATGAATAAAAAAAAAAAAACAAATCTGACTAGGAACCATGTGGTTGTGGGTTCGATCCCTGGCCTCGCTGAGGTTAAGGATCCGGTGTTGCTGTGAGCTGTGGTGTAGGTCGCAGACGCGGCTCGGATCTGTCGTTGCTGTGGCTCTGGTGTAGGCCAGCAGCTACAGCTCCGATTGGACCCCTAGCCTGGGAACCTCCATATGCCATGGGTGCAACCATAGAAAAGACAATAAATAAATAAATAAAGTTTTGTGTTGCAGTTCCCGTTTTGGCACAACAGAAACAAATCTGACTAGGAACTATGAGGTTTCGGGTTCGATCCCTGTCCTTGCTCACTGAGTTAAGCATCTGGCATTGCTGTGAGCTTTGGTGTAGGTCGCAGATGAGGCTGGGATCTGGCGTTGCTGTGACTGTGGTGTAGAACAGCAGCTGTAACTCCGATTAGACCCCTTGCCTGGGAACCTCCATATGCCATGAGTGTGGCCCTAACATAGCAAAAAAAAAAAAAAAGACACTATAAGAATCTGCATTTAGAATATTGAGTTTAACTCCACTGGCATTGGATTAAAATCCTTTTATTCAATGATGACTGGGTTTTTGATTGAACATATGCGATTAGAAAAATCCTTTGGTTTTTAATTAATGTTATTCTTTGTAAAGTAACTATAATGTGCTTTTGATGCTGATTTTTACCTGTTTTAGGCCTGAACCCAGGGCATCTGGAAGTTCCCAGGCTAGGGGTCAAATCAGAGCTACAGCTGCTGGTCTACACCACAGCCACAGCAATGTGAGATCTGAGCCATGTCTGCAACTGACACCACAGCTCATAGCAACACTGGATCCTTAACCCACAGAGCAAGGCCAGGGATTGAACCTGTGTCATCATGGATACTAGTTGGGAGTTTGTTACAGCTGAGCCACAACAGTAAGTCCAAAGAATATATATATATTCCTTAACCCACTGAGCGAGGCCAGGGATCGAACCCGCAGCCTATGGTTACTAGTTGGGTTCGTTAACCACTGAGCCACCACAGAAACTCCAAAGAGAGTATATTTTTTAATGCTCTGCAAAATAATGGAGCTTTTAAATAATGTAGCTGTACTTTTATTTTGAAATGGTTAAAACAAAATCATTTTAAGGTTTTTAAAGGAAATTAAAATTTCAGGAAACGTATATGAAACTCCTTGTAATCTTTACCGAGTTCATCTGGAAATGCTGTTTTTATGTTAGAAAAAAATGATTTTGGAGTTCCCGCTGTGGCTCAGTGGTAGCGAATCTGACCGGTATCCATGAGGACTTGGGTTTGATCCCTGGCTTTTTTGCTCAGAGGGTTAAGGATCCGCTGTTGCTGTGAGCTGTGGTGTAGGTTGCAGATACAGCTTGGATCTGGCATTACTGTGGCTATGGTGCAGGTCGGCAGCTACACCTCTGATCCGACCCCTAGCCTGGGAACCTCCATGTGCTGTGGGTGTGGCCCTAAAAAGACAACATTTTTTTCTGAACCATTTTATTGGTAGAGGCTGAAAGTTTTGGTTAGGTTACATGATACCCCTTTTAGATAAGTGTCAAACAAAAATTGTCACCGTGTTTCTAAATGGAGATTTTCATTTTTATTTGACTACTTAATTTGAGGATTATATTTCTTTTTGAAAGTTTTCACTTCTTAGAGGCTTTATTATGGTTTCTTCCTTGATGACTATTAACCATATATAAAAATCATGGCCCAGTGAGGCCAGACTTTGACAAGGATATCTCTTTTCTCATATGACAGTGAGCATTGCAAATAATATGTAATTCTTTTATTGGAGAGGAATTTTGCAGCTGACAATGAATGTCTCAAAACTGAATGACACTTAACCCATTTTCTCTCATTCTTTGTTAACCAGAAAAGATGACAAAGTTTGTAGTGATCTGTATTTAATGAAGGGAAGATCCACTGAAACCTTTTTAGCTTAAACGTATTTTACCCACTTGTCACTGTGTGAACTTCCTTAGTGACATATATACTGTTTTTTTGTCTTTTTTTGGTCTTTTTTTAGGGTCTCACCTGCGACATACTGAGGTTCCCAGGCTAGGGGTCGAATCAGAGCTATAGCTGCCAGCCTACACCACAGCCACAGCAGTGCCAGATCTGGACTGTGTCCGTGACTGACACCACAGCTCACGGCAATGCCAGATACTTAACTCACTCACTGAGTGAGACAGGGATTGAATCTGCGTCCTCATGAATACTAGTCAGATTTGTTTCCTCTGAGCCATGATGGGAACTCCCCTGGGTTTTTTTATGTTTAATTTTTAGGATCATTTTATTTGAAAAGGCTTCAGGCTAAAACAGGTATAAATTATGTACTGTCTATCCATACATACGTACAAAGACATCGTTCACCTTACAGAACTTTAATATATAGACTAAAGATTAAATTAATATCTATAATCATTGTGTTTTGGGATTAGAAGGCATTTTGATTCACTGGAGGATATCACTATGCATTTCCCCTAAGTCTCAATCTATAGAAGTTTCAGGTCATTTGGACGGTATGTTACTCATTTTCTTGTATAATCTGACATACTATTTTTTATGTATTTTTAGTCTAATCTTCAACTCAGATCAACTCACTTTAGAAAGCCTATCACTTTTATCAAGTATTAGGAAGCAAAGCTCTGAGCAATATAAAGCCTTCCTATTAGCCTGTCATAGAATATTAAGAAGCAGTATGATTTCCTTCTGCTACATTGCATTCTGTATAATTAAACACATTACTTAATCTGTAGTTATCAAGGTAAACAAAAATCACCTTAATCTTTTTGACTCAGGATGGAGTTGGCAGTATTTTTAAAGTTTATTAACAACAGAATTGGCAGCATCTCTGCAGTGCCAGGATGTAGGTTCTATCCCCAGCCCAGCATAGTGGGTTAAAGGATACATGGTTGCCGCAGTTGCACAGTAGGTTCAGGAGCTCCATATGCTTTGGGGCGGCCAAAAAAAGAAAGTGTTTATTAGGAATATAGTGTATTTTCAACTGACATATAAACATTAGCCAAGGTCTTTGTCAAAGAGGCTGTATGACAGCATTGAACACTTGAAGGCTTTATCCAAAATTAAATTCTTTTTTCTTTTAGGGCTGCACCTGCGGCACATGAAAGTTCCCAGGCTAGGGGTGGAATTGGAGCTATAGCTGCCAGCCTACACCACAGCCACAGCAACGCCGGATCTGAGCCACGTCTGTGACCTACACCACAGATCACAGCAACGCCAGATCCTTAATCCACTGATTGGGGCCAGGAATCGAACTCAAGTCCTCATGGATGCTAATTGGGTTCAATACCACTGAGCCACTTTGGGAACTCCCATAATTGACTTCTTAAACAATACTGCCATTTTTTCCTTTCTTTTTTTCTTCCTCTTCTTTTTGAAGTGTTAGTAAAATAGCTTTGTATCAGTTTGTAACCTGCTTTTGTCCATTTTTAGAAAAAAATGGTAAAATTTAATCTTCCTTTTAACATAGTACTTAATCAGGCATTGCTGGTGAGCATTTTCACAAAAACAAAACCTTGTTTTACTTATAGACTAAAAGCCGTCAGTAGTATAACTCCAGTAGTTTAAATTTGAAATAAAAATAACCTTACCTCCTTTTTATTATTTTTAACTCTAAAATTTACATATGTTAACACAAATTTACATGTTCTGGTTTCTCACTCGTCCAGTGTTGGCTTTCTTTCTGTGTTTAGAACATCTAGATATTCTTTATTCTAGCAGCAGAGCGTTTTGTTATTTACAGAGGTACTAGCATTTGTATTAGCTTGTTCTCTTAACACAAAATAATTTATTATTTAATAGGTATTACTTGCTGTATTTAATATATTTCAGATTGTATTTAAAATGAATAAGGGAAGTTCCCGTCGTGGCGCAGTGGTTAACGAATCCAACTTAGGAACCATGAGGTTTCGGGTTCAATCCCTGGCCTTGCTCAGCGGGTTAAGGATCTGGTGTTGCCGTGAGCTGTGGTGTAGGACACAGACTTGGTTCTGATCCTGCGTTGCCATGGCTCTGGCGTAGGCAGGTGGCTATAGCTTTGATTAGACCCCTAGCCTAGGAACCTCTATATGCCTTGGGAGTGGCCCTAGAAAAGGCAAAAAGATAAATAAATGAATGAATGAATGAATGAATGGATAAGGAAGGAGCTCCTGTGGTGGCTCAGCAGGTTAAGAAACCAACTAGTACCTATGAGGATGTCGGTTCGAGCCCTGGCCTCGCTCAGTGGGTCAAGGATCTGACATTGCTGAGAGCTGTGGTGTAGGTAGAAGACTTAGCTTGGATCCCACACTGCTGTGGCTTCGGCCTAGGCCAGCAGCTAGAGCTCCGATTTGACCCCTAGGATGGGAACCTCCATATGTGGTGGGTGTGGCCCTGAAATACCCCCCCCCCCAAAAAAAAAAGTTTCTGGCATTGTTGTGAGCTCTGGTGTAGGTGTAGGCCAGCAGCTGCAGCTCCAATTCAACCCCTAGCCCAGAAACTTCCATATGCCACAGGTGTGGCCCTAAAAAGAAGAAAAGTAAATACAATAAAATCAATAAGAAAGCAAAATAAAAGTCATCTATAATCCTACTGAAGAGAACCATGGTTAACCTTTTTGCTGTCTCATTCCAGCTTTTTTTTTTTTTTTTTTGCTTTTTAGGACCGTACCTGCAGCATGTGGAAGTTGCCAGGCTAGGGGTCAAATAGGAGATACAGCTGCCAGCCTACACCACAGCTCACGGCAACGCTGGATCCTTAACCCACTGAGCGAGGCCAGGATTCAAACTGGCAACCTCATGGTTCCTAGTCGGATTTGTTTCCACTGTACCACAATGAGAACTTCTCTTTCCATTTTGAAATTTTTCTGTGTGGTACCTTATTTTTCTTTCCCCCATATAACATAATAAGGACAATTTTCAGTGTCAATAAATAGAGCTATATGACAGAATAATTTTTTTTGGGGGGGTCTTTTCCAGGGCCGCACCAGCGGCATTTGGAGGTTCCCAGACTAGGAATCTAATCAGAGCTGTAGGCACCAGCCTACACCACAGCCATAGCAACATGGGATCCGAGCCATGTCTGTGACCTACACCATAGCTCATGGCAACTCAGGATCCTTAACCCACTGAGCGAGGCCAGGAATCCAACCCGCAACCTCTTGGTTCCTAGTCGGATTCGTTAACCACTGAGCCACAATGGGAACTCCCAGAATAAATTTTTTCGTTTTTTAAAAACTGTTTTGGGAGTTCTCATCATGGCTCAGTGGTTAACAAATCAGATTAGGAACCATGAGGTTGCTTGCCCAATCCCTATCCTCAGTGGGTTAAGGATCTGGCGTTGCTGTGAGCTGTGGTGTAGGTCGCAGACGCAGCTCAGATCTCGAGTTGCTGTGGCTCTGGCATAGGCCGGCAGCTACAGCTCCATTTGGACCCCTAGCCTGGGAACCTTCATATGCTTCAGTTGCGGCCCTAGAAAAGACAAAAACAAACAAAAAACTGTTTGGAAGTATTAAAATAATACATAATACAAAATATACTATTATAACAACTTAAGGGTGCAATTCAGTAACATTAGGTATATTCACAATATTGTACACTCATCACCATTCTCCATCTCCAGAACCTTTTCATTATTCCAAATGGAAACTCTATACCTAATAACACAACATAGTTGTTTTTTTTGGGGGGGGGGGCTGTGCTCATGGCATGTGGGTTTTCAGGCCAGGGATCAAACCTGTCCTACAGCAGTAAACCAAGCTTCATGACAACACAGGGTCCTTAACCTACTGAGCCGTATAAGAACTCCCAAAGATGATTCTTAAAATTGGTTTTGGATGTCAGTTTGTTTCTCCCCCCCCACAGAAGAACTTACCCTTAATTTTATAATAAAAGTTCATGTTACTAGGTTGCATGTATTAAAATACAGTTTATAAGTAATTGGACACTAATATAGTTATTTTGCAAAAGGAAAGGTACTTATGGGATAGAGGAGCCAAAATCTCTTTTACGTAAGTTGGTATTTTTTCAGCAGAGGTTGAGGCTCAGGGACAGTGCTGGCTAGACTGGTGTGAGGATGCATGTGTGCAGGATGTGTCATTTATCTGAAGAAGGATAATCATACATACTCTGCTGTTCTGGTGGAAAAAAGATTAAGAAACTACTACTTTGTGTTCTATTTTGTTTGAGTCATGAGAGATAAGATGTGCTTTATTTGACCAGGGTTTTAATTGTGACATAATTTTTTAAATGTTGGAGTTACAAATTTTTCTGATAAAAGCCTTTGCTTCTCTACTAGGATTGGCAACCACCATTTGCATGTGATGTTGACAAACTGCATTTTACCCCACGTATCCAGAGACTGAATGAATTGGAGGTAATGTCTTAATTGATATTCTGGTTGCCTGTATTCTAGAGGGGGCTTCTTTGAAAAGACTGTCACAAATCTAGTGGTTTTAATGAACCTAAAATATGGCTACTAACTGATAATCGTGGTAAAATGGATGGCAGTAAGCCCTTGTACCAAACTCGGTTTCATTAAAAACATGGATTTCTGTCAATAAATGTCGGCTTATTAATTTATTAATGCATTTTTTTTTCTCTGTCTTTTTGCTATTTCTTGGGCCGCTCCTGCAGCATATGGAGGTTCCCGGCCTAGGGGTCTCATCGGAGCTGGAGCCACCGGCCTACACCAGAGCCACAGCAACGCGGGATCCAAGCTGCGTCTGCAGCCTACACCACAGCTCACGGCAATGCCGGATCGTTAACCCACTGAGCAAGGGTAGGGATCGAACCCACAACCTCATGGTTCCTAGTCGGATTCGTTAACCACTGTGCCACGACGGGAACCCCTAAATCCTTTTAAATCTAGGTGGCAGCCAATAGAATTTAGATTTTGAAAGCCATGTACTTTCAGAACCATTTAATGGAAAAGATTCTCTTATTCTGATATTCTTCCAACATACATGTCTTCAATTAGATTTAATAGTAATACTTTACTTTCCCACAGAGGAGTGAGGAGTACAGGGGATTCTCTAGTGAAGAGGCAGTGTTTGTTCTTTAGTTCCTGGGTGACTTAAATCCTTAAGTGCATCGTGAATAAGGATTGGGTATTGATAGCATTTATTTATATCTATGTCTGTGTGTGTGTGGTATGTGTGTGTGTGTGTGTGTGTGTGCGCGCGCGCGCGTGTGTGTGTGTGTGTGTGTGTGTGTGTGTTTTAGGGCCACACCTTCGGCATATAGAAGTTCCGGGGCTAGGGTTTGAATTGGAGCTGCAGCTGATGGCCTACATATACCATAGCCACAGCAACACAGGATCCATGCTGCATCTGCAACCTACACAGCTCACAGCAATGCTGGATCATTAACCCACTGAGGGAGACCAGGGATTGAACATCCCTGGATACTAGTCGGATTTGTTACCACTAAGCTGTGATGGGAACTCCTGAAGTACATTCTTTACATGAATGTTTTGCTAGTCTGATGTTGGTATTGAACCATGCTTTTTTCTTTCTTTTTTTTTTGTTCTTTTTAGGACCGTACCTTCGGCATATGAAAGTTCCCAGGCTAGGGGTCGAATCAGAGCTTCAGCTGGTGGCCTCCACCACAGCCACAGCAACACTGGATCCAGGCTGCATCTGCGACCTACACCAAGCTCACAGCCATGCTGCATCTTTAACCCACTGAGTGAAGCCAGGGATTGAACCTGCATCCTCATGGACACTACTGAGCCACGATGGGAACTCCTGTTTTCCTGTTCTAAATCATTCCTTTTTATTTTAATTTGTTTTTGTTGTTGTCTTTTTGTGTTTTTTAGGCCTGCACCCGCAGCATATGGACGTTCCTAGGCAGGGGTCTAATAGGAGCTGTGACTGACAGCATACACCACAGCCAAAGCAATGTGGGATCCAAGCTGCATCTTCAACCTGCATTATAGGTCAGGGCAATGCCGAATCCTTAACCCACTGAGCAAGGCCAGGGATCGAATCTGTGACCTCATGGTTGCTAGTTGGGTTCATTAACCACTGAGCCATAATGGGAAGTCCTAAACCAAACATTTTGTACTTAAATGGAACATATGTCCACTGAACTTCTGTTGACGTTGGCAATAGTAGCACCCATGTATTTGTTTTCAGGTATTTCAGTGTATTTTCATGTTGTGCTTGAAAGGCAGGGAGATAGATATTAACTTTGATTTGGTGAGGAAAATATGAATATTGATCTCAGTTTGGGTCTTGCGCAAGTTAAAACTATTAAAATTGTCTGACTGGGAATTCCTGTTGTGGCTCAGCAGGTTAAGGACCCAACCTTGTCTCTGTGATAATGCGGGTTCAATCCCTGGCCTGGCTTAGTGGGTTAAGGATCTGGTGTTGCCACAAGTTGTGACTCAGAACTGTTCTTGCCATGGCTGTGGCGTAGGCTGCAGCTCCAATTTGACCCCAGCCCAGAAACTTCCATATGCCGCTGTGTGTGGCCTTAAAAAGAAAACGAAAGTTTCTGGTTTTCTGTTGTATTTATCAAGACTTAGTAAAATTTGTGTAGACCCAGAGTTCCCACTGTGGCTCAGAGGTTAACAAATCTGACTAGTATCCATGAGGATGTGGGTTTTATCCCGGGCCTTGCTCAGTGGGTTAAGGATCCAGCGTTGCTATGAGCTGTGGCATAAGTCACATACACTGCTCGTATCTGGCATTGCTGTGGCTATGGGTAGGTCGGCAGCTACAGCTCCAATTCTGTCCCAGCCTGGGAACCTCCATATGCCACAGGTGAGGCCTAAAAAAGCAAAAAAAAAAAAAAAATCAACGAAAAACCCACAAAGCATTTAGGCCCATTTTTGTAAATCAGTTTTTATGTATTTTTATTTTTAGTTATTATGTTTTCTTTTTGGAAGGCACCCAAAGCATGTGGAAGTTCCTAGGCTGGGGATTGAATCTGAGCAGCAGCAGCGCTGCATCCTTAGCCCACTGTGCCACAGTGGGAGCTCCCTCTAAATCTGGTTTTAGATTTGTGTTTGAGCAAATAAGAAAAGTTGTACTTGGAGAGAATAGGCCTTTAAAATACCCAATTTGTAAAAAGACCAAAGGGGCATATAGAAGCTTACTTACTCCTTAAATGAAGCACCTTTCTGATTGCCTGCTGAGTGTTTAACTGCTACTTGCATGGCGCGTGGTAGGAGCTGAATTAAATTTTTGTAGAACTAACATATAGTTATTTAACTAGCTTTATATTGTATGTTTTGGGACAGTTTCTCTAGTGGGTATTGCACTTAATTATTCTATGAGTGAAAAATACCACATGTACATGTTAACAGAAGCTTTGTAATAAGCTAGATAAGATTAAAACTCAATTCTTTGTCATTTAGGCTCAAACTCGTGTAAAATTAAATTTCTTGGATCAGATTGCAAAATACTGGGAATTACAGGGAAGTACTCTGAAAATTCCACACGTGGAGAGGAAGATTTTGGACTTGTTTCAGCTTAATAAGGTAAAACCTAATGATCATCTTTTTCATTTAACAATTTTTTGTACAGCATGCATTTGATCTTCTTGTCCTTAAGAAGAAACTTACTGTTTGAAATATATAAAATGAAATTCTTCATTCAATTTAGCGATGAATTCATCTCTGCTTGTCAGTTCCAAAAACTTTATCTTGTGAAAAGAAGTATTTTGGTGCTACAAACTTCATAATAGACCTATTAGATATTCCTTTTTTATTTTTTTATAGATAAGACAACAGAGGCTTTCAGCATCCAAATTTACCAAGCCGAAAAGGCTGTTATAATTCTATACCTCAAAGTTTATTTCAGTCTAAAGCCTGCATCCTTTCCACCAGACATACTCCCATTCTTAGTTTATGGAGTAGGAATTGGACCAAATACTAGGATCCTTTCTTAGAGATTTTATTGTTAATTTATTTCTTCCTCATGGAAAATCTTGACTGTGTTGGAGAACTGAGAGGTAGCTTTTGGAGGAGTATACGTTTATGGACTCTGTTATCAAAAGCACTGTTTCAGATTTCTGATTTAAAATTAATAGTACATGTATGTATTTTTTTGACTTGGAAGATATATTTTTAAAAGATAACGACAGCCAAGAACATTTTCATTCTTGGAGTCAAACCTAGGGTCAAGGGAATTAGAAGTGATTTCCATGTAGGTGTTTCTAATTTCTTTTGCTATTTTATTTAACAGTTAGTTGCAGAGGAAGGTGGATTTGCAGTTGTTTGCAAGGATAGAAAATGGACCAAAATTGCCACCAAGATGGGGTTTGCTCCTGGCAAAGCTGTGGGCTCCCATATCAGAGGGCATTATGAGCGAATTCTCAACCCCTACAATTTATTCTTGTCTGGAGACAGTTTGAGGGTGAGTGGGCTAGCCTTAACCTGTTTTTATTCACTGCTTATTTTGCTTTATGGTCTTTGGGGGGAATGCAAAGGCCTTGCTTATGTGCAGAAGCCATTGTTGAGAAGACTTTGCTTTATGGATATTTCCATTAATGTCTTTGTTCTGTTTTGAGAGCAGCCATATAAAAAGCTTGTTTTTGGAATGAATAAAGTTGTACAGGAAATATTCTTTTGTTATCAAAAGCTGAAATCTGTATTAACTTTGCTATAGATGTTCCTTTCTTCCAATGAGAAGTTGGTTGTTATCTACTTATGGCTTATGCTTTTGCATTCAACTTACCGTTTAAAGTGTATTCCTGGTTGTCACATGAAAGTACAACATATGAAATAACTTGCCTGCCTGCTCTCTCTTGCTGGCTGGGGTCTCCAAGGAGATTTTAAGATAGAATGTTGAAGGAGACTTAATAATGCTGGATAGCTAACAGATCCCTTATAATGATGGTGTTTGCCAGATTATTCAGGTAAAAACTTTTCTAATTAAAAGCAAAATGGGGAGTTCCTGTCGTCGCGCAGTGGTTAACGAATCTGACTAGGAACCATGATGTTGTGGATTCGATCCTTGGCCTCACTCAGTTAAGGATCTGGCATTGCCTTGAGCTGTGGTGTAGGTTGCAGACGTGTCTGTGGTGTAGGTTGCACAGTGTTGCTGTGGCTGTGGTGTAGGCCAGTGGCTACAGCTCCAATTAGACCCCTAGCCTGGGAACCTCCGTATGCCGAGTGTGCGGCCCTAGAAAAGACCAAAAGACAAAAAAAAAACAAAACAAAACAGTATTATGCCAACTTCCCACTTATTTTAGGCCCTTGATAGAAAGAAGAATGTCATAATTGTTTACACCTTTTGAGTTATTTTACATTAGAGCAACAAGGCCTATAATTTTTAAGAATTGTTACTGTGGTGTAGAGAGGTAGGAAGATAATAACAATTTCAGAGGGTAAACTGCTAATCAAAACTTGTCCCTTTTTTTTTTTGTTAAGGTTGAGAAATTTATTTTATTACAAATTTTTTTACTGTTATTTCCCCAATACAATTTTTTTTCTATTGTACAGCGTGGTTTCCCAGTTACATATACACATACATGTTCTTTTTTCTCCCATTATCATGCTCCATCATAACTGACTAGACATAGTTCTCAGTTTCTTAAAAAAATTTCTTTTTGGTGTTCCCTTTGTGGCTCAGTGTCGTTAATGAAACTGACTAGCATCCATGAGGACGCAGGTTCGATCCCTGGCCTTGCTCAGTGGATTAAGGATTGGCATTGCCATGAGCCGTGGGGTAGGTTGCAGATGAGGCTCAGATCCCACGTTGTTGTGGCTGTGGTGTAGGCCAGCAGCTATAGCTCCAATTCAACCCCTAGCCTGGGGACATCCATGTGCCCCCAGTGTGGCCCTAAAAAAAATTTTTTTGAAGAAGAAGAAGAAGAGTTTTAGGCATTCCTGTTACAGCTTAGCAGGTTAAGAACCCAGCTAGTATCCAAGAGGATTTGGGTTCGATCCCTGGCCTTGCTCAGTGGCTTAAGGATCCGGCATTGCTGCAAGCTGTGGTGGAAGTTGCAGATGTGGCTCAGATCTGGTGTTGCTGTGGCTGTGGTGGAGGCCTGCAGCTGCAATTCTGATTCAACCCCTAGCCTGGGAATTTCCGTATGCTGCAGGTGTGGCCAGAAAAAGAAAAAGAAAAAAAAAAGCTTAAGATTTACAGAAAAACCAAGAGCATATTACAGAGAGTTACCAAACACTTCCTATCCAAATTCCACTATTAGGAATATTTTACATTAGTATGATCCATTTATTAGAATTAATGAATCAATATTAATACGTTATTATTAACCACAGGCTGCCTTATTCAGAGTTCCTTAATTTTTTTTCATAACTTCTTTTTAAAAATATAAATATAGTTGATTTACAGTGTTAATGTTAGTTTCACATGTACAGTACAGTGATGTGTATATATTATTTTTCAGTCTTTTTCTTATAGATTATTATAAAATACTGAGTATAGTTCCTCGTGCTGTACAGAAGGCCTTTGTTGGTTATCCATTTTATATATAGTAGTGTGTATCAGTTGATCCTAATCCCCTAGTTTATCCTTTCCCTTCCCCAACTCTGTCTTGATGTAGATATACCATCTGTAATGCTGAAATCCTATAGATTTTCATAGCATTGTGTTTTCCTTCTCTCTTTCCCTTTTTGATTCCAGGTGGCCTTTCTTTTTAGCCTAGAAGAATATGACCATTTTAATGTTCAAAAAGTTGTGTTTGTTTGTTTGTTTGTTTTGAAGTGCATTATGTGAATGTTTAGTGAACCCATGGGTGAAATTATTTAGGATGTTTTATGTGGAAACTTTATGCCGCTGTTTTGTTTTGTTTTTTGTTTTGTTTTTTTTTTAACTTACTAGGGCTGTATGCACGGCATATGGAGGTTCCCAGGCTAGGAGTTAAATTGGAGCTACAGCAGCCAGCCTACACCACCACCACAGCAACACAGGATCTGAGCCACATCTGTGACCACAGTGCTGGATCCTTAACCCACTGAGCAAGGGCAGGGATCAAACCTGCAACCTCATGGTTCCTAGTCGGATTCGTTTCCTCTGCCCCATGACAGGAACTCCATGTACCTCTGTTTTATAGTCAGATTTAGTTACAGTTGCCCACAATAGACTTTTTTCCTTTTATCTTCCTGTCTTGATACAGAACTTAGTTGAATAAGGGGGAAGAGGGAGTCTATCTGCTTTATAGATACAACATTTTAGAAACCTCTCATCTGTACATCCTTAGAGGAACCCTGTAGTTTCATATTTGAAAAGCATTTAAGCATTTATATAATCGTAGTCTGAAGATACCCTTTACACACATTATGTATTATATCTATGAATTCCTTTATAGTATAGCAGGTTATGGATCTGGCGTTGTCACTGCAAGCAGTGGGGCATGTTGATAATGGAGAGGCTCTGCATGTGGAAGCGGGGCGTGTGGTAGATCTGGTACCTGCCTCTCAACTATGCTGCAAACCTAAAACTGCTCTTAAAAAATAAACTCTTAGTGGAGGAGAGTGCACAATGAAGGAACTGTTTTAAAAGGGTAAACTCAAGCTAAAGTTAGTGTTGGGAGACGTGAGAGAAGTTGGATGGTGATGTGCTGGTGTGAAGGGGCAGAGGTCTCAGTCTTGCCTCCCCATGTTTTCTGTACGACTTAAGGGGTTGCTCTGTCTCTCTAGGGTGATGCCATGATGGAGTGAACAAAAATCACCTCTAAACCCCAGTTTCTCACATAAAGGTTTAGGAGTTGCCATGCGTAGCATTAAATATAAAACAAACACCTCAATATGTGTTTTTTGGTTTTTTTTTTTTTTTCCTTTTCTAGGGCCACTCCAGCGGCATATAGAAGTTCCCAGGCTAGGGGTCGAATCAGAGCTGTAGCCACTGGCCTATGCCAGAGCCACAGCAACGCTGGATTCGAGCCATGTCTACGGCCTACACCACAGCTCACCGCAATGCCGGATCCTTAACCCACTGAACAAGGCCAGGGATTGAACCCGCAACCTCATGGTTCCTAGTTGGATTCATTAACCACTGAGCTACAACGGGAACTCCCACAAATAGTGTTTCGAATTGTGGTTTGAAATAAAATGATGTCTTCACATATATTCTAAAGACCTTCTGAGCTTGATTATACCTTAGTTCTCCAAAGTCCTTATAGAACCAAGCAAACTATGGATTGTGAAACTATTTAGACTAGTGGAAGGTAGGAACCACATATATATTATTTGTATTTTCGACCATCCTCTTAATAAAATGTCTGTGATTCAGCTCAGTTCATATCTCCACAATCCAGCATACTTTTGGTCTCAATAGAAAGCTTATATAATACATAAAAGATTAATGTAGATGACAGACATGTTTTAGTCCCATCTGCATGCTTTCATTAAACGTGCTCAGTGGAGGACTTGTTACAGAATGGAGGGTGGTATTCCATACTA
The DNA here is from genome assembly GCF_016906955.1 of Phacochoerus africanus. Taxonomy (NCBI): domain Eukaryota; kingdom Metazoa; phylum Chordata; class Mammalia; order Artiodactyla; family Suidae; genus Phacochoerus; species Phacochoerus africanus. Next base: position 30,308,856 of record NC_062555.1, on the reverse strand, counting down.
ATTTAGTTAACATTTCCAGATCAAATCAATGTGTAGGTTTAATTGGAATGAGCAGAATAGTTAATATTTATAGATTGAGCTCCCAGTGGTGGATTCATTACTTGTTTAGAGTATTAAGTAATTTGTAATAGTATTTCTTTAACAGTACATAACATTTCTTAAATATTAGACATGGATTTTGTTAGATGGTTATTCTCTGTTTTCTTTTGTTTTTTCTCTCCATTCTCTGGATTCTTTCTGCACATGTTAGGAAGAAGGAGCCAGTCTTGTTAGTGAGACTGTATGAGTAATGGTGCCCGCAGAGCCAAGAGTTCTAGGTTATTACTTCCATGTATCTTATTCCAAGTATAGATGATATAATCGACCCTAAGTAGTTATATTTTGGAACCTGACTTTTTTGCTTTTTAGGGCTGCACCTGTGGGATATGGAGGTTCTCAGGGTCTCAGCCAGGGGTCGAATCAGAGCTACAGCTGCCTGCCTACACCACAGCCACAGCAACACAGGAGCTGAGCCACATCTGCAACCCACACCACAGCACCCAGCAACACTGGATCCTTGACCCACTGAGCGAGGCAAGGGGTTGAACCTGTAACCTCATGGTTACTAGTCGGATTCATTTCTGCTGCGCCACAATGGGAACTCCTGGGAAGTGCTTTTAAAAATGCTTCTCATGGAGTTTCTGTTGTGGACCTGATGTTGTTTCCATGAGGATGCAAGTTTGATACCTGGACTTGCTCAGTGGGTTAAGGATCTGGCGTTGCCTCAAGCTGCTGTGTAGGTCACAGATGTGGCTTGGATCCAGTGTTGCTGTGGTGTAGGATGCAGCTGCAGCTCTGATTTGACCCCTTACCTGGGAGCTTAGACTCAAACTTAAAGAAAAATCAAAACAAGAAGAGACTGTTGTATGAACAGAACCAAAGTTGTTGCTGTGGGTTACCTGTGAACCTTTGCCTTGTAAGTTAAGAGTTTTTAGGATGATTTTGTATTTCTCTTTTTTTTTTTTCTTTTTAGGGTTGGACATTCAGCATATGGAAGTTCCCAGGCTAAGGGTTGAATCGGAGCTATATCTTCTGGCCTACATCACAGCTCATGGCAACGCCAGATCCTTAACCCACTGAGTAAAGCCAGGGATCGAACCCACAGCCCCATGGATACTAGTCGGGTTGGTTACTGCTGAGTCACAACAGGAACTCCTGTAGGAAGATTTTGAAGTAAAGGAAAGCCCAAATAAGGGAGAATATAGTCAAATGACCTGGGTTTTTGTTTTTGTTTTAATTTGGCTACACTCACAGTGTGTGGAAATTCCTGGGCCAGGGGTTGAACTCACACTACAGCAGTGGCAACACTGTATCTTTAACCTGCTGAGCCACCAAGGGAACTCCTATATGATATCTTTTTTTTTTTTTTTTGTCTTTTTGCCTTTTCTAGGGCAGCTTCCACGGCATATGGAGATTCCCAGGCTAGGGGTTGAATTGGAGCTGTAGTCGCCGGCCTACACCAGAGCGACAGCAACACGGGATCTGAGCCACGTCTGTGGCCTACACCATAGCTCATGGCAATGCTGGATCCTTAACCCACTGAGCAAGGCCAGGGATTGAACCCGCAACCTCATGGTTCCTAGTCGGATTCCTTAACTACTGCGCCATGATGGGAACTCCCTAAATGATATCTTTTTGATAACAGAAGTTGCTGATTATATTTGTGTGTGTTTGTGTGTGTGTGTTTTTCTAGCCGCACCTGTGGCAAATAGAAGTTCTTGGGCCAGGGGTCCAATTGGAGTTGCAGCCACAGGCCTGTGCCACAACTGCATCTGCAACCTACACCAAAGCTTATGGCAACACCAGATCCTTAACCCACTGAGCAAGGCCAGGAATCTAACTTATATCTTCATAGAGACAAGGTTGGGTCCTTAACCTGCCAAGCCGCAATGGGAACTCCACTGGTTATGTTTAAAAAAAACCACAGGATTGTAAAACTTAGAAAACTTATCAGATTCTGTAGTTCCTGTTGTGGCTTAGTGGTAACGAACCAACTAGTGTCCATGAGGATGAGGGTTCGATCCCTGGCCTCACTCAGTTGATTAAAGATCCAGCATTGCTGTGGCTATGGCCTGTGTGGGCAGCTGCAGCTCCGATTTGACCCCTAGCCTGGGAAATTCCATATGCCACAAGTGTGGCCATAAAAAGCAAAAAAGACTAGAAAAGAAAATTTCCTGGATTCCGCATTTCATTACTGTAAACATTTTTTATTTTATTTTTAAATTTTTATTACTTTTTTATTTTTATTTTTTGTCTTTTGTCTTTTTACACTGCACCATGGCATATGGAGGTTCCCAGGCTAGGGGTCTAATCAGAGCTGTCGCTGCCCAGCCTATGCCACAGCCACAGCAACAGCAACACCAGATCCGAGCTGCATCTGTGACCTATACCACAGTTCACGGCAGTGCCGGATCCTTAACCCACTGAGCAAGGCCAGGGATCGAACCCGCAACCTCATGGTTCCTAGTCGCATTCCTTAACTACTGCGCCATAATGGGAACTCCTGTAAACATTTTTTAAATGAAATATTCTGATTATGGAAACATTTTGTGAACATATAAGGGGTCTTTAACAATTTGGGCCTTCAGTTGACAGTTGCAAGCAATAAAAATTGCAGCTGCCTTATGGGGGCCACCTTGAGCCTGATATGGCTTGTTGTAACCTGTTGACATCAACAAATGAATTGGGAGTTCCTGCCATGATGCAGGGGTTTAAAAATCCAGCTGCAGCACCTTGGGTTGAAGTGAACTTCTGTATACTGTGGGTGCAGCCATAATACATTTTTTTAAAAATACAATGAATTGAAGCAACACCATTCAGCTGTTGAAGTTCAAACCATTAACACTTGTAATGTTGTATGTATGATTGGTAACTGCAGAGTTGTCGTGTCAATTTAGATGTAAAAATTGGCGTTCCCAATCAATTTAAAAAAAGTAAAAATTGCACACCTGTTGTGTATTTCTATAAATAATTGTAAAATATGCCCTGCAAAAATTCAGTGAAATTCTCTTAAGATTAAAAAGGGGGGAAATTCATCAGTACAATTTTTTTTTTCCAGTGTCTACAGAAGCCAAACCTGACCACAGACACAAAGGACAAGGAGTACAAACCCCATGATATTCCCCAGAGGCAGTCTGTGCAGCCCTCGGAAACATGTCCCCCAGCCCGGCGAGCAAAACGCATGAGGGCAGAGGTGAGCACCTCCTCAGGTTGATCAGGCAGCTCTCTAGCCCCGGTGCTAATATCTGTCTGACACTGGATTTCTCTCAGGCATGTGCTCCTTGTAAATTGAACTTTATTAACCTCCCAGAGGGATGCCATGTGTATTCTAGCTTTTTCACTTCTAGCTTTGATTGTACATCGAAGGGGCGAGGAACTGAAGAATTCTTAAGTTTATGCTGCCCGGACAGTCAGCTGCCAAATTGCTAATGGTCAGGGCCTTTAGATGAGTTCATTATGATGGTATTTGGTTGGCCTGTTAACCCTTGTGAAGTTGGTCAGTATGTATTGGGGGTTAAGGCTAGGGGGTGTGACATTGGAGATTTTTTTTGGGGGGGGGGGGGGTCCTGTCTTTTTAGGGCTGCACCCAGGCTAGGGGTCGAATCAGAGCTGTAGCTGCCAGCCTGCACCACAGCCACAGCAATGTCAGATCCAAACGGCATCTGGGACCTACACCACAGCTCACGGCAACGCTGGATCCTTAACCCACTGAGCGAGGCCAGGGATCGAACCTGTGTCCGCATGGAGGCTAGTCAAATTCGTATCTGTTGAGGCACGATGGGAACTCCAGAGGTTAGAGATTTTTGCTGAAAACTTTTTTTAGCAGAGATGTTAGGGGGTTGTGAAAGCTATTTTTCTCAGACTTCCTCTAAAGGAGTATGGAATCTATGGCAAACATTTATGCTAGGACAGAAATAACTAGGCAGGAAGCGGGCAGGGGATTTAAAACCCAGGTAAAATGGAAATGAAGCATTAGGGAGGTTCGCGGGAGGTTCAGGAGGAGTGAAAGACAAATTGCCTTAAGAATTTTCAACTCAAGGGATTTCTCGTGGAAAGGGAAAAGAGCATTTTTTCCACACAAAGGTGTGAAGGTTTTGGGTTCCTGCCTGTGTGTTTTTTGTTTGTCTTTTGTCTTTTGTCTTTTTTAGGGCTGCACTTGCGGCAAATGGAGGTTCCCAGGCTAGGGGTCCAGTTGGAGCTGTAGCTGCTGGCCTACGCCACAGCCACAGCAACGTGGGACCTGAGTCATGTCTGTGACCTACACCACAGCTCATGGCAACAACGGATCCTTAACCCACTGAGCAAGGCCAGGGGTCACACCCCTGTCCCCATGGATACTAGTCAGTTTGTTAACTGCTGAGCTGCGACGGGAACACCTCCTGTCTGTCTTTAATGGGCATGTGAGTATGAGAACTCGGTGATTAATATATTAGAAACAGTTTAGAGCTGGGAAGCCTCATGGCTTTAGTTGCATTTCTAAATCAGTCTCTGGCTATTTAATAATTATTGGTGAGGATGAAAAACCATTTTGGTCTCTGAGGAAATGGATTAAATAAAAGAATTGTTTCTCACTTAGTTGAGTTGGACATATGAAAAAATCTTGCAACTTCACTTTTTTATTTTTGTCTTTTTGCCATTTCTAGGGCCACTTCTGTGGCATGTGGAGGTTCCCAGGATAGCAGTCTAATCAGAGTTGTAGCCATCGGCCTACACCAGAGCCACAGCAACACGGGATCCAAGCCGTGTCTGCAACCTACACCACAGCTCACGGCAACGCTGGATCCTTAACCCACTGAGCAAGGCCAAGGATCGAACCCAAAACCTCATGGTTCCTACTCGGATTCGTTAACCACTGAGCCATGATGGGAGCTCCTCAACTTCACTTTTCTGAATTGAGATTGCCTCAGAATAGGACAACATGGGGTTTTTTTTTGTTTTGTTTTGTTTTTTTAAGTGTTCAACTTTATTTATTTATTTATTGATCTTTTCTGGGGCTGCACCCGTGGCATATGGAGGTTCCCAGGCTACGGGTCTAATCAGAGCTGTAGTTGATGGCCCACACCAGACCCACAGCATCATAGGATCCGAGCCACGTTTGCGACCTATACCACAGCTCAGGGCAACGCCGGATCCTTAACCCACTGAGTAAGGCCAGGGATCGAACCCACAACCTTATGGTTCATAGTTGGGTTCATTAACCAGTGAGCCACAATAGGAACTCCCACAATGTGGTTATTTAAAAATTGTTTTTTTATTTTATTTGATTTACAGTGTTCTATCAACTTCTGCTGTACAGCAAAGTGACCCAGTTATACATACATATATGCATTCTTTTTCTCATACTATCTTCCATCATGGAGAACCTGGTTATGTGAAGCCCACAAGCAGGCTTCAGGTTTATTCATTGGCCACCCCATGGCATATGGAGTTTCCCTGTCTGGGGTCAGATCTGAGCTGTGGCCCAGATCCTTTGACCCACTGTGCCGGACCAGGGATCAAACCTTTGTCCTGGTGCTGAAAGACACCACTGATCCTGTTGCGCCATAGCAGGAACTCCTGTTTGAGCACATTTTGATCTTTAAATGTGTAAGACATGCTGTGCCATGGATGCCTCTGTTTTGATGAGACTGTTGTGGTGTTCCCCTGGGAGGGATTGTATTAGTAGGGGCCTTCTGAGTGCGTGGGCACAGTGTGCAGACCCCTTTGCTCAAGTGTCTCAGAGCAGACAGGCTCTGCACATCAGTCAGTACAAGCACTTCAGTAAACACTGGAACTGAGACTGCCCTATACACTGTCGCTGAGAAGGGAGCCCTTGACTCAGTTATCATGAAGAGTAGTTTGTAATAACGGTTCACTGAATTAATGGAAGGTTGCTATGGAAGCCGAGTTTCCCTTGAATGCTGTCAAACTTTGTTCTGGGTTTTTTTGTTTCATTTTGTTTTATTTTTTTCTTTTTAGGGCTGCACCCTGGGCATATGGACACAGGCTAGGGGTTGAATTGGAGCTACAGCCGCCGGTCCACACCATAACCACAGCAACATGGGATCCGAGCCATGTCTGTGACCTACACCACAGGTCATGGCAACACCAGATCCTTAACCCACTGAGCAAGGCCAGGGATCGAACCCACAACCTCATGGTTCCTAGCCGTATTCGTTTCAGCTGTGCCACGACGGGAACTCTGAATGCTGTCAGACTTTGAAAGAAGTCAGCAGACTCTTACAGGCTAATGAAATTAATGGCCTTTACATACTTATTTAGGATTTGGCTTAGTGATGACTGAATAAAGCGTAAGTTGTGTGTAGGTGAGAACAGAGTAACTTCCAGGAGGAAATAAAGGCTGTTCCCAGTTTGGGCAGTAATACTTCCTTTAAGTCATTCCTGATCCTTTGACTTTTCCCTGTTTTTTTGACCTTTTTAGGTGAAGAATACTCTTTCAATTTCTAAGATTCCTCATTCATTCCTTAAGTAATAATGACATTAAGGGTGGGATTTCTCCTTTAAAGGGAGAGGGGAGTATGTTTTGAAATGTCCTATTATTATTATTATTTTTTTTTTGTCTTTTTGTCTTTTTAGGGCGGCACCCGTGGCATATGGAGGTTCCTAGGCTAAGGGTCTAATTGGAGTTACAGCTGCCGGCCCACACTATCACACTATAGCCACAGCAATGCCTGATCCTTTACCCACTTAGCAAGGCCAGGGATCCAACCCACAACCTCATGGTTCCTAGTCGGATTTGTTTCTGCTGAGCCACAATGGGAACTCCCCAAATGTCCTATTATTAATAAAAATAATTTATAAACTTATAGTCACCTTGAGATTCCAATTGGATTTTAGAAACATTTTTTCTTTTTAAAGGAAATATTCACACATATGATAATTTTTTTTAAGGCCATGAATATTAAAATAGAACCAGAAGAAACAGCAGAAGCCAGAACTCATAACCTGAGACGTCGAATGGGGTGTCCAGCTACAAAGTGTGAAAATGGTAAGAAAGTTCATCTACAAATAGGAAGGAATGAAGAGTAAATAAGGAAATAATCATTTTTTTCTGGTAATTAAGTAAACATTGGAGCAACTCTTACATATTAGTTGCTGAGTTGGGCCTTGAGACATAAAATCTTAATCGATTAATATCCTCGTACTCATTAAGTGACCAGTAGGACAGGTTAAACAGATTAATATATACATGTTAGAAATGTGATTGAATCTCTCAGCTGTCACTAGTTGCTGCTTGGAAATTTGCATTAAAGAGTGATTTGTTAGAAACTTTGAACATCTGATAGGTTTGTTTCAGGCTTGGCAGGCAGGCATGCTTTCTAAATCTGAATTTTAATTGGTAAATGCTTGAAAGGCTAGTGCTTCATGTCAGTCCCTGAGAGGTGGATTTAGCACTCTTCTTGAGAGAAATTTTATATATGCAGACACAGAGTAGTTAAGAAGTTATTAAAATTGGCTTTTCTTAGTGCTTGCTGAGTTAGTGGGAAGGCAGTACAATGTAGTGAAAAGTAGATGGATTTTTAAAAAAAATACAGAACTGAATCTGAATCCTGGCTCAACCCTCTAGTTGAATGACCTTTGGGATATTTCCTAACTTTTAATGTCAATTTTCTTGTCTTTGAGACAGATTTGTTGCATAGGATTAAATAATTTTACAGAAAGGATTAGATGATGGAAAGCATTGCACAGTATCTACTGCAGGATGGCTCATTAATTGATATAGCTATTGTTTTAGCCAAGAATCTCAGTCTTTGGAACCAGGACTTTGTAAGAGATTAATAATGTCAGATCATGGAAGAAGTGCTGTTGGTGAACACTCAGTCTCTCATAGTCCAGATCAAGAGGAAGTTGCTTTCGTCAGTATGTGTTATGCTTTGGTTTTAAGACCTTATTCTCAGCCCCTCCTTTAAAAGTATACAACTTGAGCAGCATCTCCAGAAGTGCTCATATCTTGGAATTTGAATGGTGTGAGAGTTTGTACTTTACCATTACTCAGCACTGAGTCCTTGAACTGAGGGACTTTAGGTGCTGAGTTACTAAGCACTCGCTCAAATGAGGAGAAAGAGGAAATTGTGTCCAGGATGTGCTTTGGGAGGGAGGTGGTGAGGGAGGGAGAAATCTGGAGAAAGCATAGCAGAGAAGCACTAACCTGGACGGCCTCCTGCAGAGAAAGACCTGAAAAGCAGCATCAAGCAAGAAGCCCTTGAGAAGAAAGAGTATGTTATAGAAAGTGAGAAGGAAAAATCCAAGAGTCGAGCTAAAAAAACCACCAATGCCGTGAGTTAACATCTTTAACCATTTTTATTACTCCATTTATACATGGTGCCTTACTTTTAGGACTACGGGTTCAGTGTCTGACAATGGAAAGATCTTTCAGGGGGGTTTGTGGTATCAGTTTACAAACAGAGACACATGAATGCATCATGAAGATAGCAGTAATATCTGGGGGTGTTGACAGCCATTTTTCTGGAGGATATTGAGTTCATTACCACATAATGGTGAGCTCGATCCTTTGGAGAACTGTTCATAAGTGACAAGCCCACTTCCACATGATGTTTCCCAACTTTTCAGCAAGGAAGGAAAAAGCAGGGGGTGGGAGGATAGGAGGCGAGGACTGGCAGAGTAGGAGGTCTGGGGAGCTGTTTACTCAGATAGAAACTAAAAGTAAGGCTCTCTCGGGTTCCTGCTGAGCATCTGGGAGCAGCTTGACAACAGTGCTTTCGATCTTGGAATTCACAGTTATTCCAATTAAAAGTTCCCATCATAAGTATCATCTTCCCCTTCCCCTCCACAAAAACAGAACAATCAGAAAAACTGCAGAGCCCAGTTTTTATTTGCTACAGCAAAAAGACTGGAAAAGTGGGATTCCCTGTTTAGTTGCATTCGTAGCTTTCTCTTACTGGGTATTAGTCTGCTCAGGCTGCTGTAATGAAATACCACAGATAAGGGTATTTATTTCCCCACAGTTCTGGAGGCTAAAAGCCTATGTTCAAGGTGAGATCCAGGTGTTTGCAGACTTGGCTTTTTCCTGAGGCCTCTGTCCTGGGCTTGAAGATGAAGGTGGTCCTTGTGTCCTTTGTGCTTTCATGCTCTTTCCTCTGTGTGTGTCTGTGTCCTGGTCTCTTTTTCTAAGGACACCAGTCATATTGGATTAGGACCACCCAAATGACTTCTTTTGACCTTAACTACTACTTTAAGACCAAACACAGTCACTTTCTGGGTACTAGAGGTTAAGGCTTTAGCATGCGAATTTTGGGGCAAGAGTTCAACACATAACAGAAAATGAATGTGTATTTTTATCACTGTGTATTTGGGGAACTTTTTTTTTTTTTTTTGGTCTTTTTGCTATTTCTTGGTCTTGGGCCGCTCCTGCAGCATATGGAGATTCCCAGGCTAGGGGTCCAATCGGAGCTGTAGCCACCGGCCTACACCAGAGCCACAGCAACGCGGGATCCGAGCCGCGTCTGCAACCTACACCACAGCTCACGGCAATGCCGGATCGTTAACCCACTGAGCAAGGGCAGGGATCGAACCCGCAACCTCATGGTTCCTAGTCGGATTCGTTAACCACTGCGCCATGATGGGAACTCCTGGGGAACTTTTTAATGATAACTCTTTAATTGGAATGTAAAGTGGTGGAGTTTCTGCTATGGCACAGTAGGTCAGTGATCAGGCTTGTTTCTGTGGAGATGCTGGTTCACTTCCCTGGCCTGGTGCAGTGGGTTAAGGATCTGGAGTTGCTGTGGCTGTGATATAGGTTCCATCTCTGGCTCAGATCCAGTCTCTGGCCTGGGAATCAAATGCTGCAGCTGCAGTGCCCCCCCCCCCCCAAAAAGGTCCCTTAATAGAGGGTGAAACATTTTCATTTGAAGCAGGTTGGGAAGACTAGATTATGCCCCAGATCCATTTCATTCTTAGAATTTTACAGACTCAAATAGTACCTCATGTCCCTTTGTTCTGTACCCATTTTCATGCTGCAGGTGGACCTGTACGTCTGTCTGTTGTGTGGCAGTGGCAGCGATGAGGACCGGCTTCTCTTGTGTGATGGGTGTGATGACAGTTACCATACCTTCTGCCTGATCCCACCTCTCCATGATGTTCCTAAGGGAGACTGGAGGTGTCCTAAATGTTTGGCTCAGGTAGGAATTAATAGAGAGGTGGCATTAGGAAGTGTATTGCAGAATATTTTTTCTTCTTGTTTGGGTTTTAGATTTGGCAGTTGATAATAATGAGGCCCATGACAAAAACTGGGCCAGACCTATAATAGGAAGGTGGTCTCGGAAGTAAGCTGCACAGCTGTATGGAGGTAGAAAAATGTTGTTAAAAGCTACGCTTTAAAAAATTTTGTTTAAGAGAGTTCCTGTCGTGGCTCAGTGGTTAACGAATCCGACTAGGAACCATGAGGTTTCGGGTTCGATCCCTGGCCTTGCTCAGTGGGTTAAGAATCCGGTGTTGCTGTGAGCTGTGGTGTAGGTTGCAGACAAGGCTCTGGATCCTGTGTTGCTGTGGCTCTGGTGTAGGCCAGCAGCTGTGGCTCTGATTAGACCTCTAGCCTGAGAACCTCCATATGCCGCGGGAGTGGCCCAAGAAATAGCAAAAAAAGACCAAAAAAATTTTTTTGTTGTTTAAAAACATTGCGTGCTCTGCAAAAATTCTTGTGAGCCACACAGGAAGTCCTGCATGATCTGCAAAAATTCTTAAACACTGAACAACTTAAATAACATCATAGTCTATAGATAATGTAAATATTTTGATGTACATGCATGCAAACGAATGGAATTACACAGATGGAATTCCATGACACAAATAAATAGTAATCTGTTTTCTCCATGTATATGAAATGTAAGTACACATATATAAAAATAAATATTTTTCCTTTTTCTTTGTTTTTTGACAGGAGTGCAGTAAGCCACAAGAAGCATTTGGCTTTGAACAGGCAGCCAGGGACTATACCCTGCGTACTTTTGGGGAAATGGCAGATGCATTCAAATCTGATTACTTCAACATGCCAGTCCATGTATGTGCAGGGACACTGCTTTGTTTTAGGATTTTGCTAACTTTTGGGCAAAAGTATATCTGAAGACATTTGAGTTGGTGCTTATCTCTGGTGGTCATTAGCATGTTCAATGAAAGCTTTAATTTGTTTGGAAGTATTAAAACGTCACAATACTTTCCAGTGCATTCTGATTTTTCATGTGATTTCTCTAAAGATAGACGTTTGACAAAAATGAGCAACAGTAACAGAGTATCAAATAAAAGGACAAACCACCAGCAATCCTTTCAGCTCAACAAATTAAAACATCACAAAATGTATTATATGACTCATAGGTGTCAATCATTGTGCTGTGCATTGGGGTCATAGTTAACATATTGTTAGCGTAAGTTAGCACTGTAAACTTTAGGATGAGTCTGTTTTATTCACGTAGAAGCATCAGCATTTAATGGTCCATCAAGTGAGTAAACCAAGATGAAATGGTTCCCTACCATAATTCTGTATACTTAGGCTATATTTTTTTCTCACTGACAAAATGTTACAGCAAACATTGTATGCATCTTTTTAGTTGAATTCTTAAGTATTTATCCATTTTTTTCTGTCTAATAGCTCTATTGTTTATGGGACCCCAGCAATGTATGAGCGAACCTGTTTTCCCCTAACATCGTTAACATTAGTTGTGAAGTTACTTAAAATGTTTGCTTATTTAATAGGCTTATAAATTCAGGTTATATTCCATTTGAATTTTCCTTTCATTTGACCCCTCATGTATTACATGTTATTTCCCCACGTGTTCACTTTGCTGGTGCCTATTCTGGCTTTTCCGTTCACTTTAAGGATGAGGAGTTTGAGGTACAGGCCTCTGGCCTCAAATCAGGTAAACCCCAGATTGTAAACACTCAGCCTGGTATCTCTACACTCGGGCCTGCAGCTGCAGTCACTCTACCCTGTCTTTTCATCCTGGCTGCCCACACTCCTGTCAGCCAGGTCACATGAAAGGGTGGACTCGGACATCCCAAAGGATAAAGCATCGTTCAAACAGCTAGGGAGTTCTTGTCATGGCTCAGTGGTTAATGAACCCGACTAGCATCCATGAGGATGCGGGTTCGATCCCTGGCCTTGTTCAGTGGGTTAAGGATCCAGCGTTGCCTTGAGCTGTGGTGTAGGTTGCAGACTTGGCTCAGATCCTCCGTTGCTGTGGCTCTGTTGTAGGCCGGCAGCTACAGCTCCAATTTGATCCCTAGCCCAGGAACCTCCATATGCCGCAGGTGTGGCCCTAAAAGACAAAAAACTCAAAAAAAAAACCACCTAACTGTTGCTACTGAACAGTAATGCGTTAGGTTCTCAAAAGAGAAAAACATCTCTAGTTTTTAAATCTCAGCACCTTGCTTTCCCTGACTCCCTTTCACATAGTAGCTAGGTTGTTGATAGAAGAACACGAATTCAGTCAGTTCTTACTGTCTTGGTTATAAAACTCCTTTTAGAAAATAGTGTTCACAGTTGAACTGCCGGGAGCTAATTGTGGACGATTTGGGACATTATGGACGCAGTTTTTCCTCAGGCTGTTACACTCTGATTCCTGTCAGTTAGCTTATCTTATTAGTCACATTGGTCATGGGCAGTTTTTAATTGTCTGAGAAAAGTCATTTTCTTCTCATCCTTCTTGTTTTGATTACAGATGGTTCCCACAGAACTGGTTGAGAAAGAATTTTGGCGACTGGTGAGCACTATTGAAGAGGATGTCACTGTGGAATATGGAGCTGATATCGCCTCCAAGGAATTTGGCAGTGGCTTCCCTGTCCGAGATGGAAAAGTCAAGCTCTCCCCTGAGGAGGAGGTAGGCCTGGCATTTAAACTTGGAGGGACAGTCTTCTAAAGCTGATCATTCAGCATACCATTGATCCAGAGGGCATAATACTAGATTAATAGCAACCTTTCTACAAAAAAGATGTGTAACTTGGAACTTGAGTTATTAATTGAAATTCTGTTTGGTTGGCTTGAAGTAATTTATTATTACTTCCAGCAAATCCTTAATTACCAGGTTTTTAATGATTTCAAGAAAAGTAGGGAGTTCTGTGCTGGCGCAGCAGTGATGAACCTGACTAGTATACATGAGGATGTGGGTTCAATCCCTGGCTCTACTCAGTGGGTTAAAGATCCAGTGTTGCCATGAGCTGTGGTATAGGTTGCACACATGGCTTGGATCCCACCATTGCTGTGACTGTGGTGTAGGCCAGCAGCTGCAGCTCTGATTAGACCCCTAGCCTGGGCATTTCGGTATGCTTCATGTGCAGCCCTAAAAAGAAAAAAATAAAATCTGAGGAATTAGGACCAGACTTATTTATCTTTGAATTTCAGTGTTTATAAGTATATTGTTTTTAACAGTGGGAAGAAAATTTACAGGAGAGTTTCTTTTCCTATCCTAGGAATAGAAGAAAGTTAGATTTGGGGGGGGTAAACTTAAAAAAAAATCTAATACACATAGGAATTCCCATCATGGCTCAGTGGTTAATGAATCTGACTAGGAACCATGAGGTTGCGGGTTCGATCCCTGACCTTTCTCAGTGGATTAAGGATCCGGTGTTGCCATGAGCTGTGGTGTAGGTTGCAGACACAGCTCGGATCCCGAGTTGCTGTAGCTCTGGTGTAGGCCAGCACCTACAGCTCTGATTAGACCCCTAGCTGGGAACCTCCATATGCCTCAGAAGCGGCCCTAGAAATGGGAAAAAAAAAGAAAAAAGAAAATCTAATACACAGAAAAGTACATAATCATGTGTTCAGCGTGGTGAATTTCCACAAAATAAAAACAATGATGTAACCAGACTTAGAACAAGAAATAGGACCAAAATAGGACCAGGGAGAGTTCCCGTCATGGCACAGTGGTTGACGAATCCGACTGGGAACCATGAGGTTGCGGGTTCAATCCCTGGCCTTCCTCAGTGGATTAGGGATCCGGCATTGCCGTGAGCTGTGGTGTAGGTCGCAGACGCGGCTTGGATCCCGAGTTGCTGTGGCTCTGGTGTAGGCCAGTGGCTACAGCTCCGATTCGACCCCTAGCCTGGGAACTTCCATATGCCTCAGGAGAGGCCCTAGAAAAGACAAAAAAAAAAAAAAAGAAAGAAAGAAAGAAATGGGACCTGACTGGGACCCTGAAAGGCCCCCCACCCCACCCCACCGCTTTGGTCTTCTCTCTCTCTCACTCCTTTCCCTGTAGCAGAACAGCCAGCAACCACTCTCTCAGGATGACCAGCTATCCTGACCTGTAACGCCATTGACTTGTTTGCCTATTTTTGAACTTTAGGTAAATGGTCTTATGCTGTGTCTATTCCTTTAAACCCCTAGCTCTCTGTGCCCAAAGAGTAGACACAGTACATGAGTGGCTTTGTGGAGAGCACAGAGCTGGGCAAAAGTCGTCTGTGGGCATTAAGGAGTAAACATGGTGGTCTCTCCTCATTTTTTTTATTTTGAAGGAGACTATTTTTCTGCCAGCTTTTTTTTTTTTTTTTTAATGCTTTTTAGGGCTGCATCCGTGGCATATGGAAGCTCCCAGTCTAGGGATCAGATCAGAACTGCAGCTGCCGGCTTACACCACAGCCGCAGCAACACCAGATCCCAGCCACGTCTGTGACCTACACCACAGCTCATAGCAATGCCACATACCCGACCTACTGAGCGAGGCCAGGGATCAGACCTGCATCCTCGTGGTTACTAGTCAGATTCATTTCTGCTGCACCATCACGGGAACTCCCTCTGCCAGCTTTTTGAAACAATCAGAGTTCCAAAATGTTAGCATGATAGAGCTAAACCTTTATACTGTTTTTTTTTTCCTTTATAGTATTTGTATCTCCTTATTTTTAGGAATATCTTGATAGTGGCTGGAATTTGAACAACATGCCAGTGATGGAGCAGTCTGTCCTTGCTCATATCACTGCTGATATATGCGGCATGAAGCTTCCTTGGTTGTATGTGGGAATGTGCTTTTCTTCATTCTGTTGGCATATTGAAGACCACTGGAGCTATTCCATTAACTACTTACACTGGTAAGAGTTTCAGATAACCTAGGAGTAGTGTGCAAGCTGGGCTGGAAAACTTATCGTTTCATCTCAGATGTGTCTTAGCTCTTAACTGTGACATGTCTGAACTGTGTCTGAAGAGTAATGAGCTATTTTTCTTCCTAAAGATTTACCACTGCTCTTGGAATGGGCATCCTGACAAGTTAAGACAAAGATTCTTAAGAATCCTTAGGAAATCCATGAAACCCTGAAATTACACATGATTTTCCAAGTATAACATGCTTCTGGGGAGAAGATAGGCAGCTTTTCCCTAATTGTCAAAGAAGTCTTTACTCAGAATGGTTAGAAAGCATTGAGTGTTATTTTCATTATGAAAACCCTGTTCTGGTTCAGTGACACTGGCAGCCCAGATGGCCCTTTGGGGGAGGATTAGAGTGTGGTCCCAGTAGAGTGGGCTTCAGTGTACGTTTGTGTGTCTGTGTGTGTTTGCCTGTCTGTCTATGTCTGTGTCTGTGTGTTGTGTTCAGATTGGAGTGTGGTCCCAGTAGAGTGGGCTTTGGTGTGTGTGTGTCTGTGTGTATGTTTGACTGTGTGTGTCTGTGTGTTGTGTCTGGAGAGGCCAGAGAAGGTATAGATGTTTGGACCTTTTTCAGTTTTTTAAACTTCATTTTTTTGTTTTATTTTGTTTTTTTGTCTTGTGTCTTTTTAGGGCTGCACCCGCGGCATATGTCATTCCCAGGCTAAGGGTCCAACTGGGGCTCTAGCCACTGACCTTCGCCAGAGCCACAGCAATGCCAGATCCGAGCCATGTCTGCGACCTATACTACTACAGCTCACGGCAACACCGGATCCTTAACCCACTGAGCAAGGCCAGGGATCGAACCTGCAACCTCATGGTTCCTAGTCGGATTCGTTTCCACTGTGCCATGACAGGAACTCCCCCAAAGTCATTTCTTTCACATTCGTTTCCTTCCTCTCCATTTCCCTTGCTTTTCTGAGTACAAAAATATCTGAAGATCTCTAACTCACTTAAATCCCCTCAAGGAATTTAATGTACCATTGTACCATGAGGAAGAGGGAGTGGGCCCTTAAGTGGGAATAGAACATCAGTTCTGCCTCCCTAGGCAGTTGCTCCCAGGTGTGCAGTAAAGATTTCATTCGCCCTTTCTCATAAGGATGTTACAGATTAATTGGTTGACAGTTTAAAGTGTTTGAAGAGTTAGCGCTCTTTAGAAATGCTCATTAGAAGAGTTTGGTTTAACCTCATCTGCAGAGCGGACATGGAAGGGAAGATGGAGACTTGCTGTCCTTCTCAGTTGCTGTAGGAAATTGAAACTTGTACCCTGTAGCTGACATGATAACCTTATGTTCTTTGAAGTTCTAGAAATCTACGTTTTCTAAAGGAACAGAGAAAATAGGAGGGAGGAGGGACCTCGACATGAGGGGGGAGTCTCTTGTTTAAACTTCATGCTTGAAGAGAGAATGCATTACATATATTTAGATCACATTGGTGACAGTTCTTCTGTTTTGAACATTGTCTTAAAAGCAGGGTCTGAAAAATAGGAAATGGGTAGCCATCTTGTTTGCATTGGTGTTTGCTAATTGATTTTGTGTATGAGTTGAAGAAGCTACTGATGTTAGATGTCCATGTGTTTCTGAGACTAAGCTGCTTTCACAATCTCTTTCAGGGGTGAGCCGAAGACATGGTACGGAGTACCAGGGTTTGCTGCCGAGCAGCTGGAGGCCGTGATGAAGAGGCTGGCCCCAGAGCTCTTCGTCTCCCAGCCTGACCTCTTGCATCAGCTTGTCACCATCATGAACCCCAACACCCTGATGACTCACCAAGTGCCTGTATGTTGGGGGTCAATCCCGCCACTCAGGCTTAATTCCCTGTTTCTCTTGTTTCCTGTTGTGCACTTTTTTTGAAGCCGATTTGGTTATGTGTAGAAACAGCTACTGGGTATAATTGGGTGTAATTTGGTACAGTATTGCTTAAGGCAGTGGGACTGGACCCTCAAACATCCTGAAAACTGGTGGTGGCCATCTAGCTAATCACTAAATGGCCAAGCAGCCTTACTTTGCAGCTCACAGTAAGTGCAGGGCAGTGGCTGCTCTCCCCTCCCCTCCCCTCCCCTCCTCCCCTTTCCCCTCCTCCCTACCGCTTCTTACCTGAGTCCAGTTCTCTTGTTTTGATTGCATTTACAAGTTGTGCAGCTATCACCATTAATGCTTTCTAAACTATAATTTTTTTTTATGACTTCAATCCTTGAGTGCAGCAAAACAAAAACCTTTAAAAAAATAAGTTGTTGGAATAAATGAGTTTACTGTGAAAATGGCTAGGTTCTGATCTATCTAAACTCTAGTGTCAGAATCCTTCATACCTACCTTAGAAGATAATTTATTGAATCCACATGGTCTCGATTGTACACGGTGGACTGAAGTGACATGCTTGGTGGATCTTAGTTATATTCTTCCCTGCCACCCCTAATTTTTTTTTTTTTTTTTGGTCTTTTTACCATTTCTTGGGCCGCTGCCACGGCATATGGAGGTTCCCAGGCTAGGGGTCGAATCAGAGCTGTAGCCACCAGCCTACACTAGAGCCACAGCAACATGGGATCCAAGCTGCGTCTGCAACCTACACCACAGCTCACGGCAATGCCAGTTTCTTAACCCACTGAGCAAGGCCAGGGATTGAATCCGAAACCTCATGGTTCCTAGTCGGATTCGTTAATCACTGGGCCATAACGGGAACTCCTGTGCTGCCCCTAATTAAGCTTATTTTAAGAGGAAAAAAAAACTTTTAGAGCCTTAAAGTCTATTTCTACTCAGGAAAATGAGGGTTTTTTTTGGAGGGGAGATTCATTTTTTTTATTTTTAAATTTTTATAATTTTTATTTTTTCATTATAGTT
This sequence comes from Phacochoerus africanus, assembly GCF_016906955.1. Classification (NCBI taxonomy): domain Eukaryota; kingdom Metazoa; phylum Chordata; class Mammalia; order Artiodactyla; family Suidae; genus Phacochoerus; species Phacochoerus africanus. Next base: position 30,290,901 of record NC_062555.1, on the reverse strand, counting down.
GGTTTACAGTGTTTTGTCAATTTTCTGCTGTACAGCAAAGTGACAGTTACATGTATATATACATTATCTTTCTTACATTTTCCTCCATCATGCTTCATCACAAGTAATTAAATACAGTTCCCAGTGCTGTATAGCAGTATCTCATTGCTTATCCATTCCAAATGCAATAGTTGGCATCTGTTAACCCCAGACTCCCAGTCCATCCTACTCTCTCCTCCTCGGCAACCACAAGTCTGTTTTCCAAGTCCTTGAGTTTTCTTTTCTTTTTGTTTTTCTTTGTTTGTTTTCTTTCTTTCTTTCCTTTCTTCCTTCCTTCCTTGGTGTTTTTAGAGCCGCACCCATGGCATATGAAAGTTCCCAGGCTAGGGGTCTAATCGGAGCTATAGCTGCCAGCTTATGCCACAACCACAGCAACTTGGGATCTGAGCCGCATCTGCAGCCTATACCACAGCTCACAGTAGCACCAGATCCTTAACCCACCAAGTGAGGCCAGGGATTGAACCTGCATCCTCATGGATGCTAGTCAGGTTCGCTTCTGCTGAGTCATGACGGGAACACCACATGAGTTTCTTTTCTGTGGAAAGGTTAATTTGTGCTGAATATTAATTTCCAGTTATAGGTGATATCATATGGTATTTGTCTTTCTCTTTCTGACTTAGTTCACTTAGTATTAGAGTCTAGTTCCATTTATATTGCTGTAAATGGCATTATTTTGGTTTTTTATGGCTGAGTAGTATTCCACTCTGTATATATACCATATCTTCTTAATCCATTCATCTATTGATGGACATTTAGATTGTTTCCTTGTCTTGGCTATTGTGAAAGAAAATTTTTTTAAAATTTTTGGCTGTACCCAAGGCATTTGGCCATTCCAAGGCTAGAGATTCAATACAAGGCACAGCTGTGACCTATACCACAGTTGCAGCAACAAAGGATCCTTTTTTTGTTTGTTTTTTTGCAGCTTTTTCTTGTAACACAGGATCCGTTAACTTACTATGCTGGGCTGGATATTGAACCTGAGGTGTTGTAGTCAGGTTCTTAACCCACTGTGCCACAGTGGGAACTCCCAAGAGAGAATTTATTTCAAAGTCTTAAGCTTGGATTACAGGGTTCCCACTCAAAACTGAAGGGTACTGTTTGTGCTTTTTCCTCTGAGGTTTTTCTATGAAGTGAGTTATTTTTCTCTGCTGACTTCCTTTTGGAGGAAACCAAACCTTGCAGACATTTTGGGAGGCCAGTTTTGAAACACATGAAGTTTTTTTGTTTTTGTCTTTTTTGGGCCACAACCACGACATATGGAATTTCCCATGCTAGGTGTTAAAGCAGGGCTGCAGCTGCTGGCCTACACCACAGCTCATGACAATGCTGAATCCTTAACCCAGTGAATAGGTCCAGGGATTGAATCCACGTCCTTATGGATGCCATTTGGGTTTGTTACCACTGAGCCACAAGAACTCCTGAAATGCATGAGGTTGAAGAATCCATCCTAGTAGCTAAACCAAATGTAAATGATGTATTTACAGTGTTATAGGGAATACTTGATCTTGTGACCTCCATTTTATGCTTTTGGGTTCATAGGCTAGTAAATGGCACATGGAAAGAATTTTTTTTTGTCTTTTTGCCTTTTCTAGGGCTGCTCCCACGACATATGGAGGTTCTCAGGCTAGGGGTCTAATTGGAGCTGCAGCTGCTGCCATATGCCAGAGCCACAGCAACACAGGATCCAAGTCGAGTCTGTGACCCATACCATGGCTCACGGCAATGCCGGATCCTTAACCCACTGAGCAAGGCAAGGCCAGGGATCGAACCTGCGGCCTCATGGTTCTTAGTCAGATTTGTTAACCACTGAGCCATGACAGGAACTTCAGAAAGGACTTTTTTTTGAAGGATCATGTATTAATCATGGGCCAAAGTTTATGAAATAAGGACTAATAACCATCAAAATACTACCATCTTCTCGTTGATATTTTCCATATTGATGTTTTTCCTCCCTCGTGTTGATGGGTCTCTCTGATTTGCTTTGAGTGGCTGGCTTTAGAAGAGACCCTTGGCCCTATTTAATAGTTGAGCAAACTATATGGGACTGTATTCTGGACATATACCGGTAGATGAGCAAACTCATGTATCTGGGGACTCAATTTAAGGGAAAAGACATAATATTTACACAGATAATGGAAGGGTTCCATGGTTTTATGGCTTAGAGGCTGACACATTAACTCTGGAGAATGAGAAAGAGCCTGTATTGGCACTTGAGCCAGGACTTGGTGCTATGAAATATGTGTGGCAGAGGGCTGTAGGGGAGGAGGTAGTCCTGCTGCACAACATGAGGTTGTGCTCATGTTGTGCTTAGTGGCCTGTAGACTTCGCCTCATGTCCTAGCACAGGGCCGGGCCTTACCTGGAAGCAGCTAGTCCTTTGGCCTGGGAAATTGCGCGTCCAGCACATTGCCCCTTGGTACTGCTGCTCTTGGTCTGGGAACTACGTTTTGGAGAACGACTGGTGGAGATGGGTATTGAAAAGACATCTAGAAGTTGCCGTCATGGCTTAGTGGTTAACGAACCTGACTAGTATCCTTGAGGATGCAGGTTCAGTCCCTGGCCTCGCTCAGTGGGTTAAGGATCTGGCGTTGCTGTGGCTGTGGTATAGGCCAGTAGCTACAGCTACGATTCGACCCCTAGGCTGAGAACCTCCATATGCCGCAGTGCGGCCATAAAAAAAGACAAAAAGACCAAAAAAAGAAAAAAAAGAAAAGACATCTAATGTTATTATTGTGTTACTGTTCATTTTGAAGATTGCGTGTCTAGAGCAGTATAGGGGTTTTTTGGGTGAGGGTGGTGGGAAAAGGAATTATTGATGGCAATTAAGTTTGAGGCCCAAATCAGAAAGAGCTTTGTATAGAATGAGATCCTTGAAATAGAGTGGAATTTCTTTAATTGGTGGCAGGAGATCCTATTTTGGTATTATAATAGTAGTATATTCATAGTTGTAGCTCTGTTTAGAAAGATGTGTCCTGATCCTGGTTGGAGCGAGATTTTTGTAGGATAAGCTGTTTTCTGTCAGATACTAATCAGCCCTGGAAGTCTGAGGGTACCACTTGCATGTTGTGGCAGAAACAAGTAACTTAAGGTGATATTCAGCCATACTTTGTTTCCGACCCTTTCTGGAAAATCATGTGACAGTCTATTTCCCTGCTGGGTTTTTAAAAGTTTTATGGCCACACCCACAGCATATGGAAGTTCCTGGGCCAGGGATTGAATCCAAGTCACAGCTGAAGCAACACTGGATCCTTTAACCCACAGCACCGGGCTAGGGATTGAACCTGCCCCTCCACAGTGATCCGAGCTGCTAGTCGGATTCTTAACCCACAACCCACTGTGCCATCACATGCACTCCCAGATTGTCTTTTGTGAGAATGTCATTAAAAATCTTTGATTTCTATCTCTTTAGGTTTACCGAACTAATCAGTGTGCTGGGGAGTTTGTGATTACGTTTCCAAGAGCCTACCACAGCGGTTTCAATCAAGGTTTTAATTTTGCTGAGGCTGTTAACTTCTGCACTGTTGATTGGGTATGTAATTATGACTTAGCCTTTTTAGTTACTGTTTTTCATGGTATATAATGCTGTTAAAGCTTTCATGTGTCTAGTTGCTCAAGCCAATTGCTGCTCAAATGATAGGTCTGCCAGTCGTGTCCCTCCCGCAGCAAGAGAAGCACTGGCCCACTTGCAAGAAGTAAGACCCAATATGGAGTCTGTTCATTTACATTGCAAAATGATAACAAGGAGTCCCAGTCTTAAGATTGTACTTTCTGGAGTTCCCGTCATGGCGCAGTGGTTAACGGGTCCGACTAGGAACCATGAGGTTGCGGGTTCGGTCCCTGGCCTTGCTCAGTGGGTTAACGATCCGGCATTGCCGTGAGCTGTGGTGTAGGTTGCAGACGCGGCTCGGATCCCGCGTTGCTGTGGCTCTGGCGTAGGCCGGTCGCTACAGCTCTGATTCAACCCCTAGCCTGGGAACCTCCATATGCTGCAGGAGCGGCCCAAGAAATAGCAACAACAACAACAACAACAACAACAAAAAAAGACAAAAAAAAAGATTGTACTTTCTGCAGCACTGGCTTCAGTTATCCACAACACAGAAATTTTTATTGACATTTGCTTTTATTGTTTTTTGCTTTTTAGGGCTGCAACTTCGGCATATGGAAGTTGCCAGGCGAGGGGTCAGATCAGAGCTGCAGCTGCCAGTTTACACCATAGCCACAGCAACGCCAGATCCTTAACCAACTGACTGAGGCCAGGGATAGAACCTGCATCCTCATGGATACTATTCAGGTTCATTACCACTGAGCCACAATGGTAACTTTATTGACATTTGATTTTAGGTCATTGTAAAGTGGAGTTTTTGTGTAAGTGTTAATACGTCATTTACCTAAAAAGAACTATCTAGTTTAAGTGGGTGTGATATTAAACCTAATGAATTATAACCTTGTTTTAGCACCTTACCTGATAATAGTACTATCTGTATCTATAGTTTTTAGAGCATTATGGTGCCGTGAAATAGTTTAACCACGTCAGTTCAACACTGTTCATGAAATGTGCAAATTTGCATTCCTAATTAGATTGTACATTGTTGCAGACATTTAATACATTATTAATATGTTAGATTTTATTTTATTATTTTAGGGCCACACCCATGGCATATGGAGGTTCCCAGAATAGGGGTTGAATTGGAGCTACAGCCGCCGGCCTATGCCACAGCCACAGCCAACGCCAGATCGAGCTGAGTCTGCGACCTACACCACAGCTTTCGGCAGCAACAGATTCTTAACCCACTGAGCAAGGCCAGGGATCGAACCTGAAAACTCATGGTTCCTAGGCGGATTCTACACCACGACGGGAACTCCAATATGTTGGATTTTTTAAACCACTTTTTAATTTAGGCACCTGATATGCCAGATCTTTGAGATGCAAAGATTTTAAACAGTCCGAGGCCTCTTAGTTTTGGAAAGGTTGATGATGACCCAGGAAATGGTATTTGGTAATTTGATAGTAACAGTCGTAAGTCTTTGGAAACAGGAAGGAGAGAGATGAAAGTCACATGTCCTCCCCTATCTTGGGCACAGTTGCCCTTAGGCCGACAATGCGTGGAACATTACCGCCTACTGCATCGCTATTGCGTCTTCTCCCATGATGAGATGATTTGCAGGATGGCTTCCAAGGCGGACGTACTAGACGTTGTCGTGGCATCAACTGTTCAGAAAGATATGGCCATCATGATTGAGGATGAGAAGGCTCTAAGAGAAACTGTCCGGAAATTGGTAAGATTTCTGGAACCCCAACCATGTGTTTTACTTAGTAAATTTTCTTATGCACTTTGATACCATTTTAAGGAGACTTTGCTAAGTCTGATTTCCTTTAAGACCATCCTTGGAGCTACTGCTATGGCACAGCAGGTTAAGGATCCAATGTTGAATATTGTCTTCGAGGTAGCTCAGGTTTGGTCTCTAGCCTGAAAACTTCCATATGCCATGGTTGTGACAAAAAAACAAAAAGACCATTCTAGTGGATATATGTTATTGTCTCATTGTGCCTTCTTTTTCTCTCTCTCTCTCTTTTTTTTTTAAAGGACTGCACCTGCGGCATTTGGAGGTTCCCAGGCTAGGGGTAGCATTGGAGCTACGGCTGCCAGCTCACACCACAGCCACAGCAACACCGGATCCAGATCTAAGCCACGTATATGAGCTACATCACAGTTCATGGCAACACCAGATCCTTAATCCACTGAGTGAGGCCAGGGATCGAACTCGTATCATCTTGTTACTAGTTGGATTCATTTCCATTGTGTCACAACAGGAAGAGCTCCTGTCTCATTTTGCTTTTATTTTTCATTTTTATAACGGCCTATGATATCGTGAACATTTTTTGTATTTATTTGCTACCTATGTATGTATCTCTTTGGGGAAGTGTCTATTCACATGTTTTGCTCCATCTCTTTTATTTTAATTTAATTTTATTTTTTGGTCTTTTTATCTTTTTTTGTCTTTTTAGGGCCACAGCTGCAGCATATGGAAGTTCCCAGGCTAGGGGTCCAGTTGGAGCTGTAGCCACTGGCCTACACCACAGCCACAACCATGTGGGATCCGAGCCACATCTGCAACCTATACCACAGCTCACGTCAACTCCGGATCCCCAACCCCCTGAGTGAGGCCAGGGATCAAACCCATGTCCTCATGGATGCTAGTCAGGTTCGCTAACTGCTGAGCCTCAACAGGAACTCCTCCATCTCTTTTTTATTGGATTATTGTGAGATTTGTATATTCTAGACACCAGTCTTTATATAAGTGTTCTGCAGATATTTTCTTCTGGTTGTCATTTCATCCTTTTAGCTGTGTCTTTCAAATAGCAGAAATTCTTCATTTTGATGAAATTAAGTTTATCTTTTTTTTTTTTTTTTAATGGATCTCTTTTGGTGTATCCTTAAGAAGTCTTTGCCTAACTGCAGTCACAAAAGTTTTCTCTTGTGCAGTCATCTAGAATTTCTAGTTTTAGGTTTCAGTTTAAGTCTTTAATCCTTTTAAGTAACTTTTTATTTATGGCAAGGTGTGTATTGAGATTAACTGTTTTTGCATATGACTGTCCAATTGTACTATCACCATTCCTTGAAAAGACTCTCCTTTTTCCATTGAGTTGCCCTGGCACCTTGGTCGAAATTAATTCACGTATGAGTGGAGCTGTTTTTTTTTAACTCTGTTCTAGTCTGTTGGTCTATGCATTTATTTTCTTGGTAATACCATATGGTCTTATTTCTCTTTCTAATAAGCCTTGAAATGAGGTAGTGTGAGTCCTCCAACTTTGTTCCTCTTAAAAATTGTTTAGCCATTTTAGTTCCTTTGCTTTTCTGTGTAAAGTTGAGAAGCAGCTTATTGATTTCTACCAAAAAGTCTGTTGGAAATTTGATTGGAATGTGATTAAACCTGTGGAGAATTGATATCTTAACAATACTGAGTCTTCCAATCCATGGACCTAGTATATCACCTCTATTTAGGCCTTGATTTCTTTCATTCGGTATTTTGTAAATTGCAGCACAGATTTTACATATATTTTCTTGGGTTCATAATTATGTATTTCATATGTTTTGGTAATATTATATGGTATTTTAACCTTTTTAAAAATTTCCAACTGTTTATTGCTAGTTTTTAAAAATACATTTGGGGGAGTTCCCATGGTGTCTCAGTGGAAACAAATCTGACTAGTATCCATGAGGATGCAGGTTTGATCCCTGGCCTCTCTCAGTGGGTTTAAGGATCCAGCGTTGCCCTGAGCTGTCATGTAGGTTGCAGATGTGGCTTGGATCTGGTGTTGCTGTGGCTGTGGTGTAGTCTGGCAGCTACAGCTATGATCCGACCTCTAGCCTGGGGACCACCGTATGCTGTGGGTGTGGCCCTAAAAAAAAAAGACAAAAAATTAAAATAAAAATAGGATTGGGGAGTTACTGCTGTGGTGCAGCAGGTTAAGGATCTGGCCTTGTCACTGCTTTGATGCAGGTTCAGTCCCTTTTAAGGCTGTTTTCTCCTTTTAAGGCTCTTAGCAGTTATATATTGAGGTGCTCTTATGTTGAATGCATATAGTTTACAGTTGTTAAATCTTTTTCTTGGATTGAGCCTTTTGATCATTATATAATGTCCTTCTTTGTCTCTTGTAACATTAAAAAGGTCTGTTTTGTCTGATAAGAGTATTGCTGTTCCAGCTTTCTTTTGATATTGTTTGCATGGAATATCTTCTTGTATCCTCCTACTTTTAGTTTGTATGTGTCCCTAGAACTGAAGTGAACTTGGAGGCAGCATATAAATGGGTCCTGTGTTTGTATCCATTCATCCAGTTTGTTTGTCTGTTTGTTTGTTTGTTTTTGTTTTTGTCTTTTTGCCTTTTCTAGGGCCGCACCTGAGGCACATGGAGGTTCCCGGGCTAGGGGTCTAATTAGAGCTCTAGCCGCCGGCTTAAGCCAGAGACGCAGCAGTGCACAATCAGAGCCTCATCTGCGACCTACACCACAGCTCACGGCAACACCGGATCCTTAACCCACTGAGTGAGGCCAGGGATCAAACCCGAATCCTCATGGTTCCTAGTCAGATTCATTAACCACTGAGCCATGACAGGAACTAGCATCCAGTCTGTTTGGAGCATTTAGTCCATTTACATTTAAGGTAATAAATGATATGCATGTTTTTACTATCATTTTTTTAATTGTTTTGGATTTGTTTTTGGTCTTTTTTCTTCCCTTTTTCTTTTGTTCTCCTTTCTTGTGGTTTGATGACTATCTTTAGTTTTATGTTTGGATTGCTTTTTCTTACTTGTTTGTGTATCTATTGTAGATTTTTGGCTTTCAGTTACCATAGAGTTTTGATGGAGTAGTCTATATGTATACAAGGTTAAGTTGTTTGTCTCTTAATTGCAATTGTATCTTCAGGATCCTGCATTTGTACCCTCCTCTTCTCCATGGTTTTTGGTTTTGGGTAGTATATTTATGTATGGATGATTTCCTACCTTTACTTTTATGTTTTACTTTGTGTTTGCCTTTACCAGTGAGCCTTCTCATTTGTATCTTCTTGTTTCTAGTTGTGGCCTTTTCCACCTAGAGAAGTTCCTTTAGTATTTATTGTAAAGTTGGTTTAGTGGTGAATTCTCTTAGCTTTTGCTTATCTGTAAAACTTTTGATTGCTCCTTCAAATTTGAGTGAAAGCCTTGCTGGGTAGAGTATTCTCAGTTGGAAGTTTTTTCCTTGCATCACTTTAAGTATATCCTGCTACTCCTTTCTGACCTGCAGAGTTGCTTCTGAAAATCTGCTGATAACCTTATCGGAGTCCCCTTGTGTGTTACTTGTTTCTTTTCCCTAGCTGCTTTCAGTTTTTTCTCTTTGTCTTTAATTTAGGACAGTTTGATTAATATGTGTTTCATGGTATTCCTCCTTGGGTTTATTTTATATGGTACTCGTTGTGCTTCTAGGATTTGGGTGAATGAGCCCCTTCCCATGTTAGGGAAGTTTTTGGTTCTTATCTCTTCAAATTATTTTCTCTGGCCCTTTCACTCTCTTCTGGCATCCATATAATGCAGATGTTGGTACTTTTTTTTTTTTTTTTTGCTTTTTAGGGCCACACCCATGGCATATAGAAGTTCCCAGGCTAGGGGTTAAAGCAGAGCTATAGCTGCCAGCCTACACCACAGCAGTGTGGGATCCAGGCTGCGTCTGTGACCTTTACCACAGCTCATGGCAACACCAGATTCTTGACCCACTGAGCAAGGCCTGGGATCAAACCTGTGTCCTCATGGTTACTAGTTGGGTTCATTTCCACTGTGCCAGAATGGGAACTCCAGATGTTGATGCATTTAAAGTTGTTCCAGAGTTCTCTTAGACTGTCTATTTCTTTTCCGTCTTCTTCTTTTCTGTTCTGTGTCAGTGATTTCCACCAGTCTGTCTTCTGCCTCATTTATTTGTTCTTCTGCCTCCTGTGTTCTGCTCTTGGTTGCTTCTAGTGAATATTTTCAATTACTGAATTTTGCATTTATGATTACATAATCTTTAAATCTCCTATTTCTTTGTTCAGTGCTTTTTTCTTTTTTGTAATTTATCCTTTTTTTTTTTTTTGCTTTTTAGGGCCACACCCATGGCATATGGAGATTCCCAGGCTAAGGGTTGAATCAGAGCTGTAGGTGCCAACCTATGCCTCAGCCACAGCAATGCAGGATCCAAGCTGCATCTGTGACCTACACCACAGTTCATGGCAACACTGGATCCTTAACCCACTGAGCAAGGCCAGGAATCAAACCTGCATCCTCATGCATGCTAGTCATATTCATTTCCACTGAGCCACAGCAGGAATTCCAATTTATCAACTTTTGCCTACAGTTTTTTTTTTCCCCCCCAAGGTCTTGAATCATCTTTACTATCATTAGTCTAACGTCTTTTTCATATAGGTTGGTAATCTCCAGATCATGTAGCTGTTTTTCTGGGTTTTTTTCTTGCTCCCTTATTTTAGTCATAATTCTTTGAGTTTTTATTTTATATAGATTTTTTTATGTGGTCTCCTTTTTGCAGACAGTAGCCTCTCTTGTTTCTGGTGTCTACCCCTGGTGAGTGAAGTTGGTTTTGGGGGGCTTGCTGCCAGGCTTCCTAGTGCCTGTCCACTGGTAGGTGGAGCTGAGTCTTCTCTCTTGCTCTGGTGGGTGGGGTGTTGTCTCTGGGTGTGATTAGAGGCTGTGTGCCAGAGTAGGGGGGTGGGCTTTAGTTTAGGCAGTGTTTCCTGATGGGTGGGGCTGTGTTTGGCCTGGGGCTTCTCAGCCCTGATGGGTGGGAAGCCAGATTTTTCCAAAATGGCCACTTGCAAGGGAGTTCACTCCGATGATTATTCCTTAGACTTCTGACTCGAATTAAGCCACAGTCACCCCCTGTTTTCCCCGGAGATCCTCCAAGAGCCGAGGGTAGATCTGACCTAGATTCTTACAAGTCTTGCTTTGCCCTGGGACCCAGTGCACATGAAAGCCTATGCGTGTCCTCCAAGAGTGGAGTCTCTGTTTCCCCCAGTCCTGTGTGGCTCCTGTGCACAAACCCTGCTGGACCTCAATACCAGATGCTCTGGGGGTTCCTTCCAGCAACATACCTCCAAGTGTGGGAACCTGATGTGGGCCTCAGAACTCTCACTCCTGTGGAGAGCCTCTGCAGCAGTTATTTTCCAGTCTGTGGGTTTCTTATATTATCAAAGACGCACCCCTCCTACTATCTTGATGTGGCGGCTTCTTTGACTTTGGGTGTAGGATATCTTTTTTGGTAGTTTCCAAAAACTACCAAAAACTTTGTTGATGGTTTTTTAGCAGTTGGTTGTAATTTTGGTGTTTTCGTGAGAGAAGGTGAGCTTAAGTACTCCTACTCTTCAATCATAATCCTGTCCATTTTTGGAACTTGGAGAACATAAATTTTTTTTCCAGATGTAGAAATTTACAAATGAGATGGTTGAATTAAAATGATTCATTTTTGGAGTTCCCATCATGGCATAGCAGAAGGGAATCCCACTAGCCACTAGGAACCATGAGGTTGTGGGTTCAATCCCTGGCCTCACTCAGTGAATTGAGGATCTTGCATTGCCGTGAGCTGTGGTGTAGGTTGCAGATGCAGCTAGGATGCCACATTGCTGCTGTTGTGGTGTGGGCTAGTAGCTGAAGCTCTGATTTGACCCCTAGCCTGGGAACCTCCATATGCCATGGGTGTGGCCCTAAAAAGCAAAAAAAAAAAAGATTCATTTTCAACCTAAGTCTTCAGAGGTGATCCTTAATTTCATTTTAAACAAAAATTTAGCCATCTCCATCATGAAGTTCTTTTTAATAGTCAAGTCCAGATTAAAACAAAATTCATTTGTTAGCATTTTCCTTATTTTCCCAGTATGTCCTAGAAGGGCTGAATGTTAGGTGTTACAAACTGCTCTTGAAGCTTTCTGCTTTAAGACCTCCTTTTTCCTGACACCCTTTCTGTTAGGGAAATGCCTCACTATGATCTCAGCCTCTGCCTGCAGCTTCTCCAACCTTTTTAGAGAACTATTAATGTAAGAGGCTTACAGAACACTCAGCATCTTCCCATCAACAATTCCTACATGATAGTCTTTTTCATTTTACCCATCTTTCCTTTTATTTTTTTTTAAATTTATTTTTATTTTTTTGTTGTGGATTCTCGAGCCACATTACTCTGAAGTAGAAAGTTTTCGTATTTCCTTTTTTCTATGCTCAAAATATGGACAAAGACATTTTGGAATAGAATAAATAACTAATCTCAGTAGTTTTATAGGCCTGTTAAGAACTTTGCATACTCAGGGGTTCCAGTCGTGGCGCAATGGAAACGAATCCAACTAGGAACCATGAGGGGTTAAGGATCCGGCATTTCCGTGAGCTGTGGTATAGGTCGCCAATGTGGCTCATATCTGGCGTTGCTGTGGCTATGGCTCAGGCCGGCAGCTGCAGCACCAGTTAGACCCTTAGCCTGGGAACCTCCATATGCCACGGGTGCAAAAGACAAGAGACAAAAAAAACAAAAAAGAACTTTGTATACTCAGATCAAAATGCCAAACATAAAGGCCTACCTTGTCCAGAGGGGTTGCCCTAGTCACGAGTGAAGTAGGTTAACTTGCCCGCATTTGACAGGTCCACATATTTTCTTTTCTTTTTTTAAACTTTATTTTGTCTTTTTAGGGCTACATTTGGGGCACATGGAAGTTCTCAGGCTAGGGGTCAAATTGTAACTGCAGCCATTGGCCTACACCACAGCTACAGCAATGCTAGATCCTTAACCCACTGAGCAGGAGGACCACGGATCGAACCCTTATCCTCATGGATTCTAGTTGGGTGTGTTACCATTGAGCCGCAACAGGAGCTCCGATCAACACATTTTAAGTCTCACAGTCTCTATTTTGGTGAGGCTCTTAAAAAATTTAAAACAAGGAGTTCCTGCTGTGGCACAATGGAATAATCAGTGGGATCTTGGGAGCGCTGAGATGAGGGGTTTTTTTGTTTGTTTTTTTGTTCGTTTTGGTTTTTTGTTTGTTTGTTTTTTTGCCATTTCTTGGGCCTCTCTCGCGGCATATGAAGGTTCCCAGGCTAGGGGTCAAATGGGAGCCATAGCTGCTGGCCTACACCAGAGCCACAGCAATGCGGGATCCGAGACGCATCTGCCATCTACACTACAGCTCATGGCAACGCGGGATCCTTAACCCACTGAGCAACGCCAGGGATCGAACCTGCAACCTCATGGTACCTAGTCGGATTCGTTAACCACTGAGCCACGATGGGAACTCCAAGATGAAGGTTTGACCTCAGGCCCAGCACAGTGGGTTAAGGATTCAGCATTGCCACATCTGTGGCTTTAGGTGGTGACTGGCTCGGATCTGATCCCTGGCCCAAGAACTCCATATGCCATAGGGTGGCCAAAACAAAACTCAGCTATTGCATGTTTGTTTTGGGAGCTGGTAGGTTGTATTATGCTTTGTAGAGCTCTAAAGTACACTTTATTCTAGGGAGTAATTGATTCAGAAAGAATGGACTTTGAGCTGTTGCCAGATGACGAGCGTCAGTGTGTAAAATGCAAAACTACTTGCTTCATGTCTGCCATCTCCTGTTCTTGTAAACCTGGCCTGCTTGTTTGCCTGCATCATGTAAAAGAATTATGTTCCTGTCCTCCTTATAAATATAAACTGCGGTGAGTAAGAAAAATGATTTTTTTTCTATGAAAACAAAATTTTTTGGGGGGGTATTTTATTATTATTATTTTTTGTCTTTTTGCCTTTTCTAGGGCCACACCGAGGCACATGGAGGTTCCCAGACTAGGGGTCTAATTGGAGCTGTTGCTGCCGGCCTACACCAGAGCCACAGCAACGTGGGATCCGAACTGCGTCTGCGACCTACACCACATCTCACGGCAATGCCGGATCCTTAACCTACTGAGCAAGGCCAGGGATTGAACCCAAAATCTCATGGTTCCTAGTTGGATTCATTAACCACTGTGCCACGACGGGAACTCCTGAAAACACTAAATTCTTAATAAAGGCTCAGTGACATTGAGAATGAAATGTCTGATTTCCTCCAAACCCACATATCTCAAAGCTAAGTCTACTCTTCTGTTTCCAGGTATAGATACACTCTAGATGACCTCTACCCCATGATGAATGCATTGAAGCTTCGAGCTGAATCTTACAATGAATGGGCCTTGAATGTGAATGAAGCTTTGGAGGCAAAGATCAATAAAAAGAAAAGTATGTAATATATAGAAAGTGTGGTTTGGTGATTGGCACATTGGGACTGATGATCATATAGCCAACCAAAAGTTAGCAAACCAGTTCCTTGAAACTGTTCAGCCAGATTCAGAGTGTTAGCAGAGGTTTTAAAGTCAAGAGTGGATGAGGTGGATGCCCTTGTACAGGATGAGGTACATAATAACTTTTATACCTCTTTGTCTCAGGAACAAAAAAGTATTTTACATTTTATATGGAACCTTAGTAAAGGTTTTTGTTTTGATTGTTTTTTAAGGGCCACACCCACAGCATGTGGAGGTTCCCAGGCTAGCAGTCAGATTGCAGCCTACCCTCCAGCCACAGTAAAACCAGATCTGAGCCTCGGCTGCCACCTACACCACAGCTCTGGGAAACACCGGATCCTTAACCCACTGATGGAAGCTGGGGATCAAACCTGTGTCCTCATGACTATTAGTCAGATTTGCTTCCACTGAGCCACAATGGGAACTCCTGTTTGTTTCTTAAAATAGATCTCATCACAAAGGCAGCATGTCATTAAGAGTTTATGAAATGCTGGTTTATTACTGTACTTCATTCTAATCAAGGTCAAAGTCTGTTTCTTGTTACTACTTTTCAAAGTCACTGCTTGCCTTCCCATTTCTTTCCACAAAGTGTTTTCATTTGCTTTCCTTTCTGTGGCTTTCTCATTTAGGAGAGGGTGCAGTATCAGCGGCTCTGAGCCTACTAGTTCCCTGCCAGTGGCAGAGTAAAATGCAGGAGAAAAAAGTGGTTCCAGCCACACTAAGATCTGGATTTGATCTGTTTTGACAAGGTATAACCTTGTCAAAGGTTATACCCTCAGTTTTAGTATCGTAACCAGGAGATTGACGTCAGTATAATCCATCAGCCGTATTTAGTCTAGGCACTTTTTAAAGCACTCCATCCTCAGTACACCTCCCCCATCAAATGAACACATTTATTAAAGAGGTGGAACATTGCAAATATCTATAGATAAGAACTGATATTTGCAAACTCCTCCCCCCTGTATTTCATACATAATGATCACAAAAACGGGGACCTTTTCTTTATCCCTAGGCCTTGTCAGCTTTAAGGCTTTGATTGAAGAATCTGAGATGAAGAAATTCCCAGACAACGATCTTTTACGTCACCTCCGCTTAGTCACACAGGATGCCGAGAAGTGTGCCTCTGTCGCACAGCAGCTGCTTAACGGCAAAAGGCAGACGAGGTGGGTACTGCACAGACTGGTTAGGGCTCTCCCACAGCCCAGACTGGGAAGGGTGGGTGTGTTGTTCTCACTTGGCTTCTTGGGCCTTTGTCTCTAGATACCGATCTGGGGGAGGGAAATCCCACAACCAGCTGACGGTGAATGAGCTCCGGCAGTTTGTGACACAGCTGTATGCTCTTCCCTGTGTTCTTAGCCAGACTCCACTGCTGAAGGTAACTGGATGGGAGGTGCTGCTGCTTTATGTTTTGTAAATAAGCTCACTTATCATTTTGGGTGGTTAATTTGTACATTATTGGCAAATGTTTCTAATAACATATTTATTGAGTGGTATGCGTGTATAAAGAGATTATAACATGCGTGCAGAGGAGAAAGTCAGAAATTTTTACCTGGAAATTGACCACCAGCTACTCCTCACAGTTGGTATGTCTGTTATAGTCACTTGTTTTAGCTGTCAATTGGCTTATGTATTATGCTGTTTACCTGTATTGTTGCTAAAATCAAGTGAGATGGAAGAGGGTCATGTAGAATATGCATTGACAATTCTAAGCATACAAGAAGCCAGTTACAGAAATTACTGTTTTGATGCAACAATCTATGTTCTTTTAGGATCTCTTGAATCGTGTAGAAGATTTCCAACAGCATAGCCAGAAATTGCTCTCTGAGGAGATGCCCAGTGCTGCTGAGCTGCAAGATTTGCTAGATGTCAGCTTTGAGTTTGATGTTGAGCTTCCACAGCTTGCTGAGATGCGTACCCGTCTGGAGCAGGCCCATTGGCTGGAAGAGGTGCAGCAAGCTTGCTTAGACCCCAGCTCCCTCACCTTGGATGATATGAGACGTCTCATAGACTTGGGGGTGGGTCTGGCCCCATATTCAGCTGTGGAGAAAGCAATGGCTCGGCTTCAGGAACTGCTCACGGTGTCAGAGCACTGGGATGACAAAGCCAGGAGCCTCCTCAAGGCCAGGTAAATAAGCACACCAACGCCTCTGTCCTGGGAAAGGCTGGGCACTGCATCCATGGTGGAGCACAGAGCACAGGGGTTGACGTGTGACCTTTGTGCACTTAGGGGAGTTGTACACGTAGAAATACCTGACTTGTTTGTGGCTCCTTTGGAACTTAGACAAAAGAATATTGTGTGTGTGTGTGACTTTTTGTCTTTTTTAGGGCCGCACCCGCAGCATGTGGAGGTTCTCAGGGTAGGGGTGGAATCAGAGCTACAGCTGCTAGCCTATACCACAGTTACAGCAATGCAGAATCTGAGCTGTGTCCGCAACCTTCACCACAGCTCACAGTAATGTCAGATCCTTAACCCATTGAGTGAGGCCAGGATCAAACCCACATCCTCATGGATACTGTTGGGTTTGTTACTGCTGAGCCACAATGGGAACTCCAAGTGCAACTGTTCAAACCCACAGCTAATAATGGGATCCCAGAAACTTAAAGAGAAGTGTCTGAGAGTCAGTGTGCACTGTCTTTAAAGCAAAGATGGTCCTGTAATTCCCAACATTGGTGCTGTTGCTTAGTGACTGTACCTTATCTGAGAGACATATTGGACTTAGACTGCACCTAGGAGAGAAGATGCTTCCTCCCTTGATCTTGCTTTCTACTTGACAATCTTTACTGGTCCAGTTGACAAATTGGACCAAGAAATTCCTAGGTTGTACAGACATTTATGGTTCTGTGCAAGTCTTATGCAGCCATTTGAAACTAGATAATTTGATATCTAGTAGTTAATTTCCATTTGAAAAAAGTTGCTGTTCTGGATTTCCTTTGGAGTGATTTTTCTCATTTGGTAAACCATAAGCAAAATGAGCCACCGTGTAGAGTGCTGACAGTGTTTGTCTTTTTCAGGCCTCGGCATTCGTTGAACAGCCTTGCAACAGTGGTGAAAGAGATGGAGGAGATCCCCGCGTACCTGCCCAGCGGTGCAGCTCTGAAGGACTCTGTGCAGAGAGCCAGAGACTGGCTTCAGGACGTAGAGGCCCTGCAGGTGGGTTTACAAAATGTGCATTGTATAGGCACATTTGTAAAGAGCAAGAGTAGGATCTCACCGCGTAGGTTCAGCGTTTGGGTTGGCCAGGTGACTAATTCTCTTCAACCTTATGTAGATGCATTTACCTATCTTAGCTGTTGTCCTGGCCAGTAGGCTGAAGTGTTTAAAGCTTAGGTCTAACCAACTTTTGTCTAGGAGCTTGGGAGTCTCCCATAACAAACTTTCTCTTTTTTTTTTTTTTTGTCTTTTTGCCTTTTCTAGGGCCGCACCCGTGGCATATGGAGGTTCCCAGGCTAGGGGTCTCATCGGAGCTGTAGCCACCAGACTTCGCCAGAGCCACAGCAACGCAGAATCTGAGCCGCGTCTGTGACCTACACCACATCTCACAGCAACGCTGGATCCTTAACCCACTGAGCAAGGCCAGGGATCAAACTGGCAACCTCATGGTTCCTGGTCCAGATTCATTAGCCACTGAGCCACGACGGGAACTCCCATTCCATAACAAGCTTAAGTACTTGGTCGGAGATTGAAGGAAAAGACCTAAAAATCAACATGTGGGAGAATATATATAGTTTCTAATCTTTGATAAGTATAACTGTCTCTTGTTGGCTTGCCAACTACTTGGAGTTTAGACAGTCCAGAGTGAAGAGTCAGCAAAGCTTGGTATGTCATTACATGGCTAAGCTACGCCCTAAGGCCCAGGCTTTTTACCAAGTAGTGACTTTGAAGTGCTTCCCCACCCTACAAAAGAAATGAAACTGAGCAAGTTCTAAAGTAATTAGCACTACGTATCTATGGCCCTATTAGAAAATTAAATTCACGTGTAGCGCTATTAAGGTACAGACAATATATTCTGTTTTTCCCAGTTTTCGGCTGGATAAATTTATTTGAGAAGTGGTTGGTGGGGGTGTTTTCCTTTTTCTCTCTAATCATAAACCAGTGGTCTTATGGGCCTATTGAGAAAAAAGATCTTTGAATTATTTAATGGGCTAAGTTTTTTAATTTTTAATTTACATTGTTATTAAGTCTCAAGTTCAGTCTTATTGAAGCCATCAGATTCTAGGAATAAAATACCATTTAGTTTTTTGAATATCTGCAGAGGTTTTTTTTGTTTGTTTCTTGTTTTTTGTCTTTTTTGCTATTTCTTGGGCCACTGCCACGGCATATGAAGGTTCCCAGGCTAGGGGTCTAATCGGAGCTGTAGCTGCCAGCCTATGCCAGAGCCACAGCAACGCAGGATCCGAGCCGCGTCTGCAATCTACACCACAGCTCATGGCAACGCCAGATCGTTAACCCACTGAGCAAGGGCAGGGACCGAACCCGCAACCTCGTGGTTCCTAATCAGATTCGTTAACCACTGCGCCACGACGGGAACTCCTTTTTTTTGTTTTTTTGTTTTTGTGTGCAGAGTTTTAAGTTGCCGATTGACCAGTTGCTAACGAGAAATGCCAAACAATACAGTTTTAGCCAGAAATTTTCAACAAAACATCTGGACATCTATTCTAGTTAATGAGGAAGAGAAGGAGTTCCCGTTGTGGCTCAGTGGTAATGAAACCAATTAGTATCCATGAAGACGCGGCCTGGCCTCGCTCTGTGGGTTAAGCATCTGGCGTTGCTGTGGTGTAGGTTGTAGATGGGGTTCAGATCTGGAGTGGCTGTGGCATAGGCCGGCTGCTGTGGCTCCGATTCAACCCCTAGCCTGGGAACCTCCATATGCCACAGGTGCGGCCCTTAAAAAACAGGGGGGGGGGGATACATTGTTTGGTAAATATTATGTAATTAAGGGATGACCCTAGCCAGCCAGGAAGTTGTTTGCCATGTGAATAAACATCCTCAGTGGGATTTTTGATGCAGGCTCTTGGTGGTGATTGTTAGAACTGTAGTGTTTAAAGTCATGGTTCCCCCTTTCACTGCGGTTGGTAGCAGCCAGAAGGTGAGGTCATTGCCCTAAGGAGAGGTAAGCGTGGGAGACCAGAGGTGAGGACATGATTCTG
This sequence comes from Phacochoerus africanus, assembly GCF_016906955.1. Lineage (NCBI taxonomy): Eukaryota > Metazoa > Chordata > Mammalia > Artiodactyla > Suidae > Phacochoerus > Phacochoerus africanus. The sequence continues at coordinate 30,271,907 of NC_062555.1, read as the reverse complement.
AATAGGTTTGTTCCCTTCACGTGTTGAAATGTATGTCCCACTTAGTGTAGTGTATAGTGTCCGTAAGGAAATAAAGCAACGTTTCCTCCATTCCTGAAACAACCACCTAGCCTTTGCTTGCATCATATGTTTAAGGACTAGTAGAGGGATGTGGGATGACATTTAAAATAAATAATCCACTAAAAAAGGTTTATTTTATTTTACTTATTTATTTATTTTTGTCTTTTTGCCTTTTTCTAGGGCCGCTCCCATGGCATATGGAGGTTCCCAGGCTAGGGGTCTAATTGGAGCTGCAGCCGCTGGCCTACGCCAGAGCCACAGCAACTCGGGATCCAAGCCATGTCTGTGACCTACACCACAGCTCACGTCAACACCAGATCCTTAACCCACTGAGCAAGGCCAGGGATCCAACCCGCAACCTCATGGTTCCTAGTTGGATTTGTTAATCACTCAGCCACGACAGGAACTCCAACAAGGTTTATTATAAATGTCATCTCATATTCTGCTTTACACACAGGGAGTGCTCCATTTGTTTCTAAATTGAGTACCGTAGGTAGAGTATGTCATTTGCAAGTCACCTTTTTTAAGCATCCAGCTGAATACCTATACCCTCATGGTTTCAATCCCTTAGGAATAAATTGAAGCACCAGAACATCAGTCTACCTAGTCTACATTCAATTTTCGCTTGGTTTCCAGTCCAAGACCACACATTCATCTAATTGCTGTATCTTGGGACATTTCTTTTACTCTTAAAGCTCTTTTCCCCCATCCATTTTTTTGTTTTGTTTTATTTTTGTTTGTCATCTTAGGGCTGTACCTGCAGCATATGGAAGGTCCCAGGCTAGAGGTGTCATCGGAGCTACAGCCGCCAGCCTACACCAAAGCCACAGAGACACCAGATCCAAGCCGCATCTGCGACCTACACAACAGCTCAGGGCAACGCCAGATCCTTAACCCACTGAGTGAGGCCAGGGATAGCCAACCCAAAATCTCATGGTTCCTAGTCAGATTCGTTTCTGCTGCACCAAGACGGGCTCTCCCATCATCCATCTGTTTTTATGTTACTGTTCAGAACAGTTATCCTGTAGGATGCTCCCCCCCCTCCAGACTTGGCCTAGCTGTTTTCTTCATGGCGATTTCTACCTTCTGTAAACTAGAAGTTAATTTCTAAACCTTGATGGACTTTTTTTTTTTTTTTTTGCTTTTCATGGCTGTACCTGTGGCACATGGAAGTTCTCAGGCTAGGGGTTGAGTTGTTGCTGCAGCTGCCAGCCTATGCCACATCGATAGCAGTGAGGGATCTGAGCTGTGTCTTCGACCTACACCACAGCCCAGGGCAGTGCCGGATCTGGTGGACGTAAGTTAAATATTTTTGACCTGGAGTTTGTCACAGTATCAGATGCTATCGTATACTTCCTGTTGTGTCATATCGGGAGACATCTGGATGGTGCACTTAGTGATGGTGATAGCTCCCACTGGATTAGAGCAGTACCAAGGCTTCTGTGCACACCCTGTCCCCAAAGTTTTTATTCTTCTTGGCAGTTTGGATATCTCATTTTCAGAATGTGGTCCCAGTACCAGCAGCATCAGTGGAAACTTGTAAGATACGCAAATTCATGAGCTCTTCCCTGGTGATTTAAATCAGAAAGAGGGGGCAGGGGTTCCCGTTGTGGCACAGTGGTTAACGAATCCGACTAGGAACCATGAGGTTTCGGGTTTGGTCCCTACCCTTGCTTAGCGGGTTAACGATCTGGCATTGCCGTGAGCTGTCGTGTAGGTTGCAGACGCGGCTCAGATCCCGCATTGCTGTGGCTCTGGCGTAGGCCGGGGGCTACAGCTCCGATTCAACCCCTAGTCTGGGAACCTCCATATGCCGTGGGAGCAGCCCAAAGAAATAGCAAAAAAAAAAAAAGAAGAGGGGGCAGGACATTGTTTAAACAGCTTCCCAGGTGACTCTTAATGTTTAACAAAGTTCAGGAACCAGTGGGCTTTCTCAACTCGTTTTAGTTTCCTCAATAATTTATACTGAGTTACTACTGTAATCCATCATTGATGCATGAATTGCAGTAATATATTGTCTTGTTACTTCTTATTTTTTTTTTAAGGGCTGCACCTACAGTATATGGAAGCTCCTAGGTTGGGTGTTGAAGCGGAGCTACCTACAGCTGCTGGCCTACACCACAGCCATAGCAACACCAGATCTGAGCCGTGTCTGTGACCTAGAGCACAGCTCACAGCAATGCCCAAGGGATCGAACCTGCAGTCTCATGGATACTAGTCAGGTTTGTTTCTGTTAAGCCACAGCAGGAACTCCCTGTCTTGTTGCTTTTATTTATCCAAGTCAGTATGGAAGTCTTTTAAGCTATTAACAACTCACGTTTCTGTTGAATTTGTTTCAAACCGTCCATAGGGACCAAAATGTCAAGTGAATAGTCAGAACAAAGGGACCACAGGTAAGCGAGATCCAAAGTTCTGTCTGTGGGCCCAGCACAAATAAGGTTTTTACTTTACACGTCACCCTACTTCCAACCCACTTTGACTTTACACATCACCCCACTTCTACCACTGTTAGTCATCTGCCGGTGAATTTATTTATTTTTATTTTTTTGTCTTTTTGCCTTTTTCCAGGGCTGCCCCCGAGGCATATGGAGGTTCCCAGGCTAGGGGTCAAATCAGAGCTGTAGCCGCCTGCCTACGCCAGAGCCACAGCAACTTGGGGTCTGAGCTGTGTCTGCAACCTACACCACAGCTCTAGGCAATGCCAGATCCTTAACCCACTGAGCGAGGCCAGGGATCGAACCTGCAAGCTCATCGTTCTTAGTTGGATTCATTAACCACTGAGCCATGACAGGAACTCCTGAATTTTTTTTTTTTTTTCTATTTATTTTTTGACTTTTTAGGGCCTCACCTGTGGCATATGGTGTTTACAGGCTGGGGGTCCAATCAGACTTGAGGCCGCTGGTCTATAACCCAGCAATGCAGGATCCGAGCCAAGTCTGCAACCTACACCACAGCTCACGGCAGTACCAGATCCTTAACCCACTGAGTGAGACCAGGGATCAGTCCTACATCCTCATGGATACTGCTCGGGTTTGTTAACCACTGAGCCACTATGGTTACTCCCTGCCTGTGAATTCAATAGGTTGAAATGATGGGCTAGGCCCAGCCTGAATGGTGCTTTCCCACTTACATATAAGTGCTGTTTTTCCTTAACTTACTAGGTTGGCGGACGTGTGCCAGTTTTGGACACACTGATAGAGCTTGTTACGCGAGGCCGATCCATCCCTGTGCATCTGAGTTCTTTACCGAGGCTGGAGTCACTAGTAGCTGAGGTTCATGTTTGGAAAGAATGTGCTGCTAACACATTCTTGACTGAGAATTCATCCTTTTCTCTCTTAGAGGTAAGTTTGCAGTCAACCCACCTACAGGATCTTTAATCCCCTGAATGATCTATGTTTTAAGAGTCACTTTTTTCAGAAGAGCCTTTTCAGAAGAGCCAGGGAGATTCTTCTGAGTTTCTAGTGAAATAACCTTTAAACGTTTTCTGGGTGTGTTTAGGGATAGCGTTCACTGTCTTAAGAAGGAAATTTTCCTCACTGAAGTTCCTCAGTCTGTTGAGATTGGCTATTTAGCCTTGGCCATGCTTTACCACTTGCATTTAGCAAGCTTTAGAAATGATCTCATCTACCTCTCAAAGTGCTCTAGTTGCACTTTTTATATTTTCTGTAAGCTGGTACTGGCCATCCATTATGATTGCAGTCATTCTATGTCACACTTTTTTAACACTGTTTGATTGACTCTGGAATCAACGTCTGTCTCTTGTGAAATCCTTCTTTCTTCCCTCCCCTTCTTTTTCTTTTTCTTTTTTTTTGTCTTGTCTTTTTAGAGCTGCACGCGAGGCATATGGAGGTCCCCAGGCTGTGGGGCGCATTGGAGCTGTTACCCACTGGTCTACACCACAGCCACAGCAATGCCAGATCTAAGCTGCATCTGTGACCTACACCACAGCTCACAGCAATGCCAGATCCTTAACCCTGATTGATGCCAGGGATCGAACCTACGTCCTCATGGATGCTAGTCAGACTCGTTTCCACTGAGCCACAACAGGAACTCGACCGACCTCCCTTCTCTCCTTTCTTCCCTCCTTTCTAGAGTAGGGTTTCTGGCTTCAGGGCTGCATGTTACACAGAAAATACCAAGAAAAGAAGAACACGCTTTCTGCTGCTTAGACCTTTATTTTCTGACTTCTAATGTTTTACCCGAGATCAGTTTTTACCAGTGGTTTTGCTTTGTTCCACATCAGGTGCTGTGTCCTCGATGTGATGTTGGCCTTTTGGGGTTGAAGAGGAAGCAGAGAAAGTTAAAGGAGCCCTTGCCAAGCGGCAGGAAGAAAAGCCCTAGAGTAGAGAGTCTGAGTGACTTGGAGAGAGCTCTGATGGAAAGCAGAGAGACTGCTTCTGCTGTGCGTACTGGGCTCTCCTCTTTTCTCAGTGGGGGAGGGTAATTTCTAATCTTTTCTTGTTTACTGGGAATATTAGGAAAGCAAGTAGAAGAAAAACTTTAAAAGTACTCCATTTTACCAAAACAGTTATGAGGGATTTTCATTTGTAAAAGTTTGGAATTGAGGGTGCATGGAAGTGCCAAAGGGTCAGCAAAGGCCTCCTAGACTCAGAAACCACCTATGGCTTGGTCCAGGGCTGCTGACTCAGGGTACCACGGCTAGCAGATCCAGAACTGCAGTGTCAGCTTACTAGTTTACAGGAGGAAATACCCTGACAAGTGTTCTGGGCACTTTTGAGTCTGACCTATGTTTAGTGTTAGGCATTGTTGATTCAAAGATTGTATCTTCAAGAAGATGAATCACCATCTAGCTAATGTGTAGTGAGCACAGTATCATAGCTATGTGATCAGGATGCTTTTTAAATTTTTTTATTTGAGCTATAATTGACCTGTAGCATTATATTAATTTCAGATATACAACACAGTGATTTGACATATGTTTATATATTGCAAAGTGATCATTATAGGTCTAGTTAATATCTATCATCATGAATTGTTGCTATTTTCCTTATGATAACTTTGAAGATCTACTCTCTTAGCATCTTTTAAATATACAACCTATTATGAATGATTGTAGTCACCATGCTGTACACCACATCCCCAGGACTGACTTATTTTATAACTAGAAGTTTGTACCTTTTGACCCCCTTCTCTCAGCTCCCCACCTCTGCTTCTGGCAACACCAATCTAGTCTCTGTGTCTGTGGGGTTGGTTTTTTGTTTGTTTGTTTTTTAGATTACATGTTTAAGTGAAATCATGCACTGTTTGTCTTTTTCTGACTTGTTTGACTTAGCACAGTGCTCTCAGAGTCCATTTATGTTTTTGCAAATGGAAGGATTTTCTTTTCTATGCGAAGTAATATTCATTGTGTATACACACCACGTTTCCTTTATCCATTCATCCATCGGTGGACACTTAGGTTGTTTCCATATCTTGGCTGTTGTGAACAATGCTGCATTGAATATGGAATGCAGATATCTTTTCAAGTTAGTGTTTTCATTTCCATTAGATAAATAATCCAGAAGTAGAATTGCTGGGTCCTGTGATAGTTTTACATTTACTTAGTGTTTTGAGGACCCTCCACACTGTTTCCCAGTGGCTATACCAGTTTTCTGTTGCCACCAGCAGCACACAATGGCTCCCTTTTCTGCATGTCCTCACCATCATTTGTTATTTCTTGTCCTTTTGATGACAGTTATTTTAAGAGGTGTGATGTGAGCTCTCCTTGTGGGTTTTGATTTTCATTTCCCTGATGATTAGTCATGGTGAGCATCTTTTCATGTACCTGTTGTCCATCTCTGTCTTCCTTGGAAAATTTTCTCTTCAGATTCTCAGCCTTTTTTTTTTTTTTTTTTGGTCTTTTTGCAATCTCTTGGGCCGCTCCCGTGGCATATGGAGGTTCCCACGCTAGGGTTCGAATCGGAGCTGTAGCCACTGGCCTATACCACAGCTCACGGCAACACCAGATCCTTAACGCACTGAGCAGGGCCAGGGATCGAACCCACAACCTCATGGTTCCTAGTCAGACTCATTAACCACTGAATCACGACAGGAACTCCTCTCTGCTCATTTTTTTTTCCCTTTTTTATTTTCCCTTTTATAGCCTCACCTGTTGGCATACGGAGGTTTGCAGGCTAGGTGTCAATTGGAGCTGCAGCTGTCAGCCTACACCATAGCCACAGCAACACTGGATTTGAGCTGCACCTGCAACCCACACTAGGATCTTGTGGCAACACCAGATCCTTAACCCACTGAGTGAGGCCGGGGATTGAAACAATGTCCTCATGGGACACTATGCTGGGTTCTTAACCTGCTGAGCCACAATGGAAAGTCTTCTCTATTTTATTATTTATTTATTTATTGTTTCTTGTCTATTTAGGGTCACACCTCTGACATATGGAGGTTCCCAGTCCAGGTGTCCAATCAGAGCATCTGCACCTGAGCCTGAACCAAATGTGTTCTTTCTTGGTCCAAGCACCTTCCCAGTCTGTTCCACTGTAGCTGACTGACCTCTCTTGTGATTGACATGGGATTGCTCTGATGTGTTTGTGGTTTTTTGTTTGTTTTTAGGGCTGCACCTGTGGCACATGGAGGTTCCCAGGCTAGGGGTTGAATCGGAGCTGTAGCTGCCCGCCTACACCACAGCCACAGCAACACCAGATCCGAGCCTCATCTGTGACCTACACCACCGCTCACAGTAATGCCAGATTCTTAACGCACTGAGCAAGGCCAGGGATTGAACCTGCAATCTCATTGGTTCCTAGTCGGATTCGTTTCCACTGCGCCACGATGGGAACTCCTCATATTTGTGTATTTTGCCACAGACTTTCTTGGGCATATTTATCCCTTCCTTCAGCTCCTAATCAGATACAGCTGATTAGATTGCCTGAGCATCATTTTGGTGTTTTCAGGGTGCTGTTTTCCACTGTCAAGTGGTTCATTTTTGTTAAGATACTGTCCATCTCAAGCTTTGCTTCTCTAGTTTTTGCTGATCTAGTCTGGGACTCCTTGTACATTACCTTTTGATCGCTTTGTTATCACATAACCTGTATGTACTCCTGTACATTGTTATCATCTGTAAAGATTAGAGGATTCTTTTTTTTTGCCCTTTAGGGCCCCACCCATAGCACATGGAAGTTCCCAAGCTAGGGGTCAAATCAGAACTGCATCCACCAGTCTGCATTACAGCCACAGCAACGCCAGATCCAAGTCACATCCATGACCTACACCACAGCTCATGGCAACGCCGGATCCTTAGCCCACCAAGCAAGGCCAGGGATGGAACCTGCATCCTCATGGATACTGGTCAGATTTGTTTCCCCTGAGCCACGACAGGAGGAACTTTAAAATATGCCAAAAGTTTGTTAGTTGGTTTACTTCTTGATCTTTTTGTTTCTTTCCTAATCCCTCATTTCTATATTTTCTTCTCCAATCCAAAGAGGCAGTGGAGAGTCACTCTGGCCCTAGGACTCAAGTTCCTCATCTGGTGAATCATGATGGATCTGAGAGTGGGTGGATGTGATCATTGGGAGTAGTTTCACTGTAACAAATTAACATTTTTAGGACCTGGAATAGGATTGTAAAAGGAGTAGTTCCTACATGTTGTTTCTGGCATGGAATGCTGAGTTTATAAAATCTATGCTTTCCTCCATATTGCTGTATTTCACCCTCAGTGAAGTACTAGGACTATGGTGGTCTAGCCTTTTATTGTGGAAGATGGATTGTTACGTTCCAGGCAGGTGGGCAACTTGACATAGCTGGTGGCTTACATTTGTCACCCTTAGACTCTGTTTTTACCTCATGGTGCAATGTGAGTGAATCTGTAGCTCCTGGGTGGGCTTATATAGTGGATGAGTGCTGGTCTGCTCATGTGGAAGCACCACTTATGCACAGCTTGTTCATCCTGCTTAGAAAGATATTCGGTATCACTTCAGCTTTTTCCTGTGAAGTTGATTATGTTTGTGTTTTCAAGTTGTTTATACAGGTTAACTGAACTCAGAACTTTCCTGGGACATAGCTCTTGTTTTAATAGAGAGGAAAGACTTTGCAATGAGGGTACTTGGCTCTTGCTGCAGAAAAGCAACTTTTGTCTCTGGCCAAATGATCTTACAGCATGAGTATGCCCAGGTGTGTGTGCACAAGAGAAGTCTGATGTCTTGGTTCTATTTAATTTTTCATGAAGGATCCAATTTCATTGCTTCAGTTCCAGTGTCCAGCACATATGTAAGGCCCTAATGTTAAAGGCAATAAGAGACACAGGTTACTGTGGCTACTTAAGAGACTTTCTCATGTAAAGTACTTTTCCAGAAAACACAAAAGCTAGTGGAACTGAAAACAAATGGAAAGCCTCAGAAATTAGTACCTGTAATTACCTGAGAAAAACCTGTGTCTTTCAAGAGAGGTAAGTTTTCTAGATGATACATGTGTACGGACATTGGACTTGGAGGCATGGGGTATGCTGAGTAATTGCTTACACTCTATTCCTTGCCAGAGAGTGTTTTGTCACTCATGTCTCATTGCGTTGTCACTGCAGCCCTGTGAGAGGGGCGCTCCTGTTTCATACGTGTGGAAATTCAGCCACCGTGGAATATATTGCCCAAGGTCTCCCACACAGCTTAGTGAGGTGGAGCTAGGAATTGAACATAGTCTGCTCTGGACACCTCCTTGCCCCCCATATTCTTAGCCCCCAGGACCCTTGAGTTTTAGGAGAAGGCAGGGTTCTCTGGGACACTGTCCTTGACTGTTACTTTCCTTCTAGATGGCAACCCTCGGGGAAGCTCGCTTACGGGAAATGGAGGCCTTGCAGTCTCTCAGACTAGCCAATGAAGGGAAGCTGCTGTCACCTGTCCAGGATGTGGACATGAAGGTCTGCCTGTGTCAGAAGGCCCCGGCTGCCCCCATGATCCAGTGTGAACTCTGCAGGGATGCTTTCCACACTAGCTGTGTGGCAGTGCCCAGCATTTCGCAGGGCCCCCGAATCTGGCTTTGTCCCCACTGTCAGAGGTCAGAGAAACCCCCGCTAGAGAAAATTCTGCCCCTGCTGGCCTCTCTCCAGCGCATTCGAGTTCGGCTTCCTGAGGGCGATGCACTTCGGTATATGATTGAAAGAACCGTGAACTGGCAGCACAGAGCTCGGCAGCTGCTTTCGTCAGGGAACCTCAAGCCTGTGCAGGACCGCGTGGGCTCAGGACTATTATGTGGCAGGTGGCAGGCTACAGCGGTACAGGTGCCAGATACAAGCAAGGTGAGTTCTGGGCTCTGCTCAGCTCTGTGCCTCCTTCCTGAGCTGGCGGCTCTGGTGCAGACACCACCAGCACCACTTGGCCTTGAGGGTTGTCTGTGCCTCTTGTTTCAGTTCCCTCTGCTCCTAAGCATCAGGCACTCTTTTTTGTAGGGCAGGGCGTGTGTGTACCCATGACTTTTCCGTTTACATTTTTTCTTAAGTTGAGGGTTACGTTTTATTTGGGGCAAAATTAGGACTTAAGCCCGGAAGATAGCCTCTCAGGTAGCCCTGAGAAACAACTCTGCCATTCACATTTTTAATTTTATGTGTTTAAAAAATCTTCGAGCAACAACAACAACAACAACAACAACAAAAGACAAAAGACAAAAAAAAAAGGGGGAGTTCCCGTCGTGGCGCAGTGGTTAACGAATCCGACTAGGAACCATGAGGTTGCGGGTTCGGTCCCTGGCCTTGCTCAGTGGGTTAAGGATCCGGCGTTGCCGTGAGCTGTGGTGTAGGTTGCAGACGCGGCTCGGATCCTGCGTTGCTGTGGCTCTGGCGTAGGCCGGCAGCTACAGCTCCGATTAGACCCCTAGCCTGGGAACCTCCATATGCCGCGGGAGCGGCCCAAGAAATAGCAACAACAACAACAACAACAACAACAAAAGACAAAAAAAAAATCTTCGCTTGACTATTTTTTCCTCCTTCTAACTCATGTAAGTCACTGAGTAGAAAGGGAACGTGCCGCCTTTTCTGTCTCTTCTTGCCTTTTGAGGAAGAAGAGGTTTTGCCCGAATGTTTTATTACTTCAGAGGAGAGGCAGTGGCTTTCATACCATCTGTGATCTTTTGCCAAAAGCCAGGTTCTTCTGACCATCCCTGGGTGAACTTTCTGTCTTCTCTAGAAGGTGGCCCCCGGGAAAAGGATGTAAAGATAATCAGAAAAGTGCAGTCGGGGCGGCAAAGTTCAGCCTTTTTCTAAGGTTCACCGGGTGACCTCCAGATCTGCTAGGCCCCTCAGCAGAGATGAGACACCTCCCTCGTGCTATTCCAGCAGGGATGTGAATTACAGGAGCTGAATGTTCAACACATTTTGAGATAAGGACAAAAAGCTGGTCTCTGTCATGTGTTTCCTTGTGCTTTTTAAAATTTCTTCCCAGGCTTCTGGAATGCAGTGCCTGGCACTGAACAAATGATGGGTTAAATTTTTGTCATGCATTAAGTTGTGGCTGTTGGGACAGCCTCATTGAAAACATTTGTGTTCCTTACATACTCTGTGTTAGGAATTTACCTGTATTAATACAAGGGAAAGGCACAGCTATTATTTATTTACTAATTTGTGGTCTAAAGGGTTTTTCCCTTGGCTCATCTCATAAACTTTAAAGAAGGTGGGGATGTGGATATCAGTGCTACCCAACACTTCTTCCTTAATTGGTTTACCAAAGGGGCATGTGTCTATTGATCCAGGTTGTAATCTTCTTGAGGAGAATTACATAATAGTTGAAAGCCTGTATGGTCTGTTCTCATGCAGAGAAAATGACTTACTTCCTAGTGGTGCTCTTCATCTCTGAAGTCAGTCCAGGCAAAACCAGGGAGACCAAAGGTTGGGTGGGTAGGAGCTGATCGGCCAGGTCTGAGATGCCAGGAAACTACTACTTTGAATTTGGGAGAATCCAGTCTTTCCCTTTGCTAGGTGCTGCCCAATGAAAACCCAGGCTGCTTTGTTGGGCGGGTGGGGGTATTTTTAATCCTAAAGAAGCCTTATTCTAAAATATGTCCCTTCCATCAGGCATCACAGCCTCCTGGCACCATGTCCTTTTCCTTGCCTGATGACTGGGACAGTAGGACCTCGTATTTACACTCTCCCTTCTCTACTGGACGGAGCTGCATCCCCCTTCACGGTCTGTATTTATTGTCATCACTATCCTGATTGTGGCCATTGCTGTTTCATTTTAAGGGCTGAATAGTAACAAGTCATCTTGCAAGTAGGTTTTTGTTGTAGATAATCAAGTACCTTTAAAAGTACTTTATCCTGGATCAGCAAGGAGACCCTGCTGTACAGCACAGGGAGCTATATCCAATCACTTGTGATGCAACACAATGGAGGATAATGTGAGAAAAAGAATGTATGCCTGTGTATAATTGGGTCACTTTGCTGTACAGCAGAAATTGACAAAACATTGTAAGTCAACTATAATAAAAATTTTTTTAAATAAAAATTTTTTTAAAAAGTATCCTTATGTAGGGTGTGGGTTACTGTATGTTTGCAAGATAGGATAAGGCTTGTTTTTAAAGCATTATTATAAATGCAAAAGAATGAGACCACTGCTTTCAGGGATGAAAGGGTTAATCCCATACCAACTTACACCACCAAGCATTTGGGTCCTGTACTAAGTCATGGGTTCCCTTGTTGCTTCAGTACTTAAGAGATTCGAGGGGGACGTGCCTCCTTTTCCTGTACTTATTTGTAGGTGATGCTCTGTGACTTCTGCCTGGAGCCCTGGGCCTGAGTCCCACTGTCACAGTGTGTATCTAGCTGTCCACTCAGGGTGCCCAGGCCCTTGGCTCATCTCTGCACTGCCAAAGCTATCCAGGCAGACATACCCTCTTCTGTGTTAAGTAGGAAAGTAAGAAGTAATACTTCTGGTTGTCATGAGACTTAGCCTAGTTTGGGCTCTGTGATGCTGTGGCTTTAGGCACATAAAGCGAATCCAACTGAATGGAGTTGAAGGCAGGGGGTGGGGGTGGGGGGGCAGTCGTGTGTCTCCCCCTCTTCCCCTGTTGCAGGCAGGTGTCAGTGTGGGTCGGTATGGAGCACCTTTGTTGTCCTCACTGTGATTCAGTCTGGTCTCCAACAGGCATCAGTCCAGAAGTGAACGAGCTGCTGATGGAAGCCCAGCTGCTCCAGGTGTCCCTTCCTGAAATTCAGGAACTCTACCAGACGCTGCTGGCAAAGCCAAGTCCCACGCAGCAAGCTGGCCGAAGCTCTCCCATCAGAACCAGCAGTGAGAAGGTGGGCCTCCAAGTTGCCACTGGGGGGCGCTTCTGAGCATCATTTCCTCTTCATAGCTGGAGACCAGATGCTATCTTTGATGCAGGAAAGGATGGATGCAGGCCATCTCCCTCACAGCCCTGTTCCTCTGACTGTCAGTGAGCACTTCAGGTTCACAACCTGGATTTTGATCCTGTTCTTTAAACCACTGTGTGAATTTTTTTTTTTTCTTTTTAGCACGGTGCTTCTCATTCTTTCCTTGTGCTAGAAGCAGGATTATTTTTTCTGTTAGAGAAATAGTGTAGAGATGAAAATGTAATTATAGCTGGTAAGGCCTTTGGGATAAAGTCTTCATCTCCCTCCCCTCCTTTATAGCTATACCTACAGCATATGGAAGTTCTTGGGCTAGGGTCAAATTGGAGCTTCAGCTTGTGGCAACGCCAGATCCATAACCCACTGAGCGTGGCCAGGGATTGACCCTACATCCTCACAGATACAGTGTTGGGCCACAGTGGGAACTCCAAAGCCTTATATTTTCGGAGTCAACATTTAACAAATGCGTTAGCAGTTCTAAACCTAACGTGACAACTGGTATAAGGACTGGGTGTGAAGACCCATTGTGAGAGTGATGACTTACTTGAAGGGGATGCCCACGATGTCCTGTGTCTTGTGAAACAGGTGTGTGAAGCTGTTACCCCTTCCTGTTAGTGCACTGGCTGGCCTGTAACACTCAGGACACAATCAGATAGGGAAGTATTTCACCAGAGGTAGCAAGAGGTCAGGTCCTGGCATTTAGGATTGGTTGGTTTATTTGTTTTTGGCCACACCCTTGACATATGGATGTTCCCGGGCCTGGGATCTAATCCGAACCGCAGTGGCAATCTAAACCACAGCTATAGCAATGCCAGATTCTTGACCCACTGCACCAGGCTGTGGCTGAAACTGGCACCTCCGCAGATACAGGCTGGATCATTAACCACTGGGCCACTGTGGGACCTCCCAGGATTTCTTTTTTGTTACAGTGTCGAATAGTATAGCGCCACTGTCAGTTGTGTTCAGTTAGTGCAGCTTCCTCCTGTAAGAGGTGGAGATGTCCTTAGAGAAGGAAGGTGCTGGCTCGGTCCCTCAGCAGTCTGTGGTTCAGAGGGTAGGCCTAAACCCTTGAGAGAAATCAAATGCAGACTGGGTTTGGTGACTAGGGGAGCGTAGGCCTCTCCCTATTCCTGCCACTGATGGATTTGAAAACAAGCGTGTCTGGGACACCTGTGTTCCAGTGTTGCTTCGATAACCTGCCAGGTAGGTTGTCCTATGGGACGTCATGGGAGTGGGGCGCCGCAGCCTGCTTCTCACAGGGCTGATTCTTAGCATCACTGATTTTAGCAAGAGGCAGACTATAGGCTGAATAGGATTCACCCTCTTCCATCCAGAGTGATGGCTGCCGCGGGAAGCGGGACAGCATCGGCGGCGGTCTGGAGAGGAAACTGAAGAGACGCCTGGAAAGAGAAGGCCTCTCCAGTGAGCGGTGGGATCGAGTCACAAAAATGCGGACCCCTAAAAAGAAGAAGCTGAAACTGAGCCACCCCAAGGATACGAACAATTTCCAGTTAGAGAGAGAGCGTAGCTGTGAGTTAGCCCATCCTGCCGACATGCACTCCCTACCCTCAGACACGTCCTACTCGGAGCAGGAGGACTCTGAGGACGAGGACGCCATCTGCCCGGCCGTCAGCTGCCTGCAGCCGGAAGGAGACGAGGTCAGTGAGGTTTGGGCCGTAGAGGACGTGCGTTCCCTTAACTCAGAAACCCTGTGAGCCACACCTCGCCTGGCCGGGTCTCTCTCCTGCTCACCTGCCTTGAGCCGATCTGAGTGGATTGCTCACCCTCCCCCTACTGCTCTCACGTCGTTCCTGGGTCTCCTCCCTCCTCTTGAAGACACTCTTGCTCTGCCCTGTTTCCTTTTCCTGCTCCTCCAGCTCTCATCACCCGGCGCTAAGAAGGTGGGAGGGATGCTGCTGTCTCGCCCTTTGCTTACTTGTCTTGGGCGGCGCTGTCTTAGCCCCAGAGCAGGCACCACTTGAAGAATGGCTTTGACTCGGTGGCTTTGGCTGCGGTGCCAGAGGTCCCCGTGGTGGGGCATTGGCCTGCCCAGTGCCAGGCCCGTTCTCCCCCTGAACACCCCGTCTCCCTGCTCTCTGTAACCAGGTGGACTGGGTCCAGTGTGATGGCAGCTGCAATCGGTGGTTCCATCAGGTCTGTGTTGGTGTCTCTCCCGAGACGGCCGAGAAGGAGGACTACATGTGTGCGCGCTGCGCTGCGACGGACGCGCCGGGCCGGAGAGAAAACAAACAGACCCACTTACTGTAATTCAGGACTCGGCCAGAGGACTCCTCCAGTGTCTCAGCAGAGCTGCAGGACTGGCCTTCAAACCAGCCTGTAAACGGTGCTATTTCTATTCCTTACGGGATCATTTTTCCAGAACTCTTTGAAAAAAAGAAAAAACGACTAAAAAATTTTTTGACACTTTTTGTATTTTTTTCCTTAAGAGCTGTTTGTGATTGTTGAGGTTTGAAACGATGACTGTTTTTTGCAGGGGTTTCCACCAATTTGGAAGGATTGGAGCTTGCACCTTTTCATGTACAGCATTAAAATCTTACCTCTTTCTGGGATTTACCGGCTTAGGAGTCCAACTCGGTTTCAGTGCCCAGAAGGGCACCAGAAGTTCCAGTAAATCCTCATTTGGGGAATTTCTCTCTTGTTTACTCTGTTACCATATTGGGGAGCTTAAGTTTTTCATTTTTGGGGGTTTTGTTCATTCCTTTTCTTTATTCACTTTTCTTTTTCCTGATAGATTAGGTTTATTTATCTAAGCAATAACTTCCATGTTGGTTTCAGTGGCTGGAATTAAAACAAAACAAAACAAACAGCGTGTTGGTGCTTTAGCATCTGGTCGATGTCAGAACACAAACGTCTGGTTTCTAATGTCACTGGTGACCTAGTGATGTAGAAAAAGACTGCTCTGTAAGTACCTGCCACAGCTAATGTTTGGCTCGCTCCTTGCCTCGTCCCTCCTCTCCTGTTTTTTGGTATCTTGTATCAAATGTTGCAGTTTATATTGTGGAATAAATCCTTGGTCCTAATATAATACTAAATGCTGGTTATTTAGAGCCATAAGCCTGCTGCCGCTGGTGCCCCTCCACCCCGTGGCTTTGAAGAGCTGGAAGGGGTTGCTTGCTTGTTGTGCCTCTGCCCAGCCAGGCTGCAGTAGCAGCAGAGGGTAGCCTGCAGGCACTGGGGGCTTCTTTTGTATCCTGTTCTGTTTGGTGCACCGTATGCCTCCAGTCCCCACTAACCAAGACCCCCTTTCCTTCCATCTTTGAGGAACAGAACCTGTCTTTAAAGCCATGCTGTTTTTAAATAAGCTTTCTCATAATGTTGGCAGATCACGCCAACCCTCAGATGAGACTCCCACTCCTCGCGAGAGTGGTGTCTTGGTTATGTTAGAGGTGGAGGCAGGGAGACTTGGTTTAGGGTAAGATGTCTGAAGGAATTGCATCCTCTCAGAGGGTAGGTGAGCGTGAGTTGGGGGCCGCTGTGACCACCCAGACTCTTCGTCCCAGCTCCCTGCCCATCTGGCTCTCTACCATTACTGCTCATGGCCAGTCCAGAGCCTTCCCTCCTCTTCTTTTTAAAGGCCTCTCTCTCCTGCAGTGGAAAAGACATTCTGATGAACAGACTCTTGCTTGCTTTTTTCCTGTCCTGTTGCTAATAATACCTGTTTTCCCTACATTCTATAGCCATAAACTTGAAGATGGGTAGAAAGAGTGGGTCCTTAATAAAACAAAAAAACAGCAGTTTGTGATGTAGCAGAGATTTAAATGTACTACCCCCTTTTATGCAATTCAAATAATTAAATCTTTTTAAGAATGAATTGTTTGCAGTTTTCCCACAGTTGTCACATTTCTCCTTGTCTGGTGGGCTTCCGGGGCCAGCAGGGAAGAAGAATCTCCAGGGTGAGATCTGGAACAGCGGTTTGACTTTTTGAAGCATCCAGATTCTTAGAGCCCCTGATATGGGGCAGGATGCTGCTTGTCCTAGTTCCATGGAGAAAATAAGCTTAAAAAGGACAGTCCTCCTGGAATAAAGCCTTTGCCCCTGGAGAGCTTCTGTCCATCTGGTGTGCGCCGCCCCCGTCCATGGGCTCTCCCTCACTGAAGGTTGTACACGGGGCTGACAGCAGCATCCCTGGTGCTGTAGCTTCTCTGCCCCCTGAGTATGTGCTTGAGCCACCCCCTCCCCAGGTGAGAGCCACTGACCTTTTTATATGTGATGATACTAAAGTTCAATGACAAAGCCTGGGCAGTGATTTCAGCTCTCCTATTGCCTGCCTCCTGCCTGGTGCCTGCCAACATGACACAAGAACACAGGCTTCCTGACTGATGCCGTCTGTTAGGGACCCACAGTGACCCCAGCATGGGGGTCTTATCTAAGGACCGTGCAGTGTGCGAGCTGTGAAGCTGGCCTGTGTCTTCAGGGAGAGGAGGTGAAACTGGACATGCAGCAGACTGAGCCAGGGGGTCCGTGAGTCAAGAAAGGACCTAGTACCCCTGCCTTGCCTCAGTGACCACTGTTTTTGTTTGTTTTTCTTTCCAAATCAGGCTGGGGGGTTCTCCTCAAGCATGTAGTCTCTACCCTGGAGGAAGACTGGGTTTGGATGCACCATGAGGCAGGTCCCCTTCATTTCCGCATCCTCAGAGTAGGGCATGAACCTTAAGCCAGACATGCCACCTGTGGTGGAAACCTGCCTGCTTCTCCCTGCAGAGCTCTCATAATGAGTGGGCGATCTGGGGTCACCATAAAACGGACCGTGACCTTGGGGCACCTGGGCAGGGCTGAGCCTGCCCACAGAGCAGGTGTGCCTGGAGAGGTGGAGCCTGGCTTCTCTCTACCCTGGGTGAACACGAGCTCCTGCCTGTCCTTTGTCTCACTGCTCTTGATGGTGGATGGGTGGTATTCCAACAGACCCAGCTGTGGCTTGAGGCAGGTTTTAGTTGGTGTTGAGTGCCCATGGATTTTTCTGAGCTCAGTCCTGCCTGGGTTTCCCACCTGTAACACAGAATGGGTTATAGATCCTGTAACAGGAGGCAGAGTTGGACAGCAGGTACTTTAAGTTATTGCTGGTTGCCATTCAGTAGCTGTGCTCGTCTGTGCTGGGAATCAGCCTGTGTTAGGTTGGATGCAGAAAACACACTTCCTTCTGCTGGACTTGCCTGTTGGGAAGCAGAGCTGAGAAGAAGGATGAAGAGCCCATTGTCTTTATTTGAGCACCAGGGTGATGGCCTCACTCCCTCCACCCTCTCTCTGGTCTAGCAGGTGGTTCCTTTCAGCCCCTAAGCTTCTCTGAGAGGTTCCTTGTGGAACTTGTAATAGAAACGTGACTGAGAAGCTGCCTGGACAAGAGCTTGTCTAAAGGAGCACCATTGTAAATCCACTCCGTAAAGTGTTCATTGCACTTCTTCCAGACCTGTGGAAAGGCTTTCATGTGTGCAGATTGTTGCCTGGGAGTATCTTCAGCTCCTCCTCCATGAGGTTGGCGCCTGTAGGTGGTGACTGGCTCCTTGTTCTGTTCTGGGCGAGGGGCAGCCATGTGGTCTATTTCAGGAAGGCTTGGTACTTCGGACCGAGGAGCGGAATCGTGAGGCTGTGAGACCTGGTCCAGGTGAGTGGAGGCCAAAGGACTGTCCCTTCTGTTCCCTTCAATGGGAACTTAGAGAAATTAAAAACGACCTTTCTCAGGAAACAAAGTCACTTGCTCTATTGAATATGAACCCCATGACCTCCCCTCAAGGATGGCATGCTGGGGCGTGCGGGCTCAGGCAGTGTCTGTGGTCACTGCCTGTGATCCTGATAGGAACACACACAGAAAAAAGTCCCTTCTGCAGAGGGCTGGGACAGGTAGTGTGGCAGTTTATCCAAAAGTCAGTTAACGGGAGTTCTTGCTGTGGTGCAGTGGGGTAAGAATCTGGCATTGCCACGGCTGTGGTATAGGTAGCAGATATGGCTCAGATTCCATCCCTGATCTGGAACTTCCGTATGCTGCAAGTGCACTGAAAAACAACAGTTACTGAGTGAAAAAAGATAACTTGTGTATTCATTTACCTAAACTTTGTCATCTCTGGTTTTCAGCCTGGGATTCCCTTAAGATGGATTAAGAACTTTAGAAGTTGTGAAGGAATTTGACTTTAAGATATTTACTCATTTTTTCCAGTCCTTGTTTGAGTTTCGTCTATACCTAATTTAACAGTAAGTTTGACTAAAAAAGAAAAAATAACAATTCAGTCTAGGTTTTTGGGTTTTGTTTGTTTATTTGCTTGCTTGTTTGTTTTTTGTCACGCCTGAGGCATGCAGAAATTCCCGGGCCAGGGATCATCAAACCTGAGCCGTGGCAGCAGCTCCTGGCTGCTGGAGTGACAACACCAGAAATTTAACCCTCTGTACTACAAGGGAACTCCAGCTCAATCTAGTTTTTATGAAAAAAAAAAAAAAAAAAACAACTCTTCACACCCATTGGTTTATGTAATGATCAGAAGATAATTACTACAGCAGACTGACTCATACACAGCTAGGAATGAAGGTCACTGCACAGGCAAGAACAGATGAAGGCTGACTACACGTGCTCAGCAGGTAGCAGACCAGCGTTCCAGTGAGCCTGCCTTTGGCTAGCCATGCATCTTCAGCGTTTGAAGCTGCTGGTCCAGCTTTTGCTAGACTTTGTAAGCTCCTAGCAGACAGTTGTGTGCCCTCTGCTCGGAGTCGGCCTGCCCGCCAGTTGGGGTGGCACACTGGGGCTTCTGTTCTTTGGTGCAAGCAGCAAACATTCCCCAGGCACAAGAGCTAAGCAGGTGGCCAGTCCTAGGAGAGTGGACTTCCGGAATCAGATGAGCTTGCTCTGGGCCCACACCTTACACTAAGCAAGAGCCAGTCTCTGGGTTGCTTTGCTGGTTCCTGGTCTAGGGCTGTAATGCCCGGGGCTGGTGGGCCCACCTCATTGCTCTGCCCCACCCCACCTCACCTTCCTCCTGTTCCTGGAGAGCAGGGAAGAGCGTGGGCAAGTGCGATGCCCAGGTCACCACCATCAGTGAGTCGTTTGTGCCTCTGTGGCCCTCGTTTTGAGGGGAGTTTTATGTCCAGAGATGCCTTGAAATCTAGCAGCCAGCATTTTTAGCTTTGAAATAGCCACTACCCCCAAATTCGTCAAATTTCCTTTTCCCCACAGATATCAGAGGCAGTCACCGGTAAGGTGTGTCTGTGAGATGTGGGCCTTGCCACAGGCCTCTCGACCTTGTTGCACATGGGGTTTTGTACTGGACATTGGAGCCTGGCCTGTTGACTGCTCTCTTTGTTTGCACACACTCCCCCCACCCCCACCCCCAAATCTGCAAGAGTGAGCAACCTAGCACTGCGTCAAGGACAAGAAAGAAAAGCAGAGGCCCATGAGGCAGGAGTGAGGCGGGCCCTGGTGTGGGGCTCTCAGCAGTCTGCCCTGACAGCGGCCACAGGCCTCCCCCTGGGGCACCAGCCCTGTGCCAGGGAGGGTAAGCCAGGAGAGGATCAAGTGGGTTTTGGTAGCTTTTAGCATCCTTAGAACGCACCGGGGCAGTCTTTGGAGAATGTCAAGGGAGAGAGTGGGTACAAAGGCCCTCAGTGCAGGGGTTATAGTTTCAAGGATGACCGCAGGGAAAAGGCTGGCCCTGGCCAGAGGTCTGAGGGTTACTGCCTTGGTAGCCGCCCTCGCTGGAGTCCCTGGGAGCAGATAGGAACCGGTCCTCACCTTCGCCAGGTACTTCTAGACTGAGCTCTGATGAAGCAATGCGCAGGGGTGACCTGAACAGGGCTGCAGGTGGAATTTTTGGGGCCAGACCCCAAGCCCAGTTCTGTAGAAACCTAGCCGTGCTCTCTGTGATCTCTGCACAACACTGAGGGTTTTCTTTCGTTTTATAGCCACATGTGCAGCATATGAAGGTTCTCAGGCTAGGGGTCCAATCAGAGCTGTAGCTGCCAGCCTACACCACAGCCACAGCAACACCAGCTCCTAAACCCACTAAGCGAGGCAAGGGATCGAACCTGCATCCTCATGGATACTAGTCAGGTTTGGAACCCACTGAGCCATGATGCAAACTCTTTTTAGTTCTTTTTAAAATGCTGGTGGGTGGAGTTTCTTGTCGTGGCTCAGCAGGTCACAAACCTGACTAGTATCTGTGAGGATGCAGGTTTGATCCCTGGCCTTGCTCAGTGAGTTAACGACCTGGCGTTGCCATGGACGGTGTAGATTGCAGATGCGTCTTGGATCCCACATTGCTAACCCCAGAATAGCTGGGCCCTTCGCAAGCCACAGGAGGCCCAAAGGAAGCAGCCAGAGGGCGGCAGAGGGCCGCTTCCAAAGCTGGCGCTCGCCCACCCACTGCCTGCCCCCAGCGCCAGGGGAGGTTGAGCCCTGGACTTTCTTCCTGAGACAGAGCAATTCCTCAGCTGCTGGTAGATCCATTTCTGTGCCCTGCCTGATGGTTCTGTAGGGCTTACAGAACAGTGACCGTGGGGAGTCCCGTGGGGGAGGGACCTGTGTAAACAGATCTTTGCAGTTTCTTGCTCTCATGAGCATCACAACCGATGGCTCCAGAGAAGGGCTACCCCTTGGTTTATGTCACCACAAATGGCTGTGGGGTCATGCTGAGAAAGAAGGCCTGGCCCACTTGACTGCCTCTGCTACCACTCCACCCAGTTCCCACCTAAGACAAATCAGAGACGTTGACAGCACATTGTTCTGGGGAAGGGGATCCTCTGAGTAGGGACAGGCCTTGCCTCTGGATACAAACTGTTGATGTGAGTGGAGAAGACACCTGAAAAAGATGCATGTGTAAGACAAACAGTAATGAGAAATAATAAAGCCAACAAGACCCTTGGTATGTGCTAGGCACTCTGAAAGCTTTGCATAAATTAATTCACCTAATCCTCACAGTCTCTCAGTATTTGCTGCACACACACCTCACACATGAGCATCTTCACAATGAGTCTGCTGCACACACACCCCACACATGAGCATCTTCACAATCTCAGTGAGTGTGTGCTGCACACACCTCACACGTGAGCAGCTGGGTTTCAGCGGTTAAGCCTGACGGCCATCCAGCTGGAATAGAGGAGCCAGGGGTCAAACCCAGGCAGTCTGGCTCCGGGGTCCAGACCCATAAAAATGGGATGGGAAACCTCTGTGTACCCTTGAGCCAGCCTTTGGGATGTGTGGCTCCCAAAACAATTTGAACCCCTCAGAACTCAGCAGCAAAGCTTCCGATGCTCTTAAGGACTGTGGGTTTTCTGCCTCCCACCACCAGTAGGGTGTGGCTTCCAGAAGTTTTATTTTCAGAGAATTGAGTGAACATTCTTTTTCCTAAACTGGCTTGGTTGATCACATCAAGTTCAAGATGCACTTCAGTTGCTCCAGGGTATAGGCCTGGGTACAGGGACCCTGCCTGCCTTTAGGGGATTCCAGGTGGGTGGCAGCTCTCCTTGGTACTCAGCACTCACCCCGCACCTCCACCCACCCTTAGCAAAATCACATCCCCTGTGACTGAGGCCAGGCATCGCCACTGAGTCCCTGTCAACAAAAGAAGCTAATAGAAAAAAAACCTGTTAGGATGGGAAAAGCGGCCTTGGGGCAGGCTTGGCCTGAAGCAAGGGCTCTCTGGTAGCAGAGGCCTATCACCACGAAGATAAAAGACCCCAAAGGCTGTGTCCTTTAGAGGCTTAGCTGTGCACACAGAGCTGTGTTCTGTCCAGTCTGGGGGCTACATGAAAGGCAGTGCCCTAGAGGCCAGGATGAGGCTCATGGAATTAAATCCTTTCTGAACTTTAGCCTAGTCAGGCCAGAGACTGAGTGTGAGGAGACTTCAGGCCCGCTGGGTTTCTTTAGGAAGGTCACTCAACATCTCGGGAAGATGAGGACAACCAGCATTAGACTTGCTGGCTTCTGGAGCCAGTGACGATGATGACAGCCCTACTCTGGTGAGCCACCTTCTGGGGGTCCAGCACAAGGCCAGGGGCTTGGACCTTCAGCTGACCCTCTGCACATTCCCAAGAGGTTCAGTCCCTTGCCCAGGACTCTGGCCTGTGGGAGGTGAGCTGAGATTTGAACCCAGGAAGCTGGGCTCCAGAACCCAATGTAGCTGGCACCCTACATGGCCCCCTTTGAGAAGCCAGCAGGGGAGGGGAGCTGTCCAGGACTCCAACCCACCTGACGTGAGCAGTTTTTCTAAAACAAACTCGACCAGGTTCCTCTTGTGTGTAGACACTTTCAGTGGTCTGTTAGCTTCTGAAGAAAATCCAAATGGCCCGGCCTACAGAGCCCATCCACCACCTTGTCTCCGAGCTCATGCCACCCACCAAACCCAGCACAGGTGGCTCCTGCAGAGTGTGTTCCCTAAAGCATGAGTAGTCCTCGTGCTCAGTCTTCACAGCCATGCCTCCAGGTAAGCAGTGAAGTCTCTGTCCAACACAGGCAAAGTGAGCTTTAGAGTTAAGAGACATGCCCACGACCACGCAGCCTTCTGCGGGTCCTTGGTGAGCTGGGCTGCCATGACCTGCTGCCATCCTGCCTGGAGTCACTGGAAGGTCACTTTGTCGGTCACTTCATGACCCCTGCTGCCTCCCAGCTTGAGTCGAGGATCTCTCGGGTTCCAGTTGGGTGCATGCAGTCCCCATGCATCTTCCCTAATGGGGACACAAGCCCTTGGGGTGTAGTGTGGGCCTCTACACCACCAGCCCTGCAGGGTACCTGACCACCTCCCCGGAGCTGGTAAAGATCCAACTGGACAAGATGCGGGCACAGGTTTGTAGGCGAGGCCCAGAGGAGGGTGGCGGGTGGCCCTGGGACACCCAAATCAGCCTCATACCCATCAAGGCCTCTTCCCCAGACATGCTCTGCTCTGGCTTCTGGCTCTCACCTCTGAGCACAGCCAGGGCAGCTCTGAGCACAACCTCTGGAAGGTTAGTGGACACACGGGTATTCAGGGGTCCCGGCTAATTACGCAGAAAGCATCTCCACTGATTGCTTTTTGCCCCTCCATGGTGAGTGGCTTTCAAGCCATGGGTGCCCTCTAGAAAGGAAAGACGTCCTGCCTGGTGTGACTTCTAGCTCCAGACACTTGCCCTTTGCACTCCGGGAAGCAAGACCTCCCCTTGCACAGGCTGGAAGAGGCTGGATGATCCAGGAAAACCCTCTCCTCTGCCGGAGGAGCGAGAACCAGGGCTCAGAGGGACTCCCCTGGGACGCAAAACTGTGTGACTGGTGCCTTGCTGAGGATGGAGGGATGAAATAATAAAATCTGGCATCTAAAATTGTTACTCCCTTTGACCCCAAGAAGGAGGAAAAATCCTTGTCACTTTCAGACAAGTTAGGGGATTAGGAGAGTGTGAAAAGAGGAAGTTCCCAGAACTCCCGTTGTGGCACAGCAGAAACAATCCAACTAGTATCCATGAGGATGCAGGTTCAAGCCCTGGTCTTGCTCAGTGGGTCAGGGATACGGCATTGCTGTGAGCTATGGTGTAGGTTGCAGACGCAGCTCAGATCCCATGTCGCTGTGGCTGTGGTGCAGGCTGACAGTTGTAGCTCTGATTTGACCCCTAGCCTGGGAACCAACAAATGCCACGGCTGCAGCCCTAAAGAGAAAAAAAAAAAAAAAAAAAGAGGACGTCCCCATACTATTCACCAGGTCCTGGGATCTGGTAAAATTCTGAGATTATCATTGTGACTTAGTATTTCCTCTGTATGCCAGGTATGGTCCTAAAACCCTTAAGATGCCTCCTCTCTAGCTGTGTAAAACTATAGATAAGATATCCTCCCCATTCTGTTGTATTTAAGAGTTTTATTGGGCTCAGTTTTTTAAATCTTTATTGGAGTTCCTGTTGTGGCTCAGCAGAAACGAACCTGACTAGTAGCCATGAGGATGCATGCAGGTTTGCAGGTTTGATCCCTGGCCTTACTCAAGTCGGTTAAGGATCCACCGTTGCCAGGGCCCCTAGCCTGGGAATCTCCATATGCCATTGGTGTGGCCCTAAAAAAATAAAAAAATAAAAAAAATTATTGTTTTTTTTTTCATTGCATAGGGAATAAATAATTGTAGTTCACTTAGCTTCCTGGGGGAATTGGCCTTCACTGGCTCTTTAGAGACCAGGTTTAAAATTTTAATTAGGCTGTCATGGCTCAGAGGAAATGAATCTGACTAGTATCCATGAAGATTCGGGTTCAATCCCTGGCCTTGCTCAGTGAGTTAAGGATTCGGCGTTGCTGTGAGTCGCAGACACAGCTCAGATCTGGGGGCTATGGTGCAGGCCAGCAGCTATAGCTCTGATTCAACCCCTTGCCTGGGAACTTCCATATACTGTGGGTGTTGCTTTAAAAAGCAAAAAACAGAAAACGAAAAAACCCAAAAAATCCTAGGGTGTAATTGCATGCTATTTAACTTAATTCATGTTTTATTTTTTTGACACCATCTAATGAGTTAATGTCCTGTGTATTAAAAACATTTTTATGCCATATCTAAAAGTTAAGTAGACTTCAGTATGAAACATGTTAATGTAAATAAATTCAAAACACATTTAAGCTTGGTATGTCTACAAAAAAAAGGCTATGAAGTCCTGAGCGGCAGGGATTACACAGAAGCTTTATTTATTATTATTATTTTTTAAGAGCTGCACCTGTGGCATATGGCAGTTCCCAGGCTAGGGGTTCAATTGAAGCTGCAGCTGCTGGCCTATGTCATAGCCACAGCAATATGGAATCTGAGCCATATCTGTAACCTACGCCGCAGTTTTCAGCAATGCAGAATCCTTAACTCTCTCTCAGGGATCGAACCTGCATCCTCATGGATACTAGTCAGGTTCTTAACCTGCTGAGCCACAGCGGAAACTCCAAGAAGTCTTAAAAGCATTAACTCTCTCCAGCAGGAAAGCAGGTATGCTTCAGGGAGAGCTCTGCTGTGGTTTGCTGAATTTTCTGAACCGTGCAAACTGCTCTAGGGAAGGACAGGGTGTGTGTGTTGGGGGGTTGGACTGCAGCTTTAGGAGCATGTATTTGTGTTTGGCAGGGTGTAAGGAGAAAGCAGGACCCAGGAGCTGGCGGGGCCCTCTGGCTCTGTTCTATTGCTCTAATGACAACAGCAGAGCTCTGAAAGCGTTAGGAGGACAAAGGCATCGCCAGAGCAGAAGGGGGAAACAACCCAAATGTTGGGAAGTTCCAGTGCCAGTAGACTGAGAGAGAAGATGTACAGACATGGGGTGGTTTAAGCAGCCCCGCAGCCAGCGGGGCAGGTGCATGGAGTCTGGGTCCAGGGAGAGCTGTGATGGGAGGATGCTGCCATGCCCTCTGCTCTCTCTCCTACCTGGGAATAACCAGGACTGAAACAGCAGGAAGCACTATTCCACAGAAAGGGGTGAGGATGCGTAAACAGGGGCTATAGCCTTTTTTTTTTTCTTCCCCTGGAGAACTTTCAGAATTAGGCATGCGCACACACATACACACAATGGTCCAAATGATACACAGAGGCAGAGGGATTGCCCTGATGGCGATGGCCTAGTTGAGCAGCAGTTCAGAGAGGGTGGTCTGGAAGGACCACTGCTCATCTTTCAAAGGATACACAGTTGAAAAGAAAAACATCTAATAGGTGGGGTCCTTTCCATTTCCAGCTCCTGAGCCTGGGGAGATGGGCACGAGGGGCATTGAGCTCCTGATGAGGTTGTAATCCACGCTACTGGTTCTGATGAATGAAAAGAACATTAAGGCTGAAGCTAGAGCCACTATGTTTTTCTTTAACCAAACTGCAGCCTTAACTCTAAATAGTCTGGGAAGCAAGCTAGCTTCTGCCCCTGGGTTCCCAGGCTTGCTAGGAGAAGCGAGGCCAGCAGGTGAAAAGGGCTTTTGACTGGAGTGGTGGGTAGCGAGGTGGCCCAGTTAGCCTGACCGGGTTCTGTGCCAGGAGACTGCAGCCCGCTCTCTGGCCTGCATCCTGCAGATTCATTGTCAGCAGGGAGGGGTGACCTGAGCCCCTTGCATGAAGCAGCAGGTCCTGGGAAGCCCGATGACCATTGTCAGCTTGGCTCCCTCCCGTATGGTAATAGATTCAGACTCAGCTCCTCCCGGGTCCTCTGCCCCTTGCCCAGGCTGCTCTGCGGGTGAGTAGGGGTGACCTCCTACAGGTTCAGTCCCATTTAGGATTCCCCCACTCCAATCACCTTGAGGTAAGCTGGCTGGATGTCTCCAGCGTTTCCCTGGGTGGTAGCTAAGTGATCTGGAAAAGCACTGCATCTCTCCCCATCTTTCCCCCCCCCCCACCAAAGCAAATCTTACTTTGTCTTTGCTTCCCCTCCTTTTGCATTTTCCCTCTTTGGCAGGTCAGGGCATCCTGGCAGGAGTCTTTCCCAGCATCCACGGGAGGGAGGCAGGTGCTGCAGTCCTGTTATAATCTTGACTCCAAAAGGGTTTGTCAATATTCAAATTGTGCTGCCAGGAACTCTGGGTGGCCTGTCCCTCCTCCCACTGCCCTAGCAGCTTCTGGGTGGGTTAGGAAGGGAGGGAGAGCTCCACTTGGTGTTTGCCATCCCTGCCCCTTGGATGCCACAACTAACTCTGGCTCCTTGGCCAAAGTCCCATTCGGAGGCTGTTTCCTCCCTGCAAACTGCCCTCATACCCACCTTAAAGGGCTGTCCCAAGCATTAAGAGACTAGCATGTGTGGAAACCTTTGTCAATGTAATATGCTCATCTCCACTCCTTCCAGACCCTCCTCCTTCCCCGCAACCTCACTGTCCCTCTCCCACGCCCCCATCCTGTTCTCTCACTTGCCATAGGCACCTTTAACTCTCCCAAAGATCCTCCTCTTCCTCACCAACCCTTTAGGCTCAGAAACCCCTTCCTCCAGGTGACAACTACAGGTAGAAGTGGCCTTGCGAAGAGGAGAAAGAAGAGGAGGAGAGGGACTCAGAGATCCCAAAGGGACTCAGAAATCCCAAAATAGCCCTAAACTGCGGTGAGTTTAGGAGTTTGGGGAGAAGGAGGTGGCTCAAGAGACACAGCCCATCCCGAGCGGGGATTATGAGACTCGGGAGACCTGGTTCCCAGTCCGACTCTTCCGGACCCTGAGCTGCAGCCCTGACCTTGAGCAGGAGGGAGGGGGCGCTGAGAGCCCAAAGGGGCTCTGCGAAGAGGACTCGGGCGCTCGCAAGGCAGGCCCGCCCCCCGCAGTCCCGCTGGCCCGCCCCATTCCTCCTCTCTCCCTGGTCCCTGCCCTCTCCTCCCCAGTCACCTCCCTCTCCTCTCCCAGCCTCTCCAACTCCTCGTGGACTCCGCCCCTCCACCCAGTCCCCGCCCCCTCCCTCCCCCTCCCTCCATTCTGTCCCTCCTCCTGGACCTCTCCCCTTCCTCTCGGTCCCCTCCTGTTCTTCCCAGGCCCCGCCCCCTCCTCCCAGGTCTCCACCTCCTCCCGCGCCCCCACCCCCGCGCCTCTCGGTCCCCTCGCCCTCCTCATGGACCCCGCCTCCTCCTCCAGGGCACCCCCACCCCACCAGTGCCCGCCCCCCTGGACCCCTCCCCCTCGCCCCGGGCCGCTTCCTCCTCCCCTCGACCCCCGCCCCCTTCTCCTGCCCCTCCCGGGTCTCCTCCTCCTCCCCGGGTCCCCTCCCCCTCTTCCTGGGCGCCCCTCCTCCCGGGTCCCCTCCCCGACCCGCCCCTCTCCCGGTCCCCTCCCCTCTCCTGGTCCCCGCCCTCCTCCGGTCCCGCCCCCAGCCTCCTCCCCGCACTGCAGCGCGCGCCCCGGGTCGCGCGCCTCCCTCGCCGCGGTGCAGGCTGCTAGCTCAGCAAGTCTTGCGGTATAGACGCACCGGCCGAGTTGGGGGCCGGGGCGCAGCGGGACTCCGGGCCGGGAGCGGACGCCCCCTCGGCCGTCGCCTGCAGCCTGCAGTCCCTCACTTCGGAGACCCGGTCTCTCCTGGCTGGCCGCCCCGGTGAGTTGTACCACCGTCGTGGGAGACACCGACCTCCTCCAAAGTTTCTACTACTGAGCCGAGGGGTTTCGAGGAGGGGTCTGGCTCCCGGGGGTGCGTGGGGTCGGAAAACTTTGAGGCCAAGGGGGGCCGGGCGCCCGCACCGTCCTTCGGGGAGAGCTTGGACGCGACCAGATGAGGCTTCGTTTTGGGGAGCTGGACTCGAGCGGCGACGAGCCGGCGGCTCTGCGGGTTTGGGGAGGGAGGAGGGAGCAGGTTTCCGCGCTGGATCCCCCGGGACGAGCTGCAGAGCTGAGGGGCAGGCCGACATCCCCCGAGCCCTGAGGCTCGGTGCCCCCGCCCCTCTTCCCGCGTCTCGCCAGCAGCTGCCCGCTTGGTCTCCAACCGAGAATCTTTTGCCCCGCCTCAAGGCTTGGAGACCCCCGACCCCGCCGACGTAGCGGGGAGGGGGGAATCCTGGAGCTCCCGGAGGCAGAGACCCTGGTCCAGGGGGGCGGCGGGGAGACAAACTACGAGGATTAACTGGAAGTGAGGATCTGGAGGAACTGGGACAGGGACGCGAGGGGGACACCCTGCGCCTCTCTCCGAATCTCATGACTCAGCACACCTAGGACGTCCTGCTGCTGCTGCAGCCCTCCTCCGTCGCTGGGCCCCCAGACCCAGGAACTGGAGACAGCCCCGCCCGCGTTTGGGACTCTCATTTCCCTCTTCCTTTGGGGTCCCGCCTTCCCTGACTCTGTTCCCTCCCTGGCTCACAGCACAGGGTTGTTATTTTTTAACCAAGAGGATAGATAATTTTTCCTTTCTCCTTACCCCTTTTCATCCCCACATTCTACAGGTACCTCCAGGACACCCCCAGCCTGGGGTATTATAGGGGGCGCCGCCAAAGCCCAGCTCTCCCTCTGCAGCAACCTCCCCCATAGCGTGTGCTCGCTGTTTTCTCCTGTGGTGGCCGAGAGATAAAGGAGTCCAAGGCCAGAGGAGGAGGGGGGCCCAGGAGCGGGCACTGCAGTGGTGAGAGAGGGCTGCCCAGATGGGAGTGGGCTGGGTCAGAGGACAAGGAAGTCCTTAGCATCTGGGAGTTCCCATAAAGCAGGGGGGTGGGCTAGGATCTGACCTGGAGAGCAGGAGGGTGCCTCCCACCCCCCACTGCTGTCTTGAGGGGAGCCTCCCGCAAGTCATAGATGGTCCTCAACTCATCCATCCAAATCAGTACCTGGGCACTTCATCAGAGGGTGTGACCACGAGGAGCAGGGCTGCCCTAATCCTTCCCAGTCATTCCCCCTGCTTAGGTCTGAGTCCAGCCCCCACTGTTCTAGGCTGCTAGAAAAACATCTCTGCTACACCAGGGGGGGGGGCAAGGAGAAGAGCCATGCCCCCTCGCACACCTGCCCTGTGCCCCGAAAGCCTGGCCAGGGGTGCTGGTGGGAGGGACAGGGCAGCTCTGATGCAGTGGGACGTGCCTGGCGTCCTGGTGAGCAGAGGCCTGGCAGGCGCTGCAGGCTGCAGCCCATGTCAGGGCTCGGGGGTGAGTCAGCGCCAGGGGTCCTGGCCAGGCAGGCACACTGTGGCCTGGCCCAGAGAGCCTGGCCCCAGCCTGTCTCCTCTCCATGCTCCTGAGGAATGACCAGTGCTACCTGGATCCTCACCCTGGGCCTCTCTGCCCACCCCCCACTGCTGTCTTGAGGGCAAAGGCAGGCACTTTGGCCCAGCCATCCTCTTGGACTGATGCCTCTGGCGGGCCTGGCTTTTTCTAGGCACCTCTTGGGCTTGAGGCTCGCCTCTCCCCTCCCTGCTTTGTCCAAGGAAGAGCTGGGAGCTTCTGGAAAGCTGAAGGAGGGGGAGGCAGAGATTGGCACCCCACTTCTAGCCTCATGTAGACCTGGCCCTCCGTCCCCAGGACGAAGAGCCGACCACTCTGCTGTGAGTCAGTTTTCTTCCCGGTCCAGGACTTTTTAACAGGCAGCATTTTTTTTGGGGGGGGAAGGGATGTTATGCAAATATAATTTTTACTTTTTTCAGCTTTAGGGCCTGAAACCCACATATCAGGACCAGAAGTGTTTGTGAACGTTGTCCTCTCCCCCGAGAGGAGCTTGCCCCTGGCTTCATCTCAGGACTGACGTTGGCTTTATCCCTGGGCAAGGCCAGTACCTAGTTGCAGATGTGGCCAGCACAGGGAGATCACTTCTGAGCTGTGTCCTTGCTCTCCTGACCTTACGCTCCCTTTTACCCCAGGCAGCTTCCAAGCAGGTGCCACAGGGCTGGGGTTGGGGGGCTCTGGAGATGGCTCAGAAGCCCCTTCCCTGCCCTCTCTAAGCCTATAATCTCCAACCCCAGGCAAGTCTGACCGCAGGCCCTTCCTTTTCTACCTGGGCTTCATCCTTTCTCGGCTGGTCTCCCATCTTCCCCATGCAGCCCCTGCAGTCCTCTCAGCGAGAAGACAGAGGGGCAGCAGGCAGGCTGGAGCTGGGGCTCCATGGGCTGTGAGAGGGCCCGTTGCCCCTCCCTGGAAGCAGCATCCTTCTGGGTGGTCCAGGAGCAGATGAGGAGGAACTGTTTCTCCTGGCCTTGGGATTGGATAGTTGGACTTTCCTGATCTGGGTTCTAGTTGGAGCTGGTTTGCTTATTTAGAGCCACAACACAATACGGGGGTGCTCTTTCAGACCTGGACTCGTGGCCAGAGGGAGCCATAGTGGGTAGGGAGCATGAAGCATAGAGGCTGGGGGCCCTACTGGCCTGAATTCAAATCTCTCAGCCGCTAATTACAGAGTGTGTGATTTTTTTTGTCTTTTGCCATTTTCTTGGGCCGCTCTCGCGGCATATGGAGGTTCCCAGGCTAGGGGTCGAATCGGAGCTGTAGCCGCTAGCCTACACCAGAGCCACAGCAACGCTGGATCCGAGCCGCGTCTGCAACCTACACCACAGCTCACGGCAATGCCGGATCATTAACCCACTGAGCAAGGGCGGGGATCGAACCCGCAACCTCATGGTTCCTAGTCAGATTCGTTAACCACTGCGCCACGACGGGAACTCCAGAGTGTGTGATTTTATTAATTCAACAAGTGCCTATCGGCGAGCCCTACTCTGTGCAAGTTCTAGTCACTGTGGATACTGTGGTGAACACAGCAGAAAATATCCCTGCCGTTTTGGATTTTGTGTTCCGGAGGTGGGGCGGGAGGGAGGTTGCTTAGGTGCTCTGAGCATCAGGTTCCACATCATTCAGCTGTTAAGTTTTTGAGAGTCTGCTATGTGCCGGGGCAGTGCTAGGCCGTGGAGATTCAGTGGGAACAAAACAGGCTGGGTTCCTGCCTTCATGGCGTTTATCATCTGGTAAATTACACAGTTCGACAAATAATTACATAAATAATGAATCCCAACTGTGACAAGTGCTAAGAAAGCATTCAGGATGCTTTGAGAGCATGGAATGGGGTAACCTGACCAGGTCTGGTGAGTTTCATCTGTAAAACAGAGTAATAGCATCTGTCCCACCGGGTACCAAGCATTCAGTGGCTGGCAGTGATTAACATGTCCCCTGGACAGATTCAGTTCTGAATTCTCTTCGTGAAAACCATCACATGGACAACAAGTTGACGTTCCTCATCCACACGATCAGAGGAGCTGGGGTGGACTCTGCCCCTGCCCCTGCCCCCGCTGAGCACAAAGCCTGTGCTTGAGGGATGACAGGTCACAGAGGCTTGTGTGGTGTGGGGACTATAGCCAGATGGCCTGGGTTCCTTGGGCTTTGCCTCTCGCTCTGACGGTGGGCAAGTTGATCAGACTCTGTTTCTCAGCCTCCCCATCTGTAGAATGGGAAGAACACGTCCATCTGTGACAAGGTGCTTTAATTCATGAAATAAATCCTGTAACATGCACACAAGGTGAGGGCCGTGGAGGCATTTCCATCATTATGTTGCCTCCTGGCGACAGACTGGACTCTTTCTTGAGGTCCCCAGCTGGAGGGAGCACCCCTCCTCCCCTGTTAGTCTTAAAAACGCAAGGGAGGGGAGTTCCTGTCATGGCTCAGTGGTTAGTGAACCCGACTGGTAAACATGAGGACGTGGGTTCGATCCCTGGCCTTGCTTAGTGGGTTAAGGATCTGGTGTTGCCGTGAGCTGTGGTCTAGCTCGCAGATGTGGCTCAGATCCCATGTTGCTGTGGCTGTGGTGTCGGCTGGAGGCTACAGCTGAGATTTGACCCCTAGCCTGGGAATCTCCATGTGCCGTGGGTACAGCCCTAAAAAGACAAAAGACAAAAAATAAATAAATAAAATAAGTGAATAAATAAATAAAACTCCTGGGAGGAAGCTGGCCTGACCTCCTTGGGGGCTATTCCCAGGTTTCGTCTCTCTGACCTCCAGGAAGCTCTTCCATCTACCCAGCTGTCTTGCCAGAACTTAATTTCGGGGAAGGATTTGTCCCAGCAAGTCTCTGTTTTCATTCTTGGAACCGAGAGTTCAGGGCAGCGGCCAGAGCAGGGGGTAAATGTGGACGTAAGCCTAGAGGGTCATTGGAGTTCCCGTTGTGGCTCAGTGGTTAATGAATCCGACTAGGAACCATGAGGTTGTGGGTTCGATCCCTGGCCTTGCTCAGTGGGTTAAGGATCCAGCGTTGCCATGAGCTGTGGTGTAGGTTGCAGATGTGGCTCGGATCCCGCATTGCTATGGCTCTGGCATAGGCTTGGCAGCTACAGCTCCGATTCGACTCCTAGCCTGGGAACCTCCATGTGCCGCAGGTGCTGCCCTAGAAAAGACAAATAAATAAATAAATAAAGCCTAGATGGTCATTGTGAGTCTGGACCGTGGGGAGCCCCTGGCTGCCAGCGTGGTCCCTGAAGACATCTGAACTTCAGCGGGGGATCCAGAGTTCCACACCCAGGATGCCTCAAGTGGATCCTAGGAGCTTCTTCCTGACACCAGAGCCCCCGCCTGTCTGGCCAGGAGCTCACAGGACTGACTGCTAGGGCAGGAATTTCAGATGTAAGGCCCCTCCCAGACCTGGCCACTGAAGCAAGTAGATCTGAGGTTCTGGGACATGAGGCCCACTGAACCTCAGAGGGTTTAGTGCTCCAAGCAGCCCCCGAACTGGGGGTCGGGCGAGAGAAGAGGGGGAGTCACACTCTTGTGACATCAGGAGAGGGGGTCTCTGCTGCTCTGGTGTGTCTGGCTCCTCTCCTCCCTCGGATGGCCCCTCATGATGAAGATGAAGCTCTTGCATCTCTCAGAACAGCCCTGTCTCATTCTGCCGTGAGGGGGTAACAGCCCAGAGAAGTTATGTGACTCATTCAAGCTCTCGCAGCACGAGGGGCAGGCACCCTGGAGCTCTCCGGGCTCCTGCCCCTTCTCCCAGCTCTGCCTGTGGAGCCCTCGGCTGAACTCGGGCACCGATCCTCAGGGATGGGGCTGTTCGTTCACCCCGCAGGAGACTGGCGATCACAATCAGGCAGCAGACTTGTACAAAATTAGGCAGAGGTCCCTTGGTGAAATGGAGCTGGCCTCTGTCCCTGGCACGGGGCTACTGTGGGGCTTGCCCAGGGCTTTGGCAGCCTCAGGAGCTGCTGCCCTGAAGGGGGCAGGGGCTGCCATGGTGGGTGTGTCAGAGTGGGTGATGCTCCCCGCCCCCCGCAGCAGCCTCGTCTGGGCAGGATGCTGATGTCCTTGGCACCAGGAGCCTCCACAAGGTCCCAATTCGCTAGTTACAGGCCTCTTCTGATGCCCGGCAGCAGGAAATAGGCCCGTGTACATGTGTGTGTACACGTCTGTGTGCCACAGGTGTGTGCATGCGTGTTGGGGGGCCGTGGCGACCGGGTGGAGGGGGCTCCTTGCAAAGCAGTGGGAAATGGAATCTAGCTGGTGTCTGACCGCTTCTCTTTGGTGTCCAGGCTTGAGAAATTGGGGTCCTTCTGGGACATGCAGCCCCGCTCCCGGCCTGGCCTGTGGGGGTGGCTGGAGCCCAGCCATAGGCTCCAACTTGGCCTCTTTCTTCCGTTCCTAGTGTAGACGGACTAAGACCGGTTCCCAAATGGGAACCTCAGAATAGCCTCCTCTGTCGGCCTGGGAGCAGCCCCAGACAGGGCTCCCCCAAGCCCAGTGCAGGTCTCTGTGGCTGGCGTGCATCTGGTGTCTGGGCACAGATGGTCGGTCCCCCAGATGCTACCAACCCAGGATGGTGCCTGCCAGGACCAGGTTTCCTGCAGACGGTGGCACCCTCTTCACACCCTCCATCTCCTTGGCAAAGAAGCTGGGAAGTCTGAGTCTCCCATCGCAGGGCAGCCTGGGTTCAGGGAAGGATGGTGGCCAGTGGCTGGCAGGGGGTCAAGGGAGGCTCCCCGAGGCATTTGAGGGGACCAGGCGCCTCTGAATGGGACAGGGAGAGTCCTGGCAGGGCTTCCTGTAATTGGGCTGATGCAGTGGCTCTGGAATTTAGCAATTAGGGAGTATTGCAATTAGAGCATAATTCACCCATTCCACGCATTTGATGTCGAGTGCAGTAGCTGTGACTCCAAGCCTGGCCCCAGAGAAGTAGAGAATTAGAAATGAAAGAATGATGGGACCAAGGGGGTCTGAGGCTGGGGTGGGGGTGGGGGTGTGTGCCAGAGGGACCTTGCCCTTGCCACACACAGGCCTTCTCCAGGCTCTTTAGCTCAGGTAGGGATTGGAGGCAGTTGCTTGGAGGGGCTGGGGGCCGATGGCAGAGGCCTGGGTGGGCAAGGTAGGGGGAGACGGCCCTGCTCCCGGCTCCCTGCTCAGCTGCGCTGGAGGTGGGGGTGACAGTGTGAGGGACAGGATGCAGCCTTGATGTCCACCTCTTAGCCCTCCTTTCTTTCTCCTCTGCCCCCTCCTCACGGCCACTCCCATGCTCAGTTTCCTCTGATGCACAGGAGGCAGGCGAGGGGGGCAGTGTAGCCTGACACCCATGGGTGGTACCCGTCCAACCCGTTCCGGAGCAGAAGTGGCTTCCCTGAGGTCCACCGGTGCCCCAGAGCTGCAGGACCCTCCCCAAGGATGCCTGTCCCGAGGGCGAGGGCGGAAGGTTTGCTGGGAGGTCTCCTCCTCACCTCTGGTCCAGCTGGTCTGAATTCATCGGCCCTTGTCAGCACGTCCTTCTGGGGGAAGCACCCGAGGAAACGGCTTTCCTGCTGTTTGCAGGAAGGAAGCTCTGGTGACCTCACCTCCCTCTGCTGCTCCTTGACCACACGTCCCCCGCCCAGAGCTCAGGAGAAGCCAGCGCACCATCCTGAGTCTCTGGCCTCCATGGGGCTGCCTGGCTCCCCCTCACTGTCAGCCGTGGTCCCTTGTGTGCCACTGACATGGGTGCCAGTCGCAGGCCCAGAGACGGGGTTGGAGGTTGGGTGCCAGCTCCTTGGGTTCCCTGCTCCCTCCAGAGGGAGCAGTGCCAGAAAGCTGAACAGGAACTAGGGGATGAGTGCTCAGGAGACACCAGGCCAACATCCAGGCACACGGCTAGGTGCCAAGGAGAGGTGCGGCTGGGACCGCGTGACCAGGAAGCATGGGGTTAGCTGTTGCGAGGGGCAAGGCTCCCTCTCCCAGTTTGATTCTCTTGTGAGAAGGAAAGGGCATCACTTTAAAGAGGCTGCCCTGGGAGTTCCCGTTGTGGCTCAGTGGTTAGCGAATCCGACTAGGAACATGAGGTTGCAGGTTCGATCCCTGGCCTCGCTCAGTGGGTTAAGGGTCTGGCGTTGCCGTGAGCTGTGGTGTAGGTCACAGACGCGGCTCAGATCCCGAGTTGCTGTGGTTCTGGTGTATGCCAGTGGCTACAGGTCTGATTCGACCCCTAGCCTGGGAACCTCTATATGCCGCGGGAGCAGCCCAAGAAATGGCAAAAAGATAAAAAGCCAAACCAAGACCAAACCAAACCAAACCAAAACAAACAAGACTGCCCTGGTTCTACATCAGTCTGGCATTGCAGGAGGCAAAGGGCAAGGCGCAGCCAAGAAATTGGATTAGCTCTTTGATGCCGGACCTGGTGCTGCTGGGCTACTGCAGGAGGTGGGGGTGGGGCAGCCTGCGGTTGGCCAGGGAGGCCCTGGCCCCCACCCCAAGCAGGGGTGCCCAGGGGTGACAGAGCCAGGTTCTCACCACTACAGAGGCTGGGAGAGCCCTCAGCTCCCACCCCACCCCATGTAGATGATGAGCGTGGGGAGGGGGGCAACAGGATGGCAGAGAGAAGGTGCCCCATCCTGGGTCTGTTCCCTATGGTGGCATCACTGAGATGGCACATGTGCAGCAGGAGTGGAATGGCCACGCGTGAACTGCAGTGGCCACTTCCTGCCTGTGTCCCTGAGGAAGTCCCTCATGCTATCTGAGCACCAGGCTCGCATCCTAAGTGGAGACAGTGACACACAGGGACTCAGCCCAGGTGACATGCAAGGCCCTGGGACAGCAGTTCTCAGGGTGGTGCACGGACCCCGTGGCCCCTAGGAATTTTCCGGGGGGATCCATGAGGCCAGACTGGCTTCAGGATAATTGCGAGGTTCTTCAGCCTTCCCACTGTGGGTAGTGAGGGCACACAGGCCGGCTGGGCGGGCCCCAGGCTGCCCTGGCCCCTGCTCCCTCCAACACAGCCTGCAGAATAGATCAATGCCAGTTTCACTTCAGGATTTCTTTGATGAAGTAGTGAAGGTTAGAGATGCTATTAAACCCAGACTTCTGGTGCACTTCCTCCTAATAGTCTCTGTGATGAAACAAGAATCACACACAAAGCACTTCGGTTTTGGAGCTTGTGTGTCTCATTCCATTTACAGATGAAAACAGTGAGTCTAAGGTGAAGTCAGTGTCCCCAGGGTCACTCTGCTGGTGGGTGGCTGAACCAGCATCCCAGGCTGCTTGCTGCAGAGGGGACTGGACTGGACCACTGCCCAGGGTCTGTGGACAAACTCCTGGCACAGGCTGGGGTCCAGGGCTCTGTGTGCGCTGATCCAGCTGCTGGAGCGAGGGTGCTTGTCTTGTCCACACAGCCTGGGGTGGGAGAACCCATGTGCCAGCCCCTGGGGGAGTAGAACCTCGCCAAGGGGGCCTAACTGTGTCCCTCTACCTGTTGGTGGGACCTGAGGCTCCTGTTAAGCCAGCCGAGAGCCAGCCACTGAGAGGTAGAATCAGTCCTTGACCTCTGCCAGTGAGGCAGCCTCGTCCGGTCCTCCTGCCGGGCCGAGGGCCCATCTCCTTTCACCATGCACCTTCCCATCTCCTGCCCGCCAAGCTGGGGGTCAAGGACACAGTCCAGTGACTGCAGAGAGGCCTAGAGATGGAGCAGAGCAATGGCCCGTGTCTGCCTGGACAGCCGCCTGTTTGAGAATTAGCGCCTGGTCTGTAGGGCAGGAGGCAACTGTGCTTCTCAGAGGAGGAGCCCGAGGCCTTGGCGTCTCTTCCGTGGCCTTTGTGGCTCCAGCACTGAGAGATGGTGGTGGATTCATCCTGGGAAGGTGCAGGAAGGGGCGCCTGGGGCGGGGACAGGTGTCTGCATGCGTCCTGCTCTTGGCAGCCACGCAGGTTGGGTGAACGCCCTGCTGCGGGGCTGCTTCCCGGCTCAGCTGTCCTGTGCTGCCCCCTGCGGTCCAGGGCCGGGGAGAGCCCGAGACCTCCGGGTGAGGGGTCACTGGGGCAGTCTGTCCTTTTCCTGGGGGGTGCCGCCACCCCGGATGCCATCCTGCGGGGTCTTCCAGCTGTGGTGGGAACTCTGCTCTCCAGGACTCCCTGAGGGTTCCCCCTCTTTGGCTTGTCCTCTGTCCCAAGAGGGGACTGCAGGGGCCTGGGCTGGGCACTGGTGGGTGGGTGAGGCTCAGAGGACGGCGGGCCTCCCCAGGACAGCTCAGACCCCTGACTTCCAGCTCTGGCCCAGACAGAGCCCAGCCGCCTCTGCCCTGATCAGGCACTTCCTTCCTGTTGGGCTCGCGACACCTCTGGGCACTTGGGCCAGAGTAGGGAAGGGCCAGGACCTCACACAGACACACGCACATCTGCCCCCCACACCCCCACCACACACACCCTGATGGCAGTTTTGCACAGACACACACACCCCCGCCACACACACTGTTGGCAGCTGGCCCACGGGCACTGGTTCTTCTCTCTCACATTCCTTGGAAATTGAGAGTGAAATTGAACCTGAGGCCTTTTTTTTCCAGATTACAGCTCTTTCTGGAGGGGTTGCTCAGGGACTGTGCTGCTCAGAAGCTGGGCCTTGGTGGGAAGGCAAGTGACAGTATGTCTGGGTCAGGACCCGGGGGAGAGAAGGAAAGGGGGCGTAGACTCAGTAAATCCTTTCAGCAACATGAGGGTCTCCCCTGAAGCAGGTGCCTCTTCAGATACAGCCCATAGTGTCAGGAACCCTTTCTGTGATGGAATCCTGCAGAGAAGAAAGGTCACAGTGCCTCCTGTTCTCTGCTTACAGTAGCATTGGAGCCAACAGAGAAGCCAGGACCCCGGCCTCCCAGCCTCTCACCTGTGTGTCCCTGGCCTGGGTCCCCCCCTCCCGCCTCTGGCCCCCGCCCGGTCACTCCTGCAGAAGTGTCCACCACAAGCAGGCACTCTCTTGGGACAGAGCTGACCAGTCCTGGCCCTCAGGGAGTCTGAGGAAGCAGGACAGTATACAAAAGATGGTTACGTGACTACAGTGATGAGAAGTGGCGCGAAGGAAAAAGTGCCCAGCATCTGGGGTTTACGAGGGGGTGCCCAGCAGGTGCGGGGGGAGGGGGGCGGGCCCAGCCCTGACTCACAGGCTCTGGAAGAGCCTTTCCCTGGGACGTGAAGTCGGTTTGGTGTGTTGGGGCCGCGGGTGCACCCGTGTGGCACACAGCCTGCGCTGTGGGGGCCGTGGGAAGCGTGTTGAGTTGGGGCCAGGGTCTGGATGGTAGGGAACGCGGTGTCTGCTGTGCCTCCAGTTCCCCAGGTGGCCCTGAGCTGGTCCCTTTCCCTCTTTGTAGCTCTTCCTTCCTCTGCAACATTTTACAGAGATTGGACTAGAAAATCCTGCTGTCCCTTCTCAGAGTTCTAGAGAAACCTGAGTTTTTTTCAAAGGCCAAACTATGGTTCTTCCCCTGGAGGCTGAGGTAGGGACTCAGGGACAGGGCTGAGAAGGCTCCTCGGCCCTCACTCCAGAGAGCAGGGGGATGGAAGACAGGCCCAGAGCCAGCGGTGTCACCAGTGGGGGTGGGTGTGTGCCGGCGTGTCCCCTGTGTGGCTGGGATCGGGCATAGGGACACGACAGTAGGCGGCTGGCATTGCCCTGAGGGCAGGGCTGGAGCAATGGCCGAGAGCTGAAGCACACAGGGCTTGGGGCAGATGTTAGGCAGCACTTTCTTGCTTGTTGCACAGACATCTGGCAGGTGATCAAAGGGGTGAAGAGAGGGTGTCAGAGAGACATTCCAGAAAAGCAGAGAAAGAGCTTTTCAGAGTGTTTGTGTGCATGACCTTCCAAGGTCTCCCCCCAGACAAGTCCATGGATCGCTCCTCACGTTGCCACTGATGTCAGCGCCGTCTGGATGGCTCTGAGGGGAAATGTCGGTCCTCTTGGAAATGAGTTTTTGAGCATAAACTATCCCCAGTTCACGTCTCTTGATGACACGTGTGGCTAGCTGTGCAGTTGTCACATTCAATCAGACGGACCCAATCACACCTTTGCTCTCTTGTCCTGCTGTAATAGAAGGACGGCTCTTCATTACTGGTGATGTGATGGCTGGGGAAGCTGGGCTTGGGGGTTAAGGGAGGTCAGGGTGTTTCATGTTTCAGACCCAGAAACCAGGGCGGGAGATGGGCTCCTCCAGGCTGTTGGGATTGCACAGCCCACGTGGCCTCTCCTCAGGGGACCCTGGAGCAGTGTCCTGTCTGGAAATGGGGGTGGATGAGATGCCCTCTCTTGGGGGGCAGTTTGTGTCCTTGGATTTCCTGTTGTTGTTACCCATGGCTGCAGCTCCGTGTGTATGTGGGTGAGGGGTCCAATGAAACCCTACATCCTGGGAGTTTCTGGGTTCCTTCCCTCAGTGGTAATGAACCCGACTAATATTCATGAGGATGCAGGTTCAATCCCTGGCCTCGCTCAATGGGTTAAGGATCCGGCGTTGCCGTGAGCTGTGGTGTAGGTCACAGACACCGCTCGGATCCCACGTTTTTGTGGCTGTGGTGTAGGCTGGCAGCTCCAGCTCCGATGTGACCCTTAGCCTGGGAATTTTCATATGCCATGGGTGTGGCCCTAAAAAAGACCAAAAAAAAAAAAAAAGACAACTGTTTCCTGCTTCCTGTGAGGGAGGCTCTCTACATCTTTAAAAATGACTCACAATGTCAGAAAGGCAATAGGATTAACCTAAGGCGTGAAGTATTTTAGGTGGATGCAGGAGGAATTTCTGAATAATAAATGTGGTTAGACTCTGTGACAGAAGACCGAGCAGGTGGTGAGACCTCCTTCCAAGACAAAGAGAGTCTGGGCCAGGGTCGGCTTAAGAAAGGGTGGACTGACGGTCACGTCCGCCTCCATCTCAGGGTCAGTGTGGGTGTGGCTATAGACATGCAGAGAGCCAGTGTCATGGCTC
This sequence comes from Phacochoerus africanus, assembly GCF_016906955.1. Classification (NCBI taxonomy): domain Eukaryota; kingdom Metazoa; phylum Chordata; class Mammalia; order Artiodactyla; family Suidae; genus Phacochoerus; species Phacochoerus africanus. Next base: position 30,231,057 of record NC_062555.1, on the reverse strand, counting down.
CCTGTGTCCAATGAGTGCATCGCAGTGGGGCAGGAGCGGGGGAAGAATAACGCTGGGCAAAGCCCCTCCTTCATCAGTGCTGTGATGTTATCTTGGGGGTAGGGGACGGTGTGTGTATGTGTGTGTGTGTGTGGACTCAGGTTTGAGAGGCTTCAGTTACAAGAGTGAAACCTGCAAGATGACATGCAGGTATCTCACCACCTGGGCTGCCCACTTAAATCCAGGCGCTGTGCATCTCCTGCTAAGATAGCCCTTGGAATTCCCTTCATGGCTCAGTGGTTAATGAATCCAACTAGGAACCATGAGGTTGCGGGTTCAGTCCCTGGCCTTGCTCAGTGGGTTAAGGATCCGGCGTTGCCGTGAGCTGTGGTGTAGGTTGCAGACATGGCTTGGATCCTGCGTTGCTGTGGCTCTGGCATAGGCCGGAGGCTACAGCTCCGATTTGACCCCTAGCCCCATATGCCATGGGTGCGGCCCTAGAAAAGGCAAAGAGGGAAAAAAATAAATAAATGAAATGAATAAATAAATAAAATTGCCCTTTTGTGTGTGATCCCCTGACATACGCTGAACATTTGCCCTGCAACCTGCCATCATCATCAACCTCAATATTGAAGGGACAGTAGAGAGCCAGGTCTGTGAGGAATGTGACTTCTTGTTTTTTTTCAGCAGAGACTCCAGTCTGGGACTCAGGATAGACTTTTTTGCAACCTGATGTTCCCAGGGAATCTCAGGGTTCATGCCAGAAATACATAAAGTTAATCTGAGGTTCCTTTGCTAATACAAAGAAGCAATGGGCAATGCATTAGTGTTTTGACACCCCGGCCCCCACTAGACTCCAAGGACCCACAGAAGGGTCTCAATCATGGCTTTGGACTTTGGAGCTGTGACCTTGAAAGATCCTGATACCCGACCTCCAGCCTCTTGTAGGACTCTTCAGAATCCCCCCACCACATCTTTGAAAGGGACTCCTGTTATCCAGGTAGCCTCCACATTTCTCTTGCCTGTCCTTCCTAGTGAATTCCTTCTTAGAAAGTTTCACCTTGGAAAGCATGGGGCTGACCATATCAATCCTGTTTTCTCACTCTTAGCTTCTCTGAAAGGACCATATCTCAGCATCTTAGATCAAGTGGCCACGCCCAGTTCAGGTGATGAGGGGTTGGGATGGCGCACTTCCCCTTTCCCATGTTCAAGGATGTCTGCCTTTTATCCCCCCACTTTGTGCAAAGTGAATCCCCACAGCGCCCACTGCGGATGCCCAGTGACAGATGCTCGGGCCCCACGGGGCTGAGAAATGCAAACCACGCTGTGGGAGGTGGTTCAGCACCATGGACAGAGCCCCACAAAGCACCCACTGCCATGCCCAGAGACAGATGCCCAGGCCCAAAAGGGTGGACAAATGCAAACCACGCTGTGGGTGGCAGTTCAGCACCACGGACAGAGCCCATGCTCTGCTGCAGAGGGAGGGTTGGGGCAGCGCACAGGGGCAAGGGTGAAGGGAAACTGGTGTTGTGGCTACTATTTCCTCCCTTTGAGACTGTGGCCAAGCCGCCTTCTCTCCCTGGGTCCCACTTTTTACAATAAAATGGGGTGTGGGGATGGATTCCAAGGGCCTCTGCCTGAGCCATGGTATCCCTGTCACCTTGACCAGGAGACCTCTGAGAGAAGTTTGACCTGCATGGCCTCTGTTGGGGGCACTTGGCTTGTGGATGGAAGGGTTACACAGCCCAAGGTCCTGGAATCTGGCTGTGGTCTCCAGAGCCGGTGACTTGCATCTCTCTCCTGCTTGTTAACATGTTATTATCCCACTCCTCTCAGGTGGAGTCCAGCCTGGGTCGGTGGGAGGGGTGGGCTTCTGTTGTCCTGTGGGGCCTCCCTGGAGGGGAGTGAGTGACACGGGGATTCGAGATTGGGGGGTCAGAGTCGTGTGAGATGAGTGAGGCCCCTCCCTCAGCAGCAGCAGCAGTGGGGGGGAGCCGGCAGTTGCAGGAGGAGGCATGGCTGGGTGGGAGGGATGGGACCAGATGCTGGGGAAGATGGGCAGAGCTTCGAGGGGCCTGCTGGGGCCACACTGGCTTTGTACCCTCTTGATTCATCTGAGCAGGGTCATTTCTCTGCTCCCAGAGCTCGGGATACCCTGCGGCGGAGGAGGGGGGAGAATTGCTTCTCCCTCTGTTCCTTCTCTTTCCATCCTCCCCCCACCTACAGCAACTCCTAGGCTACCTTGTGTCTCCAAAACTGATGACTCACACCCACCTTGTGTCCCTGTCCAGGGCACTTGCCTGGGGCAGAAGGGGTGGAGGTCAGCCCTTGAGTCACGAGAGGCAGCCTGGGCTCCCCCCTCCTTGTGGGGTTGCTAAGACCCTCCAGGACATACCTAACAGAAGGGAAGATCCAGGCAGTATGCAGGCTTCCTGCTGTCTCCCCTCCACTTCCACTCGGAGCTGTCAGGTACCTGCCCGATGTCCTGCTGCCCAGGACCCCTCCCCAGGGGCCGGCTCACCTCCTCCACCCTCCAGGCTGCTGGGGTGTATTTCAGGTCATGTGTCTCTGTCCACTCATCACACAGGTGGTTCCCTGCCTTCCTCCCCAGTATGCAGAGCTGGTCCCAGGCGTAGAGAAGAGAAGGGGGACGGAGAGGTGAGGCAGACCCTGGGTTAGGCAAGCTGCTGCCGGCACATATATCTACAGTGTTCTTGGTGGTGGGGAGGCTGGGGGCGTAAACTTTAGCACCAGGAGTACTCATTGCCAAGGTTCCATCCTGAAAAGCACTGCCAAAGAAGGAGGTGGTTCTGGAGTACAGGGCACCTGAGGGTCCCCATCTCTCTCCAGTGAGCTCCGAGCTCTTTCTTTCTTTCTTTCTTTCTTTCTTTCTTTCTTTCTTTCTTTCTTTCTTTTTTTTTAAGGTTGTACCTGCAGCATATGGAGGTTCCCAGGCAAGGGCTCGAATCAGAGCTACAGCTGCTGGCCTACACCACAGCCACAGCAACACAGGATCCGAGTCGCATCTGTGACCTACAAGGCTCACCCCAATGCCAGATCCTTAACCCACTGAGTGAGGCCAGGGATCGAACCCACAACCTCATGGTTCCTGGTTGGATTTGTTTCCGCTGCGCCACGATGACAACTCCCCAGGCTCTGGTCTTAAAGAGAACTGGACACAGTGAACATCAGTGCCAAGAAGATGAGTTGTGACCCCCTCTTAGGAAGAGGGGCAGCAAGGACTGTGTTGGGTGTAAACCAGGTTCCCTCTTGGCCCCCGACCCTTGGAAGATGCTGAGTAAATGTTCCTTGGATGAGTGCGGAAGGAGGGGCCTTGTCTGTGGGTGGACTCAGCAGTTGTGGCTGGAGGGACCCTAGGTCCTGAGGGCCATTCTTCTTTGCCGATGAGAATCTGTGACTCTGTGATGTCTTTTTAGAAAAGGAGACGTTCAGGATGGGCTGGGGCTGGGCTGGCAGTGGGCATCTTCACAGGGCCACAGGGCCCGGGTTCCCTTGCCCAGCCGCCTCTGCCGACAGACATGCCTGTTGACTTGATAAAGAGAGTGGGTCTGTTTCTCAGTTCGGGAAACTCTTGTTGGAGACTTCTGGGTCCTGGCCTCTGCTTGGCTTGTGCCCTGCTGGCCATCTGTTCAGTGGGGTGGTGTCCATCTGCCTGCCATGTACAGTTTCCAGAGGGGGTGATAGTGGGACCCCGGGTGGGTGGGGAGATGATTGGCTGTCTTCAGGGGGAGTGAGTGGAAGGAGGGTGGGTGTGGGTCCCTGCTCCAGCTGCTCCCCTGCTGCGTCTCTGGCTCTGGCCTCATGGGGATGAATAATTGATGGTGACTAATGGATCGTGGCTCCCGTGTGAAATATTCAGCAGGGACTGTGCAGGTTTGTGTGATCAGATGTTCCATGCTGCCCTCCTGGTAGGCGTGGGATTCCTGGGTTTCCCTAACTCTCAGCACCATGGGGTGGAGGGTGTTCCCCAGAGAGAAGGGGGTTTTGTGCAAGAGGGGGTGGGCAGACTTCTTGGGGTAAACCTTCCAGGGGAGGGGGCAGGGCCCATAGGTTTTCATTCTGGGACTGGAATTCCTGCTTTGCGGGGTGTCTGGACTGCCCAACACATGGATGCTGGTGAGCTACCAGGAGGGCTGGCTCTGAGAAGGGCTAGTAGTGTGCTGATGGTGGACAGAGGATGGGGGCAAACCCCCCTCTCCCGCAGTGTTCCCTGCCCCCTGGGTACTTAACCCCGCAGAAAGGCTCGATTGAGCAGCTGAGAAAGGACACAGAGGGTCGTACAGCTGGTGGCTTGGAAATGATGTCATTGGGATCCCAGGATAGAATTACAGCCCGGAGCAGCCCGTGGAGCAGCTCTTGTGCTGAGAAGGTGGCTGGTCCCCAGGGAGGGAGGGAGGATGGGAACGTGTGTGTGTGTGTGTGTGTGTGTGTGTGTGTGTGTGTGTGTGTCTGGGTAGTGTCTGGGTAGTGTCTGCTGGTTTTTCCTTGCCTAAGTGAGGTGGTGTGCTCCAGGTATGTGCTTGGGGCGTGCGCCAAGCTCCCCTTCATCCCCTGCCCTGCCTCCAGATCAGCTCTCCAGGGTGGAGAGCGTATCAGAGCCCGTGCGCTGAGCCCCTGTCCCCACAGTTCATTCAGTGAGGCTGGCGCCTTGGAGCTGCTCCCGTGAGCATTTAACCTTCCACAGACTTGCAGGGCACAACTAGGGCCCACACGTCCTGACTGTGGGTTTGACCTTCCCTCTGCCACGCTGTCGTTGTTCTCCCGTCACCACCTGGCGGGGGAGGGGGGAGGGCACCTGAGGACACTGCTTCCAGCACAAACAGCCTAACTCAGCCCACACTCACCAGCTCTGAAAACCCGAGAGAGACGGGCTGGTGCCTCTGACCATTAGCTTCCACATCTTACGAGTGCCCCTTCCGTCGTCGCCCCATGCCCTCCCGATGCAGCCGCTGGGCCTGCAGTTCTCCCTCATGCAATGTTGTGGCCTCGGGAGGCCATGAGCAATGCTTCCTAAATGCAGCAGACAGTGTGGTGAGGGATTTGGGGGCAGCACCAGGTCCCTGGCTCCCGCACCTTCCTCTCCAGCTTGACCCGCATCTGTGCTCTGGTCGGGGTGCTGCTGTCCAGGAGGCCAACACGAGCCTTGCAGGACTGTCCCCTGCTTGTGCCCGTGCCCCCACCTGGGGTGGGCAGAGGGTCATCCTCGAAGGGCTTTCCCCTCTGGTGCCAGGATGGAGAAGGAGGGCGAGGCAGTGCATCAGCCCACTTTACAGATGGGGAAACCGAGACCCACAGCAGCGTGGCCAGAGTTCACGTTGCAGGTGGGAGGGAGGACGTTCATTTGGTGTTTGGCCTGAAGTCCAGCCCCTGAGTCTCTGTCCTCCCAGCTTCTGCTGCGGGCCTGGGGGCACCTGGCTGACTGGTTGTGCCCAGAGCACTGTCCCCCTCCCTCGGGCCCTCAGGGTTGCGATGGCTGAAAAGATGGTTCTTCTTAGTTCAGCCTCAGTTCTGTGAAGGACTTGCAGGTAGGAAGCTGGGAAGGGGGTGGGGGGAGAAGGAGAGTCTCAGGTTCCCAAAGGGGGAAATTATTGGTGGGGGGCGGTGTCTGTTCTTTATAAAGGAGCAAACCAGGTTGTTTCTCAAGGACGAGCCCTCCCTTTCTGACCACTTGCGCAGAGGCGTCACCACCCACAGGCCAGTGTCCAGCGTCCGGCCAGGGGAGGTCTCTTCTCTGTCCATCAGTCACTCTGCCACCAGCCCAGCTGAAGGTCTACCATACACCCAGCAGGGGCCAGGCTTTGGGGTCCTCTCTGCCCCGGACAGGAGATGGAGATGGAGGAAGTGATGCTTGGGGCGTCGATACCCTGTTGGAATTTGAGAAGAGGGAGGAGGTAAGGGCTGTTGGTGGGGCCTGGGACCTTCTCGAGGACACACAGGGTCCTTGGGAGCCTCACTCATTCACATAGCAAGTGTGTTGCTGAGGACTCCGCAAAGGCCGGCGCTCTGCCAGGTACGGGGCTGTGAAGGTGACACAAGCCGTGCCCTCCAAGAGCTCACAGTCCAAGCACACCAGCAGTGATTTCAGCTCAAGAGGCTGTGTTGAGATAAATGTATGGCGTATAGCTGTGAAGGGTGGGAGCTGGCAGCTCTGCTGAGGGCATCAGGAGAGCTGGCGCTTTCCGGATGGATGGAGGGATTCACAGAACAAGGGCTTGGAGGGGCTTGAGGGGCTGCAGAGGAGAGCAGCAGTGTGGCGGGGGCTTGAGATGCAGGCTGGCAAGGGCAGGCGGGGCCGTGTATGTGCATATGTGCATGGGTAAGCGTTGCGCGTGTGTGCAGTGTGCATGGGTGTGTGCATGGGTGTGGGGTGTACATGAGTGTGCAGAAGAAGGGTGGGGACCATGTGGGGTTCCTCGTCCTGCCAGGCTGTGGAGAGTGGCCTGGGGGTATAAGGGGTGACGGCTAGGGCCGGGTGCTTAGGGCGGTGGCCCTAGAGCTGATGGGTGGTGGGAACCGATTGGAGCAGGGTGGCCTTTGCCTGCCCAGGCCCAGCAGAGTTATCCGGGAATGGGCTTCGGGATTTCTTGTCCTTGGCCACGTGGACCTGGGAGTGGGGAGCTCCTGCCCCAGACCGTGCCCCCTCTTTCTTGGACCATTGGAGATCCAGCCAGCAGGACTCCACCTTCAAGGAGAAAGAAGCTGTCTGTTTTCCTTGGGAGCCTGTCAGCCTGAGGTTAGGATGCAAGGTGATGCAAGGAGAAGCCGGACTAAGGCAGGAGGGTGATATGGAGGCTTGGGGACCACAGTGCTCACAGGACCAGGGCCGCGTTCCCGGGGCTGGCCCTCTCTCCGTGGATGTTCTTGGCTCCCACCATAGGTGCCATGAAACCGTTTCCCATGATGCCATCCCTCCCGCCTCCCTGGCAGGGACACGCCTTCTAGCCGGGATCCTGTTTCCTTGGTTAATGGAGCTGGGAAGTGTGTGTTCATCTCTCCCTTGAGCTGTGACAGGCGATAGAAAATTCACCCTGGAAGGTGCTTCAGTTTGGGTTGAAATAAGACACCCAATGTATTCTGCACCAGAGCGTTGAAAAGGAGACACGCAGGCACCTCGCCCATACCAGCTTCCTAGGGTACGTGACTCTGAACCTTCCTCTCTCCCCACCCCACATCCCTTCCTGCAGGTGAGGGGTGTGGTGGGATGAGGCCCACAGGGAGGGCTGTGGATGGTCAAGAAAGGCTGGAGCCAGGATGCCCTGTGGGCAGAGTCACCCTGAGACCCAAGCCTGGTATTTCCAGAATGAAGCAACGTCAGAGATACGGTAGGAAGAATGGGGATGTTTGATGCCTGGGCCTGGATTGTCAGACCCAGGGCTTCCCGGTGTTGCTGGTGGACTTCCTGTTGGTGTGAGTGGTGGTGCTGGGGGCCAGGGCGGGGGTGGCGGGGGCCCTGGGTCAGAGGCTGGGGAGCACTGGTGACATCAGATCCTCTCAATCAATATGTACCACCCTCGTTTTCTTTTTTATAATTTCATTTTTATTTTGTATTGAAGGGTAATTGCTTTACAATGGTGTGTTCGTGTCAGGTATAGAGCAAAGTGATTCAGTTATAGATATACACGTATATCCATTCTTTTTCCGTGTAGATTACTCCAGAGTATTGAGTAGGATCCCCTGTGCTACAGAGGAGGTCCTCTGTTGGTTATCTGTTTTTTTCTATAGTAGTGTGCATATGGTTTTTGGTTTTGGTTTTGTTTTTTTGCATTCCAGGGCCGCACCCGCAGCATATGGAGGTTCCCAGGCTAGGGGTCCAATCAGAGCTGTAGCCGCCGGCCTACACCACAGCCACAGTGATGCGGGATCTGAGCCGAGTCTGCAGCCTACACCACAGCTCACAGCAACGCCAGATCCTTAATCCACTGAGCAAGGCCAGGGATTGAACCTGCAATCTCATGGTTCCTAGTTGGATTTGTCTCCGCTGCACCACGACGGGAACTCCAATATAGTATTGTGTATATGTTAATTCCAAACTCCTAATTGATCCCTGCCTCCCCCCCAGCCTTCTCCCTTTGGTAACCATAAGTATGTGTTTACATTTGTATCATTTTTTCGATTCCACAAAGAAGTGATATCATATGGAATTTGTCTTTCTCTTTCTGACTCACTTCTCTTAGGATGATCATCTCCAGGTCCGTCCATGTTGCAGCAAATGGCATTATTTCATTCTTTTTTATGGCTGAGTAATATTCCATGAAAAATTGTATGTATGTATACCACACTTTCTATATCCATTCCCCTGCCATTGGACACTTAGGTTGCTGCCATGTCTTGGCTACTGTAAATAGCATCCCCCTATTTCTCAGAACCTCTACACATGCTTTACACAGAGAGTGAGTGATGCCACCAGGTGAGCAGGAAATGGCTCTACTTTAGCTTATTTCACTCCTTAGGAAGTAAAGTGCTATTTGTCCTGGCAGTTACTTCCTTAGAGGTAAAGTGCCATTTGTCTTGGCAGTAACTTCCTTGGCAGGTGCTGTGCTGGGAGAGGGCTGAATCCCAGAGCCTGATTCCACCGAGGGCCCTGCCTCCCTCTCTCCCAGGGGGCCCAGGGGGCCACCAGGTCTGGCTCTTCTCTCTCCTGTGCCTTCTCTTCACTCTCTGCCCTCCCCCCTCCTGGTCACTCCCCAGTGCCCACCCATAGCCCACTGCTGTGTTAACTTTCCTAAACACCTCTGGGCAGGTCACCACCTGGCTACAGGTGCTGCTCCCCAGAGGGTGTGGGAGCAGAGGGAGGGGTTCAGCTAAGACCCAGGACCTGGGGAGTGAGCGGGAGGCTCTGCAGTAGGTGGAGACATGTGACATTCAGAGGGGCCCGAGTCCCAGTGGGTCTGGAGCCACGGTGGAGTGGGACGCCCGCAGACAAGGTTCTGTGGATAAGCCTCTGCATGTGCTCTCTTCTTAAAGATGTTTGACTGGAGTTCCCGTTGTGGCGCAGTGGTTAATGAATCCGACTAGGAACCATGAGGTTATGGGTTCGATCCCTGCCCTTGCTCAGTGGGTTAAGGATCCGGCATTGCTGTGAGCTGTGGTGTAGGTCGCAGACACGGCTTGGATCCTGAGTTGCTGTGGCTGTGGTGTAGGCCAGTGGCTACAGCTCCGATTCGACCCCTAGCCTGGGAACCTCCATATGCTGTGGGAGCAGCCCAAAAAAATGGCAAAAAGACAAAAAAAAAAAAAGATATTTGACACATGCCGTCAACACAGAGAAGTGCGCAGATCATAAGAGAACAGTTGGGCAAATGGTCACAAATGGAGCACAGCCGTGTGACCAGCAGCCAGCCCAGAAGACGGGTGTGCCCGTGCCCAAGGGAGGGAGAGATTCGGGGCAGCAGGGGGCCGTCATCCCCCAGCCCCCAGCCACGGCTTCTGGAACCCTCCATTAGTTTCTCCTGGTTTTGCACCAGGATAATAGCCCCCAGTGCCCTCATTTGTGACAGTGCCCTTCCGCTCAGCCGTACATTTGTGACACTCACATTCCTGCTGCTTGTGGTTCCGTTGATCTCTCTGCGTTGCTGTGTCTCGTTGCTCTGTCGCGGTCTGTTGTGACCGTGTGCCTCCCTGGATTGGCCCTTTTGGCTGTTAACAATGTTAGGTAGTTTCTGGCCGGGGCTCTTAGTAGCGCTGCTGTGCCCTGCTTCTGTGCCTGTGACGGGCACGTTTCTCTTGTTGCATCTGGGCTCTGTGCATTTTGTTTTGTCCCTGGGAGTGAGGCGTTTTCCAAAATGCTCTTGCCGGTTTCCGCTCGGCGGCAGTGACGGTGGATCCCTGCTGCTCCACATGCTTGCCAGCACTTAGTGTTTTCTTTGTGTTTTAGCCATTCTGGCGGGTGGTTGTGGGCTCTCCTTTGATTTCAACATGCATTTCCCCTGGTAACTGAAAACTTGAGCCCCTTGCAAGCCACGAGTAAGTCTTCTGCCCATTTACCTGCTGGCTCACCTGTCTTCTCCTTGCTGATGTGTGTACACACCTCCCCCGACGTATCTCTCTCTTTTTTTTAGAGCTGCGCCATCGGCATATGGAAGTTCCCAGGCTAGGGGTCTAATCAGAGCTCCAGCCGCCACCCTACACCACAGCCACAGCAACAGGGGATCCAAGCCACACCTGCGACCTACGCCACAGCTCACGGCAACACCAGATCCTTAACCCACTGAGTGAGGCCAGGGATCCAACCCACATCTTCATGGATACAAGTCGGGTTGCGCTGAGCCACAATGGGAACTCCCCCCTCCCTCCGGGGCTGTGATCCTTCAAGCATCCTTTTCTTTCGAAAGCAGAAGGGCTGGGCTAGTTGGGGAACCAGGGTCTGGCTGGTTAATTGAATATCCCCTGTTTCCCACCCTCACCTGTGGGCTCAAGTTCTGCTCCTCTGTTGTGTAGACTGTCCCCTGCTCCCTGGCCTGCACCCCCTCCCCTGGCGGCAGCGGAGGCCACACCCACTCCAGGCTTTCCCACTTTGGGCCTCCCCTCACTGGGAGCCTTTTTGGGTTTTCAAACCCTGCTGCCTTCAAGGCTCAGGCAGATCCCGCCTCTCCTGGAAGCCTTTTCTGGCTCCTGCAGCTCCCACGACCTCTTCCTCCCTGACTCACTTCCTCCCTGACTCTTCCTCCCTTCTCAATGTTTGCCTCCTTCAGCAATGACACCTGTTCTGTCTGGACACCTGTTGCTGTCGTATTTGACTCTCGGTTTGTGCCCTGTCTCCGAGCTGGCGGTGCCCCTCTGAGCACCTGGCACACTGGGGATGCCTGTTTGAGCCAGGAAGGGAGGGGCAGCCAAAGTCAGGTCACAGGCCAGGCTCCTCAGGCTCCTTTGCCCTCGCTGTCCTCCTTGGTCAGCTGGCACTCCCCCCTTTGCACCTGCTGTGCACGGGCTCTGTGCAGGCACTTGGGGCCAAGGCACAGTGAATGGATCCTGCCCTGCACGAGGCCAGTCCCAGTGGAAGACAGGATAGGGCCCAGGGGTCGAGGGCTGCCTTGGAGCAAGGGTGGCCTGGAAGACCTGGGTGAAGGGCCTGAGGATCCCATGAGGCTGTGGCTGTCACCTCAGGGGGGTGCTGGGCCCCAAAGGCCCAGGCTTGGCTGGGTGGTGGCAGCTGATCAGGTGGTATTGATGTGACCTCGCAGCAAGGCTCTGAGAGCCTTCCAGAAACTCTGCACGAGGGATCCCATTTCCCACTTCCCAGGGTGATGCGGGGCGGGGGTGGGGGGTGCTCAAGGCCACACAACCCCGCTCCTCTCCTCCCAGGACAGGGCTGGGCCTGCAGCTTGCTGGCTTAGGATCTGCATAAGGCTGGGTGTTTGGGTTTTACCCACCCAGGATGTTGGTGGGTGAGACAGGACGGGGTGTGTTGGAAAGAAATGTGACTCTCACTGGAGGGGGAGGGACGGGAAGACTGGCGGTAGCTGTGGGCCCCAGGGGAGGTTCTGGGCCTCTGGGAGGCTGATGAGGAGAATAACGCCGCAACCCTGCTAACAGATGACCCCAAGCCCTGAACCAGGCGATGGAGAGCTGAGCTCGAAGCCGGAGCGGGTGGAGGGTGAGGATGGGCTTAGTTCTGGCCACTGTCCTTGGAGGTGCCCTGGGATGTTTGTGCACAGATGACCAGTGAACAGCAGCAAGTCTAATGCCGGGGACAGGCCAGCAGGGGACATGGGTCTTCCCACTGCAGGGGGTGGGGGGGAGCTGCTGGAGGGGAGGGAGCACCAGGAGACAGGCGCTCCCCACCCTTGACCCCGGGGCTAGGATGAAGGGGTGAAGGGGCAGCTGCTGTCAGATGTCACATGCGTGGGGACTAGGGGGTGGCGTGGGGCAGGGCCCAGGGTCCCTGGGAAACGGGCACTTCAGAGGCTGCAGGGCTGCCAGTGCCAGGCGTGTGGGATAAAGTTCTGGGGGGCGCGGGTGGTGGGTACTGGCCCATGTGGATTCATCGGTGGGAGACCCTCTGTAGATGGAAGAGGAGGAACAGAGGCTGGGGAGGGGCTGCGGGGGAAGGCACGGGGGAGGCTGGCCTGGCAGAGCAGGGTGGGCTCGTGGAGGAGAGGACAGCGAGATCCCATCCTGAGGGTGTAAGCCTCAGAGTAAAAGGAAGAAGCGGGGAGAGGTGGAAACCCGCTGGAAGGAACAGTTCCAGGCTCTAAATCCAGGTTTACATGATCATGGAATCAACATTTACCAGCTGCTGTATTAAAAAGTTTTTTAAAAAAATTTAAATAGCAGGACTTCACACCATGACGCAGCAGAAACGAATCTGACGAGGAACCATGAGGTTGCGGGTTCGATCCCTGGGCCTCGCTCAGTGGGTTAAGGATCTGGTGTTGCCGTGAGCTGTGGTGTAGGTCACAGACATGGCTCAGATCCCCCGCTGCTGTGGCTGTGGCGTAGGCTGGCGGCTGTAGCTCTGATAGACCCCTAGCCTGGGAACCTCCATATGCCATGGGTGGGGCTCTAGAAAAGCAAAAAAATAAATAAATAAAAATAAAATAGCAGAAAAATATAACCTCCATTTCACAGAATCAACAGCTTCTAATGTTTTGTCAGTTTTTTCCTATATTTTAAAAATAACACAAATAATACATGCTGACTCTCTTCCTTATAAAAATTCGTGTGTGGGTGGAAAGCATTGCAGCTAAAGCTGCGGTCCCCACTGGAGCGCCTGCTCCGATCCTGTCCCCGTGAACAAGCGCAGTGCGGGGCGCTGGCTTCGTGCTTCTATCACGTAGGGCAGAGTGCCTGACATGCTTGAGGAGACCACGTAAAAAAGCTCCCCAATTCAGTGGCTCAGATAGCACTCACCTCTGTGCAGACTCAAGCCTGAGTGGGTCCAAGGCCCCACGTCTCCTCCACGTGTGGCCACATGGTGCCGCTGTCCATGGGCAGTGGCCATGTCATCTCCAGGTGATGGTGGCCAGGTTCCGAGGACAGGGGTCCCAGGACACCAGGGCGGAAACACATGGCACCCCGTTGCCTAATCTTAGCCTCGTCGCGTCCCTTCTGCGTAATCACTGGTCACAAGACCCACCCAGTTTGGAGGGGAGGACAAAGGCGTCTCTCAGTGTCAGAGTCATGTTGTAAGAAGGTGTTGATGGGAATGTCCTGTCACGTGTGTGTTTAAAAGCCAGTCTGTCTTTTATTTATTTATTTTATTTTTATTTTTTGCTTTTGAGGGCCACACCCACGGCGTATGGATGTTCCCAGGCTAGGGGTCGAATTGGAGCTACAGCTGCCAGTCTACGCCACAGCCACAGGAACTTGGGATCCGAGCTGTGTCTGTGACCTACACGACCTACACTGTAGCTCATGGCAATGCCGGATCCCCAACCCACTGAGCGAGGCCGGGGATCGAACCCGTGCCCTCATGGATGCTAGTTGGATTCGTTTCTGCTGAGCCATGACGGGAACTCCCTATAGTCTTTTATAACCTATAGTTTTCTTTCACTTGCTTCTCCCGCTTCGCATCACATTGTGGAATTTAAACAGAACTTACTTTTTTATGTACATCGTGCCTGGTTTGGCTTCAGGCAGTGAGGACGAGCTATGAGCAATACCGTGAGTTTGAGTTCAGCTCAGCTTTCTATTATTAAGGCCAAACGGTAGCCTAGTGAAAAGCTTGTTTTAATGAGAGCTTTCTCTCCAGAAAGCTGAGCCTGGTTCTCTCTGATGCAAAATGTAAGGTTCACGCCACCTGCTTCAAGCATTCGTTTCAGCGAGAAAAGGCAAAGAGAAATGTAACCGGTCCATGTGGGTTGAGGCAGGGTCTCCAGGAGTTGGACGGTGGGCAGAGAAATAGAAGCCAAGGTTCTTGCCCTGGAGGAACCAGTGATCTGTCGGAGGAGATGCTCAAACACCGTGGGAGCGTGAGAGCTCGTAAACCCAGTGGCGCTCAGAGTGGGCAGGGCCTGGTGGGCTTTAGGGGGGATGTTCTGGGCTCCCTGGGCCAGGCTGTGGGATCCTCACCCATTCAGCCTCTGGTCCCCAACACCTCAGAGGGCCCCTGGCTCAATGTGTGTGTGTGTGTGTGTGTGTGTGTGTGGACTGCAGGGGGTGGGTGGGGGAGGGGAGGGAGGTGGGCAGACCTCAGGTCAGGAGCTCCACCTGGTTCAGGTGAGTCAGCCCGGCTGGTGGGCCTGGGTGAGGATCTAGGGGAGCTGGGAGAACAGCCAGGAGGCCGTAGAGGAATCCTCTGGGCATCAGAACCCGTTTCACCCCCAGCGTACCTCCTGCTTGATGCTCAGACCCTAGTAAGCACAGCGAGTGGACACTCACATGAGGGTCAGTAAGTACCAAGCGTGGGCTTTGCCTGGACCCTTCAGCACCCGGCTGTGCCTGTGGCCCAGGAAAGCCTCCCAGGAGCCCCCGTGCAGCCGCGTGCCTGGTCCGGCATCCATAGTCTTGCACAGTTTTACGTCTGGTTATGTAAGTGTCCATGAGCTCCGTGAGAGCCAGGCCTTCTGCAGGTCTTGCGGGCAGCTACAGCGTCTGATAGGAGCTCAGGAGGGTTTGTTGAGTGAATGACTGAACTTAAATATGTGGCACTGTAGACTCGTTTCTAATTCACATGGCCAACGTGCTCAGCAGTCTCTGCCTCTTATTCCCCTTGTCGTGGGTGGTGTGGTTGACACACAGGCTGGGAGCCACGTGCCACCCTGTGGGGACCGTGGTACACAGGTGGCTTCTCTGTGCAGCTCGTGCTCTGTGCAGGCAGGGCCTGTCAGGACCACCTTGGACGGTAGTAAGAGCTCTGAGGAATGTGAGGCAGGAGGGGACCAGCCTCTGGACTGAGTGCTTGTGTCCCCACGTCCAAGCGCTGAAATCCTGGCCTGAACGGGGACCATGCAGGGGGTGCAGTGAGGCCCTCACGGTGGGATCAGTGACTTCATGAGAAGAGATCCCCAAAAGCCCCCCACCCCGTCCTCCACTGAGGACACAGTGAGAAGATGCCGTCGATGCAGCGTCCCTACTGGACGCTGAAACTGCAGGGCCTCGAACTTGAACCCCAGCCTCCCGCTGGGGAGAAATGAGTCTGCTATTTACAGGCTGCCGTCTGCTGCAGCTGGAATGGATGGGTGGTTGCGGGGCCTCGAGGGGCCCTGAGATGGACGGGTGGGTTTTGGATGTGAGATTTCATACATGGTGTGGGGGGGTCCTAGGTTTCGGATGTGAGATTTCATAAGTGGTGCGTGTTAGGATATGAGATTTCATATGTGTGGGGGGTGCTGGGTTTAGGACATGAGATTTCATACGTGGTATGGGGGGGGGTGCCCAGGAGATAATCTGGTGGATGATATGGTTACTCTTTAGCAAGAACCCTCTGGTTGGCTGTGGATGGCACGCCTGCCGTTTGCACAGATCAGGACACACATAGTCGTGATGGGCACAGTCAGCTCACGTCTTTGCACAGAACACAGATAACACATTACACGGGATTCTGCATCTTTCCACCCAGTCACGTGCCCAGTGGGCCAGTTGGCACCTGGGCACGGGGACGACTAAACCCACCCGTGCTGCCCACCACCTGCACAGCACTTCACAGCAGGATCCCCGGAATCGCACACAGGTTCACCCCCCCCACACCCCCCTCTCACCGCTGCAGCCCGGCTTCTAATGCAGAGGAGCTCAGAGCTTTGAGGAATTGCCCTCTCTGCTGAGCGTGAACGTGCCAAATAAATCTCCCTGCCGCCCATAAATCTTGTACAGACGTGGAAAATGCATTAGAAGCGGAGAAACCAAAGGTGGCCGGAACAGTGGTGGGGACAGAGCCGTAAATCCTCGAGGGCCAGGCTGCGGCCAGGCGTGTGGTGAGGCTGCTTCCCGAGCTCCCCCGGAGGTGGCTGTGGCCTCTCTCCCTGGGCAGCTGGAACCAACATGTCACAGGGTGAGCGTAGGTCTTCGTGACACAGAAGCATCCACGTCATTCGATCCGTTCTGGGAGGCAAGGCCCTAGTCGGATCAAGGGTGTCGTTAGACAAGACAATCTATTTGGGGTTGATTGGGCCTCGTTTAGGCACAGATGGCTGTTTCTTTCCTGGAAGGTAACTGAGGTTTCAGGCCCACGAGTTTGTAATAGCGTTTAGGCCATCTTCCGCCGCTTCTTAACTTAGGTGTTCCAGCCCTGAAGCCAGCATGTCACAGAGACCTGTCCTGTGAGGCCCTCTGCCTTCTGTTCTCAGAGGCACCATTTTGGTTTCTTTTTTTTTTTTTCTCTTTGTCTTTTTAGGGCCGCACCAGCTGCATATGGAGGTTCCCAGACTAGGGGTCAGATCGGAGCTGTAGCTGCTGGCCTACACCACAGCCACAGCAATGCCAGATCCTTAACTCATGGAGCAAGGCCAGGGATCGAACCCTCATCCTCATGGATACTAGTCAGATTCATTTCTGCTGAGCCATGATGGGAACTCCTGTTTCGGTTTCTGAGCCAGTTTCACCAGCACCCCAGCCCCGGCCCTTCCCCCTTTCTGGGGGTTTATCACCATGTTCAGGGACCAGGCCCTCCTCCTGCACTGGGAGGACCCCCACCTGCTGTCCTTTTGTCTCTGGCCCCAGGTTTTCTTTACTGCCCACCCCAGCCACAGGCCCTGATGTCCATGTGATGGGCAAGGGGGTCACACATGCTCTGTCCCAGCAGCACCTGGATATTACGTGGCGCCTGCCCTGCTCTCCCACTCTGGGCGGGGTGTTTTGGTCAATTTTGAAGACTTTCTTCTTTGTTCTCTGCAGTTTCACTCTCATGTGTCTAGATGTACATTTCTTTCTATTTTTTTCTGCTTGGGATTTGCTGGGTTTCTTTCTTTTTTTCTTTTCTTTTTTTTTTGTCTTTTTGCCTTTTCTTGGGCTGCTCCCGTGGCACATGGAGGTTCCCAGGCTAGGGGTCCAATCGGACCTGTAGCTGCCGGCCTATGCCAGAGCCACAGCAATGTGGGATCTGAGCCATGTCTGCAACCTACACCACAGCTCATGACAACACCGAATCCTTAACCCACTGAGTGAGGCCAGGGATTGAACCCGCAACCTCATGGTTCCTAGTCGGATTCATTAACGACTGAGCCACGACGGGAACTCCTGCTGGGGTTCTTGAATGTATGGGTTGATGTCTTTTATCAGCCCTGAGCATCCTTTTCCGTCTTTCTGCTCCGTCATCTCCTTTTCCTCGCTCTAAATCCAGTAAGGCTCAGGTCTTCTTCTCTGTGTTTTACCCTTTCTTCTGCATTGGCCACTTTTCCTTTCTTCTGATCTGCCTCCCAATTCATTCATTTCCTCCTCAGCTGCATCAAACCTGCACTGAAATCTGTCTACTGGGTTCTTATTTTTAGCCATTGTATTTATCATTTACCGGCTTTATATTTCATCAGCCCCTGCGAATTCTGGTCCCTGGCACCCTGTGGGTCTCCTGTCTCCTGTTCTTCCCGATGGTTTGCACTCGAGGCGTCTTGCTTCCCTCTGTGCCTGATCTTCAGTTTTGTGCTGAGTCCCGTGTGTGACACGTCATTTGATCTTTGCTCCTGCAGGTGTTGGAGCCATTCTGAGAGCAGGTACCTTAATTCAAGTTCAGGGCTTGGGTTTCCATAACCAGAGGTGAAAAATCAGACCAGAGGTCCATCCACTCTCGTTCTAAAATGCACATAGGTAAAGAGGCCAGGGTTAAAAACAACAGTGAGTTCATCAAAGTCCCCACCTGGGTGCCCTCGCCTCCTGCCCCCGCCAGGCTCTTCTTCCTGATGGACACATACCCTCCGGATAAGAGCAACTTTACCGCTGGACTTCAGCCTCCAGGCTTTTCTTGTCTTCCAGCTTTCAGCCCAGTGTCTCCTCTTTATCTTGTTGGGTCTTTGATGCTTTATTTTTTTAGGGCTGCACCTGCAGCATATGGAGGTTCCCAGGCTAGGGGTCCAGTTGGAGCTGTAGCCACCGGCCTACACCACAGCCACAGCAACAATGGATCCGAGCTGCATCTGTGACCTACACCACAGCTCACGGCAACACTGGATCCTTAACCCACTGAGAGAGGCCAGGGATCAAACCTGTGTCCTCATGGAGACTAGTCAGATTGATTTCTGCTGAGCCATGATGGGAACACCTTTGATGCTTTTTTTAAAAAAATTTTTTGGGGTCTTTGATGCTTTTAAGATGTTTGTTTCATCTAGCTTTTCAAGGATGATCTTCAAGGAAGGATGGTCCTAACTCCTAGTTTTCCTTTATTGAGGGAGCATCTCTCTGTTCGGCCCTGTGCACGCTCAGCCACCTCGGCCCAAGGCACACCCCAGACCAGCATCTGTAGCTGGGGCTTTGTCCCAGTTGCTCCCCTCCAGCTCCAACGCCAAGATTCTGTCCTCATTCTTCCCAAAACCTCTTTCGGATTTTTTTTAAGAGTCAGAGGACAAGAGCTCCCTGGCGGCCTGATAGTTAAGGATCCGACATTGTCATCGTGGCCTGGGTCACTGCCGTGGTATGGGTTCAATCCCTGGCCCTGGAACTTCTGCTTGCTGCGGGCACAGCCCCCCAAATGCCCTGTTTTGTCAATTCTTTTGTATCATTTTTTTGTTAGATTCCACATGTTCGTGACCTAATAGGATATTTATCTTTCTCTGGCTTGCTTCTCTTAGTATGATAATTTCTAGGTCCATGCATGTTCCTGAAAATGGCATTATTTCATTCTTTTTTTTAATGGCTGAGTAGATCACTAAGAGGTGGACTCTAACACAACAACAACAACAACAAGACACAAAAGAACTTACAAAACGGAAACAGACCCAAAGATTCTGAAACCAAATTCAAGGTTACCAAGGGGGAAAGGTAGGACAGAAGGATAAACTAGGGGCTGGGATTGACATGCACACACTGCCATGTATATGAAGTAGACAGGAAGAGTTCTCGTTGTGGCTTAGCGGTTAGAGAACCCAACTAGCATCCATGAGGACGCGGGTTCGATCCCTGGCCTTGCTCAGTGGGTTGAGGATCCGGCGTTACCATGAGCTGTGGTGTAGGTCACAGATGCAGCTCGGATCCCACATTGCTGTGGCTGTGGTGTAGGCTGGTGGCTACAGTTCCAATTGGACCCCTAGCCTGGGAACCTCCATAGGCCATGAGGATGGCCCTAAAATACAAAAAGAAAAAGAAAAAAGAAATAGGTGACAAGGACCTGCATAGCACAGGCTGATCTACTCCATGGCGTGTCATAATCTACATGGGAGAAGGAATAGATGTGATTTACTTTGCTGTACACCTGAAACTAACAACTTTCTAAGTCAACTATACTCCAATAATATTTATTAAAAGCAAAAACAGGAGTTCCCGTCGTGGCTCAGTGGTTAACAAATCTGACTAGGAACCATGAGGTTGCGGGTTCAATTCCTGGCCTCATTCTTGGGTTAAGGATCCGGCATTGCTGTGAGCTGTGGTGTAGGTCGCAGACACGGCTCGGATTCCACGTTCCTGTGGCTCTGGTATAGGCCGGCAGCTACAGCTCCGATTCAACCCCTAGTCTGGGAACCTCCATATGCCATGGGAGCGGCCCAAGAAATGGCAAAAAGACAAAAACAAACAAACAAACAGCAAAAACAACCACCCATGGGGACGACCGTGGCTGCCTGGCTCTGTTCAGGGGCTAAGACGGCCTTGGCGAAGCTGCAGGGAAGTGAGTGGTGCTCTTGTGCTGGGCTGGCCTGACTGCCCCTCCTAGCCAACCGATGCCCTGTGGACGTGAGCGGGCACTGCCCACAAGAGCAGGTGGTGGGAGTGCGCAGTGTGGCGCATGGGGACCTGATTGGGGGGGGAGAAGGTGCTAAGCTGCCTCCCCACCCCAAGTTTGTGGGGGCCCTTTGGCTGCCTGACCCATTCAGAGCTGTGCTGATCACATAGAGAGAGTGACAGACAGGAGGGGTTTTCATACAGAGCAGTGACCCAGGGCTGCCTGCTGTGCCTTCCCTTCATTCTGCTCCCTTGACAGTTGCCTCCAGACCTGAGGTGTGAGGGGTTCAGGCCCCCAGCATGGCTGGGACATGGCTTTCTTGGCCTCTGGAAGCACTCCCAGCCCCGGGGATGCAGTAATAAACCCTGGCGGGAACTTCATTCATCTTGATTTAGCGCCACTGAGTCACTCCCCCGCCCCTTCCTTCTTCTACCTGTTAAATTATTAAATGACAGGAGCAGGCAGGATGTGCCCCTGGGGGCCGCTGGGCAGTGGGGATCCTGGGCACCTCCCCCAGTTCAGCCAGAGGCTCCTGGTGTCACAGGAAGTTTGGCCGAAGAGCCAAGCGCCCGGCTCTCCCGCTTTTCTGTTTTTTCTATTCCGTGACCTGCCCTCTGCCCCCAAAGCCCTTGTGAGGTGGGGTCGCTCGTGGGGCCTCAAAGCCTTGAGGGCTACGTTCTAAGTCCACAGTCACAGGCTCCTCTTTCTACTCAGCCGTGGCCTTGAAACCTACTAAAAGGAAGAGTGAGACGGTAACTGGTGTTTCTAGGTGGCGTTTCAGCACCGCATGTAGGGCAGGAAGAAGTCAAGGCCTGGGGCTAGTTGTGTGACACGCAGCTTTGTAGTTTCATGGCTTGTGTGAAATCAGTGCACTCAATTTTTTTTTTGCCTTTTGCTAGGGCCGCTCTAGCGGCATATGGAGGTTCCCAGGCTAGGGGTCTGCTGTAGCCGCCAGCCTACACCAGAGCCACAGCAACACAGGATCCCAGCCGCATCTGCAACCTACACCACAGCTCAAGGCAATGCCGGATCCTTAACCCACTGAGCGAGGCGAGGGATCGAACCCGCAACCTCATGGTTCCTAGTCGGATTTGTTAACCACTGAGCCATGACGGGAACTCCAATGCACTCAATTTGTGAATGGAACTCGAGCCGTTCAGAAACACCAGCAGGTTCCAGAATTCCCAAAGCCTTGAAGGAATGAGACACAAGCCTACCTGAGCATCTGTGGTTCTCTTGCTTGGCCCTCGAGCCCCAGCCCTTCCCTGGCTGGGCCTTCCTGCCTGGCTTGCTCTGTCCCTGTGGCTTCAGGATGAGGACGTTGGGTGTCCAGGATCCCTGGAGGTGGGTGGGTTGTAGAATCAGACCCACACCTGGCCCCCGTCTGCCCACAGCTCCACCACAGGTGACCCGACCTCCAGGAAAGCCAGTGCCAGCCTCTCTGAGAGATGCCTGGTCCTGCAGGGGTGGGTGTGGCTGTCCTGGTGACCTTCTCCCCACGTCAGGGCTTCGCTCTGCTTATTTACCCCAGAGCCTTTAAGGCTTGTGGCTGCTACAGCAACTCCACTTGTAACTCACCGCTTCATTCACACCCGACCAAGTGCAGACGACATAGAGACGCAGTGACAGCTGGGGCTCCGCTTTGCACTTATGTTTTTTTTTTTTTTGTCTTTTTACCTTTTCTAGGGCCTCTCCCATGGCATATGGAGGTTCCCAGGCTAATCGGAGCTGTAGGCACCGGCCTTTACCACAGCCAGAGCAACGCAGGATCCGAGTCACGTCTGTGACCTACACCACAGCTCACGGCAACCCCGGATCCTTAACCCACTGAGCAAGGCCAGGGATCGAACCTGCAACCTCATGGTTCCTAGTCGGATTCGTTAACCACTGTGCCACGACGGGAACTCCTGCACTTGTATTTTACCCTGTTACCCTGCTTACCTCGCACATCATACCGGAGAGTTCTAGACCATGTGAGAAAACCACTGACAGCCCGTGGTGTGAGTCTCTGCACAGGTCACAAGTGTGTGTCTGCGTGTGCAGTGCACGCATGTGAGCAGTGCACGCCTGTGAGCAGGAGGCATGTTTGTGGATATGGATGTGCTGATGCCCTCAGGACCTTGACACCTCCTGTCCCCATGGACCCCAGATCCCTGCTCAGAGCTGTCACCTCTCCAGCATAGGGGCTGACAGCACAGGGCGGGCAGCCTGGAAACATCTGGGGAGCCTGCAGTGGGCTCCGTTCATTACCACACGGGGCTTCTTGAGAAACCAGCATGAACCGAGGTGTCAGTACCTCTTTCTGGCCAGACCAGAGTTCACACACACACACACACCTCACACTTGCGTGCTCACACACGCTCACTGTGCTGGTCACCTGCTGCCCTCAGAGCCGCTCCCCACCGGCCCTCTGCTCAGCTCTGAAGCCAGGCAACCACATCTCCCAAGCTCCTGGGCCAACTGGAATCTGGTCAGGTTCAGCCCAGAGGTGGAGCCTGGGACTGGAGGGCGAGGCTAGAGGCTGAGGCTGAGGCTGGAGGCTGGAGGGTGGGGCTTGAGGGCGAGGCTGGAGGCTGAGGCTGTGATTGGAGGCTGAGGCTGAAGGGCAAGGCTGGAGGGTGAGGCTGTGGTTGGAGGCTGAGGCTGGAGGGCAAGGCTGAGGCTGAAGGCTGAAGGCTAAGGCTGGAGGGTGAGGCTGGCAGGCCACAGGAGGCGCCTCTCCCTTGCCTCTGGAGGCCTCCCTGGCAGCACCTGTCTGTTTGTTCTCTGGGGCTCTAGTCCCTAACAGGTGGCCCAGACTCTGGGTCTTCCTGCTGCCCCTGTACCCGCGGAGGAGCAGGAGCGCCATGGTTTCCCGCCAGCCCTTCCTGCAGGCGAGTCTTTCTGCTGTTTGGCGTCTGCCCTTCACACTGTCCCTTTCTCTGTATGGAATGTGGGCTCCCTGGGGGTCAGTCCCGAGCCATCAGGGCTGCTCTGCGGGGCACAGTCTGCCCCAATTTCCCGACAGGAAATTTCTCTGGGTGAAGAGAATTTTACCATTTTGACAAGCAAATCGGATCTAGACTCTGCTGAAAGAGCCCGTCAGGCTGTGGGATCACTGGGGAAATTTAAGTTAAATTAGTTGTTTGGCATCATGAGGACAGGGACCAGGTGATCTTTTTTTTTTATTGAGAACTGCTGACAAAACCACCTTATTTTAGTTAGCGCTTGAAAGAAAGAAATTTGTGCCCCATTTACTGGCTTCTTATATTGGGAACTGTGATCACAAAAGTCTGTGGAATAAGTACAACAAATGATACAAATGTAAATTTTGGACCGATGACCAATTAACGTGGAAAAAGAGAACAAGGCGTTCCCGTTGTGGTGCAGCGGAAACAAATCCAATTGGTATCCATGAGGATGTGGGTTCGATCCCTGGCCTCACTCCGTGGGTTAAGGATCCAGCGTTGCTGTGAGGTGTGGTGTAGGTCGCAGATGAGGCTCGTGTCCTGAGTTGCTGTGGCTGTGGCTGTGGCGTAGGCCAGTGGTTGCAGCTCCAATGTGACCCCTGACCTGGGAACCTCCATGTGCCACGAGTGCGGCCCTGAAAAGCAACAAAGAAAAGGAAAACAAAACAGGGGCTGGGGTGATGGGCGCGAGGACAGAGGGAGGAAGACAGCAAATTGGTGTGTGTCGGGGGTGCTCAGAAGCTGTGAACTGCAGGGAGGAGTTTAGGGCAGAAGGACCTGATGCAGGAGGGCCAGCTCCCCCTCCCTCCCGCCGCCTGTGATGCCTTTGGTACAATTCCTCTCTGTCTACACACAGACTCTACCTGAAGGCCTGTGACTCAGTCCCCAAACATGCACGTGCTCCCCTGTCAGCCTCCTCGAGTGCCCAGATCAGGAATTTTACCATCCATCCTCAGCCCCGGTTGTTTCTTGGTTCAAGTTCTCCCGACAAGGTGCAGCCCAGCCCAGCCAGAGTGAGAGCTGGTGGCAGAGGCTCTCCTGTTCCTTCCTCTTCCTTTTTTCTTTACCACGTTCATCCCAGGAACAAACTCATAATTCTCTTAGAAGGAGACTGGGGGAAGGATAAGAATAAGAGACAGAAAGAACCTTTAAATGGTATTTATTTATTTATTTATTTGTCTTTTGTATTTTTAGGGCCGCACCCGAGGCATATGGAGGTTCCCAGGCTAGGGGTCGAATCGGAGCTGCAGCTGCTGGCCTACACCACAGCCACAGCAATGCAGGATCCGAGTCATGTCTGCGACCTACATCACAGCTCACGGCAACACTGGATCCATAACCCACTGAGTGAGGCCAGGGATTGAACCTGCAACTTCATGGTTCCTCGTCGGATTCGTTTCCACTGCGCCACGACGGGAACGCCCACCTTTAAATTGAAATTAAAATTTTACATTTCAGTAGACACTCTCTCAGGGCATACTATGTTCAGCAATAAAAGACAGTGAACTACTGATACTGAGGGGAAGAGTGTGGGCTCTAGGACTCCAGTGGGATGGACCTTTCACACAGGTGAATTGAGTCCGTGGTGGGTTACCTGGGGCTGGGACAACGGGGCTGGAACACAGAGAGGTGCTCAGAAGCATTTCAGGGTGAGGGGACTGGTCTGTATCTTCATTTGAATGATGTGAAATGGGACTATTCTTAAAAAAATTCATCAAAGTGTAAAATTTATTTAAAGAAAATTCAGAAAGTTCCCTTTGTGGCTCAGCAGTAATGAATCTGCCTAGTATCCATGAGGACGTGGGTTGCATCCCTGGCCTCGCTCAGTGGGGTAGGGATCCAGAGTTGTCGTGAGCTGTGGTGTAGGTCCCAGATGTGGCTTGGATTCAGCGTTGCTGTGGCTGTGGTGTAGGCCGGCAGCTGTAGCTCCGATTGGACCCCTAGACTGGGAACTTCCATATGCCGCAGGTGCGGCCCTAAAAAAATAAATAAAATAAA
Organism: Phacochoerus africanus; assembly: GCF_016906955.1. Taxonomy (NCBI): domain Eukaryota; kingdom Metazoa; phylum Chordata; class Mammalia; order Artiodactyla; family Suidae; genus Phacochoerus; species Phacochoerus africanus. Next base: position 30,206,373 of record NC_062555.1, on the reverse strand, counting down.
ATAAATAAAATAAAAATAAAAAACGGGCTGAGTGAAAGAAACAAAAAAAAATTCAGCAAACCTTCCCTAAATTAGTATATTTTATTTTATTTTTTATTTTTTTTCCATTAGAGCTGGTTTACAGTGTTTTGTCAATTTTCTACTGTACAGCAAGGTGACAGTCACACATACATATATACATTCTTTTTTCTCCCTAAATTAGTATATTTTATGTTAAAGTATGTAAATATTATTGGGTTTTTTTTTGGCTGTGCCCACAGAGCGTGGAAGTTCCCAGGCCAGGGATTGAAGCCAAGCCACAGCAGTTGACAACGCTGGATCCTTAACCACTAGGCCACCAGGGAACTCCTGTAATTCCATTTAACTAAAGTACATCATTATGCCTCAATCAAGTTGATTAGGAAACAGAAACGGGGCCCTGAGGAAGTTGGGGGTGAGGGGTCCGAGGTTAGAGCCTGAGGACATCTTGGGCTTCGTGAGGAAGAGAATGGGATCTCTTGCCCTACCACCTGAGAGGTTGTCCTTCCGCCCTTGCAGCCCTGCCCCGGGTTTGGGAAGCCCAAGTTCAGGGGTCCTGCCTCCCACTTGCATGCACAGGAGGGGTGTCACCTGCAGGTGGGCATAGGAAGAGCCCAGGCAAGGTGCTGACACCCAAGTGTCATGACCCCAGAGGGCACCATGCTTGTGGAATCCTGAGGGGTTTTTTTGGTTTGTTTTTTGCTTTGTCTTTTTGCCATTTCTTGGGCCGCTCCCGTGGCATATGGAGGTTCCCAGGCTAGGGGTTGAATCGGAGCCACAGCCACCAGCCTATACCAGAGCCACAGCAATGTGGGATCCGAGCTGAGTCTGCCACCTACACCACAGCTCACAGCAACGCTGGATCCTTAACCCACTGAGCAAGGGCAGGGATCGAACCCGCAACCTCATGGTTCCTAGTCGGATTCGTTAACCACTGCGCCACGACGGGAAATCCTGACTCCAGGTTTTGACATGGAGCAGACAGAAGCCCCGAGGGGCCGTGACCAGACTCTGGGAATGCTGCAGGGGGAGCCTGCCTGGAGGCAGAGCTGGGGCAGTTCCTGCCACGGGTGTGGCCCCTCTTCCCTGGGTCTCCCTCTGAGGCGGGAAGGCTTGTCTGGGGCGGGAGGGTGGCTGAGTCCTGTCCCCTCTGTGCTGGGCTGGGACTGTGGCCCCTTCCCTGGCCCACATCCCATCACTGCAGGCGAATGAAGGACAATTTGGGGAGCCTGGCCGAGGCCGTGGGGTGTGGAGCAGGAACTGGGTTCTACGGGGGGAGGAGACTCCCACACTAGGTCTCCCCATGCGCAGGCGCCCCACGCGGGCAGGGCTGAATTGACAAGATCCCTTGTGAAGGAGGGCCATTTCCACAAGGGCAAAACCACCCCCAGCAGCAGCCAGCAGAAGCCAAGGGGGCTGAGTCCCCAGCACGAAGCTGCAGGTCACTGGGCGAGGGGCAGTGTCCTGCTCCAGCTTTTGTCCTCTGGGAGGTGAGACCTCAGCTCTGGCCCTGGGGTATCGCCGCTGCCACCACGCCCGGCTCACTGACCGTGGGCACTTCCGCCCGCCCCTGGGTACATCCAGTTCACCCCTTGGGACCTTACTAGTTGGTGTCAGTGAGCTCATCACGCTGTGTGACACAGCCCGCTCCTGTCATCACAATCCGTGGTATCTCCAAGAACTGGCACGTGCCCAGAGGAGCTGGGCTCCTCAGGTTAGCGCCTGGGGGGTGGGGGGCAGCCTGGCCGCCCTGTCCCTGGCAGGTGGGAGGCAGCCTGAGGCTCTGTGGGCCCGCACTCTTGGCCTGTGGCGGGCCCCTGGCCCCCTCCTTGTAGGGCTCTCTGAGCATCGTTGTCAGATGCCCCCACCCCCCCAGCCCCCTGGCAGGCCCAGCTCCTCACAGGGACTCAGGAAGTGCCACTCCTACGTCTGTGGAAGCAGCGCAAATCTGAAGATCTGGTACTGGTCCCAGGTCTGCCCTGGCCTCCCGTGGTCCCTCTGCCTGGACGCCCTGCCCCTGCTCCCTGAGACTTCACTGGAGGCCTGGCCCCCTCTGCTCAGTGTGCCTCCTCTGCTGTCTGTGGCTGTCACATGACCTGGCTGGTGGCCTGCATGGCCTGGGGACTTGACAGACTCCTTGGGTGTCTAAAGAGGAGGTAGCTAGCGGAGAGGTGAAAGGATGAATGAAGCACATGGACTAGCCTGTGGCCCTCCCTGAGCCCCGCTGCCTGCTGAAGAGGGGTTGGGTCTGCTCCGCATCGGGCGTGGGGAGCTGGCCAGCACTGCAGTCTATTCTCTCAACACCTGCTGAGCCCAGAGCTCAACTGGTGACGGGTGCGGGCCTGGCAGGAAGCCTGGAGGCTGCGGCTGAGCTCCCGGCCAGGAGGCTTCTGGAGTGTTATTGATGGCCTGATGCGGGTTTTGGGGGAATTGGCCAGTCCTCACTGCGGAATTCTGAGGCCTAGGATTATGTAAGGGGACAGGGCTGGGTCTGGGGAAATAGAAATTCTTATACTTGGCAGTGATGGTGAGTGAGCTGGAGGTGGGTGGGGGCACCCAGGGGGGATCCCCAGCCATCCATCGCTCCAAACAGCTCCTCCTCTTGGGGCGGGGGGCATGGCCCCTTCCCTGCCTTCTGGCCTGAGCCTGCCCTTGGGGTTTGGAGCTGAGGGTCCCCAAGAGCATCTGGTCCCGAAGGACTGTCGCTTCCTTGGCCGTTTTCCTAGGAGGAGGGCTTTGCACCTGTCAGCCTTGGCCCCTAGCGCTGCTCCTGGTAGAGTGGCTCGTGGAAGTGTTGCGTGAGTGAGTGGCTGAGTCAGTGCATAAAGAATTACATGGTTCACGAGGCGAGGGTCTTTGTTTGGCCCGACCCCAGCCCTAGAAAGTGTCTGAAACCAAGTAGGGACTCATGAGTAGCTGCTTTGAGGAATGTGGGCGCGAAGCGTGAGACGTGGCGGGAAAGCAAAGCACTGACAGTCCTGGCCATTGGTCAGAGGGGAGCAGAGGCAGGGCTGGGACATTGCCTGCCCCCAGGCCACACCCACAGGCTCCTGGAAGCTCAGGCTTGGGACTCTCTTTCCTGTCCACCTGCTTCTCAAAATGTCATAACCACTCAGGTGCTGGACCTGAAGCTCCTGAGTCCGCATCTCTGGGGTTGGGCCTGGGAGTCTGCACTTTACAGAGCTTCCAGGAGAGTTTTGTGCACATTTGCATCTGGAGTCTGCTGCTGGCTGGGGGTTCCTTGCCCTGTCCTGGGGTGGCTGTAGTGGAACCAACAGGAGGCCTGGCTCTCGGAGGGCACATGTGCCCTGGCCCGCAGCCCCGTGAACTGTGGCTGTGTCCCTTTGGTACAGCCGAGGAAACCAAGTGTGCTTGCTCTGGACACACAGCCAGAAGGCAGCGGGGCTGGGACCATGGTCTGCCCTTGTCAGCATCCCTTGGGGTTTCCTCTGCTTCCTGGTGGGGTGTCCCCCTACCCCAGGGCTGACCCAACTCCCTTCCTGTCCTGAGCTCGGGGCAGAGAGCTGCCACTTGCATCTGCAGCCTGTGCCCTGGTGGACACACCACGTGCTGAGGGCAGTGTCTCCCAGGCGGAGGGCTGGCTGGTTTTCATTTAAAGACCTACTGCCCCTCAGGGCCTGGAGGCACTGCCTGCTGGGCCCAGGGAGTCTGGTGGCAGCAGGGAGAGGCTCTGGCCTCCTAGCCCTGAGCTGCGTGTCAGTGGCTGTCACCTGTGCAGCAGATGGCAGACTGGCCGTGTCTCCCCCAGCTGTACCCAGATTGCCTCTGCTGTGTCCTGGCTGCCCCGAGCTAGAGCTATGTGTGCCCGAGAGAGACCGCCATCAGAGGAGAGGGGTAGATGGGCCTCTCTGCCCCTCCCAGGTGTGGGCAGAGAGCTTGGGGCAGGCTAGAGCCACCCTGGGGGCGCTGCTCCCCCAGCCTCAGGCTGCTCTGGGCCAGCGGAGTTCCCTCTTCCGCCGAGTCTCCCTGCGGCAGTCAGGGGGCGGGGGGCGGGAGGTGCTGGCAGACAGGTCTGGGTTTATTTTCTTAGCTGATTGAACTCACCACCTTTTTAATCGGAAAAGCAGAGCTGGATGGAAACGTTCCCTTAAAATGAAAGCCAAGAACAGAAGAACATAGAGGCAAAGCATGTGCGAAGTTAGTGGGTCATGCGGTGAGTAAGGGGGTCGCTTCTCCCCAGGGATACCTGCGGCAGATTTCGTATTTGATGCAACAAAGAGGGGTGTCCTTGTCCACCCCCCAAAAGCTCATTCAGAGGTACATGGGGGTGAGGTGGCGGGGGAGATTGTTTCTCCTTCATCTGAAGGATTCCATGCCTCTGTGATGGTGATGGAGCCAGAGGCCTTGGGCCAGGCAGCTGAGAAGTACCCCAGCCACATATCAGGAGGGTCCCCGGGCTGCCGCATCCCAGGCCTGCCCCACTTCCTGCCCCCATGGAGGGCAGGGCTGCACGGGTGAGGTGAGAGGTGGCGGCCGGTTCTCTGAATCAGAAGGGTTGGCACATTCCCAGGCAACCTGGCCACCCCTTTCTGGAAGCATTCGGCTGCACATTTCCCGAGGACATGAGGACATTTAGGGAGGAAAACTAACCCCAAACCCCAAGTACTGCAGTGCAGTGCCTCTGAGATGGGTGTGGGTCGCCTGCTGCTTTCTGGCTCACGCTCCACATGCCTTCACACCGTCTGCTCCAGCCACAGCCTCCTCACTCCTCTGGTGGCTGCTGTCACAGCCCCAGGGCTGCAGGCAGGGGAGTGGGTCACCAGCTCTCCTGCCACCACCCAGCCCTGTGGCCCAGGCAGGACTGGAGGGCAGAGGCAGAGGAGGAGCCGGAGAGGAGGGGACCGTGGCCAGGCAGGGCATTGGGGGGGGGGGTAAGGTGGGGGCTGGCTCCGGGGCCTGGCCTCTGCTGCCTCCATGGCCCTGGTCACGTCACAACACCCTGGTGACTCTGTCATTGAGAGCACATGTAGCTGCAACCTGTCCCCTTCGCTGAATCCACATCCTCATCCTTGGTCCTCTTTCTCCTCTTTTTCTCCAAAAAGGGGCAGGCACCCCTGGCCATTGACCATTGCCAGTCCCCCAGCTCTCAGACCCTCTAGAGCCAGCAGAGCTGAAGGGCACCACCCTCCCCCTAATTTGTCTTTTTTTTTTTTTTTTTTAAGGGCTTCATCCATGGCATATGGAAGTTCCCAGGCTAGGGGTCAAATTGGAGCTATAGCCACTGACCTATGCCATAGCCACAGCAATGCCAGATCTGAGCTGTGTCTGCAACCTATGCCACAGCTCACGGCAATGCTGGATCCTTAACCCACTGAGTGAGGCCAGGGATCTAACCCACATCCTCATGAATACTCATCAGGCTCTTAACCTGCTGAGCTGCAATGGGAACTACCCACCCCCTGCCAATTTGATCAGCAGGAACCTGAGGCCCTCAGAGGAAATGTGACCTGCTGGGGTCAGTGGGCAAGCTGGGAGCAGAGCCCCAGAGGTGGTGCAGGACATAGCCGGGGCCCAGATGGTTTGTTGATGATGTCCTAGCATAGCGGTTCCAGGCAGCCAAGGGGTGAGGGGGGCAGTCAGGCTCCATGTCAAATGCAGGGTCATGACCCCCACCTGAGCTAACTCAGGGAGGCAGGCCCCACGTACCTCCCCACCCTCCAGAAACCCTGCTCCGCTGCTGGCCCAGCCCAGCTTCTGTACCTTGTCAGGGCCAACAAGGGACTGCACTAGGCTTCTGGACTCGGGGGCAACATCGGGGTGAGGGAGGCCTCTGGGACACCTCCTACTGGCCAGTGGGAGTCAGTGCAAGGCTCTCCTGGGTGATGCTGGAGGGCTGTCTGCTCCCCCCTGGAATGGTACCCCTGCCAGGGTCTTCCTGTCCAAATGCTACCCAAGGCAGTGGGCCCCAGGTCTGCCTGGAGGCGAAGTCGTGGGTGCCTATGACCTGGGGGCATGCCTCCCATGCGGGTGGGTCTGAATTAGCTCTGCTCGCTGGGCCCGTTGCGCCACTGACCATAAAGAGATCAGCTGGCTCTGTCTGACCCTGGGGTTGGGCTTGGTTGGCTCGTATTTAGGGTGTGTTATGGTTCTCTGGACATCCCATTTCACAAAGGACAGATAGAGGGGTCTTGTCCAGAAGAATGTGGCCTGGATATTAAAGGCAGTGGAAAATGCTGGAACAAGGGTGGACCAGATCAGCAAAGGCATCCAGGAGGCCCGGGGGCTGTCCTCAGAGCTGAGTCGCACCAGTGGAGGAAGCCACAGGGAGACAGACTTTAGTTCAAGATAAGGCGGCCCACTGTCCTGGCTCTTACAGATGTGCAGACTGGGGAGGAGGGGGCTGCTGCCTGCCGGCAGGTGTGGGCAGAGGCCGGTCCATCAGGGATGCAAGTTGGGGCCTCGTGACCCTACTCACCCCCACCCTGGCCTCCAGGCACGTGCCTTTTGGGAAGATGTCATGGAAGTGAGGCATCCTACTAGATCCTAGACATGGCTTTGCTTCTCCAAGCCCCAGAATCCCACTCCAGAAACAAGGGCAGGAATATCTGATTCCCGGGGGTGGGAGCGAGAGAGCCTTGGAAGGATGGCGTGGCGTCTGGCTGGTGGGAGCCCTGCACTCGTGCCTGAGCTAACGGCAAGGTTCCTTCATCACGGATGCTCTGGGGCTCTTGATCAGCTGTTGCTTTAATAGCAGATAAAGGAGACGGGGGAATTCCTGGTGTGGCTCAGCGGAAACAAATCCGACTATTATCCGTGAGGATGCTGCAGGTTCGATCCCTGACCTCACTTGGTGGGTTAAGGATCCGGCGTTGCTGTGAGCTGTGGTGTGGGTCACAGACGTGGCTCAGATCTGGTGTTGCTGTGGCTGTGGTGTAGACCGGCAGCTGTAGCTTTGAGTCCACCCCTAGCCTGGGAACCTCCATATGCTGCAGGTGTGGCCCTAAAAAGCAAAAAAAAAAAAAAAAGGAAACGGGACAGGGCGACCCTGTGAAATGGGGTGTGCGTCCATCTGGAGGGGCCACCATCTCGGGGAGTCAGGCCTCTTCTCACCTGAACGGGCCCCTCCGTTTCAGTCCTCAGCTTCAGTCCTCCTCCAGGTTCACAATTCAGCACGTCTTTAGCCCAGATCCTCCGCTGAGGCCCTCTGTCCCCTGCACGTTCAGCATCTCCACCTGGACACCTCCAGGGGGACTCCACACCCACCTCATCCTCTTACCCAGCTGCCTACCCCCAGCGGACTCCAGGGTTTTCTTGCCCGGTGAGTGATGACCATCCAGTCTGCAGCCCACAAGTCCCATCAGTGCCCTGACCCCCTCTCTCCACATCAACCTGATGCCACACGGTCACTCCCCCCTCATCCCAGCACCCGGCCCAGCCGTTACCGCCTCTTTCCTGGATTGTACAGAGGCTGCTCACTCTGCCTGGTTAATGGTTCTGCAGCCTCAGTTCAGGTGCCACTTCCTCCGGGAAGCCGCCCTTGATCTCCCTGAGAGGTCCGTCCAATAGCCCTATAGCACCACCCACGCTCCCTCACAGCTCCGAGCGTAGCATAGATCTGTCGTGTGTAGGCATGTGGCTGGATCAGGCTCAGGTCCCTTAGTGGACTGGACACCCCACGAGGACACAGTCCTATCTGCTTTCCTCATCACTGCCCTGCCCGCCCCCCAATGCATTTGACATGTGAAGCACGTTGTGAACAGAAGGCTGTGCAATGGACAGAGAATCGCCAGGGTGAGTCTGGAGTCAGGTTCAGAGGGAGCCGTTCTGGCCCCTCCAGGATAAAGGGTTGGGCCGAGTGCAGGTCAGACTGGTGGGGGGAAGCAGGAAGCTGGCCTTTCGGGGGTGTGGGTAGCCTGGCGGCCTTCTTGGGAGAGCGAGCCTTCTAGGGTCACATGACTGAAAATATTGGCCTCAGGAGCAATTAGTTAAATTAATTAGCTCATCCATTTAAGCAGCAACTAAAGCAGTGGGGCCTGACGACCGTTTTGGGAAAGACACTCAATTATTTGCACCAATGTCACCCTCATTTCCCTGGTAAGCTCTGGGCCAGGGATGAGGCTAGAACACTCCATTAATTCCCCCTGTTTGGGGCCTGGGTGAGAGCTGGTTGAGAGCAGGCTGGCAGGGCTCCAAGTTCGGGGCCACCTGGAGACCATGCATCGATTATCTTCCTGACCCTCCTGGAAAGACATGGATTTGGGGGGCTCTGAGATGTCACCCCAGAGAGAAAGACTTGTTTGAAGTCACACAGCCAGTCAGCTCAAGGGACAATTTTTCTTTTCTTTTTTTTTTGTCTTTTTGCCATTTCTAGGGCTGCTCCTACGGCATATGGAGGTTCCCAAGCTAGGGGTCGAATCAGAGCTATAGCCGCTGGCCTGCACCACAGCCACAGCAACGCGAGATCCGAGCCGCATCTGCAACCAACACCACAGCTCACCGCAATGCTGGCTCCTTAACCCACTGAGCAAGGCCAGGGATCGAACCCGCAGCCTCTTTGTTCCTAGTTGGATTCGTTAACCACTGCGCCACGACGGGAACTCCTGGAGCTGTGGTATCTTCATGGAGGGCTGTTCACCCTGGGCTGTGCAGAGAATGGCTGGTGTCCCCGCCCCCGTCCCCATGCTGAGCACATGGAATCTCTGGGGTGGGGGCTGGCCCAGCTCCTCGGGTGACTGGAGGCTGAGGCTGAGGACCCCCACGCCGCAGCAAGCAACCTCCTGCCATCCCATTGTTGGGGGCAGAGTCCTGTCACCGTGCGCTCCGTCCACTCTCCTCAAGGACATGGAAAGCAGGGAAGCCTGATGTGTCAAAGTGGACCTGGGACAGTGTCCTGGGAACAGGATGCCATCAGTTGGAGGAGGAGTAGGCGATGGGGGCTGAGGACCCGCATGTGTGCATGGCCCCAGGGGATGGTCCTTTGGCATCACCACAGCCCTGACACATGCCCAGCAAGCCAGGCATCAGGGCCAGGAGCTCAGAGCCACCCACTGGAGGGCGAGGGCAGCCGGCTCCCAGCCGAGGGGTCTGAATGGTCAGACTCTACAGTCAACACGTGTGGCTTAGTGAAACCCTGCCTCAACTTTCCGTTCTGTAAAATGGGTATGTGAGCAAAAAAACGCACACAGACCTTTAGGGTTAGGGTTAGGGTTAGGGGTTAGGGTTGGGACCTTTAGGAAGGAGAAGAGATGGTTCTGGAGCATGTCGCAGCTCCTCCGACTTGAGGTAGGAGCTAGGAGATACCTGTGCTGAGGCAGCAAGAACTGACCAGCCTGGGTTCAAGTCTGGGACCAAAGCCAGTTGCTGTCACTTGAATTATTAACATTTTCAGAGCCAGTGTACACGCGCCGCACCCCATCCCCCTGCCCCCAAGAATCAATGTCTTCCAAAGGCACATCTCCCCTCCAAAGCCCTCCTGTGCCTTGTGTCCAAGTGCCCCCCAGATGTTTCCTCCTGAACTTGGCCTGGGCTTCCAAAGTGAACTCCCGCCCCCCCCCACTCCCTCCTGACCCCCCACCTGTTGTACGCCCACTCTTACTGGGTGACCCCTGCTGTGCGCCCATGCTTATTGGGTGACACCACCCCCCTGCGTGAGCCTTACTGGATGACACCTCCGACCCCCTGCCTGTCCTGCACCTGCTCTTATTGGGTGACCCCCACCCCACCCCATCTAGTAGCTCAGTGTGCAGTCTTCCTCCTAGACGTGCATGCCCACTGCTCCCCCAAAGCCCCGCCAGGGTCACCTCACCTGCCTGACCTCGCAGTAGGACTGCTTCTTTTCCACCTGCCTGGCTTCCTCCCTGCCCCCTGCCTGTGGGGTCGCAGCCACCCCTTCAGCCTGGCTGGGCCCCACAAGTCTTTTCTGTTTCCCGGTGCACGGAGTTATGTTTCCACGATGCTGTGGTCTGTTAACTGTGTGAAGGCAATATGCCTAAAAAAACAATGTGCAAACCTTAATTAAAAATAGTTTATTGCGTCGTGACGCAGTGGTTAATGAATCCGACTAGGAACCATGAGGTTGCGAGTTTGATCCCTGGCCTTGCTCAGTGGCTTAAGGATGCAGCGTTGCCGTGAGCTGTAGTGTAGGTCGCAGATTCGGCTCAAATCCTGAGTTGCTGTGGCTGTGGCATAGGCTGGCGGCAATAACTCTGATTAGACCCCTAGCCTGGGAACCTCCATATGCTGCAAGTGTGGCCATAGAAAAGACAAAAAAAAAAAGACAAAAAAATACTTTACTGGGAGTTCCCACTGTGGCTCAGCCGTTAACGAACCCGACTAGCATCCATGAGAACACGGGTTCCATCCCTGGCCTCGCTCAGTGGGTTAAGGATTCGGCATTGCCATAAGCTGTGATGCAGGTCAAAGATGCAGCTGGGATCCCGAGTTTCTGTGGCTGTGGTGTAGGCCAGCAGCTGCAGCTCTGATTTGACCTCTAGCGTGGGAACCTCCATATGCTGCAGGTGCAGCCCTAAAAAGCCAAAAAAAAAAAAAACCCCAAAAAACAAAAACAAACCAAAAAAACCCTGTATTGGGAGTTTCCACCATGGCACCGTGGTTAAGAATCTGACTGTAGCAGCTCAGGTTATTCTAGAGGCCTGGGTTCGATCTCTGGTGTTGTGGCAGCTATGGCTCAGCTTCAGTCCCTGGCCCAGGGAACTTCCATATGCCGCGGGTGGGGCCATAAAATGCAAAATGAAACAAAACAAAACAGAACGCTAACCATCCTCTTCCAGCTCATTGTAACTAACAGAAACCTAATGAAAAGTTTGAAATATTGCAGGAATTATGAAATTGCGATGCAGAGACGGGACGTGTGGGCAAGGGCTGTTGGAAAAATGGAGCTGATAGGCTTTCTGGACTCAGGGCTGCCACGACCTTCTGTCTGAGAGAACGTGGTATCTGCAAAGTACTGGCAAGCCAGCTGTGCCTGTGTAGACCCACCACCCCTCCAGCTCTGCCCGGTGCCTCCTGCCCCTACACTCTTGGGCACCTGGTGCCCCTCCAGGGCATTTTTACAGCCCCCACTTGAGGCTCCCCGCCCTGTCCAGGGGTGTCCCTGCTCCCTCCCAATGTCTCCACACACCTGCTGACCCTTCTGGTCTGCCTGTGTCCCAGCCCCACAGGGCTTACGGTCCTAGGTAAACCCGTGTCCATGGGGGCAAGGGGGGTGTCCCTCCTAGCTTCTCCTTTCAGAGGACACACACCTGTGCTCCTCACCTGCAGGTGGCTGTCCGGGCACCTCACAGGAGCTCACAGGTGGACAGCTCACGCCGTAAACAGTCGCCCTTTGCCAATTACACACCCACAGTCATGGGAGTTGATTCTTTCGGCTTCTTGGGTTCTCTGGGAAGCTCCTCCGAGCTCAGGCCCCATTCGTTTTCCTCTTCGGGGGCCTCTGCCAAACCCTGCTCTTCTCAGATGCTTGTGCATCTGCCTGGGGCTGGAGACGCCTTGGGGTCGCACCCCACGTCCAGGAGAAGCCTGTGTGGGGCGCCAGGGTGGCCTGTTTCTTAGTTCAGGGAGGCTAGAGCCGCAGAGCCTGGTGTGGCCTGGGTGGGGGCAGGATGCCCTGGAGCGGGTGCCCCCAGCTCTGGCACTTTCCCACTATGTGAACTGGGGCAAATCACTTGCACTGCTTTTTTTGGGGGTTGGGGGGACGCCACACCCCACAGCCCAGGGATCAGATCCGAGCTGCAGCCTCGAACTAAGCCTCAGCAATGCTGGATGCGCGTGTGGCGCCGAGAATGAACCCAAGTCCCAGTGCTCCCAAGCCACTGCCTGTCCCCTTGCGTCACAGCGGGAGCTCCCATTTGCACTTTTGAGCCTTGGTTTTCTTGGTTGTGAGCTGGGGACAGATACCCATTTCAGAAGATAGCTGTCAGGTTAGGTAGGACCCAGCTTCCTCACCCCGTCCAGCTCATGGTTAGGAATGAGGGCCTAATAGACAAGCTAGGCAGGTGGCAGAGGGAGTGGGGTGCAATCTCAGGGGCAGAACGCCAGCCTTCAGATGCTGTGTCTTCCACCCCCTAGCTGTGTGGTCTTGGGCAAGTTACTTTACCTCTCTCTGCCTTGTATTTCCTGTCTGTAAAAGGGGAATAGGAATAATCCACTTTCCTGGGGTTTCCTAAGTATTAAGTAAATTCGCATCAGACATTAACGTGGTACCTGGCACGTGGAAAGCATGCAGTGTGTGCTTTGTGTTGTCATGGTTATGAGCTCAGAACCCCAACCTCCTTAGGTCCATGCACCCACCTGCTTCTACGGAAACCTCTTCCCCCCAGGACGGCCTCACTCAGCCTTTGTCTGGGGGTCTTGGAGGCTGCCTGGTGAGGTCCTTTATGTTGGGGGGCCACTTGCCCACTTGCGGCTGGTGCCCCTGACTATCTTTCAAAGAATGAGAACCCCCTGGGGGTGAAATGTCCATTTGGGGGATCTCTCAGCAGGTGGCCAGGTCAGACAAGGTCAAGGGCCATCACTACCCCCCCCCCCACCGCCCCCGGCCCCAGGGTCCATCCCTCTGCCCCTCAGGCGCTGTTGTGAGGTCTGATCAGCTGCATTCTTCCTTCCCTTTTGGCCGCCTCGAGGCATATGGGGTTCCCAGGCCGGGGATCAGATCTGTGCCACAGCTGTGACCTATACCACAGCTTTGGTAACGCTGGATCTTCAACCCACTGCGCGGGGGCTAGGGATGGAACCTGTGTCCCCGGTGCTCCAGAGATACTTCTGATCCTGTTGGATCTTGTTGCACCATGGCGGGAACTCCCGCATTCCTCCTTTTTTTTTAAGGGCCACACCTGTGGCATATGGAAGTTCTCAGGCTAGGGGTTGAATTGGAGCTGCAGCTGCTGGCCTACACCACAGCTCGCAGCAACGCAGGATCCTTAACTCACTGAGTGAGGCCAGGGATCAAACTCACATCCTCATGGATACTAGTTGGGTCTTAACCCACTGAGCCACAAGGGGAACTCCCTGTTCTACGTTCTTTACGTGTTTTTTCACTGAGGCAATATTCACAATGATTGTACAAGGTGGAAAGCATTTTTGTTCCCATTTCACAGAGGAGGCACAAAGAGGTTAAGTCACTTGTCCAAGGTTACACAGCCGCTAAGTGGCAGAGCCAGGATTCAAACCTGGCATCTGGCTTCTGAGTCTATTTTTTTTTTTGTCTTTTTGTCTTTTTAGGGCCCCACCCGGGGCATATGGAGGTTCCCAGGCTAGGGGTCTCCTTGGAGCTGCAGCCGCTGGCCTACACCAGAGCCACAGCAACACGGGATCCGAGCCACGTCTGCAACCTACGCCACAGCTCACGGCAATGCCGGATCCTTAACCCACTGAGCAAGGCCAGGGATCAAACCCACAACCTCATGGTTCCTAGTCAGATTCGTTAACCACTGAGTCACAACGGGAACTCCCCAAGTCTACGTTTTTAGCATGATGTTCTCCGAGTCACCTGGGGCGGGCATGAATGTCCAGTCCTTCAGAGTCTGTGGCCTCAGCTGCTCAGATTGTCCAGTGAAGCTCAGGGAGAGGGGCGGGGAGGGTTGGCATGAGCACGGCGGTGATGGCAGGATTTAGAAGCTCTCTGTGGAAATTGAATTGCTGTGCTTCTGGAAGGGAAGGGCTGAGAGTCATCATTACTTTGTCTGGACAGGTCTGGAGTGGGGAGGGCACTCGGTCAAGGGGAAGAGCCTTTCAAGAGCCCTCTTATCTCCCCTCCTCCTTCCTGTCCCCTCATTCAGCTGAGGCTGGGCTCGGGTGGGAATTTCTGGTGAGGCCACCTCTGCCTACCGCTCCAGGGGAGCAGCCGTGGTGGTGGTGGGTCGGGCTGCAGGGCTGGGGGGAAGGGCCAGACCAGACAGGAAGGATGACAAGGAACAGCAACAGAAAGCCCATCCAGGGAAGTGACCAAGTCCCCACGTCCCCTTGGGGCCCTCTGATGGGCCCCCACCAGATCATCTCAGCATCAGGGGCAGCTCGGGGGTCTCTGCAGAGGAGGCACCGGGGCAGGTAGACTTAACCAGGGATGATTTTTGGTGATGCTGGCGCAGATCACAATGGAAGGCATGACGGCCACCAGGGCTCCACCCCGAGGCTGTGCCGCAGCTGAGGGCAAGGCAGGGCGAAGCCTAGGACCTGGCTGTGGACACGGGAGAGGCCCGGCTGGGGTGGGGGAGGGGCAGCCAAGGGACGAAGTGAGGGTCCCGGAACTGCTAAGGGAGAACAGGTGGGGGCGGGGGCAGGAGAAGTCTGGTGGTAGGGGGCCCCCGTCCATTTCTCTGTTCCCTCCTCACCAGCAGGAGCCGACAGTGGGCACTGGGAACGGCGCTGTGCTAGTCTCTGTACATGCATCGCCCGGTAAGCCCCACAGTAACTCTGTTTTAGAATTAGAATCCCTGCTGCAGGTGAGAAGCCACCTGCACAATTAGAGAGGCTGCACAATTAGCCCAAGGTCACGTGGTGTACTAGTGGCAGTGCCAGGGTTCAAGAACACCGAGCCTCAGAACCAGCAAGGTTTATTGAGGGAGGGAGCTTCCAGTCCAGGGAGGGGGAGATAAAAAGCAGAAGTGACAAGGGTGACCAGTGCTGCAGAGGTGAAGCACCGGGCAGGAGGCATCAGGGAACGAGCCCCGCAGGATGAAGGGCGTGGGAAGAGAGGATGGTGTCCTCCACTGAGGGGACCTCGTGTGCGGAGGTTCTGTGGCAGGAAGAGCACAGCCCTTTCAGGACCTGCAAGGTGATCAGTGCAGCTGGAGCACAAGGCTGGAGGCTGGGCAGCATGCAGGGGTGCTGACACAGGAGGCACTAGAGGACCGGGTAGGATGGGCAATGGGGGGGGGCACTAGCAGTCCCTGGGGAGGGGGGGGTGCAGCTTCCATGATGCACCCAGGCCCTGGGGACCATGCATCTGGGGTACAAGAAGAGCTCCAGGCCTAACTTGGCACCAACACGAGAACTTGAGAAACCTTTGGGGGCCGCCTCTGCCACGAAGGAGTGAAAAATTGTCCCTTCCTTGCCTTGCTCCTCTTACCGCTCCCCCACTGGGGGAGGGTTCTGGTGCTGGAGGGGCTCTAAGCTCCCCCCTCCCCATCTTGACTCACACCCTGCCCCCCAGCACTCCCTGCCCCCCAGGAGGGAAGGGACCCTCTGAAGGGAGCTCAGACCTTAAACACAGGTATTCTCAGAAAGAGCAGACAGTCCTGCAGAAATGCTTTGTTTTGCTGTAATTAGACCATTTTACTGGAGGCAGCTTTGAGTAAGGCTTGGGGATCCGTTTTACCAGAAGGAGCCACAAAGGCCATTTCATCCATCCCCCTGTATCCAGGCAGCATCACATTCCAGTCCTTAAGCCACAAGCTCTCTCTGCCAAGCAGGGTGGTGTCCTGGGACCGAGCAGCAGAAAATCCCAGCGTATCACCTGAATCCAGCCTGCAGAACTTTCAACCGCTTCCTTCCTCCTCCTGGCAAGACGCGCTTGTGGGATTTTGAGAGAGAAGGCTTTCTTTCTCCAAGGAGAAACAGAAGAGGGACAGCCAGGTGACAGGTGCCCCTCACTGTGGGAGATCAGCAGCTGGTGCTGGGCATGGAGGTGTGGAGGAAACCTCTGGTGCCCTCCTGCTGAACAGCTGACCTTGAGCTCTTGACCCCTGGGTGCCCTTTCCATCTGAGGAATGGCAAGAGGTGTGCAGAACTGACTGGAGGGCCTGGGGCATCAGTCCTGTCCCCTTCCCACCCGTGCGCAGCCCCACCAGGTAGGCGGGTGGCACACACGCCCTCAGCGCTTGCAGCCTAGAAGTCCCCAAGTCAGCGTTTTCTGCAGACCCGGGTCGGTGACTGGCTGCCGTTCTAAAGAGAGGCTCCAGCCCAGCGCGGAGCAGCAGTGCGGCAGCGGCACTGCAGTGGCCCAGCTCCGAGGATGTGGCTGGGGGCTGGGGACGCGGGGAGGAGGGCAGAGAAGCAGGGCTTTGCAGGTATCCTCGACTCTGCCCCCCGTGGAAGCCAGAGTAATCTCTCCCCCCACCACAGGATTTGGGGTTGTCCCTTCCTGAGTCGAACCCCAAACTTGATTCAGGATTCTGAGTATGCAGACCAGGAGGAGTTGCTAAGGGTGGAGGGGATGAGGCCAAGCATGGGGAGGGGGGACGTCGGGATGGGGGTGGCCTTTCACCAGCATAAGCTCCACTTGACTGAACTGGGGTCCTGAGATGTGGGCGGTGGGAGCTGAGGATTGAGGATGAGGTTCGGGAGGGACGCCCGGGCTGGCGTCTCCCCTGCCCCTCCCGCCCTGGAAGTGTAGGGAGTACCTGCCTCTGTGCTCAGGGGGGCCCAGGCCTTGCCCTCCCCGAGAAGGAGAAGCAGAGTGGTCCCCAGAGCCCTCGCGGTGGGGTCCCATCAGGTAGCGGGTCCGAGGTGCTGCGCCCCACACACTTCCTCTTCCTCGCTGGCCCCCTCCGCCCACGCTCTCCCCTCCCCAGACGCAGGAGAGCCCCGGACCCCGACTCCACCCACCGACGGGCGCTAGGAGGCGGCGGTCGGGGCGGTGGGGCTGGACGACCCCGTTTCCCCCGCCCCTTTTGTCTGCAACGCTCCCTTTCTCTTCCTTTTCTTCCCTTCCTCGACTCGGGAAAACCTTCATCTTTATCCCCTGAAGCAAATCGGCTCCCTCCCACCCGCTAGCCGGTTCCCGGCGCGGGGAGGACCCCCCGCCCCGCCGCCCTTCCCAGCCAATCCCGGCGCCCGAGAGGCCCGGAAAGCCCGTGGGTGGCGGGGTGCCGTGGGAGTGTCGCAGGGGGGCGCGCAGCGGGCGGGGGCGCCTCCGCAGCGCGCAGCTCCCCGCCGGGCTCCAGGGGCGCGCGCCCGGCCCCGCCCACCCCAAACTTCTCCAGGGGCGCGCGGTCGAGCCCTCTCGCCGCCCGCGTCTCGCGCGCACGCCCCCCAGCTGGTCGCCCTCGCTCCCGCCACCGCGGCCAAGGCCTGAGAGGGGACGGCGCGCAGGCGGGATCTCGAGGCGGGGGGCCTGCGCGGCGGCCGGCGGGGATCGCCCTGGGAGGGAGGGCCGGCCCGCGCCGCGTGCAGGCGGATGTGAGGAGAATCTCAATTGGCGGGCGGGAGCGGGGCAGGTGTTACTACTGCAGCGCGCGAGGGAGCCGGCGCGCGGAGCAGAGCCGCAGCGGCCGGGCCGCCGGGAAGTGCGGAGGGGGGCCTGGACTCTGGGACCGCGGCCGTCCCGCCCGCCGCCCTCTCCACGAGCTCAGGCCCACCGCTCCCGAACGTCCCCGGTAAGAGGAGCCATGCGGGGCACCTGCGACCGCGGCCGGGGGCGGGGGGGGGGGGCGCGGGCGCACACCTGGGGCTCTCTGACACCGGGCTTTCGCACAGCGGATAAACCCAGGGCAGGACGGAGCTCACGGTGGGGAACTGGGCTCCAGAAGGCCATTTGCGCCGGGATTACCCAGTTCGTCCCGGGGGAGGTGTCCTGAATCATCCCAGGAACCCCTTGCCCTCGTCGACAGCCGCGGGAAGGGGTGTCGCGGAGGGTGGATGGAGTGCGTGTGCAGTGGGGAGTGGGCGCGGGTCGAAGAAGGAAGGGCTCGGGGGCGGCCTGGCGCAGAGCTGGGCGCGCCGGGAACCTGGCTTCCTTTTCGCGTCCCCCATCCTGCCGTCCTGCCGCGGCCGTCTGGTCTGGGATGGGCCGCGGCATCTTCCGCCCTTTTCTCTCCCTGAAACTTTTCCGTACTCCAGCGAGCGCCGGGCTCGGTACATCGGAGGAAGCGAGGTCCCCAAAACCTCCGGGAGCTTGGAGGGACCAGAGTGGGGGTGGGAAAGGGGCAGCGGGGCATTCGGAGCGCATGCTCTACTCATTTTGCTGAGTGACCTTGGACGAGCTGCTGCACATCTCTGAACCTCAGGGTGATGGGGTGCGTGGTGCCCCAGTCGGGAGGGGGGACGCGTGGGGGCAGGGGGGCGGGGGAGCAAGCCCCCAGGCGCATCTGCCCCGGCCTCGGCGCGGCGCCCGCCTGCCTCTATGCAGAGCTTGACGCTTACTTCCTGGGGAGGTGGGTGGCAGTGTGGAGCCGTGCTTCCAGCGTGCCAGGGGGAGTCAGGAAGTTTCCATTCTGATCCTGCGTATGACCTTGGACAACCCACTCCCCTCCCCGGCCTCAGTATCTTCATGGGGAGAATGGGGTTTGGAGTTTATGACGGCTGAATTCTCTCCCAGTCCTGCCGCCTGCGGGACGCGTGGCCAGCGCATCCGTCTGTGATCTTGCCTCTGCAGAAGGTGTGTAGCTCTCTCCTCCCACAAAGGCAGCAGGGCTGTGAAACCTACATCTCTTCCTACTCTGAATCTCCAGCACTGTGGGCTCTCTTTGCAGGGGCAGAGCCTTCTCTGCAGAAAGTTTCCAGAAAGGCAGGTCAAGAGGCCTGGGCTTCAGTGGGGATCTCAAGGTCATGCTTGCCTCTAGGTAGGTGAGGATGATGGTCTGTACTCAGTGACCCCCGGCCTATGGCACCTGCTGTGCCCCTCGAGGCTCTGCCAGAGGACAGTCTGACCTGATCCCTAGGGATGCTTCTGGTTCTGTTCCAGTTGAGATGAAAATGGCTTCTCCCTGGGCTCAGGGTACTGTGGGAAGCCTGGTTTAAGATAGGAGGCCTGAGTTTACCTCTAGGCGCTGCCTCACATCCGTGTGACCTTGTGTGACCTTGGATAAACCCCTTGCCGTCTTTCCTCGCCAAACATGGGAGGAACTGAAGTGGGTAACTTTTTGGGACCCTCTGAGCTTTGAGGCAGTGGCTGCAGTTCCCGGTTGGAGTCTGATTGGACGAAGTGGGCCTGGCTGGGTGATGGGGCAGGTGGCCTTGGGATGTCCCCCGAGTAGAGATGGCTCGGTACCCTGTATGAGTGGGTCCCTGTCAGACCCATGCGCCCCTGCCGTGCATTCCAGGAGACCCGGGCTTTGCTGGTCGTTGGTCGTGTGACCTTGACCACGTCACTCACATCCTTGAGCTTCGGTTAGTTGTCAGAAGGAAGTAACAGCTGTGGCAGTTTGTACATTGTGGAGGAGTGAATAAGAACCACAGGTCTGATGCTTGGCCTGATGTGGAGGCTGCCAAGTCCTGAGCGGCGGCGGCTGCTGAGAACGATGAAGACACATGGGGAGCTGGGCCAACAGAGGCCAGAGGAGCGGGGCTGTGGGCACTCGGGGTGAGCTCCGCAGGTTTCGGAGCTTCCCTGCAGAATTGGGACAGCGGCCCTGCCTCCCTCTCTCTGTCTCTCTGTCGGACCATCAGAGTGATTCTGCAGCAGAAACTTCATGGGAAAGAAAGAGACCACTAGACATTCTGTTTGTCTTTTGCAGTTCCCTTGCCTCACTTCCTGCCATACCTCAGTGGTCACCTGCTGGGGGTCCAGGAGTTCCCGTTGTGGCTCAGTAGTTAAGGAACCCAACTAATATCCATGAGGACAAGGGTTCGATCCCTGCCCTTGCTCAGTGGGTTAAGGATCTGGCGTTGCCATGAGCTGTGGTGTAGGTGGCAGACTTTGCTTGGATCTGGTGTTGCTGTGGCTGTGGTGTAGGCCAGCAGCTGCAGCTCTGATTCGACCCCTAGCCTGGGAGCCTCCATGTGCTGCAGGTGCGGCCCTGAAAAAAGCAAGAACAAACACAGAGAAGCTGACGGTCAAGAGCAAAGAGTTTGCAGGCAGACAGGTCCCAGCCTCTTATTTTGGCTCCTTCCTTATTAGCTCTGTGAATTGAGGTGAAGCGCTTAACCTCTCTGAGCCTCAGTCATGCCATCTGTGAAATGGGAATAATGTTATCTCCTTTTTAGGAATTATTCCCATGTTTTTCTGAAGATTACATGGGAATAATTTATATAAAACTCCCGGGATGTGAACTAAGCATAGGTTCTGTGTCATCACAGAAGAGGCTCAGGTTAGAGGAAGAGCCTGCTGTCCCACAGATGTCACCACACACAGGCTTTTGAGAAAGCCCTATCTTCCTCATCCTCTTCTTGCTGTGCTGTGCGTTAAGTTCGGGAGCTGGACACCGTGGCTCACGTCACAGGGCCTTGGGGTGGAGGCTGCAGAGAGGAGTCTGCAGGCTAACAGAAGGCCCCTGGTGACAGCCTCCATTCAAGGTTAGTCAGAAGGAAAGGGCTGGAACATAAGGTCTTGGAGAAAAGGCCTTGCTGCCCAAGAGCCATGTCAGGTGAATGGATCCACAGCTGGCCTACTGGACAGGGCCGTGGGCATCGTCTCACTCAGTATCCGATTTTGGTGACGGAGAACCTGGGCTCAGAGAGGGGGAGCACCTTCCCTGCGTCACACAGCATGTGAGCCTCAGAAATGGGGCTGCAGGGAGTTCCCTCTGTGGCACAGTAGTTAAGGAACCCAACTAAGATCCATAAGGTTGCAGGTTCGATCCCTGGCCTCACTCAGTGGGTTAAGGATCTGGTGTTGCCGTGAGCTGTGGTGTAGGTCGCATACGCGGCTGGATCTGGCCTTGCTGTGGCTGTGGTATAGGCCGGCGACTGCAGCTCCGATTGGACCCCTGGCCTGGGAACCTCCATATACTGTGGGTGCGGCCCTAAAAAGCAAAGAGGAAAAAAGAAAAAGAAAAGGAAACGGGGCTGCCCCTGCCCTGTGGACCCTCAGTCCAGCGCCCTTTATGAGCAGTTGGTTAATTTCCATCTCTTCTAAAATCGCAGCACATGGGCAGGGCCTTGATTGCAGTGGAAAGGACATGTGAGCATCAGGTCCTGTGTTCAAAGGAGGCAGGTTAGAGCACCGAGGCCCAGGAGGGTGAGAGGTGTGGCCGGAGCTTGCCCTGCTTCCCTGGGGTCCAACAGGCCACACGGCAGCAGGACAGCCAGAGAAACAAACCCAGTGGGCGTGGGGAAGGGAGAGAGCTCAGAGAGGCCGAAACGACTTCCAAGACCCAGATTTTCATTCTTGGCTTTGGCTCTTGGCTGGTCTCCGCCGGCCCCTGCCCGAGCTGTTCCGTGACAGCCGGCCTTGCCTTGTGAGAAGAGACGGTGGCCAGCCCCTGGATTCACTTCCATCGGGGACACCCGCCCAGTGAAAGAGTCAATATTTGCCCAGTGGCAAAGGCAGGGAGCTAAATCCAGTTTGGGATGCATGGAGGGAGTGGTCCTGCAAAGAGAGGTCATGGCGTGTGGGGCCTGCGGTCTTAGCCCTTGACTTTGGCCGTCTCAGCATTGCCGCCTTAGATAAGCCTCCAGCTCCATCCTGTGGCTCCGTCCTGGCAGCCTGACCCTTGATAAATCTTATTGTTTGGGGCTGGCGCCTTCCCAGCTTCCAGCTTCCCCGGGAAATGGGACTTTTGCAGAATGGCCTTGGAGCAGATGGCCCTGGGAGCAGGGCTCGGGCTGGCTTCCCTGTCGGCTGGGGCCCAGGGAGAGATGCGAGAGGTTCTTGTCAGGTCAAGGGCAGCTGGGAATGATATTTTTTCCCCTCTGCTTTTGTTTTGCTATCTTTCCGTCTTCCTCCTCTGCATCCTGCTGCCTGTTCTCTGTGTCCTGCACTTAGGAAGGGCCTGGGGGGAGGAGGGCCGGAGCCTGCAGCCTTTTCTCCACTGAAATGCAGCCCCCGGGCCCGTGGCATCTGTGGCTGCTTTGATGGCTTTGGGTTCGCAGTTCAACAAAGGGAGCTTTTGGAGGCAGCAGTGCTGCTTGTGTGAGGCACCAGGGCTGCACTGCAGCAGGAAAGGCTCGGGGAGGCCCAAGAAGGGACTTCCTGCCCTTTCCCGGGCACCCCAGTGCTTCGTGTGTCCTCCAGGAGGGGAACCATGAGTGGATCCAGCCAGCCCCTCACCCTCTTGGGCATGCACTGGCCTGTCATTGTCCCTGGAGAGGCCACGGTGATGGTCCCGGAGGTCAGGGCTGCTGGTCCAAGGCTCACTGGTTCCCTGGCCCCCAGTGATCACGAGGCTGGCAGTCCCTGGAGAGCGGACGGGTAGGGCAACTCCTACCATGGAGGACCAGCTGTGTGGGACTGTGGACCTGGGGCAGCTCAGTGGAGTGAGCCAGCGCAGGCCCGGGCCCGGTTCTGCCCAGCCAGCCCTGTAGCCTGATCTGCTCGGCCAGCACAGAGCCGCCTCCAGCCTGCTCCCCACTGCTCACCAGGCTGGGACTTGAGGGCGGCCGGCTGGTTGGAGGCAGATTGCAGCCTGTCCCCTGCAGGCCCCAGCACATGGCCCGGGTGGGAGTCCAGCCCAGCTTCTGGCGCTGGTCAGGGACTCACCACATCTCCAGGGGCCCATCCTGGTGGGGGCTGGGGTGCTGCCCTTGCATCACGCAGGTGCTCAGCGTCACGGCCTCTGTCACTTCCCCGCCTCCTGGCTGAGTTCCTGTAACCCTCGGTACTCAGTTTCCGCATCTTTAAGGTGGAAATAAAATAGTTGGTATGCCACAGTGTGGATGGGAAGATTTCACGTATTAATATTTATATGAAGCTCTAAGAATAGTAGGTGCGCTAAAGATTTAGCCGTTGTTGGTACTGCAGTTCTCGAAACCGAAGGGGACATTTTTGCAGATAGAGAAGTACAGCGTGGGAGCCGGGGATGGGGGTGTGACAAGGATGTGACCATACTTGGTCAGAAGGACCGGGAATCCAGTGACCTCACTGCGAAGTTACCGCACGTGGCTCCAGGCGAGTGGTCCCCTCTGAAAACATGCAGAAGGGTGACCGCCTCCCTCATGTCTCCCCAGATGTCCTGGATGATGGTTTGAGATGCTGGCCTCCTCTGGCCTCAGCTCTGCCCGGACAGGCTTCCTGGCCGAGGTGCTGGCCTGTTGACTTTCACCAAACCCAGTGGGCTGCTCTCGCAGAAAGGACACGCGGGTTCCTGGTGGCTCCGGGCTGTGCCATCTCCCAGTGTCCGCTCTTCTGTACTCAGCCAGGAGAGGGGGTGGCAACTTTGTGTCTCAGTGCTCCTTAGCAGGGAGGCAGGGGTTCCTGGATGTGGTCTGTGATTATGTGAGCAGGGTGGGCTGGTAGGAGTGTCCCCTTCAAGCTGGGACACCTGCTGGTGATCCCTGGGGTGGGAAAGGGGCTTCCTTCCTCCACACCCGCGGCCAGGCTGTCTGCAGTGCAAGGACTGGGGAGGGATGTGACTCGGGGCCTTCAGCAGCTTTCCTGCCAGCAAGCCCAGGACCATGGTCCATGGTGGTCTTGTCCCCTCCTTGGAGGGGGTGGCACCAACCTGACTTGTGGAGAGTAGCAAGCTGATGATTCGGCCGTGGGTCTCTGCTGAGGTTCCCGCAGGAACCCAAGGCACAAGCTGAGTGGTGCCTCTGCCCATCATCCTCTGGCTCATCCTTTGGGGCGAGTGTGGTGGGTGCGGAGGGGGGGCTGCACCAGAGGTGCTCAGGCCTTGGAAATGTCAGTTTCTGGAAGTCTCCTCAAAGTCTCTTCTGAAATACCCTTTCACCAAGAGCCCCGGAGGTGAGTGGCTTTGCCGAGGTGGCCGGCAAGGTCACCTCCATGGCGAGTGCACGCCCTGGAGTCCACTGTGTCTCATCTATCCCACCCCCAGCCTTCCCAGAGGAGGTGTGGGCAGTGGTTAGAAGCATAGGGTCCCAGGCTGGACCTGTCTTCTGTGACCTTGGCCTTGACCTCCAATCCCACTGAGCGCCTTCTGTCAGGAAGCTGGCATGAGAGGAGGTAGCTGAGTGGCTCCTCAGTAGAGGGAGCAGAGGGGTTCCCCTGGATCTTGGGGGTCAGGCTGGATTCAGTCTCTGGAGATGCTTCAGGAAAGAGCCCTGCACTTGGAGGTCAGTGCCACACAGTCCGGTGTCAGACCCTGCACCTCCTGGCCATACTATGGGCCCTCTGAGCCCGTTGTCCTGTCCAGCCCCGAGGGGCTGTCCTTCTCTTTGGGCGACAAAGGCTTTTTCCTTTAAAACACAGCTTGACTGAGATGCGTTTCCCTCCTTTCGGATTCAGTGGTTTTTGGTAGGGTCAGAGTTGTCACCCACCACTGTCTAACTTCAGAACACGAGTCACCCCGAAGGACAACTGTATACATCAGCGGGCACTCCCGTTCTCCCTTTGCCCAAGCTCCAGCTGCCCCGATCCCCTACCTTCCGTCTGTCTGTCTCTTCTGGATGTTTCATAGACATAGACTCGTACAATGTGTAGTCTTTTGTGACTTGCTTCTTTCGCTCACATAGTGTTTGCATGGTCGTCCATGTTGTATCGAGTATAGGCTTTCCTGGACCCTCCTTTACTCTGTGTCCCCTGCTTCCTGGCACCTGCCAGTCAGAGTTCCCGCGGGTGCCAGGCGCTGAGCTGAGTGTGCCCTAGGGGACAGAGCACTTATCCCCCACCCCCAGCAGGGATGGGCAGTGCCTCTGCTTTAGGGGGAGGGGTCCAGGATGAGGAGGTGCCTTCTCTGAGCTGGCAGGTGGCGGTGGAGGATATGGGCAAAGGCTGTCCTGTCCCACAGCCTCTGCACTACATGGATAGGAAAGGGATTCTGAGGGGCCCTGGACCCAGGGAACCCAGGGAGTGTCTCTGGGCAGGTGGCCGGTGGGTGTCCATGTCTGCTCTCACCCTGCCTGGGGTGGTGTGGCTGCAGGCACACGCTCACCAAGCAGCCTGCCTCCGCCGCCGGGTGGGCTCAGCCCCCACCCCCCTCCCCTCAGGGCCTGTGCACCTCAGTGTTTTAAGGTCTTGCTGAGCTGCCTGTCCTGACTCGGCTCCCACATTCTTCCTCTTCACTGAACAGCCCTGGCCCTGTTGTCCGCCTACACTGCTATCCCTCAGGTGGGGGCCAGAGCTGGGATGTAACCCCATCTGGGTCCAGCTCAGCCCTGCAGCGCGTCCCGGTGAAGTGCTCCCGGCTCACCGCATGGTGGCAGCACGGTAGTCGAGTCCTGGGATCTTACACTGACCCCCCACCCCATCAAAAGCCCAGAAATAGCAGTATTTAAACCACCAAGTCAAAACATAGTATTTTGTCGCTCCTGGATGGCTCGTCAGGTGCAGAAGGCAGTTGGGTACCTTCCAACAGCAGTTTAGTACAGTGCGGTTTGTGGATGCAGGGGACTGGTTAAAAGTGATGATGCCCTGCCATAGAGAGTTTGGGTTTGCCTGTGCGTGTGAAAGTTACATTGACACTACACTGGGCTCTGTTAAATGTGCAGCAGCCTTACCTCTAGGCACATACCTGCATTAAAAGACGCTCTGTGTTGAAAAATGCCAAAACAGCTGCAATAGTAACATGAAGATTGCTGATCGGAGATTCACCACAGCAAATGTAATAATGAAGTTTGAAATAGTGTGAGAATTACCAAAATGTGATGCAGAAACACGGAGTGAACAAAGGCTGTTGGAAAAATGGCACCAGTAGAGCCGCAGGGTCGGGCAGCCACGGACCTTCAGTCTGCTGAATACACGACATTGAAGGGCATAAACTGAGGTGTGCCTGTGTCTCCTACCACTTTTAGGAAGATGACTTAATTTTCTTTTTTTTTTTTTTGGCTTTTATTCAATTAATTAGCTAATTTATTTATTTAAGTTTTTTTGGTTTTTATTTAATTAATTTATTTAAAGTCTAGTCGAGGAGCTCCCTGGCAGCTCAGCAGGTTAAGGCTCTGGTGTTGTTCCTGCTGTGGCTCAGGTTTGGACATTGGCCTGGGCACTTGCACGTGCCATGGGCGTGACCAAAAAATGTGGTTGATTTACAATGTTGTGCTAATTGTGTGTACAATTTTGTATAGCATAGTGACTTATATGTGTATACATATCCTTTTTCTCATATTCTCCATTATGGTTTATCCCAGGAGACTAGATGTAGTTCCATGTGCCATATAGAAGGACCTCGTTGTCTACCCATTCTTTTTTTTTTTTTTTTAATCTTTTTGTCTTTTTGCCTTGTCTAGGGCCACTTCCCATGGCATATATATGGAGGTTCCCAGGCTAGGGGTCTAATTGGAGCTATGGACGCCGGCCTACACCACAGCCACAGCAATGCAGGATCCGAGCCACATCTTCGACCTACACCACAGCTCATGGCAACAACGGATCCCCAACCTACTGAGCGAGGCCAGGGATCGAACCTGCAATCTCATGGTTCCCAGTTGGATTTGTTAACCACTGCGCCACAATGGGAACTCCTTTTTTATTTTTATTTTTTATGTGTTTATTTTTTCCATTCTTTTTTTTTTAATTTAAATTTTTTTGAATTATAGTCGATTTACAATGTTGTGTTGATTTCTGCCGTACTGCATAGTGATTCAGCCACGCATGTATGCATAGCCATTCCCATAAAGGTCACCACAGAACGTTGAGTAGCGTTCCCTGTGCTAGACAGCAGGTCACACGTCACCGGTGACCATCCATTCCATGCATAAAAGTGTGCATTTACCATTTTCAAACCCCCAGTCCCTCCCTCCCTTCTATCTCTTTGATAACCGTAAGTTTGTTTTCAAAGTCTGTGAGTCTGTTTCTGTTTTGCAAATAAGTTCATTTGTAGCCTTTTTTATTTTATTTTATTTTTTGTATCCTTTTTTAAAGATTTCACATATAAGTGATCTCATACGATGTTTATCTGTCACTGTCTGACCTACTTCGCTTAGTATGAGAATCTCTAGGTCCATCCATGTTGCTGCAAATGGCATTATTTTGTTCTTTTTTGTGGCTGAGTAGTAGTCCGTCGTGTATATGTACTATATCTTCTTAATCCATTCATCTTTTGTTGGACATTTAGGTTGTTTCCATGTCTTGGCTGTTGTGAATAGTGCTGCAATGAACATAGGGATGCATGTATCTTTTCGAGTCATGGTTTTCTCCAGGTCAGATGCCAGGGGTGGAATTGTTGGATCAAGTTGTAGTTCTGTATTTAGTTTTTTAGAGAACTTCCATACTGTTCTCCGTGGCTGCACCAATTTACATTCCTACCAGCAGTGTAAGAGGGTTCCTTTTTCTCCGTACCCTTTCTAGCATCTATTGTTTGTAGACTTTTTTTTTTTTTTTTACGGCCACATGTATGCCATATGGGAGTTCCCAGGCTAAGGGTCAAATCAGAACTGCATCTGCCAGCCTTGCCACAGCCATAGCAACATGGGATCCGGGCCACGTCTGCGACCTATACCAAAGCTCACGCCAATGGCAAATCCTTAATCCACTGAGCGAGGACAGAGCTTGAACCAGCATCCTCATGGATACCAGTCAGGCTCATCACTGCCGAGCCACAGTGGGAACTCCTGTTTGTAGACTTTATGATGATCGCATTCTGACCCATGTGAGATCTCACATTAGTTTTGATTTGCATTTCTCTAATAATTAGCATTTTTTTTTCTTTTTATGGCTGCACCTGCAGCACATGGAAGTTCCTGGGCCAGGGGTTGAATTGGAGGTGCGGCTGCAATCTCTGCCACAGCTACAGCAACACTATATCCGAGCTGCATCTGTGGCCTATGCTGCATCTTGCAGCAATGCTGGATCCTTAACCAGCCAGGGATTGAACCCATATCCTCACAGAGACAGTGTTGGGTCCTTAACCTACTCAGCCACGCCAGGAACTCTGCTTTTGGTTTCACCAATCTTTTCTATTGTTTTCTTCATTTCTATTTCATTTATTTCTGCCATCATCTTTATGATTTCTTTCCTTCTACTAACTTGGGGTTTTGTTTATTCTTCTTTCTCTAGTTGATTGAGGGGTAAGTCTAGGTTGTTTATTTGAGATATTTCTTGTTTCCTGAGGTGAGACTGCATTGCTATAAACTTCCTTCTTAGAACTGCTTTTGCTGCATCCCATAGGTTTTATGTTTTACTTTTATTTTTATTTTTGCTTTTTAGGGCTGCTCCTGCAGCATATGGAGGTTCCCAGGCTAGGGGTCAAATCGGAACTACAGCTGCCGGCCTACACCACAGCCATAGCAATGCAAGATCCAAGCCACGTCTGCGACCTACACCACGGCTCATGGCGATGCGGGATCCTTAACCCACTGAGCAAGGCCAGGGATCGAACCCACATCCTATGGATCCTAGTTGGGTTCGTTACTGCTGAGCCACGATGGGAACTCCTCCCATAGGTTTTAGATGATTGTGTTTTTATTGCCATTTGTCTCTAGGTATTGTTTGATTTCCTCTTTGATTTCTTCAGTGATCCATGGGTTGTTTAGTAGCGTATTGTTTAGCCTCCATGTGTTTGTGTTTTTTGCAGGTTTTTCTTGTGGTTGATTTCTTGTCTTATATCCTTGGGGTCAGAAAAGATGCTTAATGTGATTTCAATTGTCTTACATTTAGCCAGGCCTGATTTGTGGCTCAGAATGTGATCTATCCTGGAGGATGGTTCGTGTGTCCACGGGTGCTTGAGAAGAATATATATTCTGTTGCTTTTGGATCTTATATATATATATTTCAATTAAGTCTATCTGGTCTATTTCATAACTTTTTCCCCTTTATTTTATGGCTGTACCTGTAATAGCATCTAGAAGTTCCTGGGCCAGGGATTGAATCTGAGCCCCAGCTGCGACCTATACCGCAGCTATAGCAACACCAGATCTTTTAACCCACTCCGCTGGGCCAGAGGTCAGACCCACACCTCTGCAGCGACCCCAGCTGCTGCATTCGGATTCTTAACCCACTGCACCATGGTGAGACCTTCTGGTCCATTGAGTCATTTAAGGCCTGGGTTTACTTTTTGATTTTTTTTGTCTGGACGATCTGTCCATTGCTGTGAGTGGAGTGTTGAAGTCCCCCACTATTATTGTAATATTTTTAGTTTCTCTCTCTCTTTTTTTTTTTTTTTTTGCTTTTTAGGGCCGCACTCATGGAATATGGAGGTTCCCAGGCTAGGGGTTGAGTCAGAGCTACAGCTGCCAGCCTCTGCCAGAGCCACAGCAACACCAGATCTGAGCCATGTCTGTGACCTACACCACAGCCACAGCAATGCAGGATCCAAGCCATGTCTGCAACCTAGAACACAGCTCATAGCAATGCCGGATCCTTAACCCACTGAGCAAGGCCAGGGATCAAACCCGCAACCTCATGGTTCCTAGTCAGATTCCTTTCCACTGAGCCACAACGGGAACTCCTAGTTTCTCTTTTTAAGGCCATTAGTTGTTGCCTTATATGTTGAGGTGCTTCTGTAGTGGGTGCATATATTTACAATTGTTATATCTTCTTCTTGGATTGATCCTTTGATCATTACATAATGTCCTTCTTTGTCTCTTGTAACCATTTTAATTTGAAAGTCTATTTTGTTTGATATGAGTACTGCTACTCCAGCTTTCTTTTGATTTCCATTTGTATGGAATGTCTTTGTCCCTCCTTTCACTTTCGGTCTGTATGTGTCCCTAGAACTGAAGTGGGTCTCTTAAAGACAACATATATACAGGTCTTGCGTTTGTATCCATTCAGCCAGTCTGTGTCTTTTGGTTGGAGCATTTAATCCATTTACATTTAATATAATTAGCCATATGTATGTTCTTACTGTCATTTGGTTAATTGCTTTGGATTTATTTATTTTATTATTTTTTCTTTTTATGGCACACCTGCAGCACATGGAAGTCCCCAGGCTAGGGGTTGAATTGGAGCTGGAGCTGCCGGCTTTTTGCCACAGCCACAGCAATGCCAGATCTTACTTGCATCTTTTTGGGTTTTTTTTGTTGTTGTTTTTTGTTTTGCTTTCTAGGGCTGCACCTGCGGCATATGGGAGTTCCCAGCTTAGGGGTCAAAGTGGAGCTGCAGCTGCCCACCTACACCACAGCCACAGGAATGCCAGATCCAAGCCATGTCTGTGACCTATACCACAGCTGATGGCAACTCTGGATCCTTAACCCACTGAGCGAGGCTAGAGATCGACCCCACATCCTCCTGGACACTATATAGGAGTGTAAACCCATTGACCATGATGGGAACTTCTATGGCCTTTTCCTTTTCACCTAGAGAAGTTCCTTTAGCATTTGTTGTGAAGCTAGTTTGGAGGAGATGAATTCTCAGCTTTTGTTTGTCTGTTGATTCCTCTGTGATCTGAATGAGAGCCTTGCTGGGTAGAGCATTCTAGGTTGTAGGTTTTTCCCTTTTCTCACTTTATATCATTTTATTTTTTGCTTTTTAGGTTTTTTTTTTTCTTTTTTCTTTTGGAGCTGCACCCATGGCATATGGAGGTTCCCAGGCTAGGGGTCAAATTGAAGCTTCAGGTGCCAGCCTACACCACAGCCACAGCAACACAGGATCTAAGCCATATATGCGACCTTTACCACAGCTCATGGAAACGCTGGATCCTTAACCCACTGAGTGAGGCCAAGGATTGAACCCACATCCTTATGGATCCTATTTGGGTTTGTTAGCCACTAGCCATGATGTGAACTCCTCCCTTCTTCACTTTAAATATATTGTTTTGTGGAGTTCCCGTCGCGGCGCAGTGGTTAACGAATCCGACTAGGAACCATGAGGTTGCGGGTTCGGTCCCTGCCCTTGCTCAGTGGGTTAAAGATCCGGTGTTGCCGCGAGCTGTGGTGTAGGTTGCAGACGCGGCTCGGATCCCGCGTTGCTGTGGCTCTGGCGTAGGCCGGTGGCTACGGCTCCGATTCGACCCCTAGCCTGGGAACCTCCATATGCCGCGGGAGCGGCCCAAGGAATAGCAACAACAACAACAACAAAAATAAATAAATAAATAAATATATTGTTTTGTTCCTTTCTGGTCTGCAGAGTTTTTGCTGTAAAATCAGCTGATAACCTTGTGGGGATTCCCTGGTATATTGTTTGTTGCTTTCCCCTTGTTTTTAGTATTCTTTGTCTTTATTTTTTGTTAGTTTGATTAATACATGTCTTGGTGTGTTTGTGTTGTGTTCATCCTGTATGGGACTCTCTGTGCTTCCTGGACTTAAGGGTGTGTCCTCTTTTTCAATTTTCAGGAATTTTCAGCTATAATATTTAAATACAATATTATCTCTCTGTTCTCCTTCTTGGACACTTATAACATGAATGTTGGTACGTTTAATGTTGTCTCAGAGGTGTCTGAGTATGTCCTCATTTCTTTTTTAAAAAAAATTTTATTTTATTTATTATTTATTTTATTTATTTATTTTTTTTGTCTTTTTGCTTTTTCTAGGGCCGCACCCTGGCATGTGGAAGTTCCCAGGCTAGGGGTCTAATCAGAACCGTAGCTGCCAAGTCTACACCAGAGCCACAACAATGCGGGATCTGAGCCACGTCTGCAACCTACACCACAGTTCATGGCAACACCGGATCCTTAACCCACCGAGCAAGGCCAGGGATCAAACCCGCAACCTCGTGGTTCCTAGTCAGATTCATTAACCACTGAGTTACAACGGAAACTCCTAAAAAATTTTAAATTAAAGTTGATTTACCATGTTCTGTCAATTTCTGCTCTACAGCAAAGAGACCCAGCTGTACATATATATACATTCTTTTTTTCCTTTCACATTATCCTCTATCATGTTCTATCACAAGTGACTAGATATAGTTCCCTGTGCTCTACAGCAGGATCCCATTGCTTATCCTCTCCAAATGCAATAGTTCACGTCTATTAAGCCCAGACTCCCAGTTCCTTCCACTCCCTCCTCCTCCCCCTTGGCAACCACAAGTCTGTTCTCCAAGTCCATGAGTTTGTTTCTCTTCTGTAGATAGGTTCATTTGTGCCATATATTAGATTCCAGATATAAGTGATATCATATGGTATTTGTCTTTCTCTTTCTGGCTTATTTCACTTAGTATAAGAATCTCTTGTTCCATCCATGTTGCTGCAGATAGCATTATTTTATTTTTCAAGGCTGAGTAGTATTCCATTGTGTATAAGTACCACATCTTCTTAATGCATTCCTCTGTCATTGGACATTTAGGTTGTTTCCATGTCTTGGCTGTTGTGAATAGTGCCACCATGAACTTAGGGGTTCATGTTTCTTTGAATTACTGTTTCGTCTGGATATATGAGCCGGAGTGGGATTGCTGGATTATATTGTAACTCTGTATTTAGTTTTTTAAGGTACCTCCATACTGTTTTCCGTAGTGGTTGTACCAGTTGACATTCCCACCAACAGTGCAGGAAGGTCCCCTTTTCTCCACATCCTCTCTAGCATTTGTTATTTGTAGGCTTACTTATGATGGCCATTCTGACCGATGTGAAGTCATATCTCATTTTAGTTTTGATTTGCGTTTCTCTTATAATTAGTGATGTTGAGCATTTTTTCATGTGCCTGTTGTCCATCTGTATGTCTTCTTTGGAGAAATGTCTATTCGGGTCTTCTGCCCATTTTTCACTTGGGTTGTTTGTTTTTGCTATTGAGTTGTATGAGTTGTTTGTATATTTTGGAGATTAATCCCTTGTTGGTTGCATTGTTTGAAACTATTTTTTCTCATTCCATAAGTTGTCTTTTTTTTTTTTATGGTTTTCTTTGCTATGAAAAGCTTGTAAGTTTGATTAGGTTCCATTGGTTTGTTTTTGGTTTTATTTCTAATGCCTTGGGAGCCTGACCTAAGAAAACATTAGTATCGTTGATGTCAGAGAATGTTTTGCCTGTGTTCTCTTCTAGGAGTTTTAAGGTGTCTTGTCTTCTGTTTAAGTCTTTAAGACATTTCGAGTTTATTTTTGTACATGGTGTGAGGGTGTGTTCTAGTTTCATTGATTTACATGCAGCTGTTCAGTTTTCCCAGCACCGTTGGCTGAAGAGACTGTCTTTCCCCCAGTTTATATTCTTAACTCTTTTGTCAAGGGTGAATTGATCATAGGTGTCTGGGTTTGTTTCTGGGTTCTCTATTCTGTTCCATTGGTCTGTCTGTCTGTTTTGGTACCGGTACCACACTGTCTTGATTACTGTGGCTTCGTAATATTGCCTGAGGTCTGGGAGAGTTATGTCTCCTCCTTGGTTTTTGTTCCTTGGGATTGCTTTAGTAATTCTGGGTCTTTTATGATTCTATAAAAATTTTTGGATTGTTTGTTTTAGCCTGTGAAAAATGTCATGGGTAATTTGATGTGGATTGCATTAAATCTGTAGATTGCTTTGGGTGGTATGGCCATTTTAATGATGTTAATTCTTCTAATCCAGGAGCATGGGATATCTTTCCATTTCTTTGGATCCTCTTTAATATCCTTGATTATTGTTTTATAGTTCTCAGCATACAAATCTTTCCTCCTTGGTCAGGTTTATTCCTAGGTATTTAATTTTGGTGGGTACAATTTTAAAAAGTATTGCATTTTTTTTTGTCTTTTTGCCTTTTCTAAGGCCTCTCCCTTGGCATATGGAGGTTCCCAGGCTAGGGGTCTAATCAGAGCTGTAGCCACCATCCTATGCCACAGCCACAGCAACATAGGATCCGAGCTGCGTCTGCGACCTACCCCACAGCTCATGGCATCCCCGGATCCTTAACCCACTGAGCGAGGCCAGGGATCGAACCCGCAACCTCATGGTTCTTAGTCAGATTTGTTAACCACTGAGCCATGAAGGGAACTCCAAAAGTATTGTATTTTTATATTCCTTTTTTGTTTGTTTGTTTGTTTTAGGGCCACACCCATGGCATACAGAAGTTCTCAGACTAGGGGTTGAATGAGAGCTGCAGCTGCCATCCTACACCACAGCTCATGGCAATGCCAGATCCTTAACCCACTGAGCAAGGCCAGGGGTCGAACCTGCAACCTCATGTTTCCTAGTCGGATTTGTTTCCACTGGGCCAAGATGGGAACTCCTACTGTTCGGATTCCTAATCTGCTGTACCACAATGGGAATACTAGACTTTAGGTCTTGTTTGTTCTTCTTTTTCCAATTCTTGGAGGTGGTAGGTCAAACTGCTGCTTTGAGATTTTTCTCCTCTTTTGAGGAAGGTCTGAATTGCTATGAACTTCCCTCTAAGAACTGCTTTATTGCTTTTGTGGCATCCCATAGATTTTGTGTGGTTGTGTTTTCATTGTTGCTCGTCTCAAGGTTTGTTTGTTTGTTTGTTTTTGCTTTTTAGGGCCGTACTTGCTGCCTGTGGAAGTTCACTGGCTAGGGGGTCAAATAGGAGCTGCAGCTGCTGGCCTACGCTATAGCTACAGCAACTTGGGATCTGAGTTGCAGCTTCTACCTACACCACAGCTCACACAACACTGGATCCTTAATCCACTGAGCAGGCCAGGGATCAAACCCGCAACCTCATGGTTCCCAGTTGGGTTCGTTTCTGCTGCGCCACGATGGGAACTCCTTTTTATTTTGGATGCAATGTCTTAAAAATATCCATTAAGTCCAGTGGTTCTATTGTGCCATTTAGGATCTCTGTTGCCATGTTGATTTGCTGTCTAGAAGATATATCCATTGATGTGAGTGGGTTGTTAAAATCTCCTACTATCATTGTATTCCCATCGATTTCTCCTTTTATGTCTGTTAGCATTTGTTTTACGTATTTTAGTTTTATGTATTTTGATGAGTGTAAAATCCTCTTGTTGAATTGATCCTTTTATCATTAATGAGTGTCCTTTTTGTCTTTCTTTATGGCCTTTGTGTTAAAGTCTATTTTGTCTGATAGGAGTATTGTAACTCCCACTTCCTTGCCATTTCTTTTCCTGTGAACTATCTTTTTCCCTCCCCTCACTTTCAGTCTATGTGTGTCCTTTGCCCTAAGGTGGGTCTCTTGCAGGCAGCATATTGTAAACTCTTGGTATTTTTTTCCC
This sequence comes from Phacochoerus africanus, assembly GCF_016906955.1. Classification (NCBI taxonomy): domain Eukaryota; kingdom Metazoa; phylum Chordata; class Mammalia; order Artiodactyla; family Suidae; genus Phacochoerus; species Phacochoerus africanus. The sequence goes on along the minus strand of NC_062555.1, from coordinate 30,171,703 downwards.
ATTCTGCTACTCTGGGTCTTTTGACTGGAGCGTTCAGTCCATGAACAGTTAGTTAAGGTAATTGTTGGTACATGTGTATTTATTGTCATTTTAACCTTGTTTTCCAGTTGATTCTGTTTCTTCTTTGTTCCTTTCTTTTTCTTTTGGGGGCTTGATGATTTCCTTTTATTTATTTCATTTTTATTTTCCTTCTTTTGTGGTTTTTTTTTTGTGGATTTATTGTTTGTTTTTGATTTGTGCTTGCCTCGTATTTCTTTAAAATATCGAACATAGTTTATATATGACACAGCAACTGCATTCCTAGGTATTTACCCAAGGGAAATGAAAACATATGTCCACACAAAACATACACGTGGATGTTCATCAGAGCATTATTCGTGATAGCCCCAGAGTGGAAATAACCCAGGTTTTCAGAAATTGATGAAGAGATACATAAAATGTGTTATCTCTGTCATGGAGTATGATTTGGGCATAAAAAGGAAGGAAGTGTCAACTGTGTTATGAGGTGGATGAGCCTCGAGGACACTGTGTTCCATGGAAGAAGCTAAACCCTAAGGTCACATATCATATGACTTCATTTCTGGGAAAAGTCAGGAGTTCCCACTGTGGTGCAGTGGTTAAGACTGGCTGCAGTGGCTTGGGTCGCTGTGGAGGGAGGCACAGGTTTGTTCCCTGGCCTAGTGCGGTGGGTTCAAGGATCTGGTGTGTGTTGCAGCTGTGGCTCAGATTCAGTCCCTGACCTGGGAATTTCCATCTGAAAAGGGGCGGGGGGGGGGGGGGGGGTAGTTCCTGTTGTGGTTCAGTGGGTTAAGGACCTGACATGGTCTCTGTGAGGATGCATTTTTTTTTGCTTTTTGTTTTTGGTTTTTGCCTTTTCTAGGGCCGCTCCCGTGGCCTATGGAGGTTCCCAGGCTAGGGGGTCTAATTGAAGCTGTAGCCACTGGCCTAAACCACAGCCACAGCAATGCGGGATCTGAGCTGCATCTGCAACCTACACCACAACTCACGGCAACGCTGGGTCCTTAACCCACTGAGCAAGGCCAGGGATCGAACCTGCAACCTTGTGGTTCCTAGTCGGGTTCGCTAACCACTGTGCCACAATGGGAACTCCAGGATGCGGTTTTGTTCCCTGGTCTAACTCAGTGGGTCAAGGATCCAGCGTTGCTGTGAGCTGTGGTGTAGGTCACAGATGCAGCTCAGATCTAGTGTTACTTTGGCTGTGGTGTGGGCCCGTGGCCACAGCTCCGTTTCGACCCCTAGCCTGGGAACCTCTGTATGCTGCAGGTGCGACCATAAAAAGAAAAAAAAGAAAAGTCAGCATAGGGACATCTGTGGAGATAGAATGGAGCCTCGTGGTTGCCCAGGGCTGGGAGGAGGGTGGGAATGTGGAGTGACTAATAATGAAATGAGGTTTCTTTTAGGGCTGGTGAAAATGTCCTAAAATTAGATTGTGGTAGTGGTTGCACAACTTTGAATATATTAAAAACCACCAAACTATACAATTTAAATGACTAAATTATATGGATGTGAATTCCCCTCCATAAAGCTGTTTTGAAATCAGGCCACACTGGCCTGGACACTCAGCTTTGTCCCGTGATTGGTCCAGTTGTGGTTCTCATCAGAGTGGGCTGCTAGCCCCCGGTGGCGAGGGCCAGTGGGGGTTCCTTTTCATTTCAGACCAAATTTCAGGATCAAGATGCTTTTAATCCAGCAGAGAACCAGAGCTTAATAAATGCTTGGAGGGGTATGAGGGAGGGAGTCAGGTCCCAGTCGTTTGTGAAGGTCACGTGTCCCCAGGGATGAGGCCTTGGGTTCTTAAGGGCGTCGGTGACCTCAGGGCTCCTAAAACTTCCACTCTGAAAACCCCTGCATGCAGAATGAACTCACCCCTTGCACATCCTGAGAAAAACCCTGCTTTTACCTGTAAAATTTGTGTACTGTTTGCAGCCTCTGCTGTGTAACGTTTTTTGCTTTAAGAAGTACTGTGCGTTGCTATTAAGTAAGACTGAGGCTTCTGTGCTGTTTGTTCTTATGACCTGGAGCACCTGGTGTGGTCACTCCATCTGTGGACACCCCTGGGCAGGTAGCAGAGGAATGTTCATGCCAGCACCCGTCTGACCTCACGGTGCCTTCAGAGGAGGCTTGTACCCTCATTCCGAGAAGCAGAAATAGCTGGTGGGGGCGGGAGTAGGATTGGGGGAGCAGTCTTGAAAAACTCATAAGACCCATTCGCTTAAATGCAATATTTGTAGTGGCAAAACCTTGAAAACTGGCTAAGTGTTTAATTGTGGACGGGTTAAACCAGTGTGGTCCTGCTGTGCAGCAGGATACTGTTCAGTGGCTTAATAACAAAGGACATTTAGCAAGGCCAGGGATCGAACTCGCAACCTCATAGATCCAAGTCAGGTTTGCTCACCAGTGAGCCATGATGGGACCTTCCAAAGGACATTTTTTTTTTTTTTTTTTGGCTTTTCTAGAGCTGTTCCTGCAGCATATGGAGGTTCCCAGGCTAGGGGTAGAACCTGAGCCGTAGCCACCAGCCTATACCACAGGCACAGCAATGTGGGATCCCAGCTGCATCTGCGACCTACACCACAGCTCATGGCAATGCCGGATCCTTAACCCACTGGGCGAGGCCAAGGATTGAACTTGCAACCTCATGGTTCCTAGTCGGATTTGTTAACTACTGCACCACAACGGGAACTCCCAAAGGACATTTTCAATGATAAAAGTTTATGACAGAATTCTTCATGGAAAAAAGGCAGATGAGACAATTATATATATATAGTTTGGTCTCAACATGTAAAACACTCTCAGAAAAAATATTGTTATAAAATTCTCCAAAAATGCTAAGCCGAGTTACTTCTGGAAGGTAGGACTATGGACGGCTCTCCTCCCCGTCTCCCTGATGCTTTGGTGTCAGTGACACGCTCGTGTGGGGCCGTGAGTGCTGGGTGTGCAGCGGGCAGGGCTGGAGTGGAACCTGAGCCGGGGGCGACCCGGGGAGGAGGCTCGGAGGGGTTGGGTGCTGAGGGAGCCACCAAGCCAGGCGGTCTGGAGGGTCACAGGCAGGGTTGCTGGAGCAGGTGAGGAGTTGGGGGCTCAGCAGGTCCTTCCCGGGGGCGGGGGGGGGCCACCCCCCACTCCTTCCTGGGGGGGGGTGTGGCTGGGAAAGAAGGAGATGGTGAAGGCTGTGCTCTGCTGGCTTGGGGTCAGCGATGGTTTGAACCTCTGTTTCAGGCCTTGGGGGGCTGAGGGCATGGGGCTGCCCAAGCTCCGAGCCTCCGTTTCTGCGTCTATGATGTGGGGTGATGGTGGTGCCCATGGGGCTGGGGTCTGACTCGGGGGCGGGGGGGGGGTCTTGGCGCTGGGGCCTTGGGCCAGCGGGGTGGGGGCCGCTGGAAGGGATGTGACTTGTCATTTGGAAGAGCCTCTCCCGGTCTGTGGGGCGCTGCCGCCCATACTCGGGCCCCTGGAGCGCTCACCCCGCATCTTCCCCCGCAGCTGCCCGCCACCACCGCCATGAGAAATATCTTCAAGAGGAACCAGGAGCCCATTGTGGCTCCTGCCACCACCACCATGCCCGCGGGGCCCGCAGACAACTCCACGGCGAGCGGGGGTGCCCGGGAGGGCCCGGAGGATGTCTTTACCAAGATGAGGGACAGATTCTTCAATGAGATGAACAAGATCCCCTGTGAGTGGCCCCGTGTGCGATGGGGGTGGTATCGTGGGGGCCAGGCTGTGACTGTGTTTGGATGTGTCAGGGCTCCCCATCAGGAACAGGGGCCAGTGCGGGCTGGCATGAATGAGGGGACAGGGGGCTTTACGTGTCATTCCTGACCTCCTGGGGAAAATGGCCTAGGAAATGGTCAAGGGCTTGCTTCTCCCGTGGAGCAGCAGGTTTAGGATTGGGGTTGTCTCTGCAGTGGCTTGGAACTTCCCCGTGCCATGGGCATAGCAAAAAAAACAAAAAAAAACCAATCAAAAGAAGATAAAACAGGGAGTTCCCTTCATGGTTCAGAGGTTAACAAACCCAACTAGGATCCATGATGGCACGGGTTCGATCCCTGGCCTCACTCAGTGGATCGGGGATCTTGTGTTGCTGAGGCTGTGGTGTAGGCCGGCAGCTGTGGCTCCAATTCAGCTCCTAGCCTGAGAACCTCCATGTGCCGCAGGTGCGGCCCTAAGAAAACTAACAAACAAACAAAAAACACAAGAGGATAAAACCTTATGAAACAGATCATTATCCAAGTTTTCCGGTCACAGTTTAAAAGTGCTTTATTTTGTAAGGTATAAAATAAAAGCCCCCACCACTTCCTGGATTGCTGGTAAAGGCTCAGATTAGGGGAGCATCCTGTGCCCAGCCAAAGCCTGGAGTCCCTGTTGTGTCTCAGGACTGGACACGAGGGGTGGGCCAGGCCTTCCCCTGCCTGGTCTGGTGAGGATTGTCCCACCCCCGGGATGAGCCCATCTCCTAGGACCAGAGCCATCAGATCTTAGCAAGCCATGGTCCTCCCTGGGTACAGCTGGCTGCTGTGTCCTCAAGGTCATTGGCAAGAGCACCAGAGTGTGTGCAGCTTACATGCAAATCACTCCTGGGTTAAAGTGTGCAGTGTGGGCATTGGTCTCTACCTAGCTTTTCCAGTGTTGTGGGGTTGGCTGCAGGTGGGCACCGCCGACCTTGGCCTCCCCATGGCAGCGCCCCCCACCCCAGGCTCTGATGCCAGCGTTGTGGGGTTGGCTGCGGGCAGGCACTGCTGACCTTGGCCTCCCTGTGGCAGTACCCCCCTGGGCTCTGATCGCCATCGCTGTGGTCCTGTGCCTCCTGCTCCTTACGTGCTGCTTCTGCATCTGCAAGAAGTGCTGCTGTAAGAAGAAGAAGAACAAGAAAGAGAAGGGCAAAGGCGCGAAGAACGCCATGAACATGAAGGACATGAAGGGCGGCCAGGTAGGCGGGACCGCGTCTCCCTCAGCTGGGGGTGGGGCGGGGCTCCCTTGTGTCAGCAGGGCCTGGTCCTTGATCCACCCCACAAGAGGCCATTTGGGACAAAATGCCGAGAAGAGAGACCCCTGCCCACCCACGAGCCACTGTTGGGTGATCTTGGGTCTGCTGCTCCAGGCTGGTCAGCCAGGTGCTGCCGTAGTGCCCCCTGGGGCGGGTGGGACCGCTGGGTCTGGTCCACAGGGACTTGGACCTTTTACGCCTGGCGTCCCGGTGCAGTAGAGCTGGACCGACCCCAAGGCCCCCGTTTCTCCTCCTAAGTTTGCAAAGGCCTCCAGCTGCCTCCCTTGCCCCACGCTTGTTCTGGGGGAACAATTCCTTCTGCCCAAGGGGTCAATACGGGTGTGGATGGGAGGGCTGATCTCAGGGTCTGGTGGGCTTTGAGTGTGTGTGAACGTGTGAGTTTGAATGTGTGTGAACATGGATGTGAGTGTGAACATGTGTGACCATGTGTAGACATATGAGTGTGACCGTACATGTGTGAGTATAAGTGTGCAAATGTGTGAACACGTGCATGTGGCTGAACGTGTGTGAGTATGAGTGTGTGAACGTGTGTAAAGTGTGCACACACGTGTGAGAACACGTGTGACAGTGAGTGTGAACACGAGTCTGAAGGTGAGTGTGAGTGAATGTGTGAGTGTGGACGTGTGTGAGTCTGTTGGTGTGTTGGTGTGTGAATGTGGGTGAACGTGAGTTTGTGTGTGACGTGTGTGTGAACGTGCGAGTCTGAGTGTGTGTGTGTGTGAACGTGTAAGTGTGTGAGCCTGTGTTAGTGTGTGAATGTGGGTGAACGTGAGTTTGTGTGTGACCATGTGAGTGTGTGTGTGAACGTGTATGTGAGCATGTGTGTATGAATGTGTTAGTGCGTGAGTGTATGTGAACATGTGAGTGTGCAGGGCCCAAGCCGCCCTGGCCCCGCCGCAGCAGGCTTTTCTCACCACCTTCTCTCTGCTCCTCGCACCCGTGGACTCACCTGACCGGGACACCTGCACTGCGCACCTGGTACGTGTTTCTGGGGTGGCGGCCTGAGCAGGGGGGCACAGGGAGCCACCCCCACTCCAGAAGCTGCGTGGCCTCTGGGAGCGTGCGGGCCCCCGTGGGGACAGAGCCCCCAGCTCCAGGCTGGGGTCTGCACTGGGTGGCCTTTGTGTCTTCCCTCCAACCCTCCCCGCCTCCTCAGCCCCCCAGGACGATGACGATGCAGAGACGGGCCTGACGGAGGGAGAAGGCGAGGGGGAGGAGGAGAAGGAGCCAGAGAACCTGGGGAAGCTGCAGTTCTCCCTGGACTACGATTTCCAGGCCAACCAGGTACGGGGGCTGTGGGGGGCAGGGGCTCGAAGGCACTCGGGGCCTGTCGGCGCCTATTGTCCCCCATGGGGCGGGCGGGCTGGGCAGGGGGCTAGGGGAAGGGTCCTGCCGACCTTGGGCAGATGGGCTGCTTATCGGCTTCCGTTTCCCCAAGGGTCACTGATTCCAGGGGGACAGAGGGACACTAAAGCCCTGCCCGGGGCCCGCCTGCCCCTCCCCCGCTGCCCCCTCTGCTCTGACTCAGGTCTGTACCCCTCTCTCCACAGCTCACCGTCGGCGTCCTACAGGCCGCAGAGCTGCCTGCCCTGGACATGGGAGGCACCTCGGACCCTTACGTCAAAGTCTTCCTCCTTCCGGACAAGAAGAAGAAATATGAGACCAAGGTCCATCGGAAGACGCTGAACCCCGCCTTCAATGAGACCTTCACCTTCAAGGTGCAGCCCCGCCCCGCCCCGCCCCGCCCCGCCCCACCCTGCGGCCCCGCCCCGCCCTGCGGCCCCGCCCCCTCCACCCCGCCCTGTCTGTCCTCACTCCCTTCTGTCTCCTCTGTGTGAGGCCCCAGGCCGGCTGCCCCCTCATCTGCCTGTGCCCTGCAGGTGCCCTACCAGGAGCTGGGGGGCAAGACCCTGGTGATGGCCATCTATGACTTCGACCGCTTCTCCAAACATGACATCATCGGGGAGGTGAAGGTGCCCATGAACACCGTGGACCTCGGGCAGCCCATTGAGGAGTGGCGGGACCTGCAGGGCGGAGAGAAGGAGGAGGTGAGATGGGGCTTCGGGGGTGGGGTCCCGGCTCCCGTCCTCAGACCCGGGGCCTCCCTCTGCTGATGAGCACACCGACCAGTGAGGCGCTCAGGTGGATGGGACGTGGTCACTTGCTTGTCCCAAGGCTCTGTGCCCACTTAGGGCCAGGGACCCAGGACTCAGCCTCATCCAGCCCCTGGGCAGCTGGACTGTTCTAGAGGGTTCCCAGCCAGGGTCTTGTCTTCCCAGAAACTGCTGCAGTGTTCATTCACTCACCAGATACTTGCTGAGCACCTGCTGTGCACCCAAAACTCCATTTTAGCGCCAGTTGTTTGAGCCACATGGGAGGTTCAAGCTCCTCCAGTTGTTTGAGTCAGCCAAGCCTGTGCCGGGTGCCAGGCGCTGCACTGGGTCCTGCCAGGGTGGCCAGACTTGGCTGGAGGCCCCTCTCTCTGGGAAGCTTCCATTCTGGGTGTGGCCCCGCCAAGTCGCTGCGGGGCTTTGAGCAAATTGCCCCCCCCCCCCACCCACCCACTGGTCACATGAAACATTGTCTGTGACATTGATGGAAGAAAAAGGATGCAGAGGGCTTTGAAAACCTCAGCTCCCTTTGCAGGTGGGGCGGTTGTGATCAGCAAGGAGGCTCCCAGGGCTCAGGCACCACACCCACCCCTAGGCCCCTGCTCAGCCTGGGGAGGGTCCCTGACAACCCCCACATCTGTCCAGAGCCTCCCAGGTGCCATGCACCCAAGCCGCCCACAGCTGGTCCTGCTGGGCTTGCTGAGCCCTGCTGCCCTGTAGCTGGGGGGTCAGCTATTCAGTCATGCTGGACGCAGGGGGATGGCTGAGATGACCCGAGTCCCCTTGCCTGGACAGCCCGAGAAGCTGGGTGACATTTGCACCTCCCTGCGCTATGTGCCTACCGCCGGAAAGCTCACTGTCTGCATCCTGGAGGCCAAGAACCTGAAGAAGATGGACGTGGGGGGCCTTTCAGGTGCGAGCAGAGCAGCTGGCCGCCATCAGGGGGCGCCCGCGGGCCGCTCTCTGCGGAGCCCTGGGATTCACAGAGGAACACAGGCTGGGGCCAGCAGCTGTGGGTCCCCAGGGCAGGGCTGGCTGGAGGTGTGGGCCTGGGAGGCAGGATCCCAGACAGGCGTCTACTTCTCCTGGGGGCTGCGGGCCGATGGGGAACTCAGCCCAAAGTGGTCTCTCGTCCATCTGGGACCTTCTCTGGGAGGCTCTGCCCCAGGGGGGCTCGAGGTGAGGACAGACTCTGGGGGGGGGGGGCGGTGGGCTGGGCCGCAGCACCGGGCTCTCATGGGTCAGGAGAGTGGGCCACATCCTGGGACCTGTCCTGTGGCCCCAGGCAGGAGCTTTCTCATCTACACAGTCAGCAGGGTTGATGGGACGGGGGCACGGAGCTCGGGGCTGCCAGAGTGGGTCCTGGAGGCACCGCCTGGGCCTGGACGTGGGCGCGGCTCAGGGCCTCTCCGGGTGGCTTCCCCGCAGACCCCTACGTGAAGATCCACCTGATGCAGAACGGCAAGCGGCTCAAGAAGAAGAAGACCACGGTGAAGAAGAAGACCCTGAACCCCTATTTCAACGAGTCCTTCAGCTTCGAGATCCCCTTCGAGCAGATCCAGGTGCTGGGCCACAGGGGGGCGGGGACCGTGTCTGCTCCCAGCTGCCCGGACCTGGCCTCAGGCCCTGCAGGCCGGCAGGGGTCTGCGTGGCAAGCTGCTCCCCAGCCCCCAGGAGTGGGTCGGGGTCTTCCTGAGACTTGGGCAGAGGCCAGTCCCACAGAACCTGACACTGTCTGGGGCCCATAACCGGCAAGACAGCCGCCACCCGGCTGCCAACCCCCCACCAGCCCGGCTCCCACCCCTCACCTGACGCTCTGAGCGTTTCCTCAGCCTGGTTTGCTGGCCTGTAGGGAGGCCCGTCCTTGCTTGGAAGGGGCCCACAGTGAACAGCCTCTGGGACACTGAAGTGGGGGCTTGGATGTGGGGACAGGCACCCTGGAGGCTCAGTGGGGCTTCTTGGAGCGAGCTGGTCCTATAGGGTGGGAGACGCCCTGTCCTCTCAGTTCCTCTTGGTTCTGCCCCAGGGCATTTCCCCATGCACCCCACAGGGCACCCCCAGAACACCCCACAGAGCACTCCAGCCCCCCTCACTCCATCCTTATCACATGGCCTGTGTCTAGCCCTCAATGTCCTCCCTCCGAGACCCCGCAGCCAGGCACCCTCTGGCTTGACCCTGGCCCTTCCATCCCTCCCACCAAGGCCAGTCTCTCCTTCTGAAGCTCGACCCACCCCCCCACCTCACATCCTGCCTCCTCTGTGGCCCTGAACTTGCTCAGGTCCCTGTGCCTCCACCTCCAGCTCCCTCCTGTGTCCTCGCCTCTCTCCCCGTCACTTCCCCGTGAAGCTGCCCTGAGTTCCCTGTGCTGCCGTCAGTGCCCCTTGTCCTCCGTGAGGATGTGTCTGCCTCTCCGTTAGGGGTGAGATCACGGCCTCCACCCCTACGTGCTGGGCGCTGCTGGGCACCTGCTCAGTGACAAGGGCGTGGCCCTGCCCCATGTGACCCCGTCTCCATAGCGGCTGGAGGTGGGAGCAAGGCGCCTGGGGGCCTTTCCACCACCTCACGGACCGCCCCCTCCACTCCCAGAAGGTGCAGGTGGTGGTCACGGTGCTGGACTACGACAAGCTGGGCAAGAATGAGGCCATCGGCAAGATCTTCGTGGGCAGCAACGCCACGGGCACGGAGCTGCGGCACTGGTCCGACATGCTGGCCAACCCCCGCAGGCCCATAGCGCAGTGGCACTCGCTCAAGCCCGAGGAGGAGGTGGATGCGCTGCTGGGCAAGAACAAGTAGGTCCGCGGCTGCAGCCGCCTGCCGCGGACGCGGACGAGACCCAGAGCACTGGTACCTCAGTCGTCAGCCCTGGAGGTTTCCTTTTCCATCTGTCTGTGGTCCTGCCCCCGTCCTTCTTTCTGTCCCTCTGTTTAAAGACCACCGTCCTCTGGCTGTGAGATGGGTCCCCTTGGAGGAGAGCAAGGAGCTGGTTCCGGTGGCCGCCCGGGAGCTGTGCTTGCTGCATGCCCATCGCCCTCGTCCTCCACAGCTCTACCTGCCCGCCGGGAGGCTCTTTGGCAGAAGTTGTGGCATTTCCGTGGTTTGAGTCTTCTGGACCCACAAGGTGGCAGCACTTCCTGTGTCCTGTGCGTGCAGCTCCCCATGCTCCTGGAAGGGGCCATGGACCGTGGGCTCGTGGGAGCAGAAGGCCCTTGGGGACCTGTCTGGACAGCAGCCTGGTCACCAGGAGCCTCGGTCAGGTGCAGGAGCGTGGCGCCCTGGGAGGGGCCGGGAGGCAGGTGGTCCAGAGCTAGGACCAGACCCTGAAGCTGTCCCCCCTTGTCACCACGGCCTCCTGCTGGTGTGGTTCCCGGGACATCCCGGCCAGCTGTTCACTGATTGGCCAGACTTGAAGAGGGCCCGTCTGTCCTGGGACCTCGCGTTGTTGACAGTGGGTGTCAAACTGTGAAGACAGGGGACCCCCCCCTTCCCAGAGAGGCCCCAGGGAAGTGCTGGACCATGGCCCTTCCAGTGGGAGATGGACGTGGCTGCCTTTCCAGAACAGGAGCCGCGCGGTTCCTGGGTGGGGCTCCCTGTTACGCTTTTCTCATTTGATCTCCACGGACGGGCGCTGCCTAAAGCGGAGCCTGGGAGATTTGAAAGGCAGGTGTAAGTGTCCTTGTTCCCTGGTCCAGGTAAGAGGGCTGGTGAGCAGATGGCAGGGATTCTAGGGTGGCGAGGGGCTCCTGTCAATCCTCAGGGGCTTCTCTGTGGACCCCCAGAGGCAGGGCGATCGGCTGGTGGGGACTCAGGCCGGTTCTGCCCCGCGGTCACTTCTGCTCACCTCTGTCCCAGTGTTGATAAAAAAGCCATATATGTGTTAGCCATTTGCACTGAGTCTCCTTGCAGACCTTCCGCCTGGGCTCGTGGCTGGAGGCTGGCACCCTGTGCTCGCACCCTGGCCTCCCTCCCTGCATTCCTCTCTCCAGCGGAGTCCTCATGCTGGGAGGCCCTGTTCCTGGCATCCGTGGCGGCGTGTCCAGTCCCGTCACTGGCCACCCCAGAGGCAGACGGGCCATCTGGGAGGGGCTCCCACGAGAGGCTGCAGAGTCTGCTTTGCAACAGGCAGGGCTTGTGCTTCTGTTCTGCTGTTTCTCATTGGGGACGAGGGCACCTCCTTTGGGACATTGCGGGGTGGGGGTGGGGGCTCGGACGGCTGGTGGGGACAGGCTCCTCTTGCGGCGGCCTTGGACGTGGGGTTTTCTCACTGGACTCTGGGTGTTGACTGAATGATGAGAATTCTGGTTCCAAGGACCAGACTTGTAGGACAAGAGGGTGCCTTCAAGACCGGGGTGGCCTGGCCTGGACGCTCCTGTCCCCAGCTGTGGGATCCGGTGCTTTCTCAGGGTCTCCTCACCCTCCGTGCCCCACAGTCTCCTGCTCACTCCCATCCCTCTGGCCACCTTCTACCACCCGGAGTCTGTCTCGGCCCCCCACCCACCCTGCCCCAGCCCAGGACGCCCTCTCCTGCCCGGGATGGGGAGGGGCAGCACCGTGAGGGTCTGGCTGAGAGACTGGCATTGGCACCTGTACAGAGCCAGGGCACCTGCATGTGGGTTCTGGGTGGCACTTGGCATCTGTTGGCCCAAGGAGCTCCTCTCCCCCATCATGCTTGGGCCTGGGGTCTGCGATCCTGGGCTGTAGGCCCCACATGGGACAGCGGGTCGGCTCGTGAGGGTTCTGGAGGCCTGCAGGCCGTGAGCCTTCACCCCCGTCCACTGCAGAGGGTAGCAGAGGGCATTGTTCACAAAGGACTGAGAGCATGAAAACTGAAACCCAGTCCTACCTGGGAGCTAGAGGTGAGGCAGGAAAGCTCTCATTTCTCCTTGAGTGGTCGCTGCAGAACGGAACCGACGCTGCCAGGGCTCCCCGCAGCTTTTCAGACTTTGGCCATAGACGCTGAGGGCTGGGGGCCACCCTTGGGCGGCCCCAGCTGGGGAGGAGTGGGTGCTGGGCGCGGATGGGAGCAGGGGTTTCACAGCCTCAGTCCTGATCTGTGCTTGTCCCAGGAAATCACAGGTAGCTCGTGCTCCTGCAGGATCAGGTTGGGGTAACCGCTGGCCCAGGGCTTCAGCGAGTGGCGGGGGGGGGGGCTGTTCCCCTCCCCTGTTCCCTCCCTGCCCTGGGCCCTGGGTGGCAGCAGACAGGGAAGGGTCCCTGGGCCTGGGTGTGGTGGTTGTGGTCCCTCAGCCCCAGATTGGCAGATAAAAATACAGGGCACCAAGTTAAATTTGAATTTCAGGTAAACAATAATTATAAAGCATGAGTCCGTCCTGGGCGCTCTTTGGGACATACTGAAAGCGGTTTGTTGCTTACCTGAAATTCTCCATCCCTGCCCTGCCCTGTGACCGCTCCTGCCACCCTCCCCTGCCCCAAGCCCCAGGCCAGGATTGGGTCATCCGGACTTTAGCCCATTTTCCGAGCTGCAGTATTGGGAAGGGGACACTGTGACTTGACGACACAGAATATATTTTTTAGTGACAACAAAACAAGAACCTTCTGAAGCCGTCTGATCCCTGTCTGCCCCTCCCCATGCTTCAGTTTCACACCCAGAGGCAGGTCACCCAGAAACACGCGTGTCCTGTCGAATCCAGATGCATGTCCGACTTGGTGTAAACAGCCGCATGGCCGTGCCGAGAGCCCCCGCCCCACCTTACACACCTGGAGGCTGCTCCTCGGTTTTATGTGTCGAGTCTCATCCCCCCCATCCCACCCCCGTGGGCGCTGAGGGACCAGGGACTCCCCGCAGGCCAGAGCCCAGGTGCCCCGCCTGCTGCTCCCGCGCCCGTCTGTGTGGGGTGCCCCTTCTGTCACTGTTTGAATTAACTGAAAAGCCATAATGGGGCCTCCTGCAGGAGCCCTCGGGAGCCCCCGTCCTCTGCCGGCTCCCACAGAACACTTGTGAAGGGCTCACCTGTCGTCGTCCTCTGCCCTCAGCTCCATGTCTCCAGGTGGATGGTGTCAGAGCTCCTGGTGGGGCCTCAGCAGATGGTCCTATCAGTGGTGGGGCCCTGGGGCGGCGGCCAGCACGCAGGAGCTGTCATGGCTTTGTCTGTCTGTCTGAGGTCAGGTCCCTGCTCCGCTGGGCATGACAGAAGCAGCCCCGTCTCCGTAACACGTGGGCTGGGGCAGTGGCTGGCAGCAAGCAGGACGGGCTGAGCCCCATGTGCTGCCTCCTACAGGGAGGCCCCAGGAGGCCAGGGGGCCTCTGAGGGTGGGGGGCGGCCTCTCCCAGACCCTCTGTCAGCTCCTAGGCCCAGCCTGTACCAGGTGCTGCTAGGGGAGGGGAGGTGTGGACTGTGCCAAGGGGACTTCAGCTCCCGGCCGGCAGGTCCTGGCCCGCGGGAGCAGCTCCTGGCAGGGTGAGGAAGGGGAGGTGGGAGGAGCGGGCTCCAGGCCAGAGGTGGGGAGGTGGGCTTGTGTCCACAAAGCTGGACCCTGGTGCTGGGGGCAGGGCAGAGGCAGAGGATGGCCGAGGCTAGGGTCCGAGGGTGTGGAGGGAGGATGCTTCCTCATCCCCTGGGCACCCCCCCCCGGGGGGGGGGGGGCAAGAGATAAGGGCCCTCCAGGTGGCTGGAGGGGGGGCCTCCAGGACTCTCTGCACAGAAGCCTGATGCTCTGCCCGACTCCCCCCACCTGAGGACTTGGTTTACTGCTTCTGAATTCTGGGATCTGAAAACTGTGAGACCAGGGTGGCTGGGCCCCAGGCCACCCTGGGGTGTGTGGCCCCACCAGGACCCCTGCCAGGTCTTCGCAGGAAGGACACATGTACAGCCCCCCCACCCCCCGCCTGGCAGCACCCCCCCCCCCCATGTGACTCTGTTCTTGTCTGGTCTCTCGTCAGTCTGTTCTTTTGTAATGAGCTGCATCTCCTTATTAAAGAAACTCAACCCAGGCTGGGGGGGTCTCTGGTTGTTTCTGCTCCACGCGGGGCGGGGACGGGAGGACGGGAGGGGCCGTGTGACCGGACGGGTGCCTGTGCTTCCCAGGCTCTGATCACCAGCCTGGCACCTTCCCTAAGGGGAGCAGCAGTGGGGCCAAGTGTCCTCCGGGGATGGGGAGGCCAGTCTGGCATTGATAGGTGATAGGCACACAGGGGTGGCAGGGGTGGCCCAGATCTTCAACTGCCTTCCAGCAGAGCTGGGCTTGGGGACCAGCCAGCCTGAACCCAGAGGATGGGGAGGCTGGCCCTGGAGTGTGCAAGGCTAAGAATTTCTACAAGATCCTCAGCTGCCCCCTTTGAGGCAAAAGTGTTTGGGACCAAGGATAGGGCCTTGGGATTTGTAAGGAAAGAGAAGGGCCACGTGGCCCACAGGCCTGGAAAGTGGTCCCCTGTTTCAGCACCTGCCCCGGCTTTACCTCACCTCTGGGGTGGGGGTGGTGGGCCTCCTGCGGGATTCCAGTGAGCCACATGGCAGCTGCTCTGGACCAGGCGGGAGGTGGGCATCCTGGCTCAGGTCCAGCTCAGGGGGGTGTGAAGGCAGAGTCCGTCAGGTGGGGCTGGGGCCGGTGGGGGGCACAAGCGCTGCGAATTTTGGGGTAGGGCAGTGCTGAGCCTCGTGGCTGCTGGGCACCCAGAGAAGTGACATTGCCAGTGAGGAGCCCTCGCCCCAGACCAGTCTGAACTCTGGCCGCACCTTGGGTTGGGTGACCACAGGGGAGGAGAGTCCTCCTGACCCCAGCCCCCCACCTGGGCGACGGGACGCCACTGGCGTAAACATGGGCTGAGGAGCCAGAGGAGGGCGTGCTGGATGGAGGGACCGGCCCTGCCCAGGTGAGCGAGGCCAGAAGCGGCCACTTGCCCGCGGCCAAGTGCCTCTCCCTTGGGTCTGGACTTGGCTTCCAACAACCCTCTGTGACCATTCTGGTTTAGAGCTATGGAGCGGCTCTGGGCCCTGAACCCAGCAGTGGGCTTGTAGAGACCACCTTGCATCAGCAGAGCCCCCCACCACACGTGAACCCAAGGAGGCACCAGCTCGGGCCATAGTCGCCTGTGATAGCACCATGTCTGTCGCTGGACACCAGGAGCCTCGTCTCCTGAGCCATCGGGCTGCCCTGTGGCCTTGTGGCCATACTTGGGACAGGGGTGCCCAGGGGCAAGGACAATGACACAGACTGAACAGGCTGGCCCCGATGCAAGATGCTATCACCCCATTTCCTAAACTGTGCAGACAGTCACAAAGGTAAAACACAATTTAATTTACTCATTTATAAATACTGTTGTGTTTACAGGCATCATATAGATGTGAATATTATTTCCAAACTTTCAAAACACATAATACTTAATAATACTATATAATAACCAGTGAAACACAGTCATTCATCTCAGGGTTGAAAGGCCACTCAAAATTGCATAAAAATACATTCAGCTCACAAAGCGAATCTGGGCCCCTCCCTGAACCCCCACCCACCCAGGTGTATTTACAAGGAGCCAAGAGAAACAGTCCCATTGGGAGCTTTCACGGGAGGGAGAGGGGACCAGGGTGAAGTGATGGGAGACAAAACACTACCCCTGAAGTACCCACTTTCCACCTGCCTGACCAAGGCCACGGTATGTGTGGGGGGCACCATGAAGCTGCTGCCTGGGTCTGAACACTCAGCAGGAACAGGAGCCTTTGCAGCCTCCCCTCCTGCCCCGGGGTCCTGGGCTCCAGCCCCCACCCTTCCCTCCATCCTGTCTCCCCAGGGCCTGGCTGCACCCACAGGCCTAGACTCCCCGAATCCGCTCCTGTGAAGCAACCACAGCCGACCTGCTGTGCCAGATGCACCGATGCAGTTCAGTTTTCCCACTGTCCTGCTGCAAACAGGGCTGAGCAGACCAGGCGGGGCTGCCTGGGGTCGCCCTGGCCAGACCTCGGGCCAACCTCACCTCCGAGGGCAGGTGGCATGGCTGGGGCGCTTTGGAGCCTGGAGAGTCGGCGCTGACTGCGCTCCCCTCTCAAGCATCGTTGCTCCAACTGGAAGGATCAAGGACAAAGTGTGGAGGACGAGAGAGGGAGGGGGAGAGGGGTTCACGCTGGAAGGACAGGAGCCTGAGGTCCCTTAAAGGGCCACGCTGGGAAAAGTCCACTGGGAACGTTAGGGGAAACCTGGGGGAGTAACAAAATTCCCTCCGGCAGCTCCACTGTCCAAAATGATAAGCAGATGAACTGGAGAAGCTCAGAGAGAAGCTCTGGGGACAGAGGGAGGAGAGACAAAAGATAGGAGTTAACAGAATAACACACTTGGCTGAAGCTGGGCGATCAGACCATGTTCTGAAATGTCTGTGCAGCAAGCGTGCGCGTGTGCACACAGGCTGGAAGCAAGAGTGGCGCCCAAGGTGCTAAAGCTTCCAAGGTGAGGTCGGAACAGCCCTCGCTGGTGCCCGTCTGCAGACAGTTCTCCCAGGAGGGGCTCCTGAGACACATAGTTCAACCCCACATCCCCCACAGCTCCTCTGGGAGTGACTGCACCATCCACATGGCTGCAGCTGGCTGTCGGGACTCTCAATTTGGCCTTTCTCAGCCCCCAGAGTCCACCTCATTCCCAAGGAGTGGTGACAATGGCAATTCCCGGGCTGCCATGAAGGTGATCTGTCTTCAGTCTAATCAGAGCAAGAGCAACTGTCAGTGTCCTTGGCAGGCTCTGCTGCTCCTGAGCCCAACCTGCCAGGGAGCTGAGCGGTCTCTGCAAGAGGCTGGGGGACAAGGGCTCTAGGGGGCGGCCCCTCCCCCAGGGCCCCTCCCTGGCCGTGTAGACTCCCTGCCATGCCCTCTCCCCCTCCGACAGCCCAGGTCCAGATCTGATGGCTCCCCAGAAGCCAGGGATGAGTTTTCATTCCAGAAGGCCTCTCACTGCCTAAGGCGGGGTTGTGCTCAGCTCCCACCAGAACCCCCTTCTAACCCCGCCGGCGTCCATGTTCCTCCAAGCCCAGGATGGTCACCCTTGGGGTAAATCCACTCCCAACTTCTGCACATGGTTTGCATCAAGAAGTCAGAGCAAGAATCCTGAGTTTAAGAAAAGTTCTGATCTTCCTAAGGAATAAACAGCCCATAGCACTTCAAGCCTAGATCCTCCCCAAAGACCAGCCAGCCCTACCTGGGCTCATACCCGGTCACAAGGCCCCTAAGGCAGCAGCCCCATCCTCTTGCACTGCCCCCCTCTGCCCTCACGGGTGCCCCCACGTCCAGGGGGCCTCACACCCCTGGAGCTGCTGAACCCCATGTGGGGCTGAGTGCACAGCTGTGACGGGTGGGACGGGGGCAGGGCCATTGTGACTGATGTGGCTCAGGTGCTGGGTGGAGGGCTGGAGGCCAGGGGCCCAGGGGCTCCCCTGGTGGCAGCGGGTAGAAGTGGGGACCCCCTGCTGGCTTCCCCTTGAGGAGCAAGGTGGCTGGAGGCACCTCTCGCCACCCACAGGAGCACCCTTGGCCTGGATTCACACCCCGGCCCTTGTCTGAGTCACGGGTGGCAAAGGTGGCACCAGGGCAGAAACCCAGAGGTGCACACGAGCTGCTTGCCCCCACTGGCTCCTTCAAGGCCCCAGTGGAGAAGCTGCAGGGCTCCCGCCTCCTGGAGTCCAAGGGCCTTAAGTGCCACTTCAGCTCCCTTCTTCCTGAATGGGGCTTGTGCTGCCTCTGGTGTGCTCAGCGCAGGGAAGTGGGTGAAATGACCGCAAACAGAGCCCTGAGCCCCTCTCCAGAGGCTCAGGGCCAGACGTGCACCTGGGTCTTGGACACGGAGCGGGGGTGGGAGGCCCCAAGAGGAGCAGGTGGGCAGAGGGCAGGCGGCTGCAGGGGTGGCAGAGAGACTTGCCAGAGGCAGGGGGCCACACGGGGTCCCCAGGACTGGATGGGGATGGAGGTGAAGCCTCAGCAGAGACTCTCAGGATGGCTTGATCCAGGAAACAGCAATCCAAGGAGAACGAGGACCCTCCCCCCCAATGCTGAATCCTGTCTGGGTGCTAATGTGACAGGCAGAGCCCCCAGCACCAGGCCCAAGGCCATCACCTCAGGGACAGCATGGCTTGAAGAAACTGAATCCGAGTCTCTGGAAAGAGACCAGAACTGGAGTCTGTGTGATAGAGCCAGCTGTGTGAGGAAGGCCCTGAGGTCATAGGGCTGGTCCATACTGTCACCAACTCAGGCCCTACGACCCAGTTCTCACCCCCAAAAGGCACACACAGAGCTGAGAGTGGCCTGAAACCCCTCCGCCTGGTCTAATACAAGCGGGTCCAGGTGACTTCCTGGCCATTCAATCCTCTTTTCCTGAAAAGGCAGCCCCTGCCCAAGTCCAGGATGTGCTGGGAGTGTGAGGCCAGAGGCCCATGTCACCTCCCCTCCCCAGACCCAGGAACACGCGGCGCTTTGCTAATGCAGGTCTCAGGACGACACAAACCCTCACCACAATTGTGCCTGGAAAAAGGTGGGTGTGTTAGTTTCATGCCCCCCTAAGAAAGGGCTTCTGCCAGAGGGGACGGTGTCCTATTCTGGGATCCGGGGCTTGGGTGGCAGCTCCAGTTTAACGAGCGTGTGATATTTCTGAGGACCCTAGAGAGCTACACTGCCACTTTCTGGAAAGAAAGAAAAGCCAGACAGACCCCCAAACACCGAATGTCACCAGCAACCCTCAGACGACCTGCACACTCAAACCAGCAAAGGAGTGCACTCTTAGAGAAAGTGGACACTCGGGTATTAGCACTGGGGCCTCGAGAACGGACTGAACTGGGCACAGGACTGAAGCCAGGTGGCCCCTGAGGTCTGGCAAGACATCTTAGGAGGCAGCCTCAGGGCACAGGAGGAGGATGGCCGGGACAGAACAGAAGCGAAGAGTGTGCCAGGTGGGCTGATCCACGGGCCCAGGAGGATCTCACCTCAAGCGGGGCAGCTTTCTGCTGGTCAGAGGCCAGAGGCCTCCCGACCATGGCCGGGATGTGGGGGCGGGGGTCCCTGTGTCTCACCCTTGCCCTCTGTGGACAGGTCATCCCTGCGGTGGGGTCTAGGAGAACCAGCGTCTCCCCCAAAGCCAGCCCCCCACCCTGTGCATGGTGCTCTGTGTCCCTGCGTTGGGGCGCAGGGGCCTCAGACACTCTGCTCACAGCTGCCTGTGCCCTGCGCCCTCCCAGCAACCACCCCTGAGGTCGAGGTCAAGGCCAAGGGAGGGACGCAGATGGTGCTCAGGGCCCAACTTCCTGTGCTCAGGGCACAACTTCCGCTGTGCGGGGGAGGCACGTGGGCTGGAGAGCAGGCCTGGCTGTGCAGGGAGAGGCTGGTGGTGTGTCTACACCTGGGGCATGTGCAGTGCAGCTGACGGATAGAGCAGAGTAGGAAGGAACGGGCCAGGTCACCCGCGCCCTGGGGAGCGGGCCAGACACGCGGGAACAAGCTTAAGACCAGTCGGGTGTTACTGGGCTGTTGGTGAAAAGATACCACCACCGGCAGAGGGCAGCTGGGGACAAGTCAGTTCCTGAGAGATGAGGACCACAGCTGCTATCACCCTGGGGTCCCCAAGGGTGTCCCAACACCTGTTCTCCTGGCGCTGGACAGCCCCCACGTCAGAGCCGCTGCCCAGCATCAGGTCCAGGGCGTTGCTTCCAGTGGAGGCCCCACACGCCTGGACCAAATCCGATGTGGATGCACAGCTGGGGGCGAGGTGGCGGCTGGGCCTGGTGACAACATGGCCTTCTCCCAATGGCCCCCATGGCTCCAAGGATCGCAGTCAGGCTTCAGTGACAACTGCCCAAGACCCAGGGTGGGGCTGCAGGGGGGGCACCAGGACGGAGGCGGCTGGACGAGGGCCCCAGGGGTGGCAGCAGGTGCCCCCCACTACTTGGACAGCTTGCTGATGACCCTGATGAGGGCGCCGTTCTCATCTTTCAGCCTCTGGTTGTCGGACTTCAGCTCCGTCAGGACCTGTGGGGAGAGAGGACAGGTGCGTGAGGGCTGGCATGACTCCCCCCCGGAACCTGCTCGCTGCACTGGGGGGGCCCTGCCGAGGGCGGTCACAGCCTCCTTCTTAACACCCAGCTCTCCACAGGCATGGCCTTTCCTCCCCCCGAAAGGGCGTCTGCTTTCAGGGGTTCCTGCCCCTGAACTCACTTATGGCTCAGAGAAATTGGGCCACGCCAAGTGGTGACTCTGGCAAGGGGTTCAGGAAGGATCACAGGGGTCAGATGGACACAGGGAGGGGCACATCTGAGCCTTCCGCCACCCTGCTGGGGCTGGTCCGCAGAGTGGGGCCTGGAGCCACTGTTTCAGGACAGCACCCTGGGTGGTGGGGGAGACCCCTGTCCCACCAGCTCTGCCGCCTCGTCATGCCGAGCGCTGCCCGCTTGTGAATGGAAGGGCGCGTGGCAGCCCCGGGCCCCACTGGAGATGGGCTTTCTACGTGGTCAGGCACGCGGTGCACCAGAGATGGAGGGCTGATGGGACAGTTGGTGTGAACCCTGCCCGCCGGCAGCAGGGCTCGGTCTCACCACGAAGGCAACAGAAGTCTGCGCCCACGTCTGTTGGGTGCCGTGTCCTCCTTGGGGTCAGTCACTCAGGCCAGTGGGACCGCAGGGAGCACCTGGCAGGGGTACCTCTGGTCTGGCCCTGCTACCAAGCACTTGGGGTAAGTCAGGGGCCCGTGAAGGACAGAGCTGCTCCTCAGCCTCCTGTGGAAGAGGGTGGTCGAGTCGTGGAGGCCTGTGCACCGCGGGCACACAGGGGAGAGAAGAGAAAGCAGGCTGCCAGCTGGAGGCCTCGCTCTGAGACCGTGGACAGCTGTCCTGCGTCGACGGACAGGGACGGGATGTGGCCAGCACGAGCCCAAGGCACCAGCTCTCAAACGGGGAGGCCGCACTGGCTGTGGCCATTCCTTCACTGCACAGGTGGCCTGAAACTGGACACCAAGTCCCACAAGTCCAGAAGCTGACAACCCGGCAGCGTCATCAGCACCAGGAACCGAGGCCAGGGCAGACCACGCTCCCCTCTGCGTTTCCATCCTCACCCTTGACCCTTGCAGCAGGCGGGGCTTCCAGGCCCCCAGGAGGATGTGACCCTATGACCTGCCCACCTCTGCAGCCCTGTACCCCCAAGCCCACCCCGGGGCCTGCAGCCCAGGCACCAGTGGGACTCTGAGGCCGCATTCCCAGAACAGGAGCCCGTGGCAGGTGGACGCCCCCCATGGCCACACTCTGCATTTTGGTGCCGGCAGCTGTCCAGTCAGATCTGAGCGCCTCCCTTCGAAAAAGGTACAAGCAAGCTGTCAAACCCTGGAGACTTATTCCACATTAAGAACTCAACTCTTTGGGAAAAAACCGGATGAGGCACTTTCCCAGCCACAACGCACTCCTGCTGACGTGAGGAGGGAATGTCGGGCCTAAAGCTGGTCCCCGGGGCGGGGGACACGGATGTGACACTGCTGGACGATTAAACAGCAACACGGGCTGCAAGACTCTCTCATCTCAACTCTGAAGGCAGCTTTCCTGTTTCCAGACGTCCAGTTTGCCACCGCCTGATGTCAAGGACGAATGGAGCCAAGCACGCTTCCTCCACTGCGGCCCCTTGCCCCCTTGGGCAACCTCTGGAGGAGCGTGGGGCGGCCTCCGGCCCCGAGGGTCCCCACTGGTGCTGCACTGGTGAGTGGAGACCACCTCTCCAGGGGACTGTTAACAAAGCCAAGAAACGAACCCCCAAACCAGGAGGCCGGGCAAACCTTCTGCCTGTGCCTGTCCCCCGCCTCCTCGGCTGGGACAGCGCATTCCTTCCATGAAGGGCTGGACAATGACTGGTCATGAGACGCACACGCCGTGGGCACAGCTCAGCTCCAGGAAGGTCACGGAAACTTGATTCCATGTAATCTTCATGTGTCACCAAATACCGTTCCTCTTCTGCTTTTCCGCTCCCACTGGCCCTGCTGCCGGCCTCCTCCACGTGGCAAACCTTCCAGCCCAGGAGGCCCCTCTGGAAGCGGCGTCCAGGGGGCACCCTGCACCCCGCCGCCTGACCCATGCGGTCTGCCCCCACACTGTGCCCTCTTAGGGGCCTGGGGCAAGTTCCTTAATCTTTCACTCCATTTTTTCCACAAGGAACATGACTGTTCTGGGCTAAACAAGGAAGAGCAGACAGGGTGCTGCACAGCCTCACAAGCGGCCCGTCCATGGCTGGGAGCCCAGGAGTTTGGGCCCCAGCTCTGCCCCTTCCCATGCCTCTAATACAAAGCAGCCCCCAGGTTGCCCCACGTCGGTGTGGAGTCTGGCCCTGATGTGCATTTGCAAGCAGGGCACGGTGCTGGCACTGGGCTGCGGGCACCCCCAGCAGTGTGGCAGCTCAGCCCTTAGGGTAGTTTGCGGCTTCAGATCTAGTGGGTGTTAGCGGCCAGCTGCTGACCCTGAAGGCACAGCAGACAGGCAGAAAAAAGAATGGGCCTTGATCAGGACTAATTAGATCATTGCTGGAAATTAGAAACTCATCTCAGGGAGTGAGACGGCTCAGCAGTGGGCACCCGCCAGGCTGTCATGTGGCCACGCCGGGAAACGAGCCAGCCGTGGGCCTGTCTTTCAGACCCACATGCAGGGAGAGGCCTCCGGTTCTGTGCTTCTTGGTTCACAGGTGACACGGGCCCTGATCCCTGCTGTCACCACCTCCTCTGCAAAGCCCCCGTCCTGCCAGGGAGGGCACGGATCTGTGACAGGGAGGGGGCGATGCCCCCAAGGAGGGAGGAGAAGGCCAAGGCCCAGCGTGGAGGCGCATACAGCACACATGCCAGTCTGCAGGTGGTGGCTGGGTGGGCTGAGTGCAGGGACACGCTGCTCCCTGCCTGGTTCCTAGCCCTGGCCACACGCAGAGCAGCAGGGGAGCGCTGAACAAACCCTGGACCACGGACCCTGAGGGGTGGCCTGGACTGGGTACGTTATGTCTCCCGCAAGCTTGGGACACTGGCCCTGCCCTTGGCACCATCACCCAGGAACCAGGCGACACTGGGGCTGCTGACTGAGAGCCCGCCCTGGTCTAGCAGTGAGCTCCCAGGACTTGAGTGTCCCTATACAGGCAGGCGGCTCCTGTGTGACCCCTGTTCAGTCTCGAGGGGAACAACTCATCAAACAGCCAGCTGCAGCCCCCCTACGCCTCGGCCCGCTCTGCTGTCTCAGGAGCCTGCATGCGGAGGCTGCGGGGCGAGTGCAGAGTCCGGGACCGACAGCAAGAGGGCACCTGCCTGGAGCGGAGGAGGAGGGACATGAGGTGCAGGAGGGGGACTAGGGCCCCTGGGGCTCCGCGGGCTCCGTGGACTCCGAGAGCCGGGCCACAACTCGGGTCAGGGCCCTGTTCTCAGCCTGCAGCTGCTCGTTCATCTGCTTCAAGGTCTGAATCTGTTTTAGCTGGTGGAGGCTCTGCAGAGTGAGACACGGAGGGACAGACAGACACACAGACAGAGACGAGACCAGAGGAGAGAAGAGTGGGACAAAGAAATCAAGTGACCTTCTGTTTCTGATCTCAGCTCGCATGCAAGGAGGGAAAAGAGCGAGGCAGGAGCAGCATGGTCCCTGTATCCTTCCCCTCACTGCTGTTCCTTCTGGGTCCTTCTCTCACCTGATGTTTCATTTTTAAAAGTAAAGGAGGGTCTGTCGTTGAGGCCTCTTCTGAGGGGGCAGGTCCGGTTAGAAGGCCTCCTGCCTGCCGTGGAAGCTCACTGCTCCGCTAGCCCTGCCCGGCACCGGAAGCCTGTTCTAGGAGGCTGTTCTAGGAGGTGGGTGAGGACACGCTCACCCACCCCAACCTGCTGGAGGCTCTGCACCCCCTGTCTGCAGGTCACCAAGGTGCCACGGGCGGACCCCCAGTCTGGAGTTAGAGCTGCGCACACAGGCGCAAGTGGGCCTGCTTGGCCCAGGCACTTACTAGTAGTCCAGCTGTTCCCAAGTGTTACTGTCGCAAACAGAACAACTGGGCCACAGAGGTCCTTCCTAACCCCGGGACCCATGAAGGGTCCAGAACTGCCAGCAGCTGGCGCTAGGCCTGGGCCTGCTCGTGGTTGCTTGCCCTTCCTCAGAGCTCTCAGCCCGATGCTGACATCAGCTCTCAGAGGAGGAAGGTGGGGGGACTGTCCTGCGGGCTGCAGGGACCAAGAGAGGCCTCTCATGCCTGCCTGGGTGGGAGGGACAGAAATGAAAAGCTACAGGAGGAGGACAGGTGTGTGGGAGTGAAGGAAGCAAGAAAAGGAAAAGCAGCATGAAGGGAAAACAGTGAAAAGGAAAAACAAGCAGAGACAAACAGCTCAATCTCTTTCCCTCAGCAGGGAGGGCCTCTGGAGCAAGTGTGTGACCTCTGGGGCGGGGAGGGGGGGAATATGGGGGCAGCACGACAGGGGCTACGTAACCAGATGGGTAGGGACAACGGGAAGTCCCTGGCTCTCGTCCTCTCTCGGGCTGCCACTGGGCCCAAGCCACGGTCCCTGTGTGCAATGCCTCCTTCCTCGGAAGTGACACTGAATATGACAGGCTCATGGATGTGTGAGAACAAGAGGTCAAGGGAGGAGGACATGGCTGCAAAGGCAGGAAGGTTGGGTATAGCTGGGACATGGAGCGGGGATGGAGCGGGGTCAGTCAGGGTCAGCCAGGAGTGCTTCCAGAGCAAGTCAAATAAATCCAATACCAACCTAAGCAGGGACTGGCTGCTGGGCCCCTCATGCAAGGGCCTGGGGCAGGGGGAGGCTGCAGTGGAAAAGCACTAGGCCTGATGCAGGCACTGCCAGGGGCTGCTCACGGCCTCGCTCTGACCCAGCCCCTGAGCTCTTTCCCCAGGAGGATTCATAAGACCTGCCTTTCCGAGTGAAGGCCAGGGAGGCACAGGCCATGTCACCACCAGAGCCCCACAGACATCTCCGGGTCCTGTGTCACCTGGCCTTTACTTGCCAGAGTCAGAAAGCAGGCTCAAGTCGCCTTCTGTCCCTGAGCACTGGCCGACTCTTCAGGGTCACTGGAGGTTGCCCCACCCCCACCCCCGCCCTGCTCCCTCCTGACACTCCTAGAAGGTCTGAGCACCTGCAGAGACCCAACAGGGCACTGGCCCTCAGTTCAGCTGGGTCCCGGTGTGAGCAGATCTGGCCACTGAGCAAAGACACCCCCAGAGGGTGTCGTCTGGAAGAAGAGCTCGAAAGCTGACCAGGCATCTCCCTATCCCCCAGAGGCCGATGTTTGAGTCTGTGTATCTGACGCCTCTGCCCCAAAGAAGGTCCAGACATAAACAACCCAGAGTCGGCCAGCAGATGGCTGGCATGCTCCTGGGGGTGCGGGGTAGTGCCCAGGTGAACCAGCTGCAGCTCCTCCCCCATGGCTGTGTAACTGGCAGTGCAGAGCGAGGGCAGCTGATGCAATGAATGGATTTTTTAACTCAAAAAAAAAAAAAATCTGTTTCCAATTGGTTCACCTATTGGCTTAGGGCTAAACAGTTTGGCCTGGGCTGCTCTGAAAATGGCAGGACTCAGGGCTGATGGGAGCCCTGAGTCTGAGCTCCATCAAAGAAAGACAGGAGCTCATGACCTTGCTCACCAGTCTGAGAGGCTAAGGGTTCAGAGGTGCACCTGCGCAGCCCACAGCGCCGAGGGCAACCTGAGCCCGACAGGCCCAGCGGCTCCCCTCAGGGATAACGCCTGGCCTCATGCAGGGCCCAGGGCAAGACAGTCCCTGGCTGGGGACGGCTGCAAAGCCCCAGCTGGGCCCTATTTAGGTCCCGAGAAGCATCCGGAACATTTCCCAACAGAGGGTACAACTCCCAGGCTTCAGAAATGGAGGGGCCCCCGTGCCACCGAGAGCTGCAGACTCACTGGCCAGCCGTGTACAAGCTGCACTCCAGGGAGCGCCTCCTAGGGCAGCAGGCAGCTCTGCAGGTGCTTCCCTCACCATGGGGAGCGCTGACCGCCAGCCGCTCTGTGTCCTGCTGCTGTGGGTCAGCTGGGGAGGCACCGGGTGTCACCTGCCTATACCCCCCTTGCACGCAGGCAGGGTCACCTGGGGCACGTCCGCCCTGGCTCTGCGGCCACACAGAGTGACAGATTCTGGGTGCTGGATCTTGTGTCAATTTGGACCCTCTCAACCGCAAGAAACTCTTCCCAGGCCATGGGAGCAAAAGGTCCCAACTGCCCCTAAGGGCCCCTCCCACAGAAAGAGCTCTGGGAAGCCTCCCAGTGCTTCTGGTTCCCAGGAGAGAAACCCACGTTTCACCAGGTGAAGATGCGTCTAGAGAGAAATGCTGAGCAGATGCCCAGTGACCACGGGCACAGCCCTGTACAGCAGCCCAGATACCAGGTCCTGAGAGGCTCCCGTGCTCAGACTGGCCCATGTGGAGGGATAGTCACTGCAGGGCCTGGGGGCAGGTGTGTGCGCATGTGCCAGGGACGGCTGGATGTCACAGGTGGGCTGGGGAATGAAACTCACTGCAGAATGACTCCAGCCACATTCCTCCCACAAAGGGGAGGTCTTGGCTGTGCCCGGGCTCCTCCCGGGAGGCCGAAGCTAGACCCTGCTGTCGCAGCTCAGGCGGCCCCTGAGGGTGAAGCCGAGGCTCAGAAACCTTAGCTCAGGCTGGCCTCCAGCCCAGGGGAACCTGTC
Organism: Phacochoerus africanus; assembly: GCF_016906955.1. Taxonomy (NCBI): domain Eukaryota; kingdom Metazoa; phylum Chordata; class Mammalia; order Artiodactyla; family Suidae; genus Phacochoerus; species Phacochoerus africanus. The sequence goes on along the minus strand of NC_062555.1, from coordinate 30,144,948 downwards.
CCCTTTGTTCGCCAAGCGCCTAGGGGCGCAGTCTCACCCCATCCCCCACCCGTCCTGAGCAGTGGAGTGCGCATGCCGCCTGCGGGCCTCCTGTACCTTCATCTCCTCCTCCATCTCCGACATCTTCCGCTCCAAGGCTCGCCTCTCCTGTTCAAAACAAGGAGATGATTCGGAAGGGAGCTGAAAATCCGTGTCCCCATCTCTGCCCCCAGGTCCAGCCGCCAAGAGATCAGCAGCCTCGTGGCTCAGGCAAACCCCAGCCGGCTGGAGGGGCTGGAGCACCATGGGTCCCACCCAGATAAAACCACGTCATCTCATTTCCTGCCAGATGGTTCCAAGACTCGCTTACATGCATCAGACTTGGACCAGGCTGCCTGGAGCCCCTCCGTAAAAGTGCCCAGGAGCCTTGCTGTCTATTAACAAAGTGGGGTCTCCAGTGATGCCCCCCAAATTCCTAGGAGCTGCTGCTCCAGTGTCAGGGGGAGGCAGATGTCTCTGCCAATGGACAAACAGCAGCCTCCCCCCAAGCTCACTTCTCCCCGACACCTGACTCCTGACCGAGCCGGAACCCAGTGCTATGGGATGTAAACAAAACTGAGCTGCTTTCCAACTAGATAGGAACGTACGACATGCCTAGATCAAGTCAGAGCTGAGTTCACCAATAAATCTACTTTTCCCAAACCAAGAACGTCAGGAGGGGTCAGCGGCTGAGCCAGAGGCCGCTCTGTCGGCTCACGTTTCAAGTCCTAAAACCTGTTCCAGCGGCACTGGGCCCGGCTGTTCCCTCCTGTTCTGTTCTCAAGGGGCAGGCAGGCCTCGGACCCAATACACTGCAGCAAGTGGGAGTGTACAGGTCTGCTTACCCGGGGTGGCCTCTGGAGGCCCTGCCACCCCACCGAGCCTGGGCCAGGGGAGAGGCCTGAACTCTGAGGAGTTCACAGGACTAGCAACCAAACCACTGTCCAGAATCCCAGAGAGAATGGTCATTAAGCTGAGGATGGACCGTGTGGAGTCTGCCTTCTTCAGAAGGGCTCTGTGGGCACGAACAGCACAGAGACGCCCGGAGAGAGGGGCCGGGCTGCGCCACCCACACGTACCCGCTTCTCCACGTCCAGCACCGACGACCGGTCAGAGGTCTTGTCCTGTTTCTGCGGGTGCAAATGAAGGAGCAGTTGTGACTGGAGCTGTCTCAGGGCCGGATGGCCAGCCTAGCCCACTCCCGCCGGACGTCCAGAAGCAGCTGTCGGCACAGCAGGCCCAGCGCACAGGTCTGACAGGCCGCTAAGCCTAACATTCCCTCCACATTTACGGGGTTCCCGCCAGGAGAGCGAGGCGGCAGGGGCACTCCCGGAAATTCGACAGGGTCTCGTCGAGTACAAAGACTTAGCCCTCATACACCACACTCACACATGCACATCCCACATGCACATACAAACCACACACACATGTACACATGTGTACACATACCACACACACACACCACACTCACACATACAACACACACATGCACACACATATACTCACACACGCACAAACACACCCCACACTCACATGCATGCTCACACCTCAAGGGTGACTACCTTCTCCCACCTCACCGCCCCTCCCCAACTCTAATCCTGCAGCCTGAGGAAGGCTCCAGGTGCCCTTCTGAGCAAGCGTCCGGCTCTGCTCCTTCTGCGCTGGGCACGGAGGCTGTGGTTTCCACTGGGGCTGGGCTCTCGGGGCCTCAGGGGTCCATTTATGGGCCTGCCCTGCTCTGACCAGAATACGTCCACTCTTTCTGTTTTATCCTCTGGGCTTCCCGATTAAATAAGATTTTTTTTTTTTTTTGAATAAAAGGTTAGAGTTTTGTCTTAGGTCTTTGGCTTTCAATATGAATTTGCAGAGGGGCTATCAAGATTGAGCTGCCCCTCTAGCTATAAAGATAGCAAAGGGAAGAACAGCTTCAGGGTCACCCTGAGCCCCTCTACCTCGGCACATCAGGCCTGGGCGCAACATTTGACCATCAGTAGACATTTCGTGATGACAGAATGACTATTTTTATTTCCAACACCAGGCACAGAAACATTTAATAAATACAGACATCATGCTAGTCTTCCCGCAGAGGTTTCTTTCTTTTTTTTTTTCCCCCCAAAATTAAGTAGCAGCCAGAACCAGCAGTAAGACGTGGATTTCTGGCTCCTGTCCTGGGCTCTCACCTTCTGGTCTGAAGGTCACAGCGCCTGCCTTTGCCTGAACCGCTACAAGCAGAAGGAAAGGGCAGCGGCGGACACAGCAGCTGTGCCGCTTAGACCTCCAGGCCGAGCCTGAGCCGTGGTCTCACTGAGTTCACAGCCCAGAGAACTGAGCCAGTTCACTCGGACAAAGAATGAGATGTGTCTTGTGCTGGTGGAATCCTAGCCCCCTAGAGCTTGAGGGGGCCTTTCAAGTGGAAACCGCGTCCCCGTGAACCGCCCCCCGCAGCTGTGCGGGCTGACGGGCCCTCCCTCCGTTGTCCTGCCAGACAATTCCATGTTTGGTAAACAGCACGTCTTCTGAATTCAGTAACTTGTATTTGGCAAAAGCTAAGTATGTTCCGACACACCCAGTGAAGCAGTTGGCTAGAAAGTCACTGCTCTTCCCCAGCGACCCAGGCTGCTCTGACTGTGCGATCCCTGCGCTTGCTCTCGGCCCTGAAGCCTGGACCCCAAGGGTCAAGGGATGCGCTGTCGGAGCTTCTGCGGGGTGGGGGTGGGGGCGGGGCGGTGTGCAGACAGCTGGATGGCAGGAGGCGCTCATACACACAGTCTGTTCCTCTCCGACTGAGAAACGAGCAGCTAACCCATACTATTAATCCCTAGCACTCAGGCCACCAGGAATTGTCCATGGAGCCATCAATTTCCAGGTTTACGTCAAGTGCTGTTTGAACCCCCGAGTCAGGCCCTGGCCAGGGCCGTCCTGCCGACTGCCCGCCCGTCCCCCTGCCTCACCTGGGCCATCTTTTCCAGCTTGGCTTTCACGTCTGTCAGCTCCAGCTGGGCCTCCTGAAGTTTTGTCTTCAGTTTCTGGTTTTCCGCCAGGGCACTCTCATACAGCTGAGGGAGGGGAGAGGGGCTCAGGTCACCCACCCGGAGGCTCCCGGAACTACTCAGTGTCGCCACACGCTGGTGGTGACACTCCGCACCCAGGATCACCGCCCCAGACTCCATGCAGGCCGAGGGTCGGTCGGCGGGGAAGACCTGGGTGTTGCAGACAGAGGACGCTTCCAACTTCCGTCTCCTGCTGGGGGGGGGGGGGGGGGGCTCTGCACAGCTTACAAATGTGCTTCCCACGCAAAAGAGATTTGTTTTTAAGAGCCGCCCTAGCGTGCGTATTGATTTAAGCCAAATTCTGCTTAACAAAACATAAATAAAACAAACATTTTTTTTTTTCTTTTTAGGGCTGCATCTGTGGCATATGGAGGCTCCCAGGATAGGGGTCTAATTAGAGCTACAGCTGCCAGCCTATGCCACAGCCACAGCAACGTCAGATCTGAGCCGAGTCTGCGACCTACACCACAGCTCATGGCAAATGGGATCCTTAACCCACCAAGCCAGGCCAGGGATTGAACCCGTAACCTCATGGTTCCTAGTGAGAGTGCTTCCGCTACGCCATGACGGGAACTCCCCAAAACAAACACTTCTTAACGAAAAAGTTTTTTTTTCTGGCATCTCAAGCCCTTGAAGGAAGGTTCTGGGGCTGGTCCCTGGAGCTGGGTTCCCTGCTGCAAGAACCATAAAGCGATGTAAATCCTCTAAACCAGATTTTTATTATTTATCATCACCAAGAGGTATCTGGTTGATGCTGACAGGACCTCATTAAAGCACGTGTTTGCTAAAAACATCAGAGTCTACCGAGTGGTCCTGCGGGGCCCAGACAGTGCTGCTTTTTCTCCCCGTCTATGATTCTAGACCCTCCCTGCTCCTTACGCCTCTAACTGTCCCGCCAGAGGTGCACTGTCCAGCACGGATGACCACAGGAGGGCCTCTCTCAGCGGGATGGGGACCGCGGGGGCTGTTCCTATTGTCCTGGAGCACCTTTCTGCTGCCTCCCCACCAGGGGGCCTACGTGCCCCACCCCACACTCAGGGGCCCGGGGCCCACCTTTTTATAGTCCCTGCCGCTGTCCTCCTCCGCGCGGCCGGTCAGGGAGGCGAGGCGGGCCTCCCGGCGGGCTCGCGCTGACGCCCGCTCCCCGCCGGCCTCGCTGCCTCCTGATTCCAACCTGCAGGAGATGCACAGGGTGATGTAGTTTTGGAGAACAGAAAGGAGGCTGGATCGCACGTTTCCGAGGAGGCGCCTGGCAGCTCTGCCAGGACGCCTCGGCCGCGACGCCGGGCGGGAAAGGGGCTAACTGGCAAGACGGGCGGTCTGGGCCTACGTGCTGACTTAAACCTCGGAGCTTTTCAAACGAGTTTAGGGCTGAGCAGCTCCCTCGAGAATGTGCTTTTAAAAGCAAAGGTGGGGGGTCTGGGCTGGGTGTATGCACACGGAGGCGGAAGGAATGACTGGCCAACAGGGACCTGTATCCTGTGATGACCCGTGTGGGAGAGAACCTGAAAAAGAATGGAAGTGAGGACACCTCTGACTGACTCACTCTGCCGTAGGGCAGAATTAACACCACACTGTAAATCGATGTGCAGGCCACCAGTGTGGCCCTAAAAAGAAAAAAAAAGTTTTACTGACATATGTGGTACACGGAGGTTCCCAGGCTAGGAACCAGTCCAGTTCATGGCAACGCCAGGTCCTTAACCTACTGCGTGAGGCCAGGGATCAAACCTGTGTCCTCATGGATGCTAGATGGGTTCATTAACCACTGAGGCACGAAGGGAACTCCCTAAAAAATAAGTAAAACCGAAAGAGCCTTGGGTGGCAATGGCTCTTTGAAAACAAACCCAGAGGACTGTCAGTGAGGCAGAACCACGTGGCCCTGGAGCTCTGGGCGGGGGCGAGGAGGGGGCACATGCCGGCAGGCCAAACACTCCCAGGGCGCCACCCCAGTGCCAAGAGAGCTGGCCTTCCCTCTCGTCTGGCCCCACATCAAGAGCGCTGCGCCTGTGGTCAGGACCTGACATCCTGCACAGCCGAGCTCGTGCTACTGGGGACGGTGGTCTTCCAGCCTTGGGACTGGTGAGTGGAAGGGCGTCTCAGCCGACGTCCTGTTTAAGTGGATGCCCATCACCCTCGTCCTAAACACTGGTCTGTATTTTCCGGGACTTTGCTCCTTCTAGTCTAAAATGTGGCCTGTGAAACTGCTACATACAAAGCAGCCCTGCAGAAGCGGGACGGTCTGAGGAGGCACGGCTGTGGGGCTTCTGCCTGACATTTCTGTCCCGTGGCAGCTAGTGTGGGGGGCGGCGGGGGGAGGGGGGGAGGACTAGATACCAGAAGAGGCAGAGGAGCAATTAAGGGTGATGTGGGCGGGGGCACGCTCCTAAGGACACCAGGGGCTAAGTCCTACAGCAGTTCCCACAACAGTCTTTTCTTCCTATTCTGAAAAAGGTCTGGGTAAAGAAAACCTCTTTGCTGGAGTTCCCGTCGTGGCTCAGTGGTTAACGAATCCGACTAGGAACCATGAGGTTGCGGGTTCGATCCCTGCCCTTGCTCAGTGGGTTAAGGATCCGGCGATGCCGTGAGCTATGGTGTAGGTTGCAGACGCGGCTTGGATCCCCGCGTTGCTGTGGCTGTGGTGTAGGCTGGTGGCTACAGCTCCGATTCGACCCCTAACCTGGGAACCTCCATGTGCCGCGGGAGCGGCCCCAGAAATGGCAAAAAAACCCCAAAAACCAAAAACCTCTTTGCTGACTTTCCTGATTGCAAAAGCAATACGTGCTTGCTGAGAAATTTAAGCCCTGGCACCCTATGTCTAATGAAAAGTGAGTGGGGGTCACCCCCGAGTCCTGCCCCAGAACCACCACCACTCACAGGTTGGTTCACGTCGTGGCAAAGCCAGTGTTTCTGTAATAAAATCGGAGCAGCCTGATGCTGCCTCATGCCTCGCCCTGCCCTCCCCTCCCCTCTCACTACGCCACAGGCAGGGCAGGGTGCTGTGGGAGCAACGGCAGCCTCGCTGCATGGCCGCACGAGAACGGCATCCTCGAGACTCGCACACACACCAGGATTTTTTAACTCCTTACAAATAATGCTACAGTGGGAAGACTCATCTCCAAATCTTGTGTTTTTGTTCAGTTATTTTCCTGGGATAAAATCTGAGCAGTGGAACGGCTTGGTCAAGGGGCAAATACATTTTAGATATTGGTCTATGTGTTGCCACACTGCCCTTTAGAGAGGGTCCTTATCCATCCGACAGGAGAAATATCTTCCTGTTGTCAGTTTGAACATTTTAAAATCGTCCTGGTCTCTGGTTATTTATCTTAGTTTCTGAATCACCTGTTGTAGCCTTTGTTAATCTTCTGCCTGTTACACTGCAGACCATCCTATATACAGTAAGGCTTTCAAAACTATCTAATGTAGGTTGCAAAAAAATTCTTCCCATTTTTTGTCTCTGTGTCTGGTACCTTTTACTAGCAGAAAATTTTAAATTTTGTGTAATTAAAATGGACAAGTTTTGGAGTTCCCTGGTGGCTCAGTGGGTTAAGGACCTGGCATTGTCAATGCTGTAGCTCAGGTTAAGCTGTGGCTTGGGTTCAATCCCTGGCCCCAGAACTTCTGCATGCCACAGGTGCGGCCAAAAAAGGGACAACTTTTACCTTTGTGGTAGTCTATATAAAGATTATAATTATTCTCTTCCACTTTATTTACTTACTTTTTTTAGGGCCACACACGTGGCATATGGAAGTTCCCAGGCTAGGGGTTGAATTGGAGTTGTAGTTGCTGGACTACACCACAGCCATAGCAATGCCGGATCTGAGCCGTGTCTGCAACCCACATCATAGCTCACAGCAACGCTGGATCCTTGACCCACTGAGCAAGGCCAGGGATAGAACCCCTGTCCTCATGGATCTTAGTTGGGTTCATTTCCACTGTGCCACAAAGAGAACTCCAATATTCTCTTCCATTTTTGGAGTAAAATTTTTTTCTTTTAAAAACTGTAATCCCTCTGAAATTTGGTGGGTTTTTTGTTTGTTTTTTTCTAGTATGGCTTGAGAGAGGGATCTAGATTTCCAAGTCAGGTCACCGTCCCACTGGTCACTTACTGAGTAACCTTCTCTGCACTGAGTTGGAAAGTCGCATGGACTTCTGGGAGCCACCTGGAAGGTTGTGTTCCATCAACCTTCAGTATCTCACTGTCTTAATCACTACAGTTGTATAGCATGTGTTGAAGTCTTTAGGGAAATTTCAAAAATGGCCATTATAATGTAACAAAACTCACAAAAAATTAACTATAGGAAAACACCACTCTCCACCAATTTTGTAGAACAAATTTTCAGCTGGGTTAGGTGGCGATTATATTTATCCTCAGCTGGTACCTGGTGAGAGGGTAAGCAAAAGCAAGTTTGTAAATTTTAAAATATGTCTCTCAGCTCAATCACTGGACAAGTTGTAAGACTCAACCTTCTAACATTCTTCATCAGAGGAGCAGCGGAAGTCAGGGGCTCTGCTTTTGGCTGCACTGTCTCTGTTATTTTGGTCTCATCCTTTGACACCGTGTGCGGATTACCGAGGATCATTCCTCCAACACTGAGAGGATGCTTTACCTTTTCAGCGGCTGCTAAGTGGGTCTTCAGCCCAGGCCCAGGGACTGTGTCGGGCCCACTGCTGAACCACGGGGTCTGCTCGGCGGTGAAGGCCCTGAACCAGGAGCAGGCTACCCGCCTCATCCCTCTGCTCCCCTGACAGCACCTGCTACATCCTACTGAAATGGTCTGTCTGTCCAGGTGCTCACTGGGGCAAGGACAGCATCTCATTTCTGCCTCCCTGGCACCTGGCACAGAGCCCGGGACAGGTGCTCCAAGGAAACCAATGTAGAGGGAAGGGCTCAGAGTGACCCGAGTGGGAGCCTCCCTGTAGGCAGGAGACAAGGAAGGTGGGAACTGCTGCGCTGGCTGTGGAACGAAACAGATGGGGGGTGTGGAAATGCGACAAACTACAGGAAGCTGCGTGCAACCAGACATGCACCGACTCACAAGTGCGAAGCATGCACATAAAACAGGGAAGTTCTTACCTAGAAAGTCTGTCATGCTAGAGAGGGGAGGAGACAAACAAAAAATCAGCATTAGCAAGGGACGGATGGGTATCAATTCCATTTCAACGCACTTTTCAAATCAGATGTCTCAGCTGGTGTCCGTGACCCACTAGCCGCAAGGGAATTAAACTGGAATTCAGCAACATGTAAAAGGACTGCCTCCCAAACTGTTCTGTGAAGCTGCCTCTCTGCTATCCTCCTTCAGCTCACAGACCCCCAACCACCGCAGTGGCTGAGGAGAGGCCCGGCTTCCCTGGCGCGGGTTGCTAGAGACGCTGAAGAGGGCAGACCAGGGGCTCATCCTGGTCTCAGGATGGTGTTAACAACACGCCAAGGATAAGAAGAGGAGGCTTACAGATCTGTGGGCTCCGTTACCTACGGCCACTGCAGACGGCAGCCACTGAGAATGTCTCACATCGATTTTTAATCATAGATGACCTCTACCCTCTTATCTCCACTTTTGAAAAAAGGGAACTCAGGCAAATTAAAACTCAGTTGATTTGAATATATCGAGTTTTGTCTCTAAGAGGTGTTAAAGAATAGCAAAATCCCCTGGAGCTCCCGCCATGGCCTAATGGGATCGGCAGTATCTTGGGAGTGCTGGGACGCGGGTTTGATCCTGGCCCCGCACAGTGGGTTAGGGATCCGGCGCTGCTGCATCTGTGGCTTACTTAGTTCGCAGCTGCAGCTCAGATATGATCCCTGGCCCGGGAGCTCCATGTGCCACAGGGCGGCCCATAAATAAACAAGTAAATAAACCAACCAACAAAATCCTCAAGGATCGACAAGAGAAAGAGGACGAGAAACCAGGCCCCGAGAGCCCACAGCTGGGCAGTGAACCCCTGCACTTCTGGGCATGACTGGTGACCCTGCTTTGTTGACCCTTGGGCAGCGTGACACCACACCAACGCCATCCCAGGAAAGGGTGACAGCACCGAGGCTGGAGGAACAGACCAGGCAACCTTGCTGAAGGTGGCTCTTTCCCATGGAACTTTCCCCTTCAGTCCGGGGCTTACTCCTCAATGCCCTTGCACACTTGCCAGACGCCCTCAGCCTCACCTCAACCTGGCAGATTCTTTTTCAACAGACCCAGGGCCGGGCCTTCCTCCCAGTACTGCAAAGGTCCCCTGTGCTTGTCTTCATTCATTGGCTTTTGAATGAAGACAAGCCCGGTCGCAGACGGAGGCATCCTAAGAAAAGCACGTGCTGTGTCTTTAACATTCTCACACATCCCTGCGGAACCCCCTACGACGCCTACGAAATCTGGAGTTCAGGAACTCCTGTCTCATGCTGATTGATGAACACTCCACGCTGTCAATCACTTTATCAACCTTAACTAAGGGTTCTTGCCTTTGACTGGAAGGCTTCCGTCAAAAGAAACTCCATTTTAATCATGTCTCCAGAATTCCTGGATAAAATCGCTCCAGGTGCACTGGGGGTGCTGAGGCTGCACCTGGTGGCCACGCTTGCTTGCCAGCTCTGGGGTCAGAGCCTGAAGGCGCCCGCCTGGGGTGAGTGTGTGTGTGTGTGTGGAGGGGTGGCTAAGGCTCACAGCCCAGGAAGACTGTACACTGAGACTCGCCCGAGACCCAAGCATACCTGAGGCTGAACTGTGCACCAGCAAATGCAAGGGACTCTGATTTCAGGGCCCACAGGGAGGCACCAGGAGGGAGCAGCAGAGAAGCTGCATGACAGAGAGGGAGACCTTGAGGACGCGATAGTGTGTGGACAGGGAGGGAGGGCGCAGAGGAGCAGTGGGACCCCTGGGGCCTGACTTCCTAAGACGCAGAGAAACACACACGTTTAAGAACAGGTTGCTAGGGGAGGGGTCCCTGTGGTCCGTCCACCACCTCACTCCCTGTTCACAAGCGGGGGCCGCAGGCCAGAACACAGGTGCTCAGCAAGCTTCTGACGACCCTGGGCACCAAGATCTTGGACCAGGCACCCTGGCTCTTACATGGGACAGTGACCAGGAAGTGCACCCTGCAGGCTGGTTCCCCCCCGACCCTACCCCGCCACCACTGCTGTGGCTGGGGGAGGAGAGCAAGTGCACCTGGACCTGAGATGGACACTGAGCTCACAGGCACCCAAATGCCCTCCAGAAGCCCGTCTATACTTGTGCCATCACCCTGTGGGAGGGCCGTGCAGGACAGCCTCGTAAAGACGGCACCCGCGCCCTCGCCAGGCCACTACTTGCAAGCAGAGGGGCTGCCTCGTGCCTCCTCCGTGCGCCCCTGCTGAAGCACAAGCCCATCTTGGGGGGCTGTGCACACACTGAGGTCTGAGTAAGCGACCCACAAGCCGTGTCCACCTCCTGACGTGGTTCTTCCTCAAACGTGGGATCTCACTGGAAGGTGCTCTGACCTCCCCTTGGTAAGTGCCTGATTTGCTGGGTAGCATTTCAGCTACGTCTCCAGCCATAAATGCTGCTGTCTAGACTCTGGCACCTGCCTCTATAAGAACTAGCTTTCCTTTCTTTCTTTCTTTTTTTTTTTTTTAAGTTTTATTGAAGTACACTTGATTTACAAGGTTGTGATAATTTCTGCTGTGCCACCAAGAAGCCGCTTTTCTTTTCACTAAGAGGGAAACGGCCTCATCTCAACCTTTAGCCACCATGTGCCCATCAGAGCACATCACCATCGCCACTGATTTCCTCCCGTGAGCATGACACACCCCCGACCTTTCCACTTGGGATGGTCTGAAGCGTCACACCCGAGAGAGGCCTCAGACAGACACACGGCAGCCTCGAACGCTGTGTGTGACGCTGGCCTCTACCTCCGAAACCCAGGCAAAATGAGAACAGGCATGAGCCACAAAGGAGAGGTGAGCGGGACCATCAGAAAAGCCCCTGCTTCCTGGACAGGAAGGGCAGGGTCCCAGCTGTCCAACAGCCCCTCGAATCCCGAAGCCGGCCCGCGGGGAGGCAGGCCGAGGGCGCTCACATGCGCTGACTGCCGCCCGAGAGGCCAAGGACACGCACATCGCTGCTCACCGGGAGCAAAGCCAGTGGCGTGGTCTGTTGCTTGTCACATTCTTTAGGCCGTCAGGATCTGTGGCATCAAAGTCTTTGGGGTGAACTTTATCAGAGGTGGTGGCGAGTGGCTGGTAGACAAGGCAGGAGAGTGTCACCTGATCAAGGTGTCAGAGGAAACAGGACTCCCTCTGGGGCAGTCCTCGCTCTTGCGACACTGACTCCCAGAGCTCCCTGGAACCCGCAGGCTCTGCAGCACTGCCTTGGGGGGCCAGCCCGGCTGCGGCCTGGGAAGGGCCCCCCGACCTTTCAGAGCAGAGCGCAGACCTCGCCAGACAAGCCTGGGCTGCAGCAGAGGTCACCATACACCAACGGCATCATCTCACAGAAGGAAGACACCCGGGGTTTCTAAAGGAGAAGGGGTTCTCGTTTTAATAGAAATCAGCCTGAGAAGAAAGTTCTCGGTGGCTGGAAGGCAGCTGATTAGTACACAGGACTCGGTTCCCTGGCCTCTGATGTCACGTGTCCAGAAACGACTGTTTTGCTTGGCTGCCTGGTATCCTAGATATCCCAGTGTTTGGTAAGCTTTAGGGAGAAGAGTTTGGGTTTCTTGGGAAAAAGGAGCAGAGCTGCTGAACCGGGGAAGACTTGACTCGGCTCCCAGGCAGCACAGCTCCTGCCATCCTGACACTCATCCAGAACAGCTGCCGCCCCGCAGGGGAGCCGAGCGGGAGTCAGGCAGAGGGTGGCTCGCCAAGGTGTCTCAGGCCAGGGAGCCAGTGAGCGACGTCGTGGGAGGTGGGGAACAAAGGCTGCGTTCTCCTGAGAAGAGTCTAAGAGTCAGCCGAGTGGGGAGCAGGCAAGGAGGCCAAGCAGTCGGCCTCCTGGAGGCCTGGGCACTGCTCATCCACGTTTTGGGGGGCCCACCTCTCCCTGTGAGCTCCCTCCCTGGAAAACTGCAGTTACTCTTGCAGCCAGGTCTGAATAGCTTATCTGCACCGAGGACACCACTTAAGTCAGAGCAGGCCCATCTTCCATCCAGGCTGCAGGTCAGGCACAGGCTCCAGTCAGCACATCTTGGGAGGTGTGTCCACTAAAGCCCGTGGTCCCACCATCTCCCGCAGACAAAAGGTGTGATGGCCATAACAACGGGGCTCTGGTGCGTCTCAACCAAACGGAAATTGTTCCAGAAAGGAATTACTTGCACAGCTTTTCTGGCCCACTTGGGGGCCACAGACGGTGTGGACAGGGCCTGCAGCAGCCTGCACAGACCAAAAGCAGCTCAGAAACCGCCATGAACTCAGAAAATAGAAAAGAAGAAAGATGAGCCAGAAAGACCGTAGTTTAAAAAATGGTCCCAAACCAAGAGGCAAGCAAGCTCCTTCCTTTTATACCTCCTGAAATTCTCCCATAATCATCTCGTTGGCTGGGGCCTGTTTCTAATAAAAGAACAGAGCGAAGATCACCATTAATTCACAGGGTGACCCTGCAAGGGGACAGCACCCAGGCTGCTTTTGATTTGACAAATGTGTAGGGCCCTCAAAACACCAGAGACCGGCTTAGAAAAATCCCACAAAAGCTTTTAACTGGAAGTTATCGGGAGTTCAGGAAGGCAGATAATTAAAACCAAACTCTGTTGACCAAGTTTAAAATAAAGCTGTGGCTGGAGAAAGCTGGGCCCAGGGGAGAGGAGCAAAGGACGTCACGCATCTACGCCAGGACCGAAACGAGCGTTAACTCTTGTTTCCTGGGAGTCAGGGCCTGACCCACAGCGATGGGAAATGTCTCCAGTTTCTCACTTCCCCAAAGAAGGCTGGAGCAGAAGGAACATCTGGCACCTCGTTCTGGCGCCCGGCTGAGAGGGGAAACCCAAGCTGCTCTGGGAAGGCCCCTCACGCTCGGGGTGCGGGCACGGCTCGGCGAGGACCCATAGCAAAGTGGCCGTGCCCGGAGCTCACTGAAAAGTGATTTCTAACCTTTGAGTTTAAGAATGGTTTCCTACGTTCACCTCAGAGACACGGGCTGTCTGGTCTTCTGCCACCTCAATAGCCGGGGTAGCGGGCTGGAGTGTGGGCAAGAACCTAGCTGAGTCTCTACTGTTCCAGTCGCATGCTTGGGGATCCTGGACCATCCAGAAACACACGGACGGCGGGGGATAAACCCTCCAAGATGCACACAAAGGTGTCACAGTAGGGGACAGAGATGCTGGGGCCCGTGTTAGGTGCCCCCTGCATCTGAACAATGAAGATCCCTGAGTATGCTCTTTACTGGACTAGTTCTCCTGAGCCGCTGGCACTGCCACTGGTGGTCTCAGTTTGCAGATCAGGAGCCCAGGCTGGCTCTGCCTCAACCCTGCTCAGGCTCTCGTGAGCGGCTCATCTGCAGCTCGGGGAAGACCCTGCTCTCACGCTCATTTAGGCTGAGGCCATGGCTGGGAGGCTCTCCAATCCCATTATCAGCCAGGAAAGCTCTCTGCTTTCAGGGCTGGCTGATTGGGTCAGTGGTGCCCAGAGCACCCCCTCATCACGTGTAGGGGGCCAGACCAGGCCATCTAAGTGAACATTTTAGGAAGTTCATTTCAAATGCCAGGAGGAGAGCCACCTTCCACCGCACAGCCTGCTGCCCTAACATGTCTGGGATGCCGTGGGTGCTTTGCTGTGCAGGCCTGAACCTTTCCTTGTGGATGCTTCTGGCTCCTGAAGAATTCTACACCTTCTGGAACTCACACAACATACCTACGGTACAAGGAAATATGTGAATATACTCGAGTGTCCCTGCAACAGCCAAGGTGAGCCTTTCTGTGTTTAACGACCAGCCCTGAAGCCTCGAGATCCAGAAACAACCTGCAGGCTCCGGTGTGGTCTGCCGGCCACCTTCCCACCAGGTGGCCGTGGCCGAGACCAGCGAGCTGCTCTAACACACGTGGCTCCAGCATGGGGGCCACATGGCCCACGCCGGACACTCGGCTTTGCTTTCCCGCAGCTCCGAGTCTGGGTCCACACAGCCCCGGGCAGCTCACGTAGACTCAGAACACAGGCCGGTGCGCCTGGGGCCCCAAGCACGGCCAGGATCTGCACAGAAGCCCCGGGTCCACAAGGCCAATGCTCTGGCCGTCCTCACACCTCTCCAGGCCCAGAGCCGGGGAAGAGGGAGATCTTCTATGGGGGGACCATCGTCACTCAGCAGCCCGTTTGGGTAGCAATTACTCTAACTCAGACCAGGTCATGAACCAGCCCCAGCAGAGGGGTCAGGGAGGCTCTCCAGCCCTCACGTCTCAGGACGGGGCCTCCGTAACACAAGGTGAAACCGTCTGCCTCTAGGTAAGTTCCACACAAGGCTAGGGACCGCCTCTGTCTTCTCCTTTTCTCTGTTCCCACAGGAGATATTAACTCACACGTTAGCCTTATCCACACGCCAGCACGCTGCAAGCAGTGGGGCACCCCAAAAGCCCTCCAGAAGTAGGATCTGCAGCGCCCGCCTCCCAGGGCCACTCGAGTCAGGAGCAGAGGTCAGACTGGGTCAGGCAGAGCCCTCCTGGTGCGCGAGGAGTGCCCAGGGGAGAGTGGACACCGCAGGACCTCAGAAAGCTTTCTGAAAGCTTTCAGAAAGGAAGGATGAGCACAGCTGTGAAGACGAGAGTGACCACGCGGATGCAGCCAGACCCCAGGCTTCCCGGTACAGCCGCGGAAATGGCCGTCGGGAGAGAGCAAGGCTTCTTGGAAGGGCAGCCCTTCCCAGAGCATCGGCCAGGGTCCGAGCTGGGGGGTCGTGAGGAGGGGGCCCGTCCTGCGTGACCTGTGGGCAACCTGGATGAGCTGGGACCCCGTCAGGTCTGCCGGCAGCTCTGAAAGGTCAGGGACTGGAGCTGCTTTGATTCTTCCATGAAATCTGACCTCTCAGACCCTCAGAAGGACCAAGGCTGCAGACGCACAAGGTGCTCAGGATTCAGGGGCTTTTACCTTTTGCTCCTAGAGAAAAACAGGGATTTGAACAGTGCAGACCTTTAGGAAAGGGGCACACTTGCAGGTTGTTTGATCTTTGGCAGGATAAAGACCCCTCAGAAATCCAGGCTCTTCTATTTCAGGACTTGTAACAATATGACAGGTCCTGAGCTGAAGGGCACGTTGTATCACCTGCTTAAAAGTTATAACTGACAGCATAAAAAGAGAGGAGAAATAACCTCACTTAAAAGGATCTACTTCTGGAGTTCCTGTTGTGGCTCAGTGGTTAGCGAATCTGACTAGGAACCATGAGGTTGTGGGTTTGATCCCTGGCCTTGCTCAGTGGGTTAAAAGATCTGGCGTTGCAGTGAGCTGTAGTGTAGGTTGCAGATGCGGCTCGGATCCTGTGTTGCTGTGGCTCTGGCGCAGGCCAGCAGCTATGGCTCCGATTCAACCCCTAGCCTGGGAACCTCCGTATGCTGCGGGAGCTGCCCAAGAAATGGCAACAAGACAAAAAGACAAAAAAAAAAAAAAAGATCTACTTCTGAGCACTTACAAATGGCTTTTGAGGACTATTTATTTTAAATACACTCACTAAAACTTTAGATTTTTGATTACAACCTCCAAGGGCACAGCACATCTTTTCTGCCTAGTGACAGTTTTAACATAGATACTTAAAAATAACAAAACCATACCTATTTTAAAATGATGCAAAATTCTGACTTGATCTAAATTGGTTTGTCTCTTCCTAAATTATTCTGTGAAATTTATTTTTCTTTCTTTTTCTTTTGGGCCTCGCCTGCGGCATGGGGAAGTTCCCAGGCCAGGGGATGAGCCCGGGCCACAGCAAAGACAATGATGGATCCTTAACTCACTGCACCACAGGGGAACTCCAAGTTTCTCCTTCTTTAAAATAGGCCTTATCATCACCGTCTCTCATTTCAAAGCAGAATTGACAGTCAGGAGTATTGGCAGTAGCTCGGGTGTTACGTAACGGGGACACCACAGCCTCCTGCTGCTGGCTCCAGCACCATGTTTAGGTGACCCCAGGTAACCACCAGCTCCCCCCTGCCTTGGTGTGCCCGTCAGTAAATGAGGGGGACCGTACCCTGTGTGTAAGGTGTCGACGTGTGGGCACCTGGCACAGGGAATGAATGCTCTGGGTCCCTCTGGCTTCTGTCGCCCAGGCCCTCTCATCCTCTTTGGTCCCCCACCTGCTGGTGCTTTGCTGGCTTGCACTCCAGGAAAGGGTTCTGACTCCGTGTAGATTCTGATAAGGCAGGCTAACTCCTACTTCCCCCTTTTAACCTGCAGACGTTTAAGGTCATTGCCTTACTGTCTGAGCAGCTGTGCCCTCTCCCAGATAACCAACACGTGAGGCTGATCCTGGACGTCCACGCAAGCTCTGAGCTCTGCCACCAAGATGCAGAAGCAGGGCGAGGCAAGGTACAGACACTGTCTCAACCTCCATGCGGCTAGATTGCTGCACTGTGTGGCCAGAGAAGGTAACTGGGCTCCGGGCTGCGATGGGAACCCTCCGGGGTGTGGATAGCCGCCACGGCCTGCATGACACAAGGGCAAGACCAGAAACAAACAGGACAAATGGCAGAGGAAAGCCAGCTCGAGCCTTGTCCCTCAATTTTCGGATGCTAAGCACTTGCTCACCCACGTATTAGGAGGCTGAGAAAAGAAGTGAGAAGCAACACTGAAGAACCTGGGAGCTTGTTCGGATGTGAGACACAGGGGTCGCAGGGGTCACGGCTGGTTACGTACTGAAAGTGAAGTTAGAACCCTAAACTCTTAGCCCAGTGGACTCTTTGGGACGGAAGCTTATCACTGTGACGTAAGGCTGACCAAGTACCTGCAGACAGTCACGAGATGTAAGACCCCTGTCTTCCTGCACGAGGCCCCAGCGGTGACTGGAGGGGGAGAGCCCTCCGATCTGCTTGCTGTCACCCCCCCGAACTTCAGTCCGCGTGCGTCCCTTGCGCTATACCGAGGCCTTGGGTTTAATCATGAACATCCGTGCTCACAGCCCACAACCTTCTCCTGAGCTTCTGCCCAACTACCTCCAGGAGAGCAGCATCCGAACGGTCCACAGCGCCTCCGACTCAGCCCGTCTCCACGTGAGCCCCTCTGCTCCCCTCCGCCAGTTAAGCTGTGGCCTGACAGTCCCTCCGAGTGGCCTAAACCGAAGACCTGAAGCCACCCCCGACCCCTTCTTCCCCGGCTCATCCCACCTCATCCTGTCAATTCTCTAAACAGCCAGATGCTCCTCCGGAGGACTGCCAGAGATTCATCTCTGCTCAGGCCCCACGGCTTCCCCAGGCCCCTCAGCCCCGGTGAGACTCCTCTAACAAGCCGTCCTGACCACGGCACCCGCCTCCAAGCTCTCGACCCTTCACCTGAAGGATAACCCCCCCAGGCCCTGGCCCCTGGATGGCTCCAGGGCAACTTCCTGCTACAATGACTGTACCTTAGCTCCTAGCTGCACACACCTGCTCTCCACACAATGCCACTCTCCCCACCGTGGCAATGTCTGCTTCTACCCTGTGTCCAGCGGGCTCAGGCCTTTCCCGCCTCGTGGAGCTCCTGAAACAGAGCGCCTGAGCTGACATACCTTATTGGCACATTCACGTCCCTCTGTGGTAATGCTCGAGTTCCTCTCTCATCTCCCAAGGAGGCTCCTGGTGCCCTGAGGGCAGGCTCTGAGTTCCAAGCCCACTACAGCCCCTTCCCCAGCAGATGCTCAAGGAGGACTGCAAGCAGGGTAGGTGGCCCTGGTGTCCACTCATTACAGAAGCAGCCTCTCTGGCACAAACCATCTCTGGTCTGGCTTAACCAGCCCCTCCATCTCGGATTCAGCTAATGGTTCCAAAAGCAGGAAAAATGCTTTTATGCCTATAGGTTCTGCTCCTCTTGCTCAGGAAGGTCCCTTGGACTCCAGAGTACTGCTTACTGGAGTTTCCGTGGCTCAGTGGTTAATGAACCCGACTAATGTCCATGAGGTTGCGGGTTCGATCCCTGGCCTCGCTCAGGGGGTTAAGGATCCGGCGTTGCCGTAAGCTGTGGTGTGGGTCGCAGATGTGGCTCAGATCCCATGTTGTCGTGGCTGTGACATGGGCCAGCAGCAACAGGTCTGATTCGACCTCTAGCCTGGGAACCTCCATATGCTGTGGCTGTGACCCTAAAAAGCCAAAACAAAAAACAAAAAACCCCAAAACAAACAAAGAGTTACTGCTTACTGACTTTTCTTGAGTGGAAGTGAAAAAACCAAACCCCAATAAACAAGCGGTTTTAATTAGAAGAATCATGGTTAACAGACTGCACCCGTAATCAGCATTACTCCCCCAGACAAATGTTTCTGGTCCCATAACAACAGGTTATAAAGTGGAGTCAAGAATGGATTTCAGACTGGAAGCGCCCAGCTGCAGGATGAGATGAACAAAGGATGAGGTCATACCCTAGAGAGCTGCTCGGGGCCGGGCGAGCGCGAAGGACGCACCCAGGAGGGAGGCCGACGCCGAGGTCTGGAAGGGAAGGGGCCGAGGACGAGCTCTCCGCAGCAAGCCCGTCCCCGGGTGCCGAGCAGGTGCACCCCATTAGTGTGCAGCGCTCATTCAAAACAGAACAAGGCGGTAAACTTTCCCTTTTATTTACATTAATGGCTGGGATGAAAAATCTGTGTGTTTTCTGTCAGGAGGTAGGTCCTGAAGGAATAACAATCCGGGTTAAACGGGAACAGTGCTACTGATCTTGGCTTACAGATGCAGGTCAAATCCTGGTATCATAAATACCAACCAATTCAAAGAAAATCTGCCTCGTTAAAAGATTCCCAGGGTTCAGCTGATGACCTACGTCAGGACTACTCAGTGTGATAAATATCAATGCAGCACTACAAGCTAGACACTCTCAAGTGTTGTGTTATCTCTGGATATGCTCTATATTGAAGAATGTTCTGTTAAATTAGCAAATGAGAATTTGAGAATATCGAACAATGATTACCTGGCTTTTGCTTTCAAGATGATTTTAAGATGCTGAATCAGAGTTCCCACTGTGGCTCAGTGGGAATGAACCTCACTCGTATCCATGAGGTTGTGGGTTCAATCCCTGGTCTTGCTCAGTGGGTTAAGGATCCGGCGTTGCCGTGGCTGTGGTGTAGGCTGGCAGCTGCAGCTCCAGTTCAACCCCTAGCCTGGGGACTTCCATATGCCGCAGGTGCGACCCTAAAAAGACAATAAATAAACAAATAAATAAAAATGCTAAACCATTTAAACTGACTGGTTTCTAAGTTAATAGAATTTATAAATTTGAGACCCCAATAACATTCACAATGGTTAAGAAGCAAAAAAGACCTGGACGTGTATAATATATTTGCAGTCCAGAATTATTACTATTTTTTATGTTGGAAAATCAGATCCAAAGGAAGCTTTTACACTAATTGTGTGAACTTGGCACCCAGGCAGTTGGTCACGTGAGAAGAGGCTGAGCCCTGGAATTCTCAAAAATAAACATCAGGTGTGGTTCCCATTAGATGCGGGCGTGACCTTGGAAGTTCTGCTTTCCTAAAAAATCAGAGATTAGCAGATCTGTCACTTAGGGAGCCCTCAATTTTCAGAGACAAAGTGACAAACTAGTGTGAACCCCGAGTGAAAGTCCAAAGAACTCCTAGCGGGTGGATTTTAAAACCATGTTTAACAGCATAATTTTGTGTTCAGAGAATGAACAATACTTATTTCAAAACTATGAAGTAGGAGTTCCCTGGTGGCTCAGTGGGTTGAGGAGCCCATGTTGTCACTGCTGTGGCTCAGGTCCGATACCTGGCCTGGGAACTTTTGGCACAGCCAAAAAAATAAAATAAAATAAAATATGAACTAGAGGAAGTAAACAGAAACCTTGGGTGGTGAGGACACGTACTGCCTTTCACACGTTAAGTGGTTATTTCACTGGGAAGATGTTAGTTGCATAATCTCTAGGCAAACTTCGGTTCCTACATTATTTAAAAAGGGTCATTGTTTTACTGAGTACAGAAACACTGAATTACATAACATTCAAAGTTTCAGATGCTGCTGGGAGTTTAACAGTGTGATAAGATACTTCCAGTTTTCTAATTGCTGAACAATCATCCTAGTGTTTGTTTTCTCCAGTCAGAATAAGCCCTGTGCAAGCTGCAGTTTACAGGCGGCCTCCTGAGCACCTGGCCAGGAGCAAGGTCTCCTAAATACTCTCCCATGTGAGCTGCCACCACTGGAAACTCCCTGTGAGGGGTTTTCCTTATGTGGAAGTGCTGAGTAGCAGGCCTGTCGACAACACTAAGCACAAGTCACAAACCATGCGCCCGTCCAGCAGGAATGGCTCCGCAGGAGGGCCTCTAGCACCTCTGCCCCGGCCCGGGGGCGGCAGCTCCACACGCTAGGGCTGCACCCAGTGTCAGGTGTCTGTCGATGCTGGGTCAGGACCTCCGCAGACGCCCAAGCTCTCGACTGCCATCTCTGACTCCGACACAGCCCTCACCTTCTGCATGAGACATGTGCTGCAGGCTGTGGACGAGGAGGGCCAGATCGGACCCTGCTCTCCCTGCCGAGATGCGGGGGGGACCACCGCTCTGCATCCCTCAGTGAACTGACCTGTGACGTGGGGACAGGGGACCCGCCTTTCAGGTGGTGGTGGGGGACACACAGGGTGGTGAAAGTGTGCATTTGATGATCATTCCCTGATTGGCTTCCGGCTGTCAGATCTCCGCCCCCAGCCCCAGCCTGCAGTGATACCGCAGTCTCTCTCCTTAAGCGGTGCCAGGAGGCAGGTGAGTAAATGCACCGCCACCCTGCGGACACGGGAAGAAACTTGGCGACAGTGGAATTGAGGGAGTTCATCTGGGCGTCAACAGCCCCCAGTTCATCATGCGTGTCTATCACCCTCTGTGACGCCGTAGCACAAGTGGAGTCCGAGAACCTGGAAGGGGTGCCAGGTGGGAGGTCCCCCAGGGCCATGGAAGCTGGGAGGCGTCTCATTTACGCCACGTCTTGTTTCCAATTACCCAAATTCCCAAGCTCTCACACACTGAGCCCTCTGTCTAACACTGGGTGGGCAGGCAGCCGTGAGGCTGAGACAGAAGAAAACAGTAGCCCCTCCAAGGGGAAGGGGCTGTCCGGCGACGCATGTCGGCTGATGGGATGCTACCCTGCATCAGGGCGGAGTGATGCTGAGGGCTCTTTACAGCAAAGGCACTCCGGTCTGGCAGGAGACATGGGGACTGGGAAACCTCCAGCCTGGGGACCTTGCCCAGCAGCCGCCAGCAGCCACAGGAAGCCCCCACACTCACGACAGTGACATGGGGGCCCCTTGTCTTCCCCCAGGGGGCACTGGTGAGTGAGATCCCTTTGTGACAAGATCTTCCCTATTCCAGCAACGACGCATCTCTGGCCAAGGTCCCAGACCCACAGGCCACATGCCAAATTCTCCTCCCTGGGGTTTACACCGTGAGAAAGTCATTGCCGGGGATGTAGAACGGCTCAGAAGGAATACAGCGGGTCTCCCCAAATGAGGACCACGACCACCCTCCTCCCCTCTGCAGGTGCTCTGCTGCCACCTGGCCCCCGACCTAATGTGGCCGGCCGCTTGCCCTGCTGGCCTCCCATGGAGGCCATGCTAAGTCCACATGCCGACCACGTCCACAGAAACAAGCACGAGAGATGATGGAGAGATGTCTCGGCTGGGTCGGCCTGGATGTTATCCCCCCGCCCTCCCCGGCAGGGTCAGACTGGATGCTACAAACAACCCTCCCCACCCCCCTCTGGGTCTGCTGGGACATTACAAACCCCCCCCCCCCCCCGCCAACCACTGCATTAGCCTGGATGTTACAAACAGCCCCCCCCCCCCCCCCCGCTGGGTCTGCCTAGACATCATAAACACCCGGGCTGGGTCTGCCTGGATGTTACAAACACCCGCTGGCTGTCGGCAGCTAGGAGAAACCTGGTTGGCTTTTTAAGCGCAAAGTTCCTGGCGGTCACTCAGGAAGAGGACCCTTGTGTCTGGAACTCCTGCCCACTTCGTTCTGTGTAACTCACTCAGAGACACAAAATCCGAGAAGGCACCCGCTCGCGTACACGCCTGCAAAAAAGTATTCCCAGAACTCACACATGACCCAAGTTCACACACACATGATCCAAGTTCACGCACAACTTCACAGCCACTTGGGAGGCTCTTGTCTTGAAAGCTCGTGCTGACCCAGAGAACACAGGAAAGGGGGACACTAAACACAGCCAGGGAAGTTCAGGAAAGTGGGGGGACACAGTGCTGGAACCCCACAGTCCCACCAGTGACAGAAATCGCAGGCTGACATCTCAGTCGGCTCAGGCGCTGACTGCACCCAGAACTGTGAACCCAAACCCCTGCGGAGAGGCCCCCCCGCAGGCTGTGTCCAGCCCACTGCCCCGGTCCCATCCACACCCGCCAAGGACCCTGGCTGGAGGTCTGCTTACTCGGAGCGTCTTGGCGGTCGGGGAGGGGGAGGCTGGGGGCGAGTCCGACTGGGCTCTGCGGTTCCGAGGGAAGTCCTTGCTCCGGGTGTACAGGGAGGACATGGCTCCTGGGCGCAGACGGAGGCTTGGCTGCGGGACCCTCACAGGAGCTGGGAGGCGGCCTGGCAGGTCACCCCCAGAGTCACACCTTTGAGCTGAACTAGATAAAGGATAAAAGCCACCCCGCCAATGACGGCCAGTGGTCACACAGGGCCCGGGTGTGTCCCATCAGGGCTCCCACGCAGCTTGGCCACGGTGCAGAGGCTGCAGGACGCTTCTTGGGGGCCTGCCCCCTTCCCGGGACAGGGGCCTCGGGTCCTGGCTGCCAGCGAGCCTGCCGCAGCCTGGCTCTCCAGGCGGAGGGAAGAGACAAGTCCTCTGAAAACCACGCTCCCCCTCAGCCAGACTCCAGGCCGGGCTGGGGTCTGGAACGGCCCGCTGAACGCAGGTGGAACTAGAAAGAGCAGGGCGCTGTCACCAGGGAGCCAGGCCCTCAGGAGGAGCGGCCTGAGCAGTCGCCTCCCGGCCGGCCGCGCACATATACAGCGAGCGGGCGGGCCCCTCGGACATTCCACATCCTGTTCGCACAGCCAGGAATGCTGGCCCGGGGCCAAGGGCAGAGCCGGGCTTTCCACTCGGAGTGGAGTGCGGCTGCCACTTGCAGGAGGAGAGGAAAGCCTGTGGCTTCTGGGGACACAGGCGGCTCCCTGGGGGCTCGGGGCCAAGCCCCCTCCCTCCCAGTGGGCGGTGCCCGAAGGCCACTGCTCAGTGTGGGAGCGGGGACTTTCCAACGCCGATCCCTGGGGACAGCCCAGACACACACACACACACACACACACACACACACAGAGTCACAACACCTTCAACGACTTTCCAACGCCGATCCCTGGGGACAGCCCAGACACACACACACACACACACACACACACACACACACAGAGTCACAGCACCTTCAACCTTTTCTATCGAGTTTTGAAAACACATCACCCCTGCCATCTGTGGGGAAGCCACAAGCGGGAAGCCCGGGCACCGCAGGGGAAGCTCTCCTATAGGAGAGGCCCCGACGGAGACGGAGCCCCATTGAGTGGGAGGACCGAGGGGGTGGGGCTGCACGGCCACTGTCCACAGGCACTAATTGCAGGCGGGCCGCCCAGGGAGAGTTGGGGTTAAGAGGAAAGGAGCCGAGGGAGCTGGGGGCTGGCCCTGGAATGCCTGTCTCTGCGAGTCCTCTGTGCTGTCATCGCGGCCTCATCCAACGTTTCTGGGCCAAACGCTTCCCCAGCCAGTGGGTTCATTCGAGAGAGAGCCTCCCCCCACCCCCCAAACCCCCCCTCGCCCCGCCCCCCCGCTCCCGGAACCTGTTCTGCCTCCTTCTCCCGTGATGCAAGATGCATACTTTCTCCCTCTGATCGTCCCAGCCGGACACTCTTCTCCTCTCAGTGGCTATCTTCTTTATTCTCATGACCCATTCATGAAACTAAATCAAGTGCAATGGTCAGCCAGCTAGGGGTGTCTGAAGAACGCGGGTCGCAAAGTTTGTAAAGGGGTGTCTCATTCCTTCTCGGAACGGCTGGGGGGCCTCTACCACAAACCACAGTGACCCTGTGTCTAAAAGGCCAGTTATCCTGGGGATTCGGGTGGAGGAACCTCTCGTGTTAAATCCTACCTAGTTAATCCCCTCTGGTAAGAAGGAGTGTTTCCCTGTTAGACCTCTTCACTTAGAGAGGAAACACTGATGCACACCTGAACGGTGATGCTCCTACAGAAGCAAGACTGGCCAGGGAACCAGGCTGAGAACCCTCCCCACCATCCAGAAGGCAGGTCACCAGGTGACACAGGATGGCAAGAACTGCTCTGACCAGCCCAGCTTCCCAGCCTGTGAGGTGGGGCGTGTGCGGTGGGCTCGCTCTCGGGGGCAACGAGGGGGGCCTATCTCTTCCCCTTCACGCTTGGCAGGGTTTTCACACACACCATCCCACCTGGTCCTCTTGTCTGTGCTCGTTATCATATGGACGGGAACGTGTCCTCAAAGCCGACGCAACCTGACACGGGACACACAGCCCATGAGAAGGGGCGAAGCACAAAGGCCTGAGGAATAAGCTTTGATGGAAGGTGACGGCTATCAAGGGTCTGAAAAGACCAAACAGTTCAACTCCTTCAAGAAGATTCTGGGTATTTGAGAACCCACAGGAACACAGCAGAAAAACCAGGACAGAGATAAGTTCTCCGGAAAGTCAAACCGAAGCTCTTTCTTTTGCATGCCTGTCTTTTGAGATTTAACCTTTGGTTTGCTTGTTCTTTGAGATTTACCCTTTCTCCAACCTCGCCAGCAACACTCAAAGGCCATCAGGTCCCCCACAAACCTGGCCGCAGCTCCACATCCCGGCCGCAGCCTCGCGCCTTTTGGGTACCTCGAATCCAGAGGCTGGTGTGCACCGCACCCCCAGAACCCATCCCACGTCGGGGCCGAGAGAGGAAATCCACCCAGAGGGTTCTTCGCCCCGGCCTACCGCAGCGCACAGTGGGCCCAGTACCACTACAACCGGGAGGCTGCGGGACCGGCCAGCGTGGAGGAGCCGGGGTAAGAGTCGCTCTCTTTTCTCCCCAGTTGAGAGTCCTGCCTAGTCTTTCTCAAATTAAGGTGAATAACCAGAGAGCCTGGGAAAGGGCTCTCCAGAAGCAGACTTTGCAGGCCAATGAACCCGTGGGGTAAGCTACCCAAACAGCCAGCTGTCTGGAAATAGTTCGTCTCAGACAGGTGGGAGAGAAGGCTGGGTTCACATTTTTATTTCATTTTTTTTTAGGGCCGCACCCGTGGCATATGGAGGTTCCCAGGCTAGGGATCGCATCAGAGCTGCAGCTGCCGGCCTACACCACAGCCACAGCCACACCAGATTTGAGCCACGTCTGCGACCGACACCACAGCTCATGGCAATGCCGGATCCAACCCACTGAGCGGGGCCAAGGATCGAACCTGTGTCCTCATGGATGCTAGTCAGATTCATTACCGCTGAGCCACAAAGGGAACTCTCGGTTGGGTTCACAGTCTATTGCTTGTAGGTAATAAGCTTTTGCAGTTCTTTCTTATGACTGAACAAAGACTCAGGGAGTCAGCTCAACACAGTCAGACTCAGGACCCCCGGAGTGTGGCCCTTGAGATGGCGCCCACAACCTGCAGGGTGCAGACCCTGGTCTCCAGCTCTGCTGGCCTCACCCAGAAGCTGTGCTCTGGTGAAGTCTTCTTAGAAGAAGAACCTGAGAAGCCAGCTGAGGAATTTCAAGCTTTCCTCTCACATTTTAAGTTGAGAAGTGTAAAGCCTACCATTGAGGTGTGATGACGTTGGATAAACCACCTGCCAGTGAGGGCTCTCGGAACAAGCAACACATCCCACCTGGCACCTGTGCTCAGGGAGCTCTGGGCTTCCAGGTCAGGGAGCCTGGGTTGAAATCCAAACTCCTGCTCAACTATCAGACACGATCAAGTTCTTAAACCTCACTGAATCTTACCTGGCTCACTTTGAAAATGGTAAAATGATGCCTAGCTCGCTAAGCGATCATGTATTTTTTTTTTTTCTTCCCTTCTTTGGCTGCCCCCACAGCGTATGGAAGTTCCTGGACCAGGGATGGAGACCACGCTGCATCCGAGCCCTTAGCCATAGCTGCGGCAACACTGGATCTGCAACCCAGCGCACCAGGCCGGGGATCGAACTGGCAACGCCGTGGAGACAAGCCGGATCATTAACCCACAGCAGCACAGGGGAAACTCTGGCATCGTGTGCTTTAGGCCCAGTATACATGCAGGGCCGGGCATGTGGCCATGTCAGCACGGGGGAGTTATTACCAAAGTCCTGACCAAACTCACACGCGAGGATGGAAATGAGAAGTGGGTGGAGAAGCGCAGACTGCAGTTAGCACGCCTCCGAGTGAAGACAGTGTCCTTTCCAGATGCTCTGTGCTGCCCCCAAATCCTCGATTCCGGAAGGCCATGTGCTGGTGGGAGCCTGCTGCACCCCTCGCCCCCAGACCACTGTTTCTAATGCCGCTCACGCTCCATGAGCAGGAACGGGTTCCCTCGGGACAGAGCGGGGCAGGGCAGCAGGTAAGCCTGGCCTGCCGTGTCCAGAGTGAGCAAGCGCTGGGACCGGGATGGGCGTGAGAAAAGGACACAGAACCCACTTACGAAGCCACACCTGGGCCAGCCCGAGCCCCTGCACAGGTGACAGTGACAGGTTATAGCCCGCTGAAGGAGACGGGAGTGCCTAAGCACACATGAATATAAACAAACAGGGACAGAAAGTGCTTTCCCAAAGAAGACGGCCCGCTGATGAATGAACTCAGACAAAAACCACACTGGCAAATGTCACCGTAAAACCTGTCCAAGGAAGGAGCACTGATGGAGCCAAAACCAGCGGGCGACCCGGATGAGAAGCTGGATTTTATGTGGTCTCAAAGTATCACCTCCTGGAATACTAATCACAAAGGAAGAAGATGGAACTTTCCTGTGGAGAAACCAGCAGCCACCGTCTTAATCGAGCGAACCGGGCTTGTCACTTGCAGGGGTGGACGGGCCGTCAGGGCAGAGGGGAGCCAGGGCTGCTTCCGAGGCACCGTGTGGGAGACGCAGATGGATCTGCCTGAGGGACATGATCAGCACCAGGGACCCTGACAGACCCCCCCACCTTTGAAACTGTAAG
Source organism: Phacochoerus africanus (assembly GCF_016906955.1). Lineage (NCBI taxonomy): Eukaryota > Metazoa > Chordata > Mammalia > Artiodactyla > Suidae > Phacochoerus > Phacochoerus africanus. Next base: position 30,117,659 of record NC_062555.1, on the reverse strand, counting down.
GTAGAGACACCTAAGGGAGCAGGAGGAACAGGTAACACACGACCCTGGACTGGATCCCTCTGCCGAGGGCGTGACTGGCCTCCGAGCGAAGGGTACACAGGTCCTCGGCCCATCCTTGAGCTACTGCTGTGACCTTGAAATTGTTCCTGTTCTCTCCTCATACTAGGGTGTGAAGGGGGCGGAAATGAGGTAATTTTTCAGCACTTAGGGGAGACGGCACAGGGCCAGGATGGGGGCCAAGGGCATGGCGGGGACTCAGAGGGACTCACACCTGGGCCAGCGCTGGGGCAGCAGAGCAGCGGGCATCCTGCGCAGGAAGGGCTTTCGTGGAACCTCTGCTGCAGTGACACGACAGGTCCCTGCGGCCCAGGTCACAGTCAACAGCTGGAGAGCTGAAGCCAGGGCGAGGCCTTTCCCAGGGAGGGGGCAGAGCGGCTCCCGCCCACCCTGAGTTACGGGGGCAGGAAGGAGGTGCCTGAACTAGGTCCCACCCAGCGCCATGCTGCCTCGTCAGGAGGCTCCAAGAACACCAGGCAGCCACTGCTCCTCCCATGTGTCCCAGAGCGTCTACTCCACCGTGCACACAGCCCACCTTCAGTGACCCCGGCACACACTCCCAGGTGGGGTAATGACACCCTCGTCTGCTCCTCTGAGACGAATCCTTCCCGAGAGAAGAGCTGGGGGTCACTCCACAGGCAAGGCCATGTGGAGTAGAGAGGCCACACGTTCTTCCCGTTTAGAAAGGGCTCTGGATATGTTCTTTACAGAAAAGCCAGGAAAGCTAAAAGCCAGGCCAGCCAAGCACCCACCAGGAGGCCGTGTGGACTCGGGGGTGGCTGGGGAGAGGCTATGCCAAGGTCAGGGCAGGGACGGAGAAGGCCTAGGGCCGCCTGGCCTGGAGCCAGGGGCTCGAAGTCCACCGTGCCCCCTCTGGCTCTCACACAATCGATCACGGGCTGGTGTCACCAAAGGTTAAAGCTCAGAAACGCACGTCAGGTTAGGGATTATCTGGGCCCTTTAAGAAAATCTTTCTGCAAGCCCATCTGAGAGGTTTACGGGTTTAGGGTTGCAATTAAATTTAAATTTAGCAACAGCTAGAAAAAAGGCAAACAAGCGGATGCTCCCTCCTTCTCGTGTGAGGAGCTCAGGGCCACTTCCCCACGCACATGGTCAAAAGCAGCAGTGATGCTGGAAGGGGCAGGGCAGAATGGACGCCCGCACGGGGACATCTGTGCCACCAGGTGTGCTGGGTCAGCCGCCTTGGCTGCTCGTGGGCCTGTGGAAAAGTGGGGACACCAGGTGCTCCTGCCCTGCCCTCAGCGTCCTCGTGCTGTCCCTGAACAAGGTGGAGGCAGGACAATTTTGTGTGGATTCTGGTTCCCTTCTTTTATGTCCTGCAATGGTTTGTAAGGGAACAGGGATTCTCTTTTGCGTGTTTCTCTAAGGTTTGAAAAAATTTCTCCTCAAATTGGCGTAGGCCTGGTACCTCTAGCCCAAGGTTGGAGTGGTGGTGGTTAAAGTATGATTAAATTTTCTCTAGCAGCTACTGGACTTTTCTGTGGTCCTCTATCTTCGTAATTCTGATATTTTATATTTTGCCAGAAAGGTATCTGCTTGGACTAAGTTTTGTTACCGACATAATGCTGCTGCTCAAAAGAATGTCTTATAATAGTTAATATCTGTTTTTTTCCTAATTTTATCCCCTATTACCTTCCTAATCCTGTTCATTTCCCCCTTGATCAGCTTGTCAAAGGTTTTATTGTATTTTGTAAGTTTTTCAAAGAGTCAGCTTTGGGTTTTACCAATCATCTCTACTGCTATTTTGTTTTCAGTTCATTAATTTCTGCTCTTTATTTCATCCTTTCTACTTTATTTGGGCTTACTCTCCAGCCTCTTGAGCTTGAAGGCTTGGCTCATTTGTTTTCATTCTTGCTTATTTTTATCCATAACTCTGCATTTAAGGGTAAAGCTTTCACTCCTACAAGGTCTACTGCAAAGCAAGTTCACGGTGATTCCATCTTAAGTAGTTTCTAACTCTCAGTATAACCATCTCCTTAACTTGTGTAGTTTTTAAGTTTCCAAAATACTCTTTTTTAAGTACTTTCTCATTCTCGGTACAATCATTCCCTTATCCTAAGTAGCTTTCAGTTTCCAAATAACTCCTTTCTTGCCCCACTATCTTTCCATTCCTTACAAACACTCACAAGCCCTGTACGATCTTCTGGCCTCTCCGAGGAGTGACCTTGAACCACCCCACTGTCTCAGGCCCTCTGCCTCCTTGGGAGAGGAGTTCAAAGGTCAGTGATTATCCTGACTCCTCCCCTTCCCCTGTCACAGCACTCAGCAAAGCTAGACCTCATTTAAATGAGGTTTTCTGCCCACTCTGCCACTGTAACTATGCCGTGGAAGAGGCTGGGGGAAAAAGAGACAGCCGCACTCATCAGTCTCAGCCAGCTGCCCGACTGCCTTTCTCAGATTCTTCCTGGCTGCGGCTCTGCTTTCTCTGGCTCCGCAGACCTGCATTTACCAGCCCTGCCCCCACCCTGGACCTGGACCTGCAGAACAGGCTATCAGTGCCCCACGCCTCTTGGCCCACTCGAGGGCCTCACACCTCAGTTTTGATCTGTTCTGTTGTGGGGTTTTGCTCTCTCCCCGCTCATTCCCATCAGCCGATGTGCAGCTGTTTCTCTCAGCTGAAAACACCCTTCTCTCGAACCCCATCTCTCCTGAAAGCTGTCACTCCATTTCTCTGCCCCCTTTGCTGTAAAACTTTTTTTTTTTTTTTAAAAGAAGTCCTTTATCAGCATTTCTCATTCTTCTCCCCCGACCGTTTCAAAACCACAGCCTGACTCCCCATTCCACCTCACCCACACAACCTCGGGCCGGTGCTTACTCGGCCACGGATCAGAAACATGAAGCGAAGCGACAGATGCGTCCTTCTTGGTCCATTCTTCTCATTCACACCGGGAAGGACACCACACACCTGCCCACCGGCTGTGCTCCCACCCCTCCCCAGTACTGCAGTGGCCTGCGGGTCGGCCTGCAGTAGTCTAGTCCTCACACTTAATGAAGAGGCTGTCTTTTCTCCATTTGGTATTCTTGCCTCCTTCATCATCGATCAACTGACTCTAAGTGCATGGGTGTGTTTCTGGGCTCTATCCTGTTCTACTGATCTATGTGTCTGTTTTGGTGCCAGTACCATAGGGTTTTGAAGACTGTATCTTTGTAGTATAGTTTGAAGTCAGGGAGTGTGATTCTTCCAGCTCTGTTCTTCTTTCTCAAGATTGCTCTGACTATTTACGGTCTTTTGTATCTCCATACACATTTCAAAATTATTTGTTCTAGCTCTGTGAAAAATGCCACGGGTATTTTGATAGGCATTGTGTTGAATCTGTAAATTGCCCTCAGCAGTAAGATCATTTTTTTCACTTATTTAATTTTTTAGGGCTGCATCTGCAGCATATGAAGTTCTCAGGCTAGGGGTTGAATTGGGGCTGCAGCTGCCAGCCACAGCAACAGAGCTGAGCCACATCTGCTGACCTACACTGCAGCTTATAGCAATGCTGGATCCTTAACCCACTGAGCAAGGTCAGGGATTGAACCCGCATCCTCACAAATACTAGTCGGATTCTTAACCCACTGAGCCACAAAGGGGACTGCGGTAAGGTCATTTTAACAGTATTAATTCTTCCAATTTGTGAATATGGTATATCTTTTCATCTGTTTGTTTCATCTTCTTTTATCAGTGTCTTGTAGTTTTCAAAGTACAGGTCTTTTACCTCGTTAGGGGTCTACTTTTAGGTATTTTATTTTTTTTGATGTGATGGTAAATGGGATTATTTCCTTAATTTCTCTTTCTGACAGTTCACTGTTAGTGTATAGAAATCAACAGGAGTTCTGCTATGGTGCAGTGGGTTAAGAATCCAACTACAGCAACTCAGGTCACTGTGGAGGCACAAGTTTGATGGCCTGGTGCAATGGGTTAAATGATTCAGTGTTGCCACAGCTGCAGCTTGGATTCAATTCCTGGCCCAGGAATTTCCATATGCCACAGGCGCAGCCATTAAAAAAAAAAAAAAAAAAGATGTAACAGATTTCTGTGTATTAATTTTGTAGCCTGCAATTTTAACGAGTGCACTGATGAGTTCTGGTAGCTTTTTGATGGCATCTTTAGGATTTTCTGTGTAGGGTAACATGTTATCTGAAAGAGTGACAGTTTTACTTTGTTTCCAGTTTGGATTCCTTTTATTTTTCTTGTCGGACTGCTCTATCTAGGACTTCCAATACCACATTGGACACAAGTGGCAAGAGTGTCCATCCTTGTCTTGTTCCTGATCTTGGAGGAAATGCTTTCAGTTCTTCACCACTGAGTATGAGGTTAGTTTTGGGTTTGTCATATATGGGCTTTATTATGTTTTAAGGTAGGTTCTCTCTGTGCCCACTTTCTGGAGAGTTTATCAGAATGGATGTTGAATTTTGTCAAAAGCTTTTCTGTATCTATTGAGATGATCGTATGGCTTTTACTCTTCAAGTTGTCAATGTGGGGTATCACACTGATTTAAGGGTATTATCAAACCATCCTTACATGCCTATGATAAATCCCACCTGATCATGGTGTTTGATCCTTTCAATGTATTGTTGGATTTGGTTTGCTGATATTTAGTTGAGGATTTTTGCATCCACGTTCATCAGTGATACTGGCCTGTAATGTATGTGTGTGTGTGTGAGACAGCTTTGTCTGGTTTTGGTATGAGAATGACGGTGGCCTTGCACAATGAGTTTGGAAGTGTTCGTTTCTCTTCAAATTTTTCTGGAATAATTTCAGGATAGGTGTTAACTCTTCTCTAAATGTTTGAGCCATCTGGTCCTGGACTTTTTTGCTTCTTGGGAGTTGTAAAAATAACTGATTTAATTTCAGTACTTGTAATTGGTCTGTTTCTATTTTCTGTTTCTTCCTGATTCAGTCTTGGGACATTCACATTTCTAGGAACTTGTCCATTTCTGCTAGGCTGTCCCTTTAGTTGGTGGATAGTTGCTCACAGGAGTTTTTATGATCCTTCGTTTTTCTGTGGTGTCAGCTGTAACTTCTTTTTCCTTTATTGATTGATTTGGGCCCTCTCCTTTTTCCTGATGAGTCTAGCTAAAGGTTTATCCATTTTATCTTTTTAAAGAATTAGTTCTTAATTTCATTGTTCTTTTCTATTGTTTTTTAAATCTCAATTTCATTTTATTTATTTATTTTTTTTGTCTTTTTGCTCTTTTTTTTTTTTGTCTTTTTGCTATTTCTTGGGCCGCTCCCACGGCATATGGAGGTTCCCAGACTAGGGGTCAAATCGGAGCTGTAGTCACCGACCTACGCCAGAGCCACAGCAACGCAGGATCCAAGCCGTGTCTGCGACCTACACCACAGCTCACGGCAACGCCGGATCGTTAACCCACTGAGCAAGGGCAGGGATCGAACCCGCAACCTCATGGTTCCTAGTCGGATTCGTTAACCACTGCGCCACGACGGGAACTCCCAATTTCATTTTATTTTCGCTTTGATCTTTATGATTTCTCGCCTTCGACTAACTTTGGGTTTTGTTTATTCTTTTTCTAGCTCCTTTAGGTTAAGGTTAGGTTGTTTATTTGAGAGTCGTCTTGTTTCCTAAGTCTTGCATTGCTATAAACTTTCCTCTTAGAACTGCTTCTGCTGCATCCCACAGGGTTTGCACTGTTGTGTTTTCCTTATGTCCTGAACCTTATCAACTCTCAGCACCTCCCCTGCCAGCATATGACCCAAGCCCCTAGCATCTCTTGCCTGGATTACTGCAATGGTCCTCCAACCTCTGCTCTTTTCTCAAATCCAATCTTAATCCAGAAGCTAGAGTGATTATTTTATTTTTATTTATTTATGTCTTTTTGCCATTTCTTGGGGCACTCCCGTGGCATATGGAGGTTCCCAGGCTAGGGGTTGAATCAGAGCTGTAGCCACCGGCCTACACCAGAGCCACAGCAACGTGGGATCCAAGCCGCGTCTGTGACCTACACCACAGCTCACGGCAATGCCAGATCCTTAACCCACTGAGCAAGGCCAGGGATCGAACCTGCAACCTCATGGTTCCTAGTGGGATTCACTAACCACTGGGCCACGACGGGAACTCCTAGAGTGATTATTTTAGAACTTTGTGGCCAACTCACTTGGCTTCTTCAATGGTTTGTTCGTATCTCGGTCCATCAACAAGATTTACTCACTCTCTTTGATACAACCTGTCCTCTCTACCCAAAGCTCATATCTGACTCCTTTTGCCCCAAACTGTACCTGTTAGTGTCTGACATGTTATAACCTCATTATGGTTATTGTTTGCTGTCTGCTTCCTCCCTCGACTCCCTGCTGGAATGTAAGCTGCCTTGAGTCCAGGCTCTTCGTTTTGTTGACTAATTGATTCCAAGTGCCTAGAATAATGCAAGGCAAATATCAGGCGCCATAAATATCTGATGAGAGAATGAGAGGATGCTGATTTTTAATTTGGCGTGGTCCTCACGGTGCACACATTCCACGGGTGCTTTATATTTACTGGTTCGTCATGTTGTTTAAATCCTTTATGTCCTTCAGTACTTTTGTCTGTTTGACATATTTGTTTCTGAGAGATTATAAAATCTGCAACTCTGACTGTGAACATACTATTTCTTTGTTGTTCTGACAACTTCGGTTTTCTAAATTTTGAGACTATATTTTCAGTGTCTACAGTCCATTATTTTATAACTTCTTTGTGGATTGTTCCTTTTTCACAGTCAAGAAATATCTTCCTGTCATTTGATGCTTTTTGCTTAATATTATCTTCTGATGGATATTAATGTTTCCACATTGACTTTCTCTTGGTGAGTATTTGCACATATCCACCCCTTTTATTTTTTATCATCCAGTACTATTTTGAAGGCAACTATTAGTAAAATAATACAGTCTGAGTGTCTCCCTGGTTTTATACGTAAATTTATGTTCATTATGGCTATTTTCACATTTTACTTTTATCTCCTATTTACTATTTTTCCCTTTGCTTCTTTTCTTCTCCCTGTCTTTCACTATATGGAGTGAATGAATTTTAAAAATTATCTGTTTTTCCTCTATGATTTATGAGTTGAAGCTTCCATCTCTATATTACTTTACTGTTTATTCCTACATTTAATACACATTAAAGTATATACACTTTAAAGTATTTAATACACTAAGTACATTTCTTCTTAAAACTGTATGATATTAATCAGTATCTTTTCTTCTCTAAACAAGGACTGTAGGACACATCTTTAATATCACATTATCATTGCTAGAATTCTAGAATCAATTTTTTTTTTTTTCTTTTTAGGGTATAACCTGCAACATATGGAAGTTCCTGGGCAGGGGTTGAATCGGAACTGCAGCTGCCGGCCTACACCACAGCCACACAGCAATGCAGGAGCCACACTGCATCTGTGACCTACACCACAGCTCATGGCAATGCTGGATCCTTAACCCACTGAGTGAAGCCAGGGACTGAACCCACATCCTCATGGATAATAGTCGGGTTCTTAACCTGCTGAGCCATAAAAGGAACTCCTAGATCCAGTTTTTTTAAACATAAGAAAAAAAATTAGCTTTATCATCAAACAGTTTTTATTTCCTGTATTCCACTTTTTTTTTTGACCGCCCTGCAGCATAAGGAGCTCCTGGGCCAGGGATCAGATCTGAATTGAGCTGTGAATGAAGCTTCAGCTGAAGCAATGCCGGATCCTTAACCCACTGTGCCAGGCTGGGGATCGAACCCATGTCCCAACGCTCCCAAGCCGACGCCGATCCTGTTGTGCCACAGCGGGAGCTCCAGTCCACTTGTTTTTGCTGAAGAACATTCAATTCTTTCATCAGCACGGGTGTGTGGGTTTTGAGGTCAGCCTTGGTATGTGAGAGCTCCCTTACTTTGCATGTGTTGTGTATATAGATCACTGTATGGACTGCAGGTTCCTAGCTGTCTTCCCACAGCACTGTGAAGGCACCACCCTGTTTTCTGAGGCCAGTCTGAGGACTACTTTGTGGGGGATAACCTCTATCACGAATGGTCCTACAACTTCACTATGGAAATCGTTAGTTGTGGGGTTTTCTATCCTGCTTTGCACATGCTGAGGTTTTCTATTCTGAGGATTCCTACCTTCATTTCTTGAAAAGTCCTGACTACTGTGCATTATTCCTGCTGCCTGCTTTCCACGAAAAAAACCCTTGGTTTCTACTGCCTACAGCCAACCATCGCTCCCCCACCACATTGGCTTTTCTTGCCACTGTTGGTTCAAAGTGACTTTTTTTTTTTTTCTGGTATTGAAGTATCACTATGCATTTTTAAAAATCCTTAAAAAATATTTACCTATCACTAAATTTTGGGATGGAGGGCTAGGATTAGGGTCCCTAGTCTGGCATCCTTACTATGCGTCTTAAGTAGTAAGGCTTTTTACCTCTGCAATAATAGGAGCTCAGTTCTCCTAAACTCGCTAAACATTAGTAAACATATACGAAGTTCAAACTCAAATTAACTGTAGTGGAGGAATATCACTGGAGGTTGTGTGGACTGAACTACGTAACAGATATATTGGAAAATGAGGTGCAGAGCAAGGTGACTTCAAAAAGGTAATGAACTTGGGACAGCAGCAGACTCTATTGTAAACCCTGTGACAAACACTACCCCATTTCCAGTAAACAGAATCGGAGGAACAGAGGAAGAGAGTCCCTCCCCAGCCTAGGAGGAGCCAGGGCAGCCAGCACTCCTGACCAGGAGGCACCCTCCCAACACGGGGGAGGGACGTGGGGCGGGGGTGGGGGGGAGTCCGGGAATGACAGGCCAGTTTTCACTCTGCCCCGAGGTCCTGGCACAACTCGGGTTAAGCCACGTCCCCTTTGGGGCCCCAGCTTTTTAATCTATAAAATAAGGGAGCTGGGCTACAACAGTTTCTCAAGGGCCTTCCAGAAATAACTCTGTGTGACCTCAACAGTGTGGTACCTGGTGAATATGCTGCGTCCTCAGTCTGCTGAGTGACGAAAGGCCGTGCGCCTTCTGTCTGGTCGCCACTCTGTAAAGCACACCTGCTGGGCCTGGTCCCTGGGTGACGCTTCCAAGAGGTATACACATAGCCTAAGTCTTAAACAGAAAAGAGCAAACCAACCCAGACCAAAACAAATCCCTACACACAAGTTCCAGACACAACAAAGGCAAAGCTGCCTTTGCTACAAACGTGTTTGGCTTGAAAGTCGAGAAGACACCAAAAATAAATCCAAAATCCCAGCTCCAAATACAGACAACAAAACTAAGCAGCACGCAGCAAAATTACAGGAGGAGAGAGTGCCGACCCCACCCGCTTAGAGAGTCCGCTCAGAGATAAACCCCACGTGGATGGAAATGGAGAGAAGGGGGTGCTGGAGGAGGAGAGGTTCTGGGGGCAGGAGAACTCAGGAGGAACCCGCAGAGCTTCCCGGAGCTTTGGCTTTGGGGCCCCGAAATGAACCGTTTGACTGCAGCACAGGCACCAGCAGCTCCAACCTCTCCACATCACAGGGGCGGCCTCGGCCAGGCAGTCCCAGGCAGCATTCAGGTAACACTCCAGCACGTGAGGAAAGGCACCTTGCTGCCCCCACACTGCGCGTTGACAGACGCTGCAGGGTCGGTGCCCAAGGACTCCTGTCCCCCAGCAGTCTGTCCATGAGGCACAAACAGGTGACAGTCAGAGGGAGGGAAACAGCTCACTTCACTGCCAAGGCTTTGCTTTCTGAAAGACTGTGCTGTCAAAGCACTTGGGGGAAAAAAACATCATACGAGCGACAGGGGCTCATTAAAGAAAATTCAGATAATAACGACAAGTAGAAAGCAGTCACTCCTACCGAGTCTCTCCACTAACCCTCGGTGACTTTGCTGGTCTCTGGCCAGGGCTGGGCCCCCCCCGCCCCGGGCCCCCACGTGCATGTGTATCAGAGATGAACTGTGGACCCAGCTCACCCAGTAACCTGGATCGTAACCATTTCTCCAGGGTCCTACACGCTCTGCAGCTCATTTTGAACAGCTGCCTCGTGCTCCAGGCTGTTCCAAGGAAACATCCCGAAATGGTGAGTTGTCAGGGACGGCAGAGCAACTATGAGTCACGGTGCCCACCGCGTGCGTGGGTGAGTCACCGACTTGCTGACTACTGCCAGAGCACTGGACACTGGGCTGTCCCCGGCTTTTCCACTAGGGCACACAGCTAAGTGGACTCAGGCTGCTTGGTTCAGGCACCTCCCAAGAGAAAGGCATGCGAGTGTTTACTGTATGACGTGTCCACAGAGCCTCATACATACAATATACCTCGTGGTGGAAAGCTCTGTACGTAAAGCTTTTTTCTTCCTCTTTCTTTCTTTTTAAATTTAGGACTGTTTCCTAGAGACATTCCCAAAAATGAACATTTCTGGATCAATTTGGGGCCTTTGATGGTTTGGCAATTTGCTTTCCCGAATGGAAAAAGTTTTGAGTTGCGTTCCCAGCACGTGTGATGTGAGAAGGCGCATTTCATTGTACTCTCACCTAAACGCTTACCTTTTCAAAAGCTCCTATTTTGGTTGGTGAAAAAAAATCCTACTTCATCTCATTCTCACTTATAGTTTTTGTTTTTTGCTTTTTAGGGCCGAACCCGTGACATACGGAGGTTCCCAGGCTAGTGGTTGAATCGGAGCTGCATCTGCGACCTACACCACAGCTCACCGCAATGCCGGATCCTCAACCCACTGAGTGAGGCCAGGGATCAGACCTGTGTCCTCACGGAAACTAGTTGGATTTGTTTCTGCTGTGCCACGACCAGAACTCCCTAGGAAGCCATTCCTGATGAACCTGGAACCCAGGGCAGTTTCCCACAACTGCCCTCTACAAAAACTTCAGTTTTATAGTCAGATAATCTTGGGGTGGCTTAAGCAGACCTTTCTTAATCCTGAATTAGGCCTTCTTTCTAAAAGCATCCGATAAACGAATAAGCTCAACACAAAAGGCAGAAACACGTCAGAGAAACGAGACAGTCTGGACTATGCACCAGCTGAGAGCCATGACCAAGCACCAACTCCTTCGTGGCTCCAAAGCCAGCACTGTTTCTGCCCACTTGCATATTCCCAAGCGCCCAGCTCCCTGGCCCGCTCCCCTGCCACACCTGGGAAGACCACGTCCTGCCCAATTTTGTCCTTCTTGGCTTTCCCCCTTCAGTTCACACTGCCTTCCATCTGGGCTCTGACTGCCCTCTGCGTAGAGGAGCACGCGTGAGTGCTTGTGTTCACCTGTGTCCCAGAGTCAGATCAGAGCGACTCCTTTTTCCTGCTGGGAGCCAGGGCCTGTCTGTGTCTCTCCACTGCACTGGAAGGAGGGCCGCCTGGAGGAAGCGAGGACTCGGCCGCAGCCCATCCGTACTGGCTGCGCTCTTCTCCCGAGAAACGTCACCCAGCCCCGCTGGCAAGAAATACCATCCCTAAGGCACTCACCCCCAGCAACCCCAGGCACACTGCCCAGCAGGAATCCCTCCTGGGTGGCTAGCAGGACCCCTCCTGCCCCTGAGGACACGCGCCAGGCCGGGAGCACCGCCTGCCCCACACACACCTCTGCTGCCTGCACACAGGAGGGCTGCTGGGTGAGCAGAAGACGCCCTGCATGGAAGGGACTGTCCCAGAGACCCTGAGAACGTGGCCTCTGGGGGTCTCGTGTCTCTCTGGAGGGAAGCGGGGAGGCCTGGCTCTGAGCTCTCTGTGCCGCGGGAACCCTGCTCTTTAATGATGACACTCATCTACCTCAAGACTAGGTCTGCGGACCCTGCTCGCTGACAGTCACCTGGGGACTTCATGGCACGGGTTCCCAGGCTTTCCATCCTCCACACCACATCCCTCCCAATTTGGAAGCACACAGCGGGGGAGGCCTGAAAATCTACAATGAGAACACGTGAGCCCAGTGATCCTCACTGACATGTCAGAGGAAGCTGAGGACAGAGGCTTTACCGGTTCCATCAGCCTGCTGGGTGTCAGGCCCAAGCCGCCCTGAGCTCTGAGGTACTCAAACGACAGTTCACTGTTTTATTCCCAAGAGGCCACACATCAGGCAGACCTGTGCTCTCAAGGGCAGGTCTGGCTTTGTTTACTCGGCACACAATCAACGGTGCTCACCCTCGATCAGCCCCCGCGTCCAACATGAGCCTTTACTGCCACAGACGCTGTCCGCTTTCACCATTTCTCCCCTTAAGATTGCGGAAGAATCAGCATTTTAGCTTCTTTCTAAAAATCGACTCCTTTTAACTATCCTTTCAAGTAAGCTCAGTTCAAAGCTTCCACCATTTCTGCCACCCGCCAGGTCTCCTGCGTATATTCTGCAGACTGAGGTTAACAAGGCAAAAAGACACTCAATTCCACAGTCTACTCCTGAGGAATTCACACAGCAATCAGCGAGCCTTAGCAGCCAACCCGGTTACGGTCTCTGTCTACAAAAAGCTGAATTTCTCCAGGGTCAAGTGTCCAACTGTGACTTTGGCTTCGACGCCAGGTCTCCAGGAGGCAGGAGGGGACAGGTTCAAAGGAGGAGGGCAGAGAAGGGACAGACTGGGAGAGTCGACCATCAGACGGAGGAGCGACATCTAGATCACAGGGAGGAGACCCCGCCTTGACGCCTTCCTTCAGGGAGCTCCGCCCGGAGCTTCCTGCAGCAGGACCCAAACCCACCAGCCTTTCCAGGGCCCCGCCCACCGCTGGCTGGGCTGCTCCAGAATCAGAGAGATGCTGAGTCACCCAAGGGCTCGGAGGGGAGAAAAACGGGCTTTGGAGTCACGCTGACCTCAGCAGACACGTTCTGAATCGGTGACCTGGGGCAGAGGCCGCCTAGCTGTGGCCTGGCCCGCAGGCCGAGGGCAGCTCAAGTGCAGCCCCACCAGCCGCTCTTACAAATAAAGCTTTATCGGAACACAGTCACTCCCGGTGGTGACCTGTTGTCTATGGCCGCCTGCCCACTGTGACAGCAGACTGGAGTAGTGGTGAAGGACCACACGGCCCGCAAAGTGGAAAATATTTCTTATCAGCCCCTTTACATAAAGAGTCTGCTGAGCCCTGACCTAGTGTGCTGTGTGCCAAGGTGAAGGCCAGGCTGCCCCACCCCCACGGGTCTCCTCAACAGCCAGCAGGCGGCCCAGCTGCTCACACCGGGGGAGGGAAGCCCGAGCCCTGGGTACCACTCAGCCCCCCCCCCCCCCGACTGCCATTTGCTGAATCACATTTTGTTTGGGGGGGGGGTGTTTTTTTTGGTTTATTTTTGCTGCGCCCACAGCATGTGCAAGTTCCTGGGCCAGGAATCAAACCTGCACCACAGCAGTGACCACGCTGGATCCTTAACCCGCTGAGCGACCAAGGAACTCCAGTGAATTGCTTCTGGAAGTCCCCTGACGTCCAGGTAAAGCACCATTTCAAAGCATAAACTTACTTATATAATATCCAGATGTTATTTTCCTCTTAAAATGCTTCTATAACCTGAAAAAAACTTCAGGAACATAACCGGAGCTATGAGCTCCAAGACCACACGAGGTATTTTAGTTGGAGCCGTGAGTTTGCTGAAGGGCTTTTCAAAACCTCCCTTCTTTCCTCTCAGTCATCAGTAACACTGGGAGAGTTCACGGTATGAGCTCAGAACAAAGTCTTCAAGGAAAGCACACCCTGTTAAGGCCCTCCTGTGTGAACGTTTAGCTAACTTACTCAGGTCTGGAGAGAATGTTACGGGGTTTTAATGACATAGATGCATGTCCCTAAATGTCTGCTGATTCTTAAACTTGCTGGACTGCAGACGAAAAGGGAGAAAATGCAGACTGGTAAGTTATGACCGTTCACTTTGACATTTTCACCCCAGACACCAGACCCTCTAGTCCTCCCAGACGAACACTTTGAAAGGTAACATCTGTTGGTGCCTCGAGCTCCATATTCCTGCTGGGGCAAATCTATAAACACTTCATTTGCTGAAAAAGAGCTGCAAATCCCACACTAAGCTTTTTACCTCGACCATGAGGCTAGAACACTGACATTAACTAAGCCTAAGCCATGGTTAAAGCTCCCCTACCATGCTAACAACACAAGAAACCCAGGCGCCTGTAACCGAGGCAACGCAACCCTCAGACCCCCCCACTGAAGGGGGACAATTACCCCTGGAGGTTCTCCAGGGCAAAGCCAGCAAGACCCACTCCTTCCTTAGGAAGCTAAGCCCAAGGCCTTTGAAGACAAGCTCATGAAAGTGTGGTTGTGGTAATGATGGGGCCCCAGGAACACGCAGGGTGAATGAAAACTGATCCTTTTCTTAAGAATGTCATTAGTTGGTCTTGGGGACAAACAAAAAACAAAACTTCTTAGGGAAAAGACCAGCAGGAAATTTACCGGAATGTTAATAATTTCTTTTGATTTTTATGCCTTAAATAACTTTTTTTTTTGGTGTTCTTTATAGTGGTGTAAATCCCCTTTTATAACAAATATTTTCTATCCCCCATCGACTTTGACCATCCTGAAATGAAATTCTTAGATGTAAAACTAAGATAAAAATCACAAAAATCAATTAAAAAACATGAAGGAGAAACAACAGGAACATCATTTGCAAGGAAATATCTTTCGATGTGTCAGTTTGGGGCCGATGATGCTAGAAGGCACAATGAAGTGAGTGGTCGGAGGCTTGAAAGCGTACCGGAAACATCCTGAAGGCAGACGGCAACTGCGGGCTCCGAGTGTGTGTAAGTGTGTGTAAGTGTGCCATGTGACGACGCCGTGCAAGTGGGGCTGTGTGTTGTATGATGATGACATTGTATAAGTGGCACTCCTGTCGGGGTGAGCAAAACTAAGCTATGGTCTTTCCTCAACTGATGTGGCGGTTGAGCTTTTAGAACCTCTGCCAAAAGATGTGAGTTTATACATAAAACCAACTCTGGTTTTGAATGCAGATAGCAGAAAGGTCTTTATGGCTGTCCCGGGGGACGGTCAGAAGTCCAGCGGCAGGACCAGTGCTTGTCCCCAGCCCCTGTCCACTAAACGCATGGAGGGCGCTGCCAGCATGGGGACCCCCTAAAAGTTCAACCACCATCTAGAGGCGCTCTTTACACTTTTCTATACTTCGTATCTTCTATGATGAAATGCACGACCTTAATAATCATAAAAAACAACTTCCAGCAGAGTTTCAAGCTCATTGGTGTCCCTCCAACGAAGACACACAAGGTCACAGGTCGCCAACAAAAGTAATACCTTGAAGGCGGTCAGGAGCAGACAAAATTGGAATAAGAGAAGAGGTGACGAGGTTAACTGCACTACCTGCAGTAGCTGATAACCCTTCTGCTTCGCTTGGATGAGATGTTTGAGCAAAGCCCAGACAGATACCTGGAAGGTCAAGTTATCCTACCTCAGAAAAGATTTCTGACTAAAGCAGAATTCGCTGATGTAACGGGACACTGGGTCCAAACTCATAGGGTCTCAAAGGAATACATGTGCTTTGATTACTGAGATTTGCTTGGCAACAGCACGACCTAAAATTAATAGAGTCCTTAAAAGGAAGATGCCAAAAGAAATGCTGTTCTTAAGATGGTTTATTCAGCCTGGCTACAGCAAGGCACAAGCACGACCCATATATAGAAAATCCCAGCCTCTGCAGTATTTTAAGAACTACAGTTGCACAGTGAAAGGAGAGGCCGTACTGGCGAAGGTGGGGTCCTGGCTGGAGAAGACCCCTCGGGCCCCCTGACAGAGGCGGCTTCCCACAGTCTTGGCACACCCCCTCTCTCCCCGGGGGTCGCTGTTCCCAGTGGCCACCGCTCGTTAACCCTCCCCTCGGGAGCGGGACCGTCCAGCTCCTCTGCCTTCCCAGCCTCTCTCACTCTGGGGACAAGCCAACGGCCCTTTTCCGTCTCCTTCCTTGTCCTCCTGTCTGGCTAAATTTAAAGAAGCTGAGGGAGGAAAATCTATCGTGTCTTTGCACTCTTTTTTTAAAAAAGATCACGGCTGCTTTACGGACTCCTGTGAAAAGCAGCACCTTCCTACATAAATCACAGCTCTGAGAGCGCACCTACGGCCTCCCGAAGCTCAGCCACGGTCCAGCTTGGCGGCACGGGCCTGCCCGGGACATACCTTACCATATTAGGCAGTCGTGTGCGGAGAGGAGGAAAGCAAAACAGTCCCAGGATTCTACCTAAAAGGAGGCTGGCGAGGACACTGCCCATGTGGAGGGTGGACAGAAAATCGCTGGCTGCCCTCCAGCAGATAAAGGGGCCTCACGAGATTAAGTAAGGAGATGAAAAACACTGCTTGAGACAGGGGAGAAGATCCAGCAAACAGCCAGAAGCCAAGCTGTGAAGAAGTAGAGTAAATAGGAAAAAGGGTTTTATTTACTCTAAGAAAGTGAGCGGGATCTGTAGGAGTAAAGATCCGTGAAACTACAACTGCTGGAAACACAAGCACAAACACAGGAGGGCCTGCGTGGGAGGTGATGGGGCATAAGGAGGAAGGCCTGCCCTCGGAAGCGCATGGGGGCTGAGTGAGATCAGGGGTCGAAAGGGCTCCAGGCGACACAAGGGATGCTGGGCTCTCCTTCCTTCCTCTCTGCCTCCTTTCTCTCCTACCTCGGCAATCTCTGCAGATTTATTTCTCAAAATTCATCAGGTGCACATGCTGGCATTCTGGAGGGGTCTGAGTCCTTTCGGACTCTCCAGACAATCCATGCTTGAGGGATCAACTCATAATTGATTTCAAAGTCACACGATTCTACGATCAGTAAGAATCTTCCAAAAGCCTTACTCTCTTCCAGATTTAGGAACCTACAGGTTTGGAAAATCATCGCTAACTACTTAAATGCAAGAGCTCATTCTATTTCCTGGGAGAGGCTATCACTGACAGGTGAGGAGGCTGCAGCCTCTCAGCCCAAGGCGTCCGAGGCCGAGCAGCGTCTGCCTTGGGGGTCTCGCTGCTGCGCCTGCGGCTCCTGCCCACATGTCACAGACACGGAAAGGCCGGGGCCGGGACTGAGGTGGTGCACAGCCCTGGACGAGGAACACAGCTGTGCTACATGTCTCTCTGGGCCTCACTTGTGATCTATAAAATGAGAAGGTTAAAGCTTCTTTCAGGTCTAAAATACCAGGCTTATGACTCATTCTAACCGTCACAGAGCTAAGTCGGGGCTTGGCAATGAAGAGCGTCCAGGATTAAGTTTTCCAAAGACAGCCTCTTCTTAAGTGAAATGGGTGCTAGTTATTCAAAGATGTCATAAAACTGAGGACAGCGAGGCAGAGCAAAGGGAACCAAAAGCCAAGTTGGCTTAAAGGATCATTTGCAGATACGGTTAAGCAACAGAATTCCTCTCATGGAACCAAACCAGTCTTGCGACACCCTGGCCTTCACGGGCTCTAAGCAGGTCTGCAGAGAGGCTGCAATTTCATCTCCGAGGCTGCCAGCCGCTGCTCTGGGACCACGAGGCTCCTTTATCAACATTCCTGTACTAGTGGAGAAAAAACAGGGAGGCAGCAACAAAACTAGTGGCTGCTCTGGGCGTTCTGTCCGGTGGGTTATTTGGAGAGTGGGCTGCACTCGTGTGCCCAGGGCACGTGCTACCCCGCCTCGGCTTCTCTGTGACGCAGCACCCAGGGCTCCATCCACAGCCCCTTCTCTGAGACACTGACTCCCGTGGTGACCAATTCCAGTATCGTGGTTGTAAATCCACTCTGTGTATTTGCTGACATCCAGTCTGCACTGTCCCCCTGAACTCCAGGGCCCTCCCTGCCCATCAGAGTCAGCGCTCCGCCCCGAGAGGCTTCATCTCACACACAGCAAGAAAACTCCATCCTTCCAGCTGCTTCAGCTTGACCCCCAGTTTTTCAACCTTGACCCCCTGTTTTCCTCACCTTAAATCCAATCTGACGGAAATCTTGTTGGTTCTCATTTCAAAATACATCCTGAGTATGAAAACCCAGCCCCCTTCCTACCTGCAATCGCCCTGGTCCCAAGCTCTGGCCCTGCATTATTGGCACAGCTTCTTGACCAATGCCCACCCAGCCCCCCACCCCCCACCAGGGTGCTCTGACAACAGCAGGCAGGGTAACCCTTTGAGACCTAAGCATGACGCTACCACTCTTCTGCACAAACCCAACGCGCTGCTCGAACACACAGATCACAAGCCAGGGCCCTCTGCCTGCAGCTGGGCTCTCATGCCTGCTCTGTTCTTTCACGCAGGTCACTCTCCGTCCTTGGCCTGGCAGCCAGCTCCTGCCCAGGTCTGTCCCCTCTGATCTGTGCTCACCCTTGGGGCCTCCAGCTCACTGCCTGCAAGTCGAGGGTGAGTGCTGTCCTCTCAGCTCCTCCTGCCGCCGCCGCAGCCACCTGCTCAGGGTGCCGCACCCCGCCCACGTGACATTCCACCTTTCCAGGCACCAGGCATGTGCACATTCATCTGATGTGCTGCCCTCCTCCTTCACTAGAACCTCACCACTACAAGAGCAAGGCTTTTGTTCACTGCTGCATCCCCCAGATCTAAACCGCCTGACAGCAACAGGCACCTAAAAGTACCTGTCCAGCGAATAAATGAGAAGACAGTTACAAAGGAGAAGGCAGGACACAACAGGCAATGTGTTGAGCGGCTTCTGGTATTAGAGACATTTCTGGGGCCATGGCTCCACCGGCAAGTTTTATTTCCTATTGAAGCTTAGTTCGAAACCAAGCTTTGCCAGATTTGTTTGGATCTTTTACTTGATTTGAAAATCTTACATTTAATTGCATACACCTCTTGGAAAGCTTTACCAAGTTCTCTCTGCCAGCAGGCTACTGGGGAGGGACCTACGGTAGGTGTCTTCACGCCTGTTCATTAGAACTTCCTCAGCCAGGGAGGAACCCTGCTGGAGGGACCTGTTCTGGACGGGATACTGCACTGCCTGCTCAGGGTGTGACGCTCACACTGATACCACCCGACCGGCCCCAAAGCCACGGGACCCCGGGGGAACAGCATCCTCCTAACTGAGAGGTGGAATTCCTAGGTCCTGGCAGACACACGCACCCACCTGTGTCAAGGTCAGAGGCAAATGCTCACCCTCCTCCCTCTGACTCTTGATTCTTTCAGTAGCCTTCAAGCTTCCCTTCAGGGCCTTCCTTATTCAAGGAGGTGAGATGCCCCTGCAAGCCCACCCAGACAAGTAACCTGCTCAGCAAAAACCAGGTGAAGAATGGGGAGGGGGCAACACAGGGGTGGGGGACCACGAGGTACAGAGCGTGAGGTATAAAATAAACCATAAGGCTACACTGTACAACACGGGAATACAGCCGAGACTGTGCAATGGAGTATAAACGGAGTACAGCCTTTAGAAATTGTAATCACTTTACTGTCCACCTGCAACTTACAGAGTATCGTACATTAACCATATTTTAGTAATAATAATAAAAAAAGAAGCTGGGACCTTTCAGACTCACCCTCCATCTTCTGGGGAAGGGAGAGGGGCTGGAGAGTGAGTTAATAACCAGTTATGCCTCTGGGAGGAGGCCTCCATAAAAACTCCAAAACCATGAAGGTGGATCCCACCTCCACAGGGACAGACACTTCTGCGCTTGGGCCCCACCCATACCTCACCTGAAGTAACTCCTCACCTGCGTCCCTGATAATAAACCGGTGGGCCCCACCAAAGCCCAGCAGAAGGCTCCCTGACCCAGGGCCAGGACACTCACCTGGAGAGCACCCACGTCCCCAAGTGCTGCCTAACCTGTCTGGGCCCCAGTTCTCTTAACTGTACAGCAAATTCCTCACCCAAGCGACCTCCAGGTTCCCTCTGATTCTAAGATACTCCAATCTGGGTGGCAGGCAGCTTTCAGGCACTGAACTGGATTCTTCAATAATTCCTTTAAAACGAAAGTGATCTGTCTCCGGTTCACCTTCTTAGGGCACCATTCTGTGTGTACCAACGTCTTTTCTTTTGACCACTTGCGCCCTCTAGCGACAAATTCAATTATGCAACAGAACTGGCTTGGAAAGTTGGTTCTCGAGGAGTAAATGGGGAGGAGTAAATGGGGGAAAACAAGAATGTAGTGGCTAAAACGCAGTGTTAAGTACAAGGCAGGCGGGCCAAAGAGGCAGGGAAAAGAAGATGAAAAGAGCCCGGAGGCATCACTGCCCGCAGCTTCAGCTGCCTCCAGAGCAAACACCCTGCTCGCTTTGGACCGTAAAGGCAACTAGCACCTCTTCCGAGAATAACTTCCTCCCTCACGGGATCCGGACTCAGTCTCTTCCGCTGGCAAGATGAAGGCCATGATGGGCTTCTGCAGATGGCTCGCCCCTAATGTGCATGACCAAGCAGGGCTGCCTTGAGCACCTCTGCTAAGGAGGTGCTGAGGCCTGAGCCCACTGGTGGTGGGTCTCACTGGTTCACGGACTTATGGTGGGAATGGGTTCTGACCAAAACCGCGCACTCTCCTGGGCCTCAGCAAAGTCCCCGCCTTCTGAGCACCCCTTGGTGTCGGCCCCTCAGAAACGCATGCCAGGTCTGTCCTCCATCACCTAAGTGACAAGCAAGGGCCATTCCTGGGCACAAATCTTGCCTGGACACAAACGTTTGCTATGGTTTCCTTACTTACGCACACAGATACAGACAGCTTCTGATGCTGTTGACAGGGATTAGGCTGAAGAAGAGAATATTTTCTTAATCGTGGTGCTGTTGTGGTACCTGGGCGAGGCTGCAGAACCTTCTTTTGGAGTTATTAGTTCCAACCCTGACTGGGTTTACAGGGCAGAGATACTAACCACTGAAGCTTCCTTTCCACCCGTAAAATGAAATGTTAGCACTGCAGGACTCCACACATGCCAAGTTCTCGACCAGGCAACAGGAGGCCACGGTGGCACAGATGAGAAGCGTGGCTGCCTCTCAGGGCAGGCGGGGATGAGGGAGCCGGTCAAGGTGATGGACAGAGCTCGCCTCTCCCTTGAGTGGTGGTTAGGCCAGTGTACACCAGGCAGAACTCACTGGATGGTACTTAAGATCTGTGCAGTGTGCTGATGGTGAGTTCTATTGCAACGAAAAAGCAGACATTAGAGTCTTGGGGAGAGTTCACTTTCCTAAGGAGCAGGCTAAGACTGACAAGGGAGGCGTCATGACCTCAAGAGCAGATGGTTCCACTGCACCAAAGCCAACAAGAGAAAATGGCTGTGGCTTCAGCGGCATGTGTGCTGATGGCTAAGCGAGTGGCCTGCCTGGGCTGGCTTGTCTCTGCTGCCGATGGAGTGCATGGAGGCGGGGAGTGGCCACAACACGCTCCCGACTGCCCGTAGCAGGACTGCAGTGACCAGGCTTATTGTTCTGTGCGCCCATGCGGCTCAGGGTGTCAGGCCTACTGGTGTTAGAAGGTGCTCAGGGAGAGAAGCAGGTGCGTCTGACCTGACCTGGAGACAGGAAGCCTTCCCGGAAGGGGTGCCTTGCCCACGCTGGCTCAAGCCACTGTCCTTGGGCATCGCGGGGTGGAGATGGCGCCAGTGTGCCTAGAGCGTGCCCAGAGCGCAGGCTCAGCACACACACTCAGCTGCCAGTTAGCAACCGGCATGCTCTGCTCTCCGGACTGACGCTGGAGTTGGCTACCGACGGTGAGGACTAGCAGGTGCCTCAAACAACTGGATGAGGGAGCAGCTTTCGGTCTGGCCACGGACGTCAACAGTCTGGTTTCCTCCCCAATCAAGTCAAGTCCTGGTCCTGAGACAAACTTCTGGGCAGCACCACACTGGGGCCCCTCGACACCAGAGCTGAGGCACGGCTAGACTCTCAGTGGGTGTCAGGACGCCCTGGCGCCCCCCCGTGGGCCATGTCCATGTCACTGCTCTGCTCCCATCACTCAGACGTGTTCTGTGATCTCCGCGGTGACTCTCCTCCTATCAGGCTCTCTGTCCCCCAAAGCCTTCCCAAGCCCCCAATGGACGGAGTCATGGCTGCCTGCACCCCAGCCCAAGGGCAGCCGGTGCGGCGTCTGCCCCCTCAGCTCCTCCCTGGACGCAGCCCAGCTTCCCCGCAGGCACTGCTTTCTGGAGGCCACTACCTACTGTTCAGATCTTGGCCAAAACAATAGACAGGTCAAGGACATGATACGGTATTTCTACTTCCTCTGCCAAAAATGAATTCACTATTGATTTTTCACTGGGTTATTAAATATATTCTGAGAATATATTTTCACATAACTGCAGGGTAGAAAAAAGGCCACCTTTGAAGACTATTTCCACTAGAAATGTACATGTAGTCTCCACTCACTCGGTTAAAACTAAACCCCATCCTTTCTGAAAAATGGTACCAGTAAGAAAAGCACGGGAATGCCCATCGTGGTGCAGCAGAAATGAACTCAACTAGTATCCGTGAGGTTGTGGGTTTGATCCCTGGCCCTGATCAGTGGGCTGGGGATCCGGTGTTGCCACAACCTGTGGTGGAGCTGTGGTATAGGTCGCAGATGCGGCTCAGATCTGGTGTTTATGTGGCTGTGGTGTAGGCTGGCAGCTGTAGCTATGATTCAACTCTTAGCCTGGGAACCTCCATGTGCCATAGGTGCAGCTCTAAAAAGACAAAAAAAAAAAAAAAGAAAAAAAAAGAAAAAAAAGCACTAACTTCCTATCACCTGTGGGTAGCTTGTAAGAACCTGGGATTAGCAGGAGTCTGGGCCGGGCTTCTACTGCAGGGAAGAGCTGGCTGAAGCCTTAAGGGATGTGAGTTACACAAGAGCCAAGGTGCTAGACTGTATTTCAAAGTCAAGTGTAAGTGATTTTGGATTGTGTGTTTACACTCTCATGTTTGTGTTCCTCTCTATCAGCCCGGAGACGACGTACACCCGCAAGAAACAGCATCTCTTCACTTTTCTTCCGAGGATTTCAAAGTACTTTACACAATCCAAGAGCATGAGAGAGAGAGGCAGACCCCCGTGCCTGTGTTAGAGCCTTCAGGAGGCTCAGGAAACTTCTTCAAGAACACAGGCATTGTCACAGCACTTAAGAAAGAAGACAGTACAGCCACCAGCACCTGTCACATCTCTGAGCGCAACAGTCACCTTCTCACTCTGCCTGCACCCGAATCTGCAGAGCCTGCCTCTTCTAACTCAACTGCACGCACCCAAGCAGGCCAAACCCACAGGGACCCTGGGCCGTGAGGGACCACCTCACTGGCTGGCTGCTCACCCATGCTTTTTTCACCTCTTCTGAGACATCGGTTTCATCGTCCTGAAAAGGAAGGAGGAAAAGAAACAAGAGAATTATGGTCACAGACACTCCTGAAGCCCCATCCATCACACGTGTGGGCAGGGAGGGCTGAGTGCGGGCAGCTTAGGGACCACACAGAGTCAAAAGTCAAGGGAACCTAGTTGGAGAAGCAGCTCCTTTGAGACAGACTTCATTTTGCTCTGTCAGGAGTGATGGGTCCATCTGGTCCCACAACAAACAAACACTTTTATCCAAAGGTCCCTAACAGAGGACGATGGCTGTCTCGCTGCTTGTCTCACTCTATGGTTCAACTAACTTCAAATGAGTCACTGGTAACTGGGGACCTGATATTGGCCACTTGATTTTTTTTTTTGTCTTTTGGCCTTTTCTAGGGCCGCTCCTGCGGCATATGGAGGTTCCCAGGCTAAGGGTCGAATCGGAGCTGTAGCCGCCGGCCTACACCAGAGCCACAGCAACGCGGGATCCGAGCCGCGTCTGCTACCTACACCACAGCTCGTGGGTTAAGCCGGATCCTTAATCCACTGAGCGAGGCCAGGGATCGAACCTGCAACCTCATGGTTCCTAGTCGGATTCGTTTCCACTGCACTATCACGGGAACTCTGGCCACTTGATTTTTCAATGCCAGGACCAAGCTGAGTGACCAGGGTCCAGACCAGAGGGTGTGTTAAAGAACTGAGTGTGTCTGTCATTAGGAAGCATGGGGTCCCCCTCTTTATTTAAAAGCCAAAATTAATCTGTTTTGTATCTTTTGTTCCTTTTTTCCTCCAAAGAGTAAGCTGAGTCAGATGAAATTCTGCAATTCCCGGGATCCTGGCAGTGCCCCTGAAACGGCTGGTGGGCATCTGCTTACATGGGTGCTGAGTATAGCCGACTCACTTTGGCTTGCTGGGACCCCTGGGGAGGGAGGGCTGTGGGCCTGGCTGGGACCACTGGGGAGGGAGTGCTGCTCATGTCTGACAAGCTGATGTACCTGGCACATCTGTTCATAGGGCTGTGGAAATTTGCCACTGATCTGCTGCTTGCCCCCCCAGGCTCGACACTGTCCTAGGCCCCAGGCTCTGGGGAACATGCCAGGGGAGCCTCACACTAGAGCTGACTCCCCTCTCCTGCTCTTCCTCCTCCTCCTCACACTAAAGCCGTCTCCCCTCACCTCCCCTCTCCTCCTCGCAATGGAGCTGTCTCCCCTCACCTCCTCCTCCTCACACTAGGGCCATCTCTCCTCACCTGCTCCTCTTCCTGACAATCTGCAGACTCACGACACTCGGGGAACTCTTTCTTTTGAACTCAAAGGACGGCAGCACAGACCAGCCACTTACGTCCTTCGTCCAGAAATTGATGCCTGTGCCTCTCCGGCGCTCCTTGGGCCGCCTCCTCTCCCGAGCGGACAGCCTGTTAGTGGACTGATCGTCCACACCCGCTTCATCGCCCTCTGGGTGGGGAGAAAAGAAGGCAAGGATCTGAAGAATCTGGCCGCGTGCACTGGCAGGGCTGCACTGTCTGAAGCCCGACATACCATTTCTGTCCATTTCCTTTGCAACTGCAGTGCCCGTGGTGGCCTCTGAGCTCTCAGGATCGGGGGCTGAAGACCTACTTTTCCGGAGCAGGTGGGGACCCGTGTAGAGAGAGGATTGTGGTGCAGAAGACACTGGGCTCGTGGGTTTGTCCGGCTGAGCTGGACCCCTCAGGCGACGATACACAGGCTAGAATGACACACAGGATGAGATGTCAGAGGTCAAGTCCAATGACAGGGTGAGGACTGCAGCTTTATTAAAAACGGGCTCCTCTATGCCAGGGGGCTTAGTCGATGAGGCAGAAGGGAAACAGCGTCTGGATTCCTGCTCTGATGTGACTGTCAGGTTGACAGCCAGCCGTCCAGGAAAGTAACCCCTAAACTGATCAAAGGCCACTAGGAAGCATCAACCTTGTTAATAAAAATTCCTTTGATTTGGGGATGAAAATAGGAAGGGTGCTGGCCTTTTTAAGATGGGGTCCTGAAAGCTGAGGTGTACCAAGGAAAATAAAAAGCTCAGGAAGATAAAGAAACAGACCAAATCTGAGCATTCCCCCAATCTCTGAACCTTCTACCAACGTGCCATAACTAGGCTTATGGACACTTTAAAAAATGTCTCACTGTCCCCTTCGAATTTTTTTTCCCTTGAGAGTTAAGACAGACAGAGCTCAACAATAAACTTTAAAGTGGTTTATTGATGATGCAGAAATAGAGAAATTCTTACTACAAAGCAGAGACTGTAGTATATCTTTTTTAAAATAAATCAGAGACAGAAGCAGTAAAATGCAGCCAGCTTTGGAGTCTGACAGCATGTGGCTCAAATTCCAACTTCAGCATGAATGAGCTGTGCGACCTTAAATAAGTGACTCGCTGTCTCTGAGCCTCAGCTTCCTCAAATATAAAATAGAAATAACACCTTCCTCAGAGAGGATTGTGAGGGTTAAACGAGAGAACTATGTTAGGTGCTTAGTAATAAGTACTCAAAAAACAGTAGCTGAGACAAAAAACAAAATAAACAATAGAACCTCAGTTTATGCAGCTGAGCCGTTTGAAGTAAGGGCAAGGTTTCTTTCTCCTGTAACTATGGTGACCATAAGATTTGTCATCCCAACTGGACACCTCTGAGAGTGGAAGGGGATGCACTGGTAACTACAGAGACAAAAGGTGGAAGTGGAACAACCTTGGGTAGCGCAGAGTTATGTTCATCCTAAATACAACCTAGACCTTGACCCCAGCCCACCTGAGAAGGGAGACCTAAGTCAAAACGCCCCACCCCGTATGACACCTTGTGGCACAGGGCCAGGGGTGCCTTGAAAACTCTCGGGTTTGCGGAAGCCTGGAGCACACGGTCTGCGTGGTGGAGAGCGAGCTGCGGGGCCAGGCCACCCATCAGCAGCCCCTGCTCTACCTCTTCGTGGCCGTGAGAAGCGCCGGGCCAGCCAGCATCTTTAAACAGAGGGTGGTTTCGAGAGGAGTAAACAATTTAACAATGAGAAATAGTTACAATAGTGCCTGGCCTGACTAAATAACACAGGCTTAGATTTGTATTTGCAATAACCACACCTTGTCCTCTCGTTTTAGAATTTTATAGAGACGCTTAAACTGAGTTAACCCAACTTAGGCTGGAGATCATCTCACAATACAGACACCCATCAAATCAGCGTGCTGTACACCTAAAACAAACGCCACGTTAACAGGCGACTCGACCTTAAGAGGACTGGAAAAGCATGTCACCCCCAGAGAAAAGAACTGCGACTAAGGATGAATGTCCTGTGAAGTCTTTCAACTGCACTAAAGATGGACACAGAGTCTTCTGTGAGCCGCCCCCGCCTGGCAGGATGGCAGGTGACTGCCCAGTGAGGCAGTGCGCCCCGCTAGGCACCCTGCCCCCGGCCCGCTCACCTCCTCGTCAGTACTCTGGCCCCAGGGTGACTGGCTCTCTCCAGCTTCCTTTGCAGGGGCTGCTGGGGGCTCGTGCTTCTGGGTGCCACCCTCGAGTCCCGCTGGGGGCCCAGGCTCCGGGCTAGGCTGCTCCTGCGCCTGGCGCTCTGCTCTCGCCCGGCTGAAAGTCCTTTCTGCCTCCTGAAGGTCCGTCAGCGTCACACCCTGGGGAGGGATGACAAGGTCAGAGGGGCTGTACCCTAACCAGGCATGACTCTTGATGAGCGACCAGGAAATGCCTATGGTGATCCAACAGCAGCAAGTCCACAGGAGGCTCCCCTGAGGTGTGAGGCGTGCAGAGGACCCAGGCCTGAGCCAAGGTCCAGTTCAAACATAACCCTTTAGCGTTTCCGCTTCAAGCTCCGGCAGACAGGCTGGCGCTTCCACAGCCTGGTTCTCAGCATCACGACTTGGAAGCTCCCTACCCTCCCAAGAACAAAGGGTTACCAACAGAGCGTGTCCAGGGATGCCAGAAAAACTTAATTTTACTCACAGAAAGCAGAACTAGGCTCCAAATAGTGAAAACTGAGCCAGGCTAGGACAACCACCAAAACCAAAAGCCAAAACCAAAGGCAAACAAGCAAAATCCAACCCTGAGGGAGCTGCCAAGGCGGCAGAGCAGGAGGACCCTGCAATCACTCCTCCCAGAGCCCGAGGACCTGGCGTTGACAGGACAACTGTTGACGAGAAGTGCTGGAAAAGACCCAACGAGACCGGAAAAGATCTTCTACAACTGAAGACGTCGAAAGAGAACCACACCGAGAAGGGTAGGAGGGGCGGCTCTGCCCCCTGCCGGTCTCCCCAGCCGGGGCTCCTGCACTTTGAAGGCCAGTGGGGCTCAGGGAGCTGGGGAAATAGACTCCACTCTTTGTCTCTCTCTCTCTCTTTTTTTTTTTTTTTTTTGCTTTTTAGGGCAGCACCTGTGGCACATGGAGGTTCCCAGGCTAGAGGGCGAATCGGAGCTGCACCCACAAGGCCATAGCAATGCCAGATCCGAGCAGCATCTGTGACCTACACCACAGCTCACAGCAACGCTGGATCCTTAACCCACTGAACGAGGCCAGGGATCGAATCCACATCCTCATGGACCCTAGTCGGATTTGTTAACTGCTAAGTCTCGAAGGGAACTCCGAGACCCCGCTCTTAAAGGGCGCATACAAACTCACCTGCTCCGGGACAGAAGCAGCAACCTGAACGGAGCCTGAATCAGATTCATCTGCTGATTCTGGAGAGCTTCCCAGAGAGGCAGGCTGTGACCCTGGGGTCCCAGAGAGGCAGGCTGTGACCTCGGGGACAAAGACACTGGAGGCAGCCATTTTTGGAAGCTGGTTCGACCACAAGGACAGTGGCACTGGCCAGCACCACTGGAGGATCCTTCCTCTAGCTCACTACCCTCAGGACCCAGTCCTGCCCAGAGGACCAGCATGCCTGGTCTACCTAACTAATTTGAAAAGATACATGCACCCCAATGTTCACAGCAGCATTATTTACAACTGCTAAGATGTGAAAGCAACCTAAGTGTCCATCAGCAGATGAATGGATAAAGAAGATGTGAGACATCTCTATCTAGAAATCTGCTGCATCTACATGGATACACTGTATCCATATATGTACACAGATAGATAGATAGACAATGGAGTATTACTCAGCCATAAAAAAGAATCAAAGCTTGCAGCTTGCAACAACATGGATGGTTCCAGAGTGTATTATGCTAAGTGAAAAAGTCAGAGAACAATAAATACTACATAATATTACTTATATATGGAATCTAAAAAATAAACAAGTGAATATAACAAAAAAGGAACAGGCTCACAGATACAGAGAAAAAACTATTGGTTACCAGTGGGGAGAAGGAAGAGGGGAGGGGCAATATGGGGGAGGGATTAAGAAGTACAACTTACTATGTGTCAAATAAGCTATAAGGATATATTTATAACACAAGAGTACAGTCAGGATTTTATAAGTATAAATGTTAAAAAATTTGAATTATCTTAAAAAATTTGAACCATTATGCTACATATCTGAACCTAATAATATTAGAAAACAACTATACTCAATTTTTGTTTTTATTTTTTAATTAAATTTTTTTTTTGTCTTTTGTCTTTTTAGGGCTGCACCTGCAGCATTTGGAGATTCCCAGGCTAGGTGTTGAATTGGAGCTACAGCTGCCAACCACAGCAACGCCAGATCTGAGCTGCGTCTGCGACCTACACCACATCTCACGGCAACACTGGATCCTTAACCCACTGAGCGAGGCGAGGGATGGAATCTGCATCCTCATGGATCCTGGTTGGGTTTGTTAACCACTGAGCCATAACAGGAACTCCTCGATTTAAAAAAAACCAAAAACCAAAAAACCCACCCCCTTAATTAGCTTTTCTTTGTCTTTTTTTTTTTTTTGTCTTTTTGCCTTTTCGAGGGCCGCTTCCCGCGGCATGTGGAGGTTCCCAGGGTAGGGGGCGAATCGGAGCTGTAGTCACCGGCCTATGCCAGAGCCACAGCAACACGGGATCCAAGCCGCGTCTGCAACCTACACCATAGCTCATGGCAACGCCGGATCCTTAACCCACTTAGCAAGGGCAGGGATCAAACCCGCAACCTCATGGTTCCTAGTCGGATTCGTTAACCACTGTGCCACAACAGGAACTCCTAGCTCTTCTTTAACATAATTTCCCAAATAACTAAAGGAATCACATGGAGATGTTCTAACAATTAAAAATTCCCCAGGCTCCTAGGACAGAGGTACAGAAGAAAAGTTAATAAGCAGGAGACACCTGCAGGAGAGAAGGAGTCAGGAAGGGAGTGAGCTGATTCTAACTCAAGTGGTCGCATGCTCAAGTCCTCGGCAGAGGGAAACTCCAAAGCCAGAAGGGAACCATTCATTCATTTACTCACTCATTCTCTTAATAAAAAGTCACTGTGTCTTTAAGCACTGGAACGACAAAGACAAATCAAATGATTCCTATACTCGAGCCATTCAGTCCAGTGGAAAAAACCTAAGAAAATAGATGGGCATAATGGAAAATGATGCCTAAGACAGAAGCCTACGATCCAGCCTATTCTACTTCTGGGTATACACCCAAAGAGCTAAGAGCAGGCTGGGAAGCGGTATTTGCCACCCATGCTCATGGCAGCACTGCTCACAGAGGCCAAAAGGTGGAAGCAACCCACGTGGCCATCAATAGGTGTAGTATAAACATACAATGAAATATTATTCAGCCCCAAAGAAGGAACGTCTGACACATGTGCACCTGCCACACCAGGGATGAACCTTGAAGACATTTACGCTGAGTAAAGCCAGTCACAAAGGACAAATATTGTGATTCCACTCCTATGAGTTACCTAGAGTCAAGTTCACAGAGAAAAGTAGAACCATGGTTGCTGGCACTGTGGGGAGACAGGGAGCAATTGTTTAATGGGTGGAGTCGTTCCGGAAGATGAAAACTGTTCTGGAGATGGATGGTGGTGACAACTGCAAAATTATGTGACTATATTTAATGTCAATGTATTATGCTTAAAAAAAGTTAAAAATCAGAGCTTCCTGATAGCAAAACAGGTTAACGATCCGGGGTTGTCACTGCTGTGGTGCAGGTTCCAGCCCAGGAACTCCCACCTGCTGCAAGTGCAGCCAAAACCAAACCAAAACAAAACCAAAAAATGGTTACCCTATTAAGCTGCATGTTATGTGTATTTTGTCACAGTAAACCAAACCAAAACAAATTATAGCCAGGCCTGATCCTCATGGGGGTTACATCCTGCTGGTAACCCCAGCTGCAGTCACTACAACAAAAGCCAGGGCACGGGGCTGACCCCCGGAGAGTCAGGGATGACAGTGAGGTCTCTGGGCCATGCCTAAGGCCCCCGTTCAGTCCTGGCCTTTCCTGTTTGGTGCTGGACACTGGCTGACCTAGCCCTCTGGCTGCTCCCGTCTGGCTGCACCGGCTCAGCCACCCCTGCCTCCCAGACGCCACATCCCAGCGTTCTGTCCACCTTCACTGCCACACCTTGTTATTTCCAGCTTGGCTAAGTGACAACTTCCCCAGGGATTTCGCTGACAAACCCACTTCTGCTGACCACTCCCGTCATCCTCTGCACGGTGGCTTTCGCACAATAGAACGTACATCATATCAGACTTTCCTTACTTCAAGGCCTTCCCTAGAAACCCTTTACTTTCTATGACTTTCATTACTGAGATACAACACACACATCATAAAATCCACGCTTTTAAAGTGTACAATTCGCTGAGCTACAGCCCCTATAATTTCGGGACGAGTCATCACCCCAAAAAGACATCCCACACCTTCAGCAGTCTCCTCCCACTCCTCTTGGCAAATACTGTCCTACTTTCTCTTTCTCGGGATCTGCCTACTCTAGACATTTCTGTACAAATGGAGCCACACCGGGTCTCCTTCACTCCGCACATCTTTCTCTTACGTTTTATCCCCCTTGACCACTAATCAGCATGTGTCGATACTTCATTTCTGTTTATTGCCAAGTAATATTCCATCGCACAGATAGGGAACAGTTTGTTTAGCCATTCATTAATCAATGGACATTTGTGGCTTCCCCCTCCCCCCAGTCCGGTTAAATGCTTAATTTATTGGGTCTGCTCAACCACCCAGCTTGGGCCTATGGCCCCACAACTTGCTGGGGGCACAGAGGCACCAGCCCCATAATGCTGACCACGCTGCTGCTAGGGGCCCAGGGCTCAGCCCTACAGCGAGCTTGTACACCCCCACCAAAGTCAGCCTATACAGCGAGGAAACTCTGGCCAGAGACGAAGCTGCATTTGGGTTTGGCTCCTGTGACTAGTGCTGCCATAAATATCTGTGTGGAAGTTTTATGTGAACACCTGCTTTTCCTTCTCCTGAGCACACACCCGAGAGGGCTCTGCTGGTTCCCCGAAACTCTATGGTCAACACTGTGTCTCTTCTGCAGGAGTTCTTACAGTGTGGCCTCTAAGCACAAGTGGAGGAAGGAGAGGAGAGAAACCTGCCCTGAGCCTGTGGGTAAGGCCGCTGTAAAGCCACTTGATTCTACACAGTGCAGGCCTTGGCATGAGAGCCTTACTGCAATGGTTGGAAAAAGGCTCTCATTTTATCATTCATCTTTTTTTTTTTTTTGTCTTTTTGGGGCTACATCCACAGCATATGGAGGTTCCCAGGCTAGGGGTTGAATCGGAGCTGCAGCTGCCAGCCTACACCACAGCCACAGCAACGTCAGATCCGAGCTGCATCTACGACCTACACCACAGCTCATGGCAATGCTGGATCCTTAACCCACTGAGCGAGGCCAGGGATCAAACCCGCGTCCTCACAGATACTAGTCAGGCTCGTTAGCGCTGAGCCATGGTGGGATGTCCTCATCCCTCATATTTTAACGGGACTTCCAGTGGGAGGGTGGACAGACAAAGGGACTTAAAGACGGACGTCACACTCACTTGCGTAGACCTCCGAGTCTGCCGAGCTTGTCTGGAACGTGCTTTCCGTAGCGACTCTGCCTCCTCATCTCGCACAGGGGTCAGACACGACCTGCGGGGAGAGAAGAGACCCTGAGAGGCGGCGGGCGCTCCCGCGTGCCGAGGTGATGCCGATGCTCTGGGAGGGAAGTCAGGTAGAATCCAAGGGACAGGTGGGCTCCCAGGCAAATCCTGTAATCCGCCCTTTGTGAACGTGTTACCGGTCCTGCAGAGTCATGTCGTTTGTGCTGTAAAATGACAATTGTCTTTCCTCCTTCCCACCCTTAATCTTTCTCTTTCTTTTCTTGTCTTAATGCTCTGGCAAGGACCCTCAGGACATACTGGAAAGGGGTGAGGACAGCAGTCTCCCTGCTCCGCCTGGGACGTCCACCCCAAGACGGCTGGGGACACTGCCCCTCACGTGAGCCAGGTCCCCCGCCCCTATGGACAGGCCAGGAGGGCCTGCCATTGCGTGTTTTGTCCCTTACACACTAGTGCAGGGCTCTGTCACTTGCCTTTCTTCCCCATATACAGAGATGGCCATTTCCTTCTTTGTTCTGTTAATATGGTGAGCCACACTGAATAATTTTTGAATGATACAACACTGAATTCTTAGGATAAGCTTACTTTGGTCATCTTTATACACAAACTTGCTTTTTACATACATTCAGTATTATTTACTTTAGGATTTCTCCATCTGTATTCATGCAAGAGACTGGCCTGTAATTTGCCCTTCTTTTTTTTTTTTGTCTTTTTGCCTTTTCTAGGGCCACACCGAGGCATATGGAGGTTCCCAGACTAGGGGTCTAATCGGAGCTGTAGCCGCCAGCCTACACCACAGCCACAGCAATGCGGGACCCGAGCCGCGTCTGCAACCCACACCCCAGTGTCTGCAACACCGGGTCCTTAACCCACTGAGCAAGGGCAGGGATCGAACCTGCAACCTCATGGTTCCTAGTCGGATTCGTTAACCACCATGCCACGACGGGAACTCCTGTAATTTTCCCTTCTTATGATAACTTGGCCAGCCTGGGAATTAAAGTTATGCACGTTGGCGAGTTCAGGGGCTCAGAGGGTTAAGGGACCTGGTGTTGTCACTGCAGTAGTGCAGGGTTGATCCCTGGCCTGGGAACTTCTTCATGTTGCAGGTGCCTCCAAAATTAAATACATAATACACAAAGTTACACAAGTTGGGAAGGAGTTTTTCCTTGTCTATTTTCTGTGAGAATCTGTATAAAACTGGAGTTCTTTCCTCCTTAAATAATTGGAAGTGTTTACCAATAAAGCCACCTGGGTTACAGTATTCTTTATGGAAGGTTTTAAATAAGGGTTTCAGTTTCTTTAATAAAATTAGGCCCATTCAGATTTTCTGCTTGGGCAATATTTGCTTTTCAAGAAATTTTATCTATATTTTCAAATTTAGTAGCAAAAATTGTTCATAATATCCTAATATATTTTAATTGTCATTTTTATATGAGCATATCGCAAGGTCAGTTACAGACACCATAATCAAGTGACTATTCCAATAAAGTGAGTCATGGGGAATTTTTGGTTTTCCAGGGCATATAAAAATTGTTTACACTATACTAAGTGTGCAACAGCAT
This sequence comes from Phacochoerus africanus, assembly GCF_016906955.1. Classification (NCBI taxonomy): domain Eukaryota; kingdom Metazoa; phylum Chordata; class Mammalia; order Artiodactyla; family Suidae; genus Phacochoerus; species Phacochoerus africanus. The sequence continues at coordinate 30,083,939 of NC_062555.1, read as the reverse complement.
CACATCTAAAAAAACAAGGTACGCACTTTTAATTAAAAATATTTTATTGCTGGAGTCCCCATCGTGGTTCAGTGGTAAAGAACCCAACTAGTATCCATGAGGACATGGGTTTGATCCCTGGCCTTACTTAGTGGGTTAAAGATCCAGTATTGCTGTGGCTGTGGTGTAGGCCAGAAGCTACAGGTCCGATTCGACTCCTACCCTGGGAACTTCCATATGCTGCAGGTGTGGCTCTAAAAAGATCCCCCCCACCCACCAAAAACCTTTATTACTAAAAAATGCTAATTAGCATCTGGGCCTTCAGCCAGTCATAATCTTTTTGCTGGTGGGGGTCTTGCCTTGATGTTGGTGGCTGCTGACCGATCAGGGTGGTGGTTGCTGAAGGTTGGGGTCAGTGTGGCAATTTCTTGAAATAAGACAACAACGAAGTTTGCCTCACTGATGGAATTTTCCTTTCGTGAAAGATTTCTCTGTAGCAGGCAATGCTGTTTGACAGCATTTTAGCCACAGTAGAATTTCTTTCAAGACTGGAGTTAATCTTCTCAAACCTTGCAGCTGCTTTATCAACTAATAGTTTAAATCCTGTGCTATCATTCAAGAATCTTCATGGCATCTTCACCAGGAGTGGACTCCACTGCAAGAAACCACTTCCTTTGCTCATCCTCATTTGTTCAGGTTTTATCATGAGCTGCAGCAATTCATTCCCATCTTCAGGCTCCACTTCTAAATTCTAGTTCTCTTGCCGTTTCCACCACCACACCTGCGGCTCCTTCCTCCACTGAAGTCTTGAACCCTTTCAAGTCATCCATGAGGGTTGGAATCTGCTTCTTCCCGACTCCTGTTAAGGTTGATATTTTCACCTCTTCTCGTGAATCACAAATATCCCTGAGGGCATCCAGGATGGCGAATCCTTTCGGGAAGGTTTTCAGTTGACTCTGCCCAGATCCATCAGAGGAGTCACTATCTATGGCAGCTACAGCCTAGGAAATATATTTCTATTAATAATAAGATGTGAAATTTGAAACTACTTCTCGGTCCGTGGTTGCCAAGTCTTTCTTTCAGCATGAAAACAACATTCATGTCCTTGCCCCTCTCCATCAGAGCTCTTGGCTGACCAGGTGCAGGGCCAATGAGCAGTCAGATTTTCAAAGGAGGAGGTTTCAACGGCTGGCTTAAAACAACCAGTAGACCATGCTGAAAACAGAGGTGCTGTGGTCCATGCATTGCAGTCCATTTAGAGACACAGGCAGAGTAGACTGAGGATAATTCTTAAGGGCCCTAGGATTTTCAGATGGTGAATGAGTACTGGCTTTGACTTCAAGTCCCAGCTGCACGAGCCCCTGATGGGAGCAGGCCTGTCCTTTGAGGCCCTGAGGCCAGGCACGGACTCCGCTCCAGCTCGGAAGTCCTGGACGGCATCCTCTTCTATGAGAAGGCTGTGCGTCTATGCTGAAAGCCCTGGTACCGTGCAGACCCCTTCGTGGATGAGCCAAGCTGGGTCTCGGAAACCTTGCTGCAGCTTCTCCATCAGCACCTGCTGTTTCATTCTGTACTTTGGTGTCACGGAGATGGCTTCTTTCCTTAAACTGCATGAACCAACCTCTGCCAGCTTCAAACTTTTCTTTGGCCGCTTCCTCACAGGTCTCAGCCTTCCTAGAAGTGGAGAGATTTGGCCCCTTGCTCTAGATGAGGCTGTGATGGAGGGAAGGGTGTGCTGGTTTGGTCTGCTATCCATTCAGACCTTTTGCTTATCAGCGGGAAGCCTGTTCCGCTTTTCTGTCATTTGTGCGCTCACTAGAGCCGCACTGTTAACTCCCTCGAGGACTCTCCCTTTGCCGTCGCAGCGGGGCCAGGTGTTTGGCTCCAGAGACCTGGCTTCTGGCCTGTCCTGGCCGTCCACATGCCTTCCTAAGCTTAAGCGTTTTTAGCGTTTGACTGCAAGTGAGGGCTGTGTGGCTCTTCCTTGCACTCGAACCCTGAGAGGCCGCTGCAGAGTCACCCACGGGCTAATTCAACAGTGCTTCGGCTCAGGGGACTGGCATTGGGGGGGGGGGGTTGTGCCCGAGAAGGAGCGAGATGGGGGAGTAGCTGGTCAGTGGAGCAGTAAAACGGCACACAGCATTTATGAAGGTCGTGGCCTCATGGGCGGGGGGGCCTCTGGTGCCCCCGAACAATTACCATGATAACATCAAAGACCACTGACACCATTACAAATGTGATAATGAAAACGTCTGAAACACTGTGACAATTACCAAAATGTGACACAGAGACATGAAGTGAGCGAGTGCTAGAAAAATGGTGCCAGTAGACATGCTGGATGCAGGGTTGCCACAAAAACGCAGCATCTGCCGAGTGCGCTGAAATCAGGTCTGCTCGCATCTGCAGCAACAGTCCTCAGCCTATTTGGTCCGAGGGCGCCTTCCCGTTAGAATATTACTAGGGGTTTCCCAAACAGCTTGTGTTCAGGTGGTGCCTGTTGATTAACTGACCTTATTTAGGCATTAAAACTGAGAAATTTAAACACGCACTTATTAATTCATTTGAAATCAACAGCCCTATTATGTGTTAACATCAGTAACTTTTTTTTTGAAAAGTAACTTTCTAAAGTAAAAAAATTTAGTAAGAGTGGCATTATTTTACATTTTTGAGAATATCTTAACAGAAGATAGCCAGATTTTCAGATGTTTCTGTATTCGGTATGTTGCAACATGCTGTTTTAGTTAAAATATATAAAAAATACCCAGGAGTTCTCATTGTGGCTCAGCAGGTTAAGAACCCAAGATAGTGTCCCAGAGGGTGCGGGTTGGATCCCAGACCAGTGGGTTAAGGATCTGGCCTTGCTGCATGCTGTGGCGTGGGTCACAGATGAGGCTCATATCCAGTGTTGCTATGACTGTGATACAGGCATGCAGCTACGGCTCCAATTTGACCCCTGGCCTGGGAATTTCCATATGCCGCAGGTGTGGCCATGAAAAGAAAAGAAAAGAAGAGAGAAAAAAAAAAGAAAAGAAAAGAAAATCCAGTCCTGCACAGATATACAGTTGGAAAAACAAGGGGTACTGGGAAGAGCAAGGTTTTTTTTTTGGATAATCATGAACATTCCTCTTTGATCCTATAGGCAAACATGAGTGGTAGTTTCCTAAAGGTTAGTTGCAGTGTGGAATCTGAAACCATGTTAAGAGACTTTTCCTATTCTGTTCCACTGAAATCCAGTGGTCAACCTAGTAACTTGGATGGAACGTCTTAGCCAGGCGTGACTTTGGGAAAATACTGGTGCAGATCTTCCAAATGCTGACACTTTTCATTATGCAAGAGTAACTGTAAAAATCACATTCTTCCTGTTTGTTTTTTTGTCTTTTCTAGGGCCGCACCCATGGCATATGGAGGTTCCCAGGCTAGGGGTCTAATTGGAGCTGTAGCTGCCGGCTTACACCACAGCCACAGCAACTTGGGATCTGAGCCACGCCTTTGACCTACACCACAGCTCACGGCAATGCCAGATCCTTAACCCACTGACTGAGGCCAGGGAGCGAACCCACAACCCGAACCTCATGGTTCCCAGTCAGATTCGTTACCACTGAGCCATGAGAGGAACTCCCAAAAATCACATTCTTTAACACAGGGTTTAAGCTTTGTGACATCAGTCTTGGCAATGATTTTTTGGATTTGACACCAAAAGCAAAGGCATCAAAAGCAAAAATGAACAAATGGGACTGAATCAAACTTTTTGCTTCTGCTCAGCGAAGGAAATCATCAACAAAACAAAAAGGCAACCTACTGAATGGGAGAAAATATTTGCAAATCATATATCTGATAAGTGGTTAATATCCAAACTAAATAAGGAATTCTTACAACTTAACAGTAAACAAACAACCCAATTAAGAAATGAGCAGAGGGAGTTCCCGTCATGGCGCAGTGGTTAACGAATCCGACTAGGAACCATGAGGTTGCAGGTTCGATCCCTGCCCTTGCTCAGTGGGTTAACGATCCGGCGTTGCCGTGAACTGTGGTGTAGGTCGCAGACACGGCTCGGATCCTGCGTTGCTGTGGCTCTGGCGTAGGCTGGCAGCTACAGCTCCGATTAGACCCCTAGCCTGGGAACCTCCACATGCTGCAGGAGCGGCCCTAGAAATGGGAAAAATACAAAAAAAAAAAAAAAGAAAAAAAAAAGAAAAGAAATGAGCAGAGAATCTGAATAAACATTTTTCCAAAGAAGACACACGGATGGGCAACAGGTATATATGAAAAGATGCTCAATGTCACTAATCATCACAGAAATGCAAATCAAAACCACAGAGACGTTACTTCACATCTGTCAGAATGGCTACTGTCAAAAAGACAAAAAATATCAAATGTTGGCAAAGATGTAAACTAGTACAGCCGCTGTGGAAAGCAGCAACGGAAGGTCCTCAAAAAATAAAAAATACAGCTACTACAGGATCCAGCAATTCCACTTCTGGGTATTTATCTGAAGAAAACCAAATCACCGAGTTCCCAATGTGGCTCAGTGGGTTGAGAACCTGACATAGTGTCTGTGATGGATGCAGGTTCGATCTCTGACTTCACTCAGTAGGTTATGGATCCGGCGTTGCAGTGAGCTGTGGTGTAGGTTGAAGATGTGGTTTGGATCTGGTGTTGCTGTGGCTGTGGCACAGGCTGGCAGCTGTAGCTCCGATTTGACCCCTAGCCTGGGAACCTCCATATGCAGCTGTAAAAGGGGAAAAAAAAAAAAAAAGAAAACCAAATCACTATTTGAAAAGAAATTTGTACCCCCATGCTCACTGCAGTATCATTCACAACAGCCAAGAGATGGAAACATCCTAAGTGTATTTGGAACCTAAAAAACTGAACTCATAGGTAGAAACCAGACTGGTGGTTGCCAGAGGTGGAGGTGGGGGAAGGTCAGAAGGTACAAACTTTCAATTAGAAGATAAATAAAATACATCCTGGGGATGTGATGTGCCACATGGTAACTGGAGTTAACAACACTGTGCTGTGGATTTGAAAGCTGCTGAGACAGGGAGTTCCCATCGTGGCGCAGTGGTTAACGGGTCCGACTAGGAACCATGAGGTTGCGGGTTCGGTCCCTGCCCTTGCTCAGTGGGTTAAGGATCCAGCGTTGCCAAGAGCTGTGGTGTAGGTTGCAGACGTGGCTCGGATCCCACGTTGCTGTGGCTCTGGCGTAGGCCAGTAGCTACAGCTCCGATTCGACCCCTAGCCTGGGAACTTCCATATGCCGCAGGAGCGGCCCAAAGAAATAGCAAAAAGACAAAAATAAAATAAAAAATAAAATGAAAGCTGCTGAGACAGGAGAAGATCTTAAAAGTGCCCGGGAGTTCCCCTTGTGGCTCAGTGGTAACAAATTTGACCAGTATCCATGAGGATGCAGGTTCGATCCTTGACCTCACTCAGTGGGTTAAGATCTGACGTTGCTGTGAGCTGTGGTGTAGGTTGCAGACATGGCTAGGATCCCGAGTGGCTGTGGCTGTGCTGTGGGCTGGGAGCTGCAGCTCTGATTTGACCCCTAGCCTGGGAACCTCCATATGCCGAGTGTGCAGCCCTAAAAAGGAAAAAAAAAAAAGTGCTCATCATAAGGAAAAAATCATTACTGTGTGTAGTGGTCGATGTACAGTAAATTTATTGTGGTGGTCATCTTGTAATATACTTATCAAATCATTATGCTGTACACCAAAAATGAGTATGTTATAGCTCAAACACATCTCAATAAAAAATAAAAAGGTTTGTAAAAAATCACTGTCTCCAAGATACTTGGGTCTTAGAACGGTCTTTCCATATCGGAACGCTGACAGTCAGCAGTTATCACTCCCAGGGACAGGCACAAGTCTTCCAAAGTCTCAATTTCTGATCAAATTTTGCAACTGGCCACAAACACTCGAAGTGACAGGTTCTCTTCGCGTATCTTCAAGAAAAGGTCTGCCACACACCTAGGTCTGAATAACCGTAGTCTGACCAGCCATGCTTTCAGGTGGCAATGGAGTTCCATGAGAAAAGCAGCCAGCTCCTCTCTTCTCTCCTGAAATTCCAATTACACTTCTACTGGAACCCACCCACCACGTTCTAAATACTTATTACGCTTTGCCTGTGTTTTCCGTTCTTTCCTCTCTGGGTTTCATCCTGGGTGTTTTCTACCGTTCAACCTCATTAGTTCGGCAAATCCTCCCTTCAGCGAGATGACTACAAGAGAATTCCTTAATCTGCTGCTTTATTATTTAGTTCTAGAATTTCCATTTTTCTACATTGAGAGCAGTCCTCTGCTGGAATTCTCCGTCTTGTCTTCTTTTTTCTTGAACATACTAACCATAACTAATTCACTATGATTACTTAAAAGTCCACGTCTGATAATATCAATAGCCAGTCTGTTCTTAGTGTCTACATCTTCTCTTAGTCTTTTGGGAAATCAGCCTTATTTCTCAGTATGTCTGCTAAGTTTTGAATTAGCGCCAGACCTTTAATGAAAACGTGGAGGAATAGGCTGCAGTTCTGGAGGATGCTGTCAGCCTCCAGGGAGGAATTTCTCTTCTCTGGCAGTCAGGCCAAGGAAGCAGTTCTCAAACTGTCATCACGTGAGAAGGATGCGAAGGCTTATAAAATGCAAACCGTGAGGCTCTACCCTGAGCAGCCCTGGTTCAGCGGGTCCGGAGTGGGGGCTGAGAAGCTGCATTTCTAGTGAGTTCCCAGGTGACCCTGTGGATCTGGAGACACACTGTGAGGGCTACGGCAGGTCATCTTAAGCCACTCTGACACTGAGCTGACCGGAAGCCAGGAGTCAGTATTTGCAACAACGGTGTGTGCCTGGTAAGCCCTCACTTCTAGAATGCAGCCTGTACGTAAGGCCCCGGTGAAAGTCTGGGACATCCACTGGGGCCCCTGTTCCCTCAGCATTATGAGATGGCTAGAAACCTTGCCTGGTTTCTCAGCCTTGTAGCCCCTGCCTTAACCAAGAGGAAAAGCTCGGCAGGGCTGGCTTCCTTCTCTGTGGGAGCGTCACCGACCCTGCAGCTTCTCACCTCCTTAATGACTCTCCCAAACCTGCAGAGACTTTTTTTCCTTACATTTATCCAGTTGACAGAGCCTTGGAGCAGAGGTCCTGAACCAGCTGTATCTTCAGCTATTCTCCCCAATGTGCATTAGTAAAGTGGAATTCCTGTACACGTGAAAATACACTGTGAGTCTGGTGGGTCTGTGTTCTTCTACCATATTCCTCTCCTCTGGGCGAGCTACAAAGAGTGAAGGGCCAACTCTTGCAAAGCTGTGGACTAGACCCTGGAATTGGGGACCACATTGAGGACTAAGCCCCCGTGAGTCCTGCCTGGGCTACCAGCCAGCCTATCCCACGTCCCTGTACCTGCAAGCACACAGGGCATCGCAATTAGGCCCAATTCTGGATGTGATCCCTTCTCCGAATCCCAGCAGAGGCCGCAGTCAGGCTGGCGTATCTCACCACAGGACAGGGATGGAGCTGTACACACAGGTCTGGGGGGAGACCAAGGGCCTTCTACCTCCCTTGGAATCTTAAATATTAGAAATCACACATGCTTTTTCACAGAAAAAATGAAAAAAAAAACAGATAAAAATGTGCAAACAAAAATAAACTGAATTCCACCACATGAGGATAAGCCCATTTTTATTCTACTTCACGGGAGTCTAGATTTTTATCTATGTGTATATATACATATACAGTATACCACTGTTTATTTTTAACACATTATTTCTCTTACTTTATCATCTGTATCAATATATGCGATTTTTACCACTTAAGTAAGAAAAAAAAAAACAACTATATAAACTCTGGGAAACTCCAGTACTTGAATTTGAGATGTTTTTGAGAAAAAGGGAACAATTTCGTTCACTTTTGTTTTACCCAGATGTGGATCCCAAGATTTCAACTTCTGACTGGCCCTCAAGACACATCGTGTCTCCAGCAGAGCCTGAGCCCTTTTCTTCTAAAACCCAGGTGGCTGAGCAAACCAGCCCTGGAGCCAGGTCTGGCTGCCACAGTTCTGTAAATGAACTTTTACCCAACTAAGCAGCAGAGGTTAACACCTGTGATGGAGACGAACTGACCTGCAAAGGCTAAAACACCCATTATCTGGCCGTTTACGGAAAAGGCTTGGCCACTCCTCCGCTAGACACAGTACCACCACCATCCTGGTCCTGAGCAGCACATGAGCCGCCCACGGTCTGAGTGCCGCATGGCTCCCCACTGTCCTGAAGGACGACAGGTCTGGGCTCTCAACACAGCACCGGGAAAGTGCAGTGGAACCTCCAGATAAAACTAGCTCAACACCCACAATCCAGTGACACAGGAAGGACCCCCACTGCCACACGTGCCCACTGTCCCCTAGAGGATGGGAAGGGAGCCCACTGCCACAAGTGCCCACTAGGGTACAGGAAGCATTTGTCGTTGCCTTTACTCTGACTCTCAGGTTACATGATCCATGGGAGGCGAGCACTTAGAGCGAAGCACAACCACACACATATCCACCCCATCTCACCTAATAAGCGTTCCCTGCAATTATTTTCCTGGAAATGGGTAATTCATTGGGAAGAGGTCGTGATGTCCTTGAAAACAGTCTCCATGCAGGGTCAAAGGGCTCTCCTAGTAAATAAAGCAACTTACACAGCAGAATGAAAGGGAAATAACCAGGGCGATTTCCCAGGGAGCACAAAGCAGATTCCCCAGAATGACGAGAGTGAGGCGTTCATCTGGAATCCGCCCATGGCAAAGGGGCTTCCGACACGACTTTGGGGCCCTACACCTTGAGTCCCCACTGGAGAGAGAAGGTCCTTGTAAGTTAACTTCACTTGGGGAGGGGGCCACGCCAGGCACGTGGTTACAGCACTGAGGATGCGGGGGCCCTGGCAGTCCTCTATGACAGCCTGGCCCTCCCGGGCCCACGTCCTGTGTGGCAGATGCAGGCAAGGGCACACCTCAGAGAGGACAAGAAGAACTACTTCAGGATCAACCCGGAAGCAGGTGTGGACAGCCACGGGGGAGGGGACAAGCTCGAGAAGACAGATCAGATGGCAAACCGTGGCCAAAGGTTTTATGACTTTAAAGAGTCCTAGATGTCATTTCAAGACTTTGGGTAGAGATGACGAAACTTTTCTATCTTCCAGATGAGCCGACCAAGGCCCAAGGGGACACTGAAGTACTGGCCCGAGGGCGCGGCCTTGTTCAGTGGCAACCTGAAGGGAGGGTAACTGGCCGCCTGCCTGCAACACGGCTTTGCTGCGGTTATACCATGTTGGCACCAACGCGGCACTGGTACGTAGCACCGGCTCAGTGGACTCGTGGAGCAAGACATTTCTTTTTGCAGATCTCAGATCTAGCAATACCAGGAATTAGCAGGGAAGGATTAGACTTCTGGCATCCCCTGACATCTACCGCAAGTTTGCCATAAGCAACACTCCATCTTGGAGAAGGATGGCTTTACAGACCCTGAGGCGGCCGTCAACCTGCCATGTGACCACCACGGACAAACCGTGACAGGTACCGAGAGGGACTAAACTCTCCTGCGGGCAATGCGGTCTCCACGGCAGCCAGGTTTTCGTGCAGGTTTTCCATGCTCTTTCTAGCAGGAATGTGGTGTTAACCCAGCGGTCTCGAACAAAGACCACGTAGCTGGGCTCTAGCGTCAGCTCTGCCATTGGCTATTTTTTTTTTTTTTCCCCCACTGTACAGCAAGGGGGTCAGGTTATCCTTACATGTATACATTACATTTTTCCCCCAGGCTTTCTTCTGTTGCAACATGAGTATCTAGACAAAGTTCTCAATGCTATTCAGCAGGATCTCCTTGTAAATCTATTCTAAGTTGTGTCTGATAAGCCCAAGCTCCTGATCCCTCCCACTCCCTCCCCCTCCCATCAGGCAGCCACAAGTCTCTTCTCCAAGTCCATGATTTTCTAAGGAGATGTTCATTTGTGCTGGATATTACATTCCAGTTATAAGTGATATCATATGGTATTTGTCTTTGTCTTTCTGGCTCCTTTCACTCAGTGTGAGATTCTCTAGCTCCATCCATGTTGCTGCAAATGGCATTATGTCATTCTTTTTTATGGCTGAGTAGTATTCCATTGTGTATATATACCACCTCTTCCAAATCCAATCATCTGTCGATGGACATTTGGGTTGTTTCCATGTCTTGGCTATTGTGAATAGTGCTGCAATGAACATGCGGGTGCACGTGTCTCTTTTAAGTAGAGTTTTGTCCGGATAGATGCCCAAGAGTGGGATTGCGGGGTCATATGGAAGTTCTATGTATAGATTTCTAAGGTATCTCCAAACTGTTCTCCATAGTGGCTGTACCAGTTTACATTCCCACCAACAGTGCAGGAGGGTTCCCTTTTCTCCACACCCCCTCCAGCACTTGTTATTTGTGGATTTCTTAATGATGGCCATTCTGACTGGTGTGAGGTGATATCTCATGGTAGTTTTGATTTGCATTTCTCTTATAACCAGCGATGTTGAGCATTTTTTCATGTGTTTGTTGGCCATCATTGGCTACTTTTTTGACAAGACAATCATTTAATCTCTGGGGACTTTTGGTTTTTACACTTATAAAACAAAGGAAGACATCTATAATTTTTAAGGTCCTGTCAAACTTTAAACCACAGTAAATCCATGTTTATGTAGATTCCAGACAAATGGCCTCCACATCCTCTCCCTAAGGCGCCTATTTGCTGGTTCTGGTCAAATACCAAATTTCCTGCACTCATAGGTCCCTTCCTTTAACACAGTCCAAAATACTGGTCACCAGTCCTGAGCACTTAAGGTGTGACCAGTGTGACAGGAACCGAACTGGCTACCTGGGCAGCACAGCTCCAGAAGCCCTCAGGGTCCGGCTAAGAGGCACCTTTACCAAGGCCCCACACCTCGAGGCCGGCCCCAGCTCACACAGCATGAGCCCGACGGCCCGCTGAGCTAAAGGCAATGGGCTCTATTGCCTCCTCTCCTGCTGTGCCTCTTGGGAGCACCCTTATTGCAATTTTGCGTTTTATATGCAGTATTTTGAGCTGCAGGGGGAAGGCTGGGGATCCCCTTTACATCTCTGTAGACACTGCCGACAGGACCAGCTGGAGGACACAGCGCCCTTCAGAGCGGCTTCTCCCTGAAGGCAGCACCCACTCTCTGCTGCCCACTCCGCGCCCTGACAAAGGCGCTCCGAGGAAACAGGCTGTTACCTCCCGGTGCGGGCCTGTGTGGCTGGATGAAGCCGTGTGGAGACTGGCAGGGAAGTGGCTGCCAGGAGAGACTGCGGGCTGAGGACCGGGTCTCCCCAAGACTGTGCGGCTCAAGGAGGCAAAGCCTGTAATTTGCTAAGAAGCTGCTGTGGAAAAAGAACAGCAGGGGAGGAAGACAAAACCCCGGAGCTTGGCAGAGGCACCGCTGCGGATGGTTCCCAAATACCATCTAATTGCATTAGATGTGTATTTTACCCTGTGTCAAACCCATCAACACTCCCTCCCATTTCGGGGGGGGGGGGGGTTCAGAGATGCAGCCCCTCCTTGCAGACACTGCTCCTCTGCCGTTGTGCCGTGCCCACTGCCTCTGTCCTATGGAGCCGGGAAGTGCCACACTGAGGCCAAGCCTTGCCAACCGGCCAATGTCAACAGCAGACAGACTTGGGGATAGATTTCAGACCTGACATAAATAAGATAAAGCCGGCAGAGGGGACCGATGCTGCTCTACCTGGGACACGACCTTCTGGTCAGGAGGGTTTCTAGATCAGGACAAGACCTGAGATCACAGGCTGGGGACAGTTCTAGACAAATCTCATGGGGTATAGTGTCCTCTCTATTTTGTTTTTGGCTGCGGTGAGCAGTGGCTTGATGTGGGATCTCAGTTCCCAGACCAGGGACTGAACTTGGCCTGCAGCAGCGAGAATCCTAATGACCAGGTCACCAGGGAGCTCCCATACTCTCCTAATTCAACACGGAGATCACAGGTGACATTCAGGCAAGGAACCAAAGCTATAATGCCACTAATCAGAACCATTAAAGGCTGGGGGTGTATTTCCCTCAGCTAAACTAAGTGTTTCCTTAATCCTCTAGCAGCTCTCAATAGGAGACACTAGCTCAAGATGTCAACATTGTCAAGTGTGCAGAGGTTTGCAAATTTGTTCAGTGAAGGGCCAGACAGTAGATCTTTCAGGCTTTGTGGGGCTGCCCAGTAAGCCTGCCGAAGCCCAGAGCAGCCGATGCGGTGAGAGGGCCGGGCAACACATGGCCCACGAGGCCTGGAAGGTTTACTATCTGCCCTGCACTGAAAAATCTGCAGCCCCTGCCCTAGACGCTAAGTTACATGGTGCCAAACGCCAGCTCAGAGAACTCCTGTTGCTTTACAGACATCGCGAGCCTGGCGTTTCTGTGCCTCCCTTAGTAACTAGCACTCTGGTGTCCTGAGTTCGTGTGCTTTGTTTTTTTTGTTTGTTTGTTTGTTTGTTTTTTTACAGCTGTACCAGTGGCATATGGAAATTCTCAAGCTAGGGATTGAATTGGAGCTACAGCTGTTGGCCTATGTCACAGCTGTGGCAATGCCAGATCTCAGCCACATCTGCGACCTACACCACAGCTCATGGCAATGCCGGATGCTTAACCTACTGTGGGTGGCCAGGGATCAAACCCGCATCCTCATGGATACTAGCTGGGTTCTTAACCTGCTCAGCCACAACAGGAACTCTCAATTCTTGTACTTCTGAACACCTGTTCCATCAAAAACACTCCAGCACTAAAGGCCAAAGCCACTTTCACAATAGCAGGTCACTCTACAGTTAGTTTACTGGTCACGGCAGCTGTTACGGATGCTGAGGATGGCAGATTCGAGCAGCAAAGAGGGCACGGAGCACTGCTTTCCTTCACGCTACGGCTGGACCAACTGGCCTGGCTGACGATCTCAAACACTCACCTCCGACCACAAAACAGACTAGGTCAAATTCGGCATCGCCACTGGCTTGTTTGTTTTCGGCCGAGTCCATGGCATGTGGAAGTTTCCGGGCCAGGGACAGAACTTGTGCCTCATCAGCCACCCAAGCTGCTGTAGCGACAGTGTCAGTTTCCTTAATCCACTGTCCCACAGGGAATTCCTGATTTTTTTTTTTTAATGAGAAAATCTAGGAAACACACAAAATATTCACAAAAAGATGATCTCCAACAACAGAGGGGATGGTTAAATAAATTAGAGAACACTCATGTGATAGAACACTCCCTTTATACCATGAGACAAACCGACAACTATTACAGATACATATCTTGTAAAATAATAGCATCTAGACTATGTAAAGAATTTACACCAGTTTTTAAAAAAGGACCAAACCCCAACAGAAAAAAACCCCAGCAGAGCATATAATGAGGGAATTTACAAAAAAAGAAAAAGCCTGTAAACATGAGAGAAAAATGTTCATTTTCTCCAGTCATCATGAAATACAAGTTAAATCAAGGAAATGCCACTTTATCTTCCTCGGATTTGTAAAACCAAATGACATTATCAAGAAAACAGGAACAAGAATGTACACAGCAGCATCATTGGGGGTGGGGGATAAAAAGGAAATGACCTAAAGGTACATTAGCAGAAAAAAAAAAAACCCTAAAACAAATTGTGGTCTATTCACTCACACAAAGGCCTTAAATGAGCATTTAAAATGAACAGACAGACTTACTAGGTGAAAACAGCAGGTTTCAGAATGCTGTGTAGAGATGACACAATTTACATCAACAACAAGGGCATGTAAAGCGATCATATATGCGTACATACATGAAGTATGCTAAGTGACAAAACCTGAAAATGGTAAACACCAAATTCAGGACAGTGTCAAGGAGACAAGGTTGGGGAGACCACATGGGCACGAGCTGTATTTTGTTTGCTTTTTTAGGGCTGCACCTGCAGCATACGGAGGTTCCCAGGCTCGGGGTCAAATCAGAGCTGTAGTTGCCCGCCTATATCACAGCCACAGCAATGCAGGGTCCAAGCCGCGTCTGTGACCTATACCACAGCTCATGGCAATGCCAGATCCATAACCCACTGAGTGAAGGCAGGGATCGAATGTGCATCCTCATGGATCCTAGTTGGGTTCATTTCCGCTGAGCCGTGTAGGAACTCCATGAGCTGTATTTTTAATAATTTACTGAGACTGAAGCCAGTATGGCAGAATACCACGATTTAACAGAGCCGAAAACTGATATACTGGGTATTTCCAACATTTAATAACAACATTTTACAGTTTGATCTCAAGTAAATTCCACATGGGAGTTTCCGTCGTGGCGTAGCGGAAACGAATCTGACTAGGAACCATGAGGTTGCGGGTTCAATCCCTGGCCTCACTCATTAGGTTAAGGATCTGGCATTGCCGTGAGCTGTGGTGTAGGTGGCAGACGCGGCTCAGATCTGGTGTTGCTGTAGCTCTGGTGTAGGCTGGCAGCAACAGCTAGGATTAGACCCCTAGCCTGGGAACCTCCATATGCTGCAGGTGTGGCCCTAAAAAGACAAAAAAAAAAAAAATCCATATGAATATGTTACAGGGACACTGCTGAATGAGTTACAGTGAGATTACGGATCGCTCTTATTTTCTACTTAAATATACACATTGTAGAGAATACTGTAAACAACAGGAACTTGAAAACTTTAAAGACGTTTAAGTTTAAAATGATCGTTAATGTTCAGAGAACCATTTCCAGATGCACTTGTACCTACACTTAAAGCCTTTGTCCCCACAGCGAGCAGTGACACAGACAGACGAGGTGCCCCTAGGATGCTCAGGTTAAAGTCAGTTAAACAGTGGCGAAGGCAATGCCTCAGGCACCAGAGGGCAGGGGGAAGGGAGAGAGAGGCTGGAGGCAGAGGGGCCGAGGCCCCCCTGACCGTCTGAGCCCTGAGTACTTGCGAAGGGGACTTGCAGGCCCCCCCCAGACAGCCCCCAGGAAGGGTCTCTAGCTGCTGTCACCGGCCACCTCCCTTGCAGAAAAGGGGCTCCTCGAAGTGGGAAGAGCTCCCTGGCCTGTGCTTCTCAACCTCACTGAACATCAGCCTGCTTCTAACAATCCGATGGAAACTGTCACCTCCTCCCAGAAAAAGCCCCTTGCTATCACCCACAGGGTTCTGGACTTCTGAAACTCAGGTTAGGAAGTGAAGAACTCGCTGGACCCAAGTCTGTTACCTCCAGAGAAGAGTAAACACACAACAGGTCTACCGCCACCCTGAACAATCAGCGACTCTGGGTCCTTCAAGAATCACTGGCGCGCGCGCGTGCGTGCGTGCATGCGTGCGTGTGTGTCCCTGCACCCGTGGCACCTGGAAGTTCCCAGGCCAGGGACTGAATCAGCGTCATTGCTGCAACCTACACCGTAAGTGCAGCAACAGTGGATCCCTTAACCCACTGTGCCGGGCCGGGGAGCAAACCTGCACCTCCACAGTGACCCAGAGCCGTAACCCACTGTGCCACAGCGGGAACTCCAGTGGTGCCTTGAAAAGTCTGGTTTCCTGAGGAACAACTTACAAACAGTAAAACATGCCCCAAGGAGTACACAGGATTGAGTTTTGACAAATGTGTCACAATCCAATCAAGACACAGACCAGTCCTGTCCCTGCCCCAATTCTCCACCTCCCCCACCGCAAGCCTAAGGGGTACTTTTTCAATCACTGAAAAAGCTTTAAAACTCACTGTTGAAGGAACACAGATTTTCTCATTTATGCTAAAAGGTAACATGTTTTAAACCCACTTATCACCTTAGACACTAAACCAGAGCTTACAACCAAGTGAGCTTTAGCCAGCTCCACCCCGCCCAGCCCTGCCCGTCTAGGAGGGGGCTGCTCCAGTGTGTGGTCACATCACTGCCCCTGAGCACTGCACCCACCCAGATGAGGGGCTAGGATGGTCCCTGGACTGAATGAAGGTGGTGGATGAAAGTCAGGATCTAAGTCACTGCAGCACCACCTTAGGACTGGCCCTAATTCCCATTCATTTGTTCAGCTACCATTTCTTTTCATTCCAATCACCCAACCACTTTCCCATCAACTCTGCTGCAAGACACCACACATCAACAAGAAGGCCGACCTCCACCGGGTCTCGAGGAGAAGGTGCGCATATAAAGCAGTGACGGTTAACATTTAAGATAAAAGTGCCACAAAGAGATGCTATGGACAGGAAGCCTGCCACTGCCTGAAGGGGTTGGGGCAGGCGGCTGTTGTGAACAGAGTCTGAGCAGAATGGAAGAGGCTTCCTGGAAGACAAGGGGGGACCACACTCCTTGGGTTGTTGTTTTGGGACGTGAAGCAGAGTGAGCTGAACAGGCCTGCCTATTAGGAAGGCACTAAGCCAACACTGCAGAGTCTGGACTGGTAGGGGCGGTGGTATGGTGGGGACCGGGGAAGGTGGATGGGGAGAAAGTTCTGACGGACTCTTTCGCTTTTTAGGGCCACACCAACGGCATATGGAGGTTCCTAGGTGGGGGATCAATTTGGAGCTGCAGCTGCCGGCCTAAGCCACAGCCACGGCAACGCCAGATATGAACTGAATCTGTGACCTACACCACAGCTCATGGCTACGCTGGATCCTTACCTCACTGAGCGAGGCCAGGGATCAAACCAGCATTCTCATGGATATTAGTCAGGTTCTAAACCTGCTGAGCCACGACGGGAGCTCCCTGATGGACTCTTAAGGGGAACAAAGAGCAGACCTAAGGGGACTTGGGGAGGACTCACACTTCAGGGAGAAGAAAAAAGTCATCCAGTTTGCTTCCCAAGTTCCTCAGCTGGCTGAGACTTACGTGAGACAAGTGACAAAGACAGAAAATGTAGGAACAGAAAACACAGGCAAGAAAGAACAGACTCTTTCCTGCCTTTTAAGGTATGAGGGAGGAGTTTGGTTTGTTTATACTCTTTCTGAAGAGGACTTGAGAACTCAGGGAAATGCATACCTGTAGCAATACTTTAAATAGATGAAGAAATAAGAGGGAAGGAAAACAGAATTCCAGGCGGCTGCCAGAGGCAGGCCTGGAGCTACTCTAGTAAGCCCTTCATGTGTGCTGTTCACGAAGCTCCGACAGAGATGTGTGCTGGAAACAGGGACCTGGCTGAGGTCCGCAAGAGCAGCGAGGGCTGGGGAGGAGGAAGAGGGGAGAGCAGTGAAGAAAAAGCACAGAGGAGGGGCAGTGAGAATGGACAGAGGAGGTAAGATGAGAATGGACGGAGGAGGAAGGGCGTTGAGAATGGACAGTGGAGGGGCAGTGAGAGTGGACGGAGGAGGAGAGGTGGTGAGAGTGGATGGAGAAGGGGTGGTGAGAGTAGACAGTGCGAGGGGTGGTGAGAGTGGACAGTGCGAGGGACAATGGGAGGGAGAGGCAAGCCAGCGGGACCGACTCCCTGGACAGTGCTCCGAGGGTCAGAGCACCTGGCCCTGAGCTCCGGAAGACCTGGCTCTGAGTCCTGGCTGTGCCATCCACTGGCTCTGAGACTGTGGACAGGTTCCACAATCTGAGTCCCAATTTTCTTATACATGTTACGAAACTACTATCACTCACCTCACAAAATTATGAGGATTAAATGCATCTTGAGCGGGCTGACACAGAGCAAGCACGCAAAAGTATTCGTTCTCTAGCTCCCTCTAAAGCTTCCATGCACTGGAAGCCATCTCAGCTCCTCCCCAGAGTCCGAGACCCCCGCGATCCCCACCCCACACCACCCGGCACCACGAGCCCCTCGTCCACCCACCCGGACACAGTCTGCACTCAAGGGGCGAGCGAGCCTCTGCATCCTCTTGGTTTCCTATGTGCAGATCTGGCGTCCTCGATCTCGAGGTTCTTAGCACAGCTGGGCAGATGGATGGCAGGATGGGCCTCGACAACATACAGTCCGAGATCGCCTGCAGACCCTAACCCCACACTAACCAAACCGGCAGTGGAAAGGCAAGCGAGAGCATAAACCGCCATCAGCTGAGGAGCAGCCTCACGGCCCAGGGGAGTCCCATGCGAGGGGAGCTCCATCTCGGGCGCACCTGCACACCGTGTATTAGCACACCTGAAATGGAACGGGGGCCATACGCTCACCTGCACAGGGACCCAAACACAGAACACGGTCTCATCGAGCCTGCTGCCAATTGGACCAACGGACGTGTGTCTGCCGCCACCTTCTGGACACAGGGGATCACTACACAGGGCTCATTTACTCCCCGAACCTTCACCCAGCACCTGCCCAAGAAAGCTCCCTCCAGAAGCTCAGGGTGTGGTGGTGGCAGCTGAACCAGCCCCAAGAACTGTGCTGGAGAAGGACACTGATGGGCACACTGGCGTCAGCCTGCAGCTGGGTGGGGGGAACAGGGGGCTGACCTCGGGAGGTCTGAGGATGTCTACAGAGAAGGTGACAGAGGCCGTGCCAAAAAGCAGGCTCGGCATGGACGTCAAACACCTTCTGGAAACGTCTAAGTTTGCTCCTGGGGAAGGTAAAGTGGGGCAGTCACCAAGGTAAAAACAGTGGAGGAAGAGCAGAGAGCAGGGAGCGGGCGGCACAGTTCTCAGGACGGGTCCAGGATGGCCCGTGAGTGACGTCTGCTCATTAGCAGGATTTTCTGCGCTACTGACTCGGCACGATTCTGAATTCCGTCCAGAATCTGGTCCTCCAAGACTAACTAGGAACCTTCCTATATGCTCAGGAAACATTGACCCCAACCGAGTCCACCTGCTTGTACCATGCATAGTAAGCAGGCAGCTTCCACCCAGACCTCGATGAGCTTGTCTCTTCATCTGATGATTTCCTGGTCAAAGGCCAACTTAAGAAGCAGCCCCTGCCTTCCTGTTCCTGAACCAGCTTCTAACGGCCCTAAACAGCTGACCTTTTTCCTTTGTTTTAACTTAAAATATGTTACGTAATACTTCCGATAAGCAGATATAAAGGATACAACCGCCACTGTGGACTACAATCCAACTTAATTAAGTGTAACATGGATACCAGTTTCCTCTTGAAAAGAGAAGCATGTTCCTGCTTCTTGCAATTCTTAACTGTCCTCAAGCCCTGGATGGGCTCCCAGGTCAGTGCACATCTAATCCATTAGGAAGATGAAGAAACCCCAGAGGTTCCAAACGGCCTCTTCCAACACTGTCTCTTACCCTCACCATCCACCATTTCCTCGTCCCCAACACACTGCCACAGAGATGCAGCAGCAGCCCGCCTGCCTCCCCGAGAACCAGCCAGAGAGGGGGACAGAAAGCAGAGACCCGATCTAGGACACCAGAGCCGCCAAGCCAACATGCCTACTGCTGCTTCCGCCCCCCAGGGCCCCGTGCTCCCTGGCGCTCAGCTCGGCACACCTGTGTTTTGAGGGTTAACAGGGTCCCTGGATGTCACCATCGACTCCCTGTACCTCTGAGTCCACAGGACCAGGAAGGGGGCGGCTCCCCTGCCCGCCCCGCCACCTCGGGCCAGAGGCCGAGCGCTGACACACCTGCCACACACCTGGGCTGCAGCTTTCCAGAGCCCGGCGTTCATCACACGGGGCCTTCCCAGCCAACACCAGAGCTCATTCTGCGAGAAGGTCGCAGGCCACCATCTTTTTCCAATACAGGAGAATCCACTGGTATCAGAGGAGCGAGTTTGAGCGAGGGCACAAGATTTTGGCCCCTCCCACAAGTCACCAGTACTGAGAGCTCTAAAAAAGAATCTCTTTATCAGAAGCAGATTAGCTATAAAAACTGATCAGGACTCTGGGCAGCAGGTGCCGGGTGAGGGCCCACTTCACTCCAAGCGGCTGGGAGCTGGCTGGGACTGAGCTGCCAGACGTGCTGGGGCTTCTCGTCCCCCTCTGGCCCCCAGTCCTGACGTGTGAAGTGCTGTGACAACTGCCACTGCCTCTGGAGATGAAGTGAGTTCACATCCCAGTAGCCATGTTTAGCAACAGAAATACAGGAAAAAAGTGAGTCTGTTATACCCAAGACCCTCAATCCTGTTGTGTCAGCTCCGAGCAAGCATCGACCAGGTCCTCTTTCCCAGAACTGCTTAGTGGGGCTCAGTGGTACTTGTGCTATTTTTAAACAGCTCTGCTGAGATATAACCACACACCCTTTTAAGTACACCATTCTGAGGTTTCTGGTATATTCATACTTAAGGAATTATCACCGTAATCAACTTTAACAGTTTGATCACCCCAAAAAGAAGCCCCACATGCATGAGTAGTCACTTCCCACTTGGTGTTTTAAATACAGACAACAACACCATTCTCCTGGCACAGGGAACCACAACGCATCAACTCCAACAGGCTGTCAACTGCATGACTTGCCAGTGCTTTACACTGCAGGGGGGGAGGGTGGTGACAGTCACACATGCTTTTTAATCACCTTTCTAAAAATTACTTAGTTTAGGAGTTCCCGTCGTGGCTCAGGGGGTTATGAACCTGAATAGTATCCATGAAGATGCGGGTTCGATCCCTGACCTCGTTCAGTGGGATCTGGCATTGCTGTGTCTGTGTCTGTGGCCAGCAGCTGCAGCTCTGATTCGATCCCTAGCCTGGGAACTTCCACACGCTGCATGTGCCACCCTGGAAAAAAAAAAAAAAAGAGAAAAATTGCTTAGTTGAATAGTCATTAAAAGGGATCTTTCATACTGGTTTAGACATATTTTGTACCAGCAATGCACACAGCCCAGTGGCAGAACATGAGCGCCCGTGATCAGATCCACACACGTGCAGAGATGACAACTAGCGGTTATGAAACACTTGAGGCCGTGAAACTTGTCCAGCCCAGAGTCAATACCACCCAGCCTGTGACATGGAGTGTGCCTGGTTATGAAACATCAGGAATGGACTTCCCAACTTAGGAAAGAAAGGAATCCAAGAAGCATCACCTTTTAATGGCTAACATGCTAACACAACAACTAATCACACACGCAACCCGGAACCGCCCATGAGGCGACGCAGCAGAAAGCGCCCCCACTGCTACAAGTGCTCCACGCTCGGCCTGTTCCACACCCTGAGGGAGGAAGACAGAGAACCGTTTACACCCGCAGAGAGAAGCCTGGCGAGCTGAGCACTGCTGCTGTCTCTGAGGGAAAGAAAGGACTTCTTTCTTTCTGAGCAAACCAGGGGAGCCTGTGCAGTTTTCTGAAAGGGCACTTCCTGGAACTGACAGCTGCCTTGTCCTTAGCTTGGAGACAGAGATGAGTCAAACCATTTGTAAAAACCACAACTCAAAAGAGTTTAATTACTTGGTTCAAGTTTCTAATATTCCAAAGATGACACCAAATGAATCTGCTGACAGCTTCACAGGAGGGGAAGAGATCTGGCTTCTAAAGACCCCAAGAATTTCGAGAAGGTCGATACCGTGAGGTATACACGACTTCGCTGTAAACAGACCAAGAAAGCAAGGGGCATGCGAGCTATTTGGCAAAGACAAATCATCTCAGCTCACAGAGAAAAACCATTTTGACCATTTTTATAAGAAAGGGCGCCAATAAAAAAAGAGACTGTAAAATTCCGGGCGGGGGTGGGGGCTAGAGGGGAAGCCAAGCCAAGGGGACAGAGGCAGGAACTTGGGCTCTGCTATTAGCAAGGGACTGTTTACACCATGTTGCAAAGGCAAGTGTGGGCTTTGGAAATGAACCCTGCCTCTGCACAAACGGCCGTGACAGCTGCTGCCTGCCCTGCTCCGCCTGGCCTTCTGTAAACTGCCAGCCACTTGCCACCCCCGCCCTGCTGTCGGCCAGTCCCATCACCCCTTCCAATGACAGGACCCTGTGGGCTTCCACGGTGCTCAGGAGCAAGCCCGATCACAGCGCCACGAGGATGGAGGATGGAGATGGCCGCCCACCCAAATCCGGGCCGAGAGACCGTTAGTGAGTTCAAGGAGGAGGGAAGTGGCCAAAGCAGCTGCCTCTGATGCGAGGCGTGATGTCAGGCCCACCACCCGGTGCTCCGAGGGCCTGAGCATTTCCACCTGCAAAGCGGGGTGGAACCCCACTCCTTCCCAACAGCGCAAAGCAACACCTCTGGCCACGGGGAGCTTTTCAGAAAAAGAAAAGGAAAGGAACTGTGTAAATCCAAGAGGGTGCCCTTCTCAAAAGTAATAAACTTTCCGAAGTCCCCCCCTTGAGCTTACTATGTAGCAAAACCATCAATTCTCTAGAACCCTATAAGCCTTGAAAAGTCGCCTGACTCCTGCGTTTAGTCTTCAGGGACTGAGGCCATTTCCACAGACTCTCCCCATCATCAAGCTCTCCTGCCCCCACCATCACAATGCGACTTTGGGGGAGACGGGGAAAAAATAAAGATTACCCACAGTCCCTCAGAAAAACCTAGCGTTAACCTTTCCATGTGGACTGGGATTTGGCATCATAACATGTCTGTTCCTGTATCTGTGGTCACAAAGCTGAGTGAAGGCTGGCCCGCAGGGGAGAGCTGTGCTGGTCACTGGCCAGTGACATGCACGCACCTGCTGGTCCCCTGCCAACAAACAGACCAGAAAGGGAGCACTGTGCAGGTTCAATGGCGAGACTGCAGACGGGGCTCCTGCCCGCCAGCCTGAAGACGCATTTCCCCAATGCTAACGGCTTCCAACTGGGTCTGCAAACCTGGCCCCAGGCCGGTACAGTTTCCACCAGGAGCCAATTACACAGAAGGCTGCAGCTTCTAGAGAAGAATCAGCACCAGCACATTCTTTCAGAAGGAAAATTTAGTTTTCAAAACATGTGATTTTTTTTTTCTTTCAGCTTATGTTTGTCTAAGGGGGAAACTAAATGGCTTTAATTCTGTAAAGGCTTAAATGACATGTTTTATTTGATCAGTCATTCCCCTGCTGAAAACACTTCAGTTCACAGCTGCGAGCACAGATAGGAATCCATATGACTCCCTTCCCGCCAACCTCTCTAGCCCCCCAACGTCCAAAGTGTGCCCAGAGGAAGAGCCGCTGGCTTTCTGTGAAAACACCCAAATGAAACAATTTGATGGACACAGAAATTTGGAAAATGCTCCAAACTCTTAAGCAACAACCCCCTACTCCGAGAGGTGTGATCCTGTTTAGCCTTGTTTGACCCAGCGTTCCACAAACGCACTTGGCTAGAGTGCTTTTTCTGCATCTGACCCTACTTCACATGAGACACTTGTGGAAATGCTATGCCGGCCTTGCCTCCTCCCAGCGCCAGGCAGTGACCTTGTCCCGGAACGTCTCGTGTTCCTTTGAAACCACCACCCTCCTGCTACTGCTTACAGTAAAACTCGGCCCCAGAAACCCTCCCTGCTGCCCTAACGAGCCGGATTCAGACTCCCTCCTCTGCACCCACAGGTCTACACCAGCCTTTATCACACCCTTGGCCACCTGTTCTCTAGCAACTGATCTGCTTGTTGGCCTTCCACAACAGACAGTTTAGGCTTTGCTTTGACCTTGTGTCCCTTACCCCTCCGGCCTGGCACGTGGTAGCCTCTCCTTAGATGGTTGGTCCCCACGAACAGGACGCTGTGCAGATAAAACGCACACTGCACTTGCAAAATCTTCCATCTCAACCACTCCTCCCGATCCACTCACCTGACTGCTCCCAGGGAGGCTCCGTCTTTAGTACAACTGGCCACTTCTGATCACTGCTACCGTAAAGTAAAATTTACGCGTTATGGCAAGACAAGAAAAATGTAAACACACAAAAACGGTCTCTGCCCTTTGGCCTCCACGCTCTCTTCACTGATCATTGTGTGTGTACATCTTCCATCAGCCGAGCTCCCCGTCGGCAGGAACACCTGTTCAACCTCACAGAGCAGCTGCCCCAGAGACAGGACAGCCCCCTTAGAGAGCACACTTCTTTTCTACCTCGTAAGGGACTGCGATGATGCTGGGGTCTGGGCTGTGGAAGCTGCTGAACATACAGCCCCGTCTCAAAAACTTACATAACTGGGCCTGGACTCCTAACAGCTCCTGGGGCTTTCTGAGATGCTGTTCCCAGGTTATAATCCTCAAATGTGACTCAAATAAAAATTTCCACTTATTTTTATTTTTGGCTGCCCCTTGGCATTTGGAGTTCCTGGGCCAGGGAGCAGATCCAAGCAGCAGTTGCAACCTAAGCTGCAGATGCAGCAATGCCGGATCCTTAACCCACTGTGCCGGGCCGGGGATTGAACCTGTGTCCCAGTGCTCCCAAGATGCCACCAATCCTGCTGCACCACAGCAGGAACTCCAGTTTTCCACTTCTCTGACTCATTTTTGTCAACAAAACCAATGTAAAACCATAGTCTGAGGTTTCTGCTCTGCATTCAGAAATGTTGTCACATGTTTGTCTACACCTGTGAACACTCCCTCATGGCAATTTGCTTTCTCCAGTGTTTAGACCATTCTGTGTGAGGCTGTCTCTGGTGGGGCTATTTTACAGAAATCCCTTACATCCCAGGTTGAAGATGTGGTTCTTTTCAAGCTGGTTTTGAATTTGCTTGTGCCATGATGGCACCAGAATTTCAAGAGTACAGACCTACTTCCTATCCTAAATTCTTGGCTTGGGGTTTTTCAAACTATGTGAGTAGTAAAAATACCCCCATGACAGATTTTTCTGCAACAAAGACCTACTATGTTGCACAGGGAGCTAAATTCAGTTATCTTATAATAAGCTATAATGGAAAAGAATCTGAAAAAAAAAATGAACTGAATCATTTTGCTGTACAACTGAAACTCTGTACGTCAACTTTAATTTTTAAAAAATCTAAAAATTAAAACAATCTAAATTACATTTAGAATGGATAAGCAATGAGGTCCTGCTGTATATAGCACAGGGAACTGTATCCAATCACTTACGATGGACCGTGATGGAAGATAATATGAGAAAAAGAACATACATATGTATGACTGGGTCACTTTGCTGTACAGCATTAACTGACAGAACACTGTAAGTCAACTATAATTTAAAAAATTTTTAAATTAAAAAAAAAAAGATTTCCCATCATGGCTCAGTGGAAATGAATCTGACTAGGAATCATGAGGATGCGGGTTTGATCCCTGGCCTCGCGCAGTGGGTTAAGGATCCAGTGTGGCCGTGAGCTGTGGTGTAGGTCGCAGACGAGGCTCGAATCCCCTGTTGCTGTAGCCGTGGTGTGTGCTGGCAGCTACAGCTCTGTTTGGACCCCTAGCCTGGGAACCTCCAACTGCCGTGGGGTTAAAAAAAAAAAAAAAAAGATCTTGCTGTGCCTGCATGGACCGTTGACACTCCCTTAGGCCAGGGACAGAGAACTGGGCAGCTCTTTGAGAAGCCAGCTGCATATAGGTCCCTGGTTACAGATGCCAGCCCAGTCAGGCCAGGCCACGCTGCTTGCATCCACATGAGGGTTACAGGCCAAGCCTCCAGCCTCGAAGGTCTACTACCAGTCTTATACCAGCCCTGGGCTACTAATTCTGGCTTCTGGGGTCTCTTCCTTTTTGTCACCTGGGAGTTCCCTTTGGTTTTTCTCAACTCCACCACACTTTCCCATGTTTATAATGGAATACTGAGTTGAGGGTACCACACCCTAAATTAACAAACAGTGCAGCCTTGCCTGCTCCAGCAACGGTCTCCTAACCCGTCACCTCACAGCCACTCTTGTCCATTCTTCCCCTGGTCCAGTGCAGAGGGGTACTGCATCTAGAGTTGAAAAGTCACAACTTTAAAAAAATCTAAGTCAGATCATCCTAAAATCTTCTACTGACAGATGGCTCAGAAATCCTATTCTGAGGTATATACCCAAGAGAAATGAAAACATGTCTACACAAAAACTTGAACGTGAATGTTTTTAATAACACTCTTCTAACAGCCAAAAAGAGGAAACAATCCAAACACCCACCAACTTATGGATGGCAGACAAAACGCAGTATAATCCGCACAATGAAGCCGCATTTGGCTGCAAAAATAACTAAGTAAAGAAAGTACTGGTACATGCTACAACACGGATGGATCCTGAAAACATCACGCTAAGTCAAAGACACCAGTCACATAAGATCACATGCTGCCTCTATATGAAATATCAAGAAGAGGCAACTCTGCAGAAAGCAGGTTAGTGGTTGCCAAAGCCTCGGGGGGTGGCGGGGGGAGGCAGGGTGGCTACCGCTCAAGGGTGCAAGATTTTTTTTAAGGTGATGAAAATGTTCTAAAATGAATCATGGCGATGCCGGCACAACTGAGCCAATCCTGGAGCGGGGACGGGACACTCGGAGCGGTGAATTCTGCAATATGTGAATCACAGCTCTGTAAAGCTGTCCAAAAACTCCGCCCGTGGCTCCTCACGGTTCTCAGCACATCAATCCGAAACCCTCCTCACAGGCTGTGAGGCTGCGTTTCGGCTCCTGCCTGCCTGCTGCTCGGCCTCCTCTCAGACAATGCTGTCTCTCCGCCCACCCCGTCTACACTCCAGTCACTCCAATGTCCTCTTCCAGTTTCTCCAAAGGACTGAGCACCTGCCCAGCCTCATGTCTCCTCGGGAGCTGTACTTTCCACCTGGAACACCCACCCCCTCCCCACCCAGCCGTGATGTGCCCAGGAGGCCTCACCTCGAGCATCACGCTCCTAGGATCACTTCCTCTGATCCCCCAGGAGAAGAGAAGTCTTCAGGAGGCAGATCTTCTGTAGCATGTTGTCATGACAACTCATGGGCTAGATCACAAGTATAATGATTTAACGTTGTTCTTCTCCTCTAGCATAAACACCTCCGGGGGCTGAGACCACACTTAGCTGGCTCACAGCTGTATCTTCTGCCTTTATCAGTGCTTGGCAACGGGCAGGTGCTCAGCAAATTTTGAAAAGAATAAATGCTCGTACATATCAAGTGACTGAGCCTAACAGCTCTCTAACTAATACCTTCCTATTGATTTATCTTGTGCATCTCCCTGTTTAATTATTATTTGTTGTCTAATAAATATCTAATATCCACCCTGTGACATTCCTAAAATACACTCATCCTGATATACCACAGTCCTACTATAATTCATCAGTATCTTTTTTTTCTTTTCTTCTCTTTTTGCCTTTCAGGGCCACCCCTGCGGCATATGGAGGTTCCCAGGCTAGGGATTGAATCAGAGCTGTAGCTGCCTACACCACAGCCACAGCAACACCAGATCTGAGCTACATCTTTGACCTACACCATAGCTCACAGCAACGCCAGATCCCTAACCCACTGAGCGAGGCCAGGGATTGAACCCGCATCCTCAGGGATACTAGTCAGCTTTATAGCCCAGTGAGCCACAATGGGAGCTCCATTTCATCAGTATCTTAATTTAGTTCTTTTACTCTTACATTTGCTGCGCCTTGAGGAAATATATCCTAGTTATAAATAATATGTGGTCCATAGCTGTACTCAATAAATATTTGCGGATTGAATAAAACTTCTAAAATAAAATTATAACCTGTAGGGAGTTCCCATTGTGGCCCAGCGGGTTCTAGTCTCTGTGAGGATGTGGGTTCGATCCCTGGCCTTGCTCAGCGGGTTAAGGATCCGGCGTTGCCTTGAGCTGTGGTGTGGGTCGCAGATGCAGCTCGGATCTGGCGTTGCTGTGGCTGTGGTGTAGGCTGGCAGCTGTGGCTCCAATTCAACCCCTAGCCTGGGAATTTCCATATGCTGCTGGTGAAGCCATGAAAAAGGAAAAAAAAAAATCACAACCTATGGCAGGTTATTGGTAATAGGTTATAAAATTCCCAGAAGACAGTAATCATGTCTCTAGGTGTCTCCACATAGCGGCTCATGCAACTAAATATTTAATAATGCAGTTTGACAAAGAACCTGGTTTACTGAACCTTCCAGGGACCACGATTTACATGACGAATTTCACTTATTTCACTTGTCTCAGCTCAGAAAGATTTTTTAAAGGGAGTTTTTCCCAGCTAATGAAAGACTGCTCTTGCCTTTAGTTTCTAGATGAAATGAACAGTATCTAAATTACATCCGAGGTACGGAATACATAAACATTCAATATTTAAGCTTGATTTATTACAATGTCCCTGGCTGGAAACCGATTAAAACTGATAACTGTTGGCTCTGCAATCTGTGAACCCAGAAAATGGATTTCTCTGATTTTTATGAAAGAAATGAAAAAAATTAAGAAGAAGAAAGGAAGAAGAAAAATACTGTTTTCAACTCACTTAACATCTCCTTTCCATTTCGTCTCAAAACATGTGTCTTAGAGCTGCCTTTCCAATAAACAAATATCGAGAAAGTTTAACCTGTATCTTGTAGATGAAAAGATCCTTCAGCTGGTTACCCACACATACACACTAACAGATATAACACCTCCTGCCTTTGGATATTCGAAATAAAGTCAAACTGAAATACAAATTTCGGTAAGATTTCACCGATTTTCCGAATCTTAAAAAGGAGTAATTACGGCCTCAGTCTTTAAGTAGACCTTAATCTCCCAGTGGAGTGCATTCTGTTTCTACACTTCGGGTGGGAGAAAAGAACCCGTCCTCCAAGGCCCCTAATCCCAACACTCAAAACAGCTCTTCTCAGCTTCTCTGAGGTCAGCTCACACCGCCCTCCTGTCACCCCACCCTAAGGACACGGCAGAAGAGCAGGGCTGTCCCTCTGCCCTGCTGTCATGGACCAGTCACTTCCTTTTCAGGTATTCTTCTCAACTTAATCAAAACTTGGCATCCCAGCTGTTTCTCTGAGCCTGTTATCATACCACTGTTTTCCTTGGCTGCCAGAAGTCATCAGAGACCACCCAGAACAAAACCAAAGCCTCTTCTTGGTGCTCAGGGGTTCCATCGCAAAAGAGGGAAATAATGCCCGACAGTGATCTCTTAGAAGACAGACAGAAAGAAGCAATCCTATATCCATTAACAGAAGCATCTATGCAAATCATCAGAAATAATTAACAACTCCACCAAAAATCCCCCAGAGGCAAAACACAGAACTCAAGCTGTAACACAAAGCCGTGTTTTCCTGAGACTGGGAGAAACACCTCTCGCCCACTTGCCCTCCCCTCAGAGCAGAAGCAGCAGCGACTGACACCAGTGCTAACATACCTCCTCCTGTCCCTGGCTTCCACAGTGGAGTCCGTTCCAGGAGCGGAGAGCACGGCAGCCACCGTAACCCCATTGGCAGTGCTGGGTGGGGGGCGGTTCGTGATCACACTGAGCGGGGTGCTGCAAGAGATGCTGTCCGCTGTCCTCTCTGCTGTGGTGTCAGCCTGGGATCTGTAGGGGGTCCTGGAATCAAAAGACAGACAGAGAGAGCAGTCGGGCACAGGCAGAGCTTCGGTGGGTGTAACCTGCTCGGGTTGTGTCTGCGGTTGGTGTGTTCTCTCAGTTCTGAGCTCGTAAATCCTACAACAGTGACTGCATCCTCAGTCTGTTATCTTCTGCCCCAGGCAGGCATGTTTCAGGAAATTTTCTTTACTTGAGATTAGAAAATGTTTTCAATCAGGTATGGCACAAGGCAAGAGAGTGACACACGAGGGTGCTCCAGGTGATTCCTCAGCACCACTGGCTCCAGAGGGACAAGGCTGGAGGCATGTACTCAGTCCCTGCCCACCATCCCAGCAGCCAGAGCCCCTGTGGGGTCGGTCTTCAGCCTCGACTGGACCGCCAGCTTCCTGGGCTCCCCAGACATGCTCCATAAACACCCTACAAGCTCAGGTCACTAGTTCTCCCTCACTGAGCACGGCGACCTCTCTCGTTCTGTGTCACCAAACGCCTGTCTATCTGTATTCATAACTGCAGACAGCAGAGACTGAACCAAAAACTAACAGGATTCTACAGTAACCTTAATCTCAGACTTTCCAACAGCAAGCTGTACAATTAAACTCATTTACATGAAAACAAGGTCTTTGTTTCTTAACAAAGAATTGAGAGCAACCATTGGCTCTCCACCCAAAAAGCTATCATTTGTGATGTCACGGCTGGTTGCTGGGGTAACAGAGATCCAAAATTGATACAAAGATGGGAAGAGCAATGAAAATAATGAATACCCAAAAACCTGTTTTTTTCCTCCTACTTAAACAATTACCAGAAATGTATATCAGTACCTAAGCTCACCTTCAAATAATCACATTATTATAATAAGTTTGAAAGACTTAATCAAATCATAAAAATCTAAATATGGTACCTAGATACAAGTATAAAAATAGAACAGTTTTGAGGTGGTATCTAAAAAATAAAGGCCACTTCTCCAGAAGCAATTAATAGTTCAGAAAAGAAGGGTGAAATTTTATAATCATTTTTTAAACTTAAAAAATGAAGGCAAATAATTCCTTAGACTTACAAGACCTATGCATCTATAGGAAGCACCTTTAATAAAAACAGCCAGAAACAAAGCTGTAAAAAATTTTACTTGGAGTTCCCATCATGGCTCAGTGGTTAACGAATCCGACTGGGAACCATGAGGTTGCGGGTTCGATCCCTGGCCTTGCTCAGTGGGTTAAGGATCCAGTGTGGCCGTGAGCTGTGATGTAGGTTGCAGACGAGGCTCAGATCCTGTGTTGCTGTGGCTGTGGCGTGGGCCAGCAGCTACAGCTCTGATTAGACCCCTAGCCTGGGAACCTCCATATGCCGTGGGTAAAAAAGAAAAAATTATACTCATCAAAACCTTACCTGAAATTCTTTTTAAGTTAATAACACACTTTAGTCTTTGCAATTTCTTTTTTTCTTTTATTTTTGTCTCTTTTAGGGCCGCACCCACCACATATGGAGGTTCCCAGCCTAGGGGTCAAATTGGAGCTGTAGCCACCAGTCTATACCACAGCCACAGCAACGCGGGATCAGAGCTGTGTCTGCAACCTACACCACAGCTCATAGCAATGCCAGATCCTTAACCCACAGAGTGAGGTCAGGGATTGAACCCACGTCCTCATGGATAAAAGTTGGGTTCGTTAACCACTGAGCCATGATGGAAACTCCTGGTCTCTGCAATTTCTTTCTTTTTTTTTTTTTTTTTTGGTCTTTTTGCTTTTTCTAGGGCTGCTCCCTCAGCATATGGAGGTTCCCAGGCTAGGGGTCTAATCAGAGCTGTAGCCACTGGCCTACACCAGAGCCACAGCAACGCCGGGATCTGAGCCGCATCTGCGACCTACACCACAGCTCACGGGCAATGCCGGATCCTTGACCCACTGAGCAAGGCCAGGGATCGAACCCGCAACCTCATGGTTCCTAGTTGGATTCATTAACCACTGAGCCACGACGGGAACTCCTCTGCAATTTCTTATGCAGAAGAAATGCCAAGGATTTTATTTTATTAAATTGTAGAATAGCACATTTACTATTATTTTGAAATATATAATTTTACAAGTAGATTGTTAGGAGCAAAACAGGAAAGGCTCCAGAGCAGGGATCAGAGGTTTTGGAACTGTTTGGGCTAGATTTCAGCCACCTGGACCTCGCCAATACTTCCCATGACATGGGATAATGACGCCCTGAACGCTGGGTCTTGTGATGAAATAATCACTAGTCTAGTGTCCAGAAGAAAAGATAAACTCAGCGGGTATCAAAATAGGGAAAAGAGGAGACACTGTTTTGGAAAAGATCCCCAAAGCAGGAAAGGGTTTTCCTTACTTGTTGCAAGTAATGATAAATCCTCCCTTCCCTGCCCACAGCCAAAAGAAAAAAAAAGTGATAAAGAAAAGAGCCCTGGGAGTTCCTGTCGTGGCTCAGTGGTAACAAACTTGACTAGAATCCATGAGGATGAGGGTTTGATCCCTGGCCTCGTTCAGTGGGTTAAGGATCCGGCGTGGCCGTAAGCTGTGGTGTAGGTTGCAGATGCTGGCTTGGATCCCATGTTGCTGTGGCTATGGTGTAGGCTGTGGCTACAGACAGCTCCGATTGGACCCCTAGCCTGGGAACTTCCATATGCTGTGAATGTGGCCCTAAAAAGCCAAAAAAAAAGAAAAGAGCCCTGAAACACATAAACCTAGGCTCAAGTCCTGCCTCAGTTCCATACTAGCTGTGCAACCATGGGCAGTTTCCTCATCTGTGACGTGAGAACGTTTCATACTTGGGAAGGCTCTAAAGGCCATAAATGACATGTGAATAAATTAACACACTCATGCTCCTTTCCTTCCTTACCAGCACAGCCCCTACCATTCAGAGCATCAATGTACCTCAATAAAAATCCACATTTTTTCCAAAGTCTCCCTGGCTACTAGAGACAGCATACTCCCTTCCTCCTCCTTCCTGCCCAGACTGCAGCTGTGATGGCAGAAGTCTAGCAGTGCTTTGGACTGAGGCAACCCATGGAAATGGAAGCCAGGATCTAAACACTGGGAAGCCGAAAGACAAGGAGCAGGGGCCTTTGGTGACCCTGGAGCTGCTGCCAGCCTTGCCTGCTGCTAGACTGTCTTAACTGAGAGAAAAGAAAATAAATCTTCCTCATATCTAAGCCACTATGATTTGGATTTATTGTCCCGTGTGAGTTCTTTCTTTTCTTCTTTCATTTATTTATTTATTTTATTTTTTTGCTTTTTAGGGGCGTAACTGAGGCATATGGAAGTTCCCAAGCTAGGGGTCGAATCGGAGCTACAGCTGCCGGCCCACACCACAACCACAGCAACACCAGATCCAAGCTGCGTCTGCAACCGACACCACAGCTCACAGCAATGCTGGATCCTCAACACACTGAGTGAGACCGGGGATAGAACCTGCATCCTCATGGATCCCAGTTGGGTTCGTTAACCGCTGAGCCACAAAGGGAACTCCGTGTATGAGTGATTCCTGTACGGCACCCAGCCCATGCCTGGCTCATACAAGGATTCAACAAACGGCAGCTGCTATTACTTTTCCCAGGCCTGGTTCTAAATTAATCCAGCAGCCCATGTTTCCATACCTTAATCTGTGGGGATAACATTCACCATGGCTACGTTTTGCAAACGGATTATTATTATTTAGTAAACCCTACTAAACATATACCCTAATCACACACTACTAATATAAGTAACTTAACTACACAGTACTGGTATAAGCAACACACAGTACTAGTATAAGTAACCTATCAGAAACTTATCCCTTCATTAGGGAAAGAAACCCACAACCTTACAGCTCCTAGCCAGACACCCCATCAGTGGTGTGCTTGCAGCAACACTGCCCTCGCTGACACTGTTCGTTTGCGTCAGCTGTAGAAACAAGACCCAGAAGCGAAGTCCCTTTGCTGCAGCCACAGGAAGATGGCCTCTGAGCGCACTGACAGCACAGCTCCAGGCACAGCTGAGGTTCTGCTCCACCCTCCCCACCTTCCCCGGATAAGCAGAAACCATGGGGACAGCATGCGGGACAGAGTCCAGACGGACACAGAATTTCCCACAGCGTGTCCGGGAAAGCACTCACGGGCTGGGAACACTCGGGAGGCTACTGGAGGCTTCTGGAATGACAACTGGCCTCCCTTTTGATCTAGGTTTGAATGCCACATTCCAAAAAGACTAAAGAGAAGAAGAGATTCCTGCTAGTAATTACTGGAGAACTGATTTAAGTGAAACGGGGATATCTGACCCTTAAATTGTGATCACAGCTGTCGGGGTGACTGAGAGACGAAAGCAGTCGTGTTGAGGCCTAAACATACCGTACAATGACGCAATGAGCAACTGCTGACTGGCTAAACCGAGTCAAAGCAAAGGCAGCCTCACTGCATCACAGACATTTTCACAGGACTCCAAACCTCCAGACATCATCCAGAGGCATCCGCTTTGATGAACGCAGCTCAGACGGCTCCGGCGGCCTTACCTGCCGTGGCGCACAGACGCAGCAGTGTCTGCACTGATGGGGGCGGGGGAAGAAGAGGCAGGCTGCCGCCCGCTGCCCCGACCGACCGACCGACCGAGGGGTGGATGGACCAGCGGTAATGGGTGAGGCAGCAGGAGGTGGACTGCGACTGGCTGAAAGGTAGGGGCTGGAGGGACCACTACTTCTACCACCTGAATCACTGCAAAACAGCACAGGGTCAGGTCACTTCCGCAGGACACGCTGCGCACCGCCCCCGCCCCAGCACCGCCTCCCCACCCAGACCGTGCCCTCCAGAGGGATGGAGACAAAGAGAGTGCATGACAACCGGGAAGTGGAGAGACCAAGTCCAGCTAGAGCTGGGCCCTGGTGGCAGGCAGACGCCTGTCAGTCACCCGACAGGCGAAGGGGGCAAGTGACCAGAGAGGGAGTGCAACCAGGGGAGCAGGGAGCAGAGCACAGGACCGAAATGGGGGGTCTTGCCAGGAAAAGGAATCCCCAACAACCCCCAAGACAAAGAGTCATGCAGCCCAAGTGCCTGCCTGATACGGAAGCAGCACCGCAGAGGCTAAAGAGAGATGCAGAATTCCGGCGCTGTGGAGCGGAGCGCGAGAGAGGGGGCAGAGGTGCCCTGGGGTGGGGGGCGGGGAGCGGTTTACATCTAGAAAGCAATGTCCTGTGGCAAGAGGACGGCTTATCTTGGTTTCAACTGAGGACAGGAACCATCTCAGGGGCATCAAAAAGTTACCCGGGTTAGAATTTTTAAAAAAAACTTCTTGACTACAATAGTAATCAAACACGTGATGGGGGTGTGTGACCAAAAAAAGCCAGGAAGACTTAAGTGAATGACACATTTTACTGGGGTATATGAAAGCAATTTCTGCCTGAAAAATAAGAGGTGAAAGTTTCTGAGGTTTGGCATAGCCCGGGATGACCAACGTCTACTCACGCTGTCTTTTTGAAACAGTGACTGCATGTGCTTCTTTCCTTTTGAAAGACCATAAAATAAGATTTGTAGGATGAAAAAGTCCTATAGAATTATGGAAGAAAAGCTTTGGAAATCCAATGTGTAAAGCAAGTTGTAGCTATTTTCTCAAAATCTCACAAAACTGGGTAGTTTTCCACCCTCAAGAGAAGCAGGGGAGCCCAGGGCCAGCATCCCCTGCCCTCTGCTCACCATGACTATGCCAACTGCATCGATCACACCAACACTACTCACTCAATCCACTGGCTACTGATCTGCATCATGGAAATATGCAGCCCCCCCCACAAACAAGTCCATACTTGAACATTCCACGGCAGTGTCATCTTTCCTAAGGCTCAAACATTATTCCCTTAGAAAAGTTTTCTTGGTCTTGGATGCAACCACAGGGAGTAAGAATGCATCTAGACAGACTAAAGCCTTACCCTCGAAGACAAAGAGGTGTAGCCTCTGAAGCCAAAGCCGGAGGCTGTGGACGGAGCTTCAGTGAGATCCCTGCACTGCACCTGCACCAGCTCAGGGTAGAGCCCTTTCTTACAGATGTGTCTGCAGAGCTAAGGATATGAAAGGGCAGCAGCGGCTGTCCGATTTATGGGCTTACTAGCTCCATGTCCCACCTGGCTGACAAGATCAGGTGAAAACAGGTTTTGATCCCAAACACAAAGTCCACGGCCAAAGCCTGTTTGTAGGGTAGCCAGCCAATCGTCTAAACAACCTGGTAATGAAGGCCGTGGCAAGAAGAGGTGGCGGGAGGGGTTAGAGAGAGGAAGTGAAGAAAGAAGTCAGAGGAAGCAACGGGAATCAGATTCTTCCACATCAGCAGCAAAGCTCAAATTAAAATATTAAGTGTATACCTTATAGCTTAATGGCTCTGGCAAAGGTGCTCTGCTTGCTGGCTGGGGCATGGCAAAGAACACAACTGCAGAAAGGGCACACAGATGAGACAAGGGGAGGGAAACCCAGGTACCTTCTCTGCACCAAACTGGCGAGTTTCAAATCTTGATGGATCTGAGGGCCATTAAAAGTCATAAAAAACAAAACAAAACAAAACCAACTCAAGTCCCTAAATTAACGGGCTTCAAAATGAAACTTCTTTAATGCAGTCGAAAACTGTCTCCATTTCCCCCTCCCTCACACGGGACGGGCCCCCCACCCCACCTCCCTGCAGAACATCATTTGAGATGAGGCCACTCGAGCCGTGCACGTAGGACAGCTGGGTCGCGGACACCTGAAGTCCGGTCCTGCTCAGAGACTAAACAAAGCCCTAACTGGCTGAAGATACCACGCGACTGAAGGGTGGAGACTATACTCGGGTTTGTCTGTGGGGAGAATATGGATTTAGCTTATGCTAATCCGGTTAGAAGTAGAAATTAACGTTAATTTAAAACGAGTTAAGATGTTTCTGCCAGGAAATCTAAAAGCAATTCATTTCTTGATTCACTCTTGCGGTGCTAATGGAGTATAAAAAGCATGCGGTTTTTCCCGACGCCCGGGGCAGCATAAAGGGGAAGCAGGCCCACCCGCACACGCGGTACCTTCTCAGGTAGGTGGACATGCAGGTGGACGGGGCAGGTGTCTGCGGGACCTCATCCCTCCACAGCGGCCGCGTGTAGGAGCCGCTCCTCACCAGGTTAGCCGCTGACTCCCTGGGGGGGCAGGAAAGGAAAACAAAACACTGAGTCCCACTACCAGCTTCCGTCCCAGTCACGATGCAAACTGGGAGAGAACGGCCAGGTGGCAAAGATCACCTTTCCAAGTGATCCTGTTTATACACCCGTTTTCTTGTACAGACAGAGGACTAGTTAGGTATTACCGTCGGCTTTCTTTGGGGTTTTTTTTGGCCACGCCCAGAGCCAGGGATTGAACCCGTGCCGCAGCAGTGACAACACTGGACCCTCAACCTCAATAGGTACAAATCCTTCCACTGAGGGTCTCCAGCCCTTTGTTGGGGAGAAGTCCCTTTTGTCCTTCATTTAGAAGACTTTGCAGGTCAGCCTCCAGAGGTGGGGTGCTCACATTGAGGAGGAAGGGGATGGCGGGGAGGAGACAAGTCACAGAAGGCTGTTCGGCTTTGTCAACGGAGAGCGTCCAGGAGAGGCTGCAGCAGCTTCTAACGACAGCTGTGAACGCAGGGTCACCCAGGCCACCCAGAGCAGCCCTTCCCAAACTTAGTGTGCATTTCAATCACCCAGGAAATGTCTGGAAGTGCAAGCCTGACTCAGCAGGGCTGCATTTCTCACAGACTCCCGGGCACACCTGTGCTTCTGGCTGGAGGACGGCACCTGGAGAGCGGCCATACCTCAAATCCCCATGTCAGTTTAACTGATGAGGAAGACTTTATCTACTTACAAATTAGAAGTCGATCAATTCAAGTAAATAACAACGTTTTTAGTGTTTACCACAGGACAGGCCCCGTGCTCGGCACAAGGGTGCTTGAGAAACCTGCGGACTCGGAGCCTACACTTACAGAGCCAGCCGGTGGTTCCTAAAGACAGAACGTCTACGCTGGACTAGGAGCCTGGAGGGTGAAGAAATGGCCAAGCCAGGGAGCCAGGGCCGGGGGCGCACTGAGCAGGAGGAGACGACGCAGAGAGAAGGAAGGCCCCCCGCTGCCAGGAGTACCTGTTCTCCTTCTCCTCAGGGTCGGGGGTGCTGCTGAGCCTCCGGGGCACTAGGGAACTGAAATAGCTTTTGTTTTCTCTCTCCTGTAAAATCAAAACGAGTAAAGCACAGGGGAGGAACAGTACTGACACAATTAAGACATTTTGGGTAGAAAAGCAGAACTTAATATACCTACGTACTCTTATTTCTAGATTTAGTACCAATTCCAGTTTGAGTGGTATCACAAAAGGTCAGCATTCAAAAGCTTCTCCCTAACTTTCCTCCAATAAAAACCAACATGGAGGGAAATAATTCTCAGAGAAAAGTCAGGAGAACCAAATTAGGAAAGAGCAGCACAGACCACACAAAGCCGATGGAACCTTTGAAAAGCCACAAACTGAAAACTGACTCTGAAGTTCTTTTTTTTTTCTTTTTAGGGCCACCCCTGTGGCAAAGGAAGTTCCCAGGCTAGGGGTTGAATCAGAGCTGCAGCTGTTGGCCTACACCACAGCCATGCCAACACCAGATCCAAGCCATGTCTGTGACCTACATCACAGCTCACAGCAATGCTGGATCCTAAACCCTCTCAGCAAGGCCAGGGATTGAACCCGCATCCTCATGGATGCTAGTCAGGTTCTTAACCTGCTGAGCCACTACGGGAACTCCTGACCCGTCTTTCTGCCCTAGGTAAGGAGAGTAAGGAAGAATGAACAGAAGAAAAAGGACCTTGTCCTTTTTTTGGCCAAGCAAATAATAGCAAGCCAAGAGCTACCTGATTAATCACCGTGCCTGTCTCCTTTTAAAGACTGTGTACTTCCAGGAGCAAACTAGACAATATTTTCACTGGTTCCCGAGGGTGACCTTTCATGGAGGAAACCGCACCTTATCCCTGTCGCCCAACAGAGCAGAAATGCGGGGACTGGATGCCGAGCGGCAGACGGACGGGCCGCGGTCCCGCAGGGCCTCCCTGGCAGTGGCCGGCTCGCTCAGCGTGCTCTGGCTGCCGGTCTTCCTGAGTCCCAGTCTCCACGAAGAGGGAGACTCATCTTTGGGCTCTTCCGACTTGTTGAAGAGGCTGGAGAACTGCGAGGACAGAAGCAGAGGAGAGAGGGGAAAAGCCAGGTCCCATGGTTCTGCCCACACCCGGCTGAGCTCTGCGGCCCTCCCCACCTGGCCACCACCAGCACCGCACGAGGCCTGCTTCTCCAGGCCACAAACAGCCTGAGGTGCTCGGGCTGCTCTGAGACCTCAAACAGCACGGGCTCCACCTGTGGGTACGTGCTGACCCCCCCTCCCCACCCCTCACTCCCTCTCCTGACCCGCTGTGGGGCTGGGAGCAGGACACCTCGCTCCAGGCGTCAGCGTGCCCACCTGTAAACTGTGGCAACGAGCTTATCCCTCCTTATAACCCACAGGGGTGGGAACGCACCAGGTGGGCCAATGTACAGCGAAGGGTCAAGGTCCTGGAATGAGCCTGTGGTGAGCTAACTGACGTTAACACCCATAAAAGCACCTAAAGGCCACTCCATTCAAACTCTGATTGCTTATTACAAGAAAACGGTTATTTGATCTGGGGCAGAAGTCCTAAGCATTTCAGTGTTCAGCCAGCAACAAGATTACCAAAAAAAAAAAAAAAAAAAAAATTGGTAGAAGTCACAGAGTTGCCGGTTTTTAAATTCTGCCAAGAGGACATCTTCCTAAAACATCACCATCTCCAAGATCATCACTTCATGTGAAAAAAGAAAGTAACTTTAACATCAGAAAAGAGCTTCACAGGGAGCTGATGTCTCATCCTGCTGAAAAGCATGGGGACCATCAGTTTGGCGCTGGCCAGAGGCCGCCTGGGCACTCCCGGCCTGAGCCTAGCAGCCCGAAGCCTGCTGTTGGGTCTCAGGGCCTCTGCAGGAAGGCGTCAGCCCTTCCCCGGAACCAGGCCACCGCCAGTGCCTGCACCCCCGCCTGAGCACACCTCCTCTTTTCTTCGCAGCTGCAGCTGCGTGCCACACATCCCTCCCAGCTTTGTGGACTCAAGCCTGCCAGCGCTTCCTAAGCCACCCTGAGCCTCAGGGCAGAGATGTCGGACTGGCACTATTTCAGCAAAGCCGCTACGTGTGGGTGTGAGCTTGTGATTTTTAATGTAGTATTTTTCCTTTGAGGAAGCAGGTGATCTCGTCACACCCAGAAGCAATGGGAGTGTGGGTCACAACCAAGAGATGGGCACCGACCCACAGCCAGGCGGCCGTCTCGCCTCCAGTAAGCCCACCTTTCCAAGTCAGGAGGCCTCAGAAGGGTGGTAAAAGCAGAGCTCTCAGGGCCTTCCAGGAGGGCAGGCCCATTCCTACCCTCAGCATCAAGTTCTCACAAGGCCCGGGGAGGTGCGAGAGGCTGGGCAGCATTTCAGCAAGAGCTTTCGGCCCTGCCTCATCAAAACCCTAAGACCTCACTCAGGAAGCCAACATTTGCAACAGAAGTAGCAATAGAGAGCAGCCATCAAAACCGAGCAGGCTGGATGCTGGCGAGCTGTACACACGGCTCAGCTTCAGACACGAAGAAAACAGAACCCACGACTTTCCTTGGTCCCGGACCATGGTGGCCTGTGCCATCAAAACACACTGCCGCCGAAGGTGCGGATGGGGTTAGAGTTTCTTAAACACACTATGGACAGTGTCTGGGTCCAGTCCCCCAAAGCCACACACCAGAGCCCTAGCCCCAGTGTGGTTACCTCTGGAGACCAGGGGGCTGTCTGGGAGCCAGGAAGGGCCTTGCCCACCTGGAACCCACCAGCACCTGGGCCTCGGACGTCCAACCTCCAGACTGTGAGAGGGACATCCTACATTTAAAGCCAGCCAGCCTGTGGTATTTTGTTACGGCAGCCGGAGCAGACTAAGAGAGGCAGGAATGTATCTTTAAGGCCTTTCTAACTGTGTCACTACAATGGGGAGAAACCCAAATTAACTCCGCAATACTCACTCTCCTGGCTGAAGAGGTGGTGAAGGTGTTCTGTGCTGGTGCTGGTATCTGCTCCACAACGCTGCTCTTGCTTCCAGAGTGGGAATGGTTGACAGTGGCTTCTGGCTTTTTATCTGTTATTTAAAACAAGAAACAACAAGTACCTCTATGAAAACCTGCTCTGTGTGTGTATGTTCTTTTCTGCTAACAGAAAAGGTTTACCCATTAACAAAAACTGATCGTGAAGACTGTGTGATGCTTGGCTTCAAACTAAGATGCAGCCCCCTGGCAACTGCTGGCTCTTGTAAGAGAATAAACTCAGTGGGACCCCTGTCCTGGTCTCCACCTCCGATCCCACACGGACAGCCGATGACGTCCACTGGTCGGGAGAATAATGACTACTCCTGGGGTCACAACAGGAAGTGAAGAAACAAAGGATCACAGAGGGTCCTGAGGCAGGGACCCCTCGTGACATTAACAGGAGTGGCCCCTCACGCTCACAGGGCCGTCCACTGAAGCACAGCCAGCTGTCTGTCCGTCGCTGGCACAGGCTGCACTAGGGGCTGCCGGCCTTCTGGTCCCTGGGCTCCAGCAACCCACGTGTGAATTACCTGACAGTGTAAAGCCACATCCTAGATGTGGACACTGGGCAAGTTGCTCGGCATATCTGAACTTCCACTTTCTCACGGATAAATGGGGGATTCTAATCCTTATCTTAGGGAGTTGCTATAAAGACTAGAGACAAAATGTTTTTAAACTGCGGAGCTCAATGTCTGGCCATGTTAAGTCCCTAGAAAACAGTTCATGATGACTGTTACCGCTTCTGCAGTAACCGAACACACAAGGCAGTCTTTCAATACCACCCGAGTGACCCTGCCCTGAGAAGCCCACCACCCACCACCCGGAGAGAGGACCGAAGAGCCACCCCCCAGAGCCCTTCCAAACCACCCACCCATAAAACTGGGGGCATACAGAGTTGTTCTAAGTGCCTCCAAGTGTTGGGATGGCTTGTTTTGCAGCATCAGATAACTAAGACACCAAACATTTAAGTTAAATAGGTAGAGGAAAGGGAAAAAATAGAAATCCAAATCAAACTGCTCACATTTACCTCCAAACAATATTCCTTACAACTCTGTGTATATGTAAGACACATGGAAGCCATCATTTTATGAGGCTGTATTTGTGGATCTTTGGAAACAGGAGAAATGCCCTCAGCAAGTGCTGGCTCAGTGTGTGTGTGGGACCAGGTGTGTCACCTGGAAGGTCTGGGTAGCACCTGCCCCCACAGCCCCTGCCATGCAGAAGGCCCTGCACCGGCACAGGAAGGACAGAGAGACCTCCGACACATAGCACCTCCTGGCGCTGCCGTCCCTCGCTGGCTGGGGGAAAACAGAGCCGAGGAGAGAGAAACAGAACTCACTCAAACCAAGCAGCCCAGTGTGAGGATGGGCCCAAGCAGGAGGCCACTGCCACATCCCAGCAGCTCCCCCACTCCCCTAAGGGCTGGGCAGCCCCACAGCTCCTCCACTCCCCTAAGGGCTGGGCAGCACCCAGGACGGAGCTCAGAGCAGGTCCAGACACCAGTCCAGATGGCTCTCGGTAAAGACATGTAAGGATTCGGTAAATAACAAGCACAGAAAAGACGGACACTGCCACATCTTGACAGGTGCTACACGAGCAAGCGGTGCTGCCGAAAAGAATTCCAGTCTAGGGAATAAGAGGCATCTCCTGACGGTGTGGATCTCTAAGTTCCTCTGAGGACCTTCTGCAAGCCTTAGGCTGAGACGGGGAGGGGTTGGGGGGAATGCAGCACTCTCCCGCACCAGAGGGAACCGGGAAGCAGAATGAGCGCTGTCTCCATCACAGGACGTCAGCCAGGGCAGAGTTCAGGGGAAACAGACTCCACTGTGAACTCAGGGTGGCCCTCTGCCTGCTAACTTGGTCTTCGCACTGGTGACACTTCAGCGTGTGGGCTCAGATCTGGAGAGGTGGTGTCCCAGGGGCGAGGGACACACCCTGTGAATCCTATTATCGCTAACTCCCAACTCTGCACACAATGCCTCTGTGGAGGAAACTTCCATGCAATAAGACCCAGGGTCTCTCTTCTAAGTGCTCACCCAACCATGAATCAAAACTAGAGGTTAACTTATAGCCTGATGTCTGCCGTGCTCAGCCCCCCACTCTCACAGTAGGATCCTGCCTTGAACACGATAAACTCAAGCAGCTCCATGTCATATACATTATCAGTAAAAGTCACAAAGGTGGAAATGATTCTGTTCCTTCTACCATCCCCAAAACAGGAACTGAAGAAGCTTCTCATAATGAGAAGGAAAAATAAAAAATATTGTGAGATTCTATTCAGGAGATCAGTTAACCTGGGGTTCCTGCGGAGTCCCAGCATCACCCGCCTTCTGACAAGCAGTGACCTCCTGAGCTCTGGGGACACAGGGTCTGGGTGTCACCTGCCTTCGGTGACCTCCCTCTGGGGGCACAGGGTCTGGGTGTCACCTGCCTTCTGACAAGCAGTGACCTCCCGTGCTCTGGGGACGGTGAGTCTCGGCATCACCCGCCTCCTTCTCAGTTTCTGACTCTGAAGCTTCGTCTTCACCTTCATCCTCTGAGCTGGAGCTGCTGGACTCTTTGTCTTCGTCCTCCATCTCTTGGGACTTGCATGTCTCCTCCTCATAGAGCGTCTTCTCTTTGCTGCATTAAAGGTGACAGTTGGAGTGTAGCTCAGAAACGATGAACAACATCCTAAGCTCACTGATGACCAGGTATAAGGAGAATAATCTTTAAGCCTCAGTGTAGAAAAAATAACAGAAATATACTCAAATCGTCCTTCCCATATGCCTTCCTCTAGACCCCAGGTCTTCTGCAGACTGAGGTTTACTATGTGACTTCGAGCAGAACTTAAAGAGGTGGAGCCTGCTCAATGCCCAGGAGACAAGAGGGCTATGAACCAGGATGATGACTGAGTAGGTAAATATTTTTAAAAAATCACCTGAGAAATGCGGACTGAGTGCTCATCACATGCCAGGACCACATTGGGCAATGGCAGGGGGGTGAACACCACACACCCCAGGTCAGAAGTGCTGGTGAGGGAAGCAGCTGGGCCCGTGAACCGAGGCTGGTCTCAATTCATAAAGTTGAAACACGTTCGCCCACCCTGTGTCTTCCCCACATGTCAATGCCACCTCCTTGCCCCTCGAATGTCCCCACATGTTGGAGGATTGTCTGGGCCAAACTGAACGCAGGGTCTCCTCCCCGTTAGGCTCTGCTGAGCACACCACACAGCAGCCTGTCACTTCTCTCAGACCCGCATGTCTTACTTCTTAAAGAGCCGGCTGTGCAGCTTGCTGTTCAGGTCTGACTCAATGAGCTTGTTCCGTGTCTCTCTCTCACTTCGAAGCTGGAAATCGAGAACACAGAGAAGAGGGAGACGGTGACTGCTGGTGAACAATGGGCAATGATGAGAAGAACTCAAATGGTCCTGGGCCCACCCACAGGTGGGGCAAGAACGGAAAGGCAGACCTCAGCGGGTCTCCTCCCCCAGGAAGACCTGACAGAGCAACGTCCTTATTCCAGGTAGGGGAGAAAAGCCACACGTTAGAGCCTTGTGA
This sequence comes from Phacochoerus africanus, assembly GCF_016906955.1. Classification (NCBI taxonomy): domain Eukaryota; kingdom Metazoa; phylum Chordata; class Mammalia; order Artiodactyla; family Suidae; genus Phacochoerus; species Phacochoerus africanus. The sequence goes on along the minus strand of NC_062555.1, from coordinate 30,040,153 downwards.
AAACTTCCCCGTCCAAGAGCCAAACCCAACCCTCCAAAAAAATCCTAGCCTCTGGAGGCTAAAATGCCAGAAGTAATTGGAAAGAATTCTTTATGCCTTTATACACTGAATTGAACTGGTGACCACTCTAGAGAAGAAACAGGTCCCAAATGGGAAATAAGCCTTTAGCAAAGACCGTCTGGCACTTAGACACAAGCTCTACACACACGTATTTATACCCCTGACTCGAGTCGGGCGGGGCAGGATGGGCGCCATTCCCAGGAATCAGGTATTACTCTGCTTCAAAACCCCAACCACACTGGGTAACGGCACCCGGGGACTTGCCACTGTTTCTGAAACTTCTATGTGAGTCTCACCATTATTTCAGAATAAAAAACTTAAAAACCACAAAACCAAATAGTGCATAGGACCACCTCACATTAGGAAGGCTGCAGCCACTAAGAAACAGCAGGAATGCTGAGTTGGGAAAGTCCAAGCTTTCCATGATTCCAACTGCTTGTCAAAGGAGATGAACGCACTGCCAGTTGTGCCTGTCTGCGCTCTGTACCTGCAGCCTTCCTGCCAGGTGAGCAGGGTGGCGTAGGTGCTGGGCACGGGGCAGTGATGCAGTTGCTCTGAATCCCTGGGGTCTCTCACTGAACCATGTGGCCCTTCCATGCGGAACTGCCCTAAGCATCCCACATTCTCCTAGACTGAGGTCACGTGCTCTGAGCACAGCCCATGCGAAGGAAATACAGGTCAGTGGGTGATTTCCTTCTGTCCTCCCTGCTCACGCAGGAGACCCTCACGGCCGCCCCCCCACTCCCCCGCCATGTGACTGCCTTTATCCTCCTCATCTGCATTACTCACCCCTCCTACTGGTAGGGTGTGACTTATTCCCAGTGCACCTGCGTACTGGGGGGGGGGGGGGAGGCGGGGGGCTCTCCACGCTGCAGTCTGGGCCATGATTAATACATAGGCCTCCCATGCTGCCCCAGGAGGGAGGGCACATGCTATCAAACCCTCAAAGATTTAGAAGAGGAGGGGGGTGAGGGCTGAATTTTGGATATTTGGTAAATCTGGAACAAGTACCAATCACTAACCAAGCACCATCCAATGCCAAATATTTTGCTTGCATTTTAAGAAAGAAATATATTCTTTTGTGGGTTGTATATTCGTCCCTGTAATCAACTTCTTTTATTTACTTATTTATTTTTAAATTTTTTGTTTTTTTAGGGCTGCACCCACGGCATTTGGGAGTTCCCAGGCTAGAGGTCGAATTGGAGCTTCAGCTGCCAGCCTACACCACAGCCACAGCAACTTGAGATCTGAGTCTTGTCTGCAACCTAGGCCCCAGCTCACAGCAACACCGGATCCTTAACCCACTGAGCGAGGCCAGGGATTGAACCTGCATCCTCATGGATCCTAGTTGGAATCATTAACCACTGAGCCACGAAGGGAACTCCTTCAACTTCTTTTAAATAAAGAAGTCCTTCTAGGAGTTTCCCTTGTGGCACAGTGGGTTAAGAACCTGACAGTGTAAATGAGGATGCGAGTCTGACCCCTGGCCTCGCTCAGTGGGTTAAGGATCCTGTGTTGCCGAGAGCTGTGTCGTAGGTCAAGGATGCAGCTCTGATCTGGTATTGCTATGGTTGTAGGCCAGCAGCTGCAGCTCCAATCCGACCCCTAGCCTGGGAACTTCCCTATGCTGCAGGTGGGGCTGTGAAAAAGAAAAAGACAAGTCCTTTCAGTCAGTAAGCAGAGGACACTTACAAGATGTCCTCCACTCCGCTATTCCCTGTTTGGAGGAAACTGACCTGAACACACCGGATTCATTTTCTGGAACTTGAGAGTAATTATCAGTTCACTGATTGTCATGTTTAGCTTCCAGCCGCTTGAAGGCGGTATGGTAATTATAATGAGAAAACTTGACTTTTGATGATTTCTGGACATCATCTTCTCATTGACTGTGGGCAGCTCCTGAAGGGAGGGAGCACTGTCCTTGCCGGAAGGCAGGTCTGTCCAATCCCACTCTCAGCAGACCCAAGCAGGCTGCTGTGGACCGCAAGCTGTTACAAAAAGCATCAACCACAGACTCACCACGCTCTGCTTCTTCTGGAGCATCTCCAAGTGCTCCACAAGACCCTCGTCGGCCACATCAAACGGGGTCTGGCCCTGGCAGAGGAAACAGAAGCAGCCATCATGCGACTTCATCAGAGAGAGTCAAGGCTCACTTCCTGCCTCTGACCCAATGACAGCTGCTTCCCCAGCTAATCTGACCTACACGGTGGCAACGCTTTCATGAAGCACAACAAATAGCAAATCTGAAAAACAGAGGTTTACAGAGTAAAACAGTGTGGAGGGAATCCCCACATCATTCCTAGTGTTTGCTGCCTCTTGGCAAATAATCGATGAACGTCTCTACCTGTGCTGCTCTCTCACACAAGCAGAGGCACCTGCTCGTAACTGCCAGGATACATTCAATATAGGGCTCTTAGAAGCCTGAGAAGGGGGTCCAGGGCAAACACACTGAGGACTGTCACGGGGATGGTCTGCCTTTAAGAGAGAGGAGGGTTACCATAGGACATGGCACAGTCAGGGACCCTGACCCTACCTGAGAATGAGCCCTGGGGCCAGGAGCCACCTGAGTTCCAAGTAAAAGCCCCATGTCGGGACTCCGAGGAAACCCGCAGGGACAGGGGGAAGACCTGCAGGGCTTCGGGACCGCTTGAGGTGAGGCTGGCAACCCTCCAGCAGCTGCAAACTCCAAGATCTCATCTAATGACTGGATGTGAACAGGGCTCGGCCCTTACACTCTCTGAGTTAAAGGTAAGACAAACTATTTCATGCCTCACCACTGACGGGGGCCTCGGGCACTAAGGGCAAATATCTTTTTCTCCTGTTTGTTTCAAGGGTTTCAACCTATACAGAACCAGAAGATGGGCTCAGTGGAGGTTTATCTGCATGGCGAGCTTGTCCGTGCTAGCAGTCGGGTGGGGGGAGGGGGCAGGACCACAGCTAGCAGCCACATGCACGCCTCTGGGCAGCAGGACTGGTCATTTAACCTCTTGTTCCAGAGCCTCCTTTTGGAGGACAGGCCTACTAACCAGCTTGTTCCTGACGTCCATGTCACAGAGGGCTTCCGCCAGGATGGAGCAGGCCTCCTTCACCCCCCAGTGTGCAGCCGCATGGAGGGGGGTCCAGCCGTCATGATCCTGAACATTGAGTTCATAGCCAGCCTGAATCAAGAGTCTGAGAAGAAAACCCCAATCGGGGCATTTAGGGGCCCCAGAGCACAGCTCTCTGCCAAATCAACTACTGGCTAAGTGGTACTGCAGGTTCTGGCCCTGAACCTCGGGGTCCTGGGGTTACCTCCATCTTCTAAGGCACAGCTTAGGTTTCAGACTTGCTGCATGAAATTCAGTCACATACGGTTTTCAACAAACCCCTTGGAAAGGTCACAGCACACACACCTGAGATCGGCCAAAGCCCAGTGCAATGGCCCAGTCGCACAGCCCTGTCGGGAAGTGCTGACCACTGTCCAGCGCAGGGAGGGGTCTTGACTCCAGCAGGCACTCAGCTCCCTCCCTCACTTCAGCACCCTCACTGTCCGCTCTCCCGCCACTACCTCTGCAGGGGCGTCTGCAGGGACCTCCTGCTGCCTCTGCTGCTAGAAGCCAGCTGTGCGTGGGGGGAGGTGGCTGAGACCGTGGGCCTCCAGGGCACACCCCAAGCCAGCAGCGGGTGTAGGCATAAAGGAGGAGGGCAGGCCTGTGCTTCTCCAGTGGGGCCCTGCCCGCTCCAGACCCGCTCCCTGAATCTGACGGACCCAAGCAGAGCAGCACCAATCTGCTCGGAACCACGTGTCACAGAGGAGAAGGTAGGGATACTGATGGGGGCGATGGGGCCAGGAGACCAGGCAAGGTCACGTGCAGGCTGGTGCACCCCAACCCGCTTCACGTCACACACCTCAGGGAGAGCCTAGAGGGATGGTGACCAGCACATCCACGAGGAGAGACAGCGCCATCACAGAGGGGGATGGAAGGGAACACACCAGGCTAAGATGAGCTGGCCCTGCTCCCGAAGCCCAGCCCCACCCCAAGTGAGGCACACGGACGTCACCTGAGGACTTCAGAGTAGCCCTTGGCGGCGGCCACATGCAGGGCGGTGGCCCCGGAGCAGGCTTGCCTTACATCCTCTATTTTCCCACTGTTGAGCCATTGTCGGGCGTCCTGCAACATCCGCTGCTCCTCTTCCTTCCGGGACTGCACCAGGTCGACTCCTGCGGGGACCAGACACGGACAGCCAGCGTCATCGCAGGTCCATGCCAACAGGGCGGGACACTTTCCTCAGATTCAAAACATACCCTAAAATAGCCACCGACAGACAGCGGTTTAGTCATCAGGTTGGGCTGGCATCAGAAGTACTCTTCATTGACGAGAACCTCGGTGTTTAGAGACCTGGCAGTGGTTTATTTACCAGGGTTAACTCACCAGGTTAAATACCATGTGATGGCAGGGCCATTAAGGGACCACACTGAACAGCTCTTAAAACTTCAAGAACATCAAGACCCAAGGGGATATTACTAAGTTTACATTATAACATTTCTACAGAGTCCTTTCCCGTGCTGCACCATTTTAGGTGTCCCCACGGTCACCGACGTGAATAGAGCAGACATGACTGTCTCCACGCGTAGATGAGGCAATCAACACACGAAGGTGAGGCACTCACTGGAGGGACCTGAGAGCCCCCACAGGGACTCTACACCTTAGAGCCCCGTTTGCTCCACCCTTCCACTCAGTGCACCTTAAGCCTGGCCCCCAAACCTGAGTTCCAGTTACATTATACCAAAAAGGTTAAGCACCTCTCAAGTTCATTTCCCTCTGTAGGGAACTACACTGGCTGAAGCTGGAGAATCTAGAGCAGGTGAGGTGATGGGCAGTTAGACCTCCAAGGAAATGCACTGTGGCTCCTTTAAAACATGGACCAACTCCCAGGCCTCCCACAACTCTCCCACGCCTGCGCAGGGGGGATGGGAGCCAGGCAGGGCACTCCCCACGACATGAGATGACCTCTGTCCGCTGTACAAGCAGGCCTGGCAAGGAGTTCACACTCACCTGTGCTGGATCTGCTCCCTTCCAGCTCACACTGTAATGAGAACCAAAAAACTACCTAAGGAGGACGTGCATGATCTGGGGAGTATTGATGGGGTGAAGGGGTAACCGATTTATTTTATTTCTTCTTTTTTTTTACAGCTTGATTGAGATATGAGAGACATGTAACACTGCACAGGTTAAAGGCGTACAGCGTGGGGATGTGATACTCGCCACAGCAGAGTTATTTAATACGAGCATCATCTCACATAACTGCCCTTTCTCTTTTATGGTGAGGATATTTAAGATCTCTTAGCAACTTTGGCGTATATAACACAGCACTGTTAACTGCTGTTACCACTGGAGATAAAGACTCCCCAGGACCTGCTCATCTTATAACTGGGACAGGGGTCCCTGTGAACAACACCTCCCCCACTCCCCAGCCCCTGCAAACCACCATTCTACTCTCTATTCCTCTGAGTGCAGCTTTTCTAGAGTCCACATACCAACCAGCAAGAGCGGACAGGGTTTGTCTTTGCCTCACTTACTGCACTTAGCGTGATGCCCTCAAGGTCCATCTGCAGTACTGCATACGGCCGGATTTCCTTCTCTCTCGCTTACATACAGTAGATACACACCTCATCTTTATCCTTTCAGGCACACACCGACACTGGGGCTGCTTCCACATATTGGCGTTATGAATAATGCTGCACTGAACATGGGCATGCAGATATCTTCTTGAAATTCTGGTTTCATTTCCTTCGGATATATACTCATAAGTGGAACTGCTGGATCATATGGTAATTCTGTTTTTAATCCTTCGAGGACCCTCCATATTGTTTTCCACGGTGGCCGCACCAATTTACATTCCCACCACTAGCACACAAAGGTTCCCTTTTCTGTACATCCTCACCAACATTTGTTATTTCTTGTCTTTTTGATAACAGCCACTCTAACAGGTGTGAGGTCACATCTCAGTGTGCTTTCGATTTGCATTTCTCTGGCAATCAGTGATAGTGAGCATCTTTTTATGTGCCTATTGGCCAATGGATGTCTTCTTTGGAAAAATTTCTATTCAGTTCCTCTACTCATTTAACTGGATTGTTTGGGTTTTTTGTTTTTTTGCGGGGGCGGGGGGGGGGGGACCCACGCCCATTGCATGTGGACTTTCCCAGGGCAGGGATCAAACCCATGCCACGGCAGCCACCTACATCACAGCAGGATCCTTAACTTGCCAAGCCATCACAGAACTCCTGCTATTTTTGCTCTTGAGTTGTACAAGTTCCTTATATATTTTGGGTATTTGATCTCTTATCAGATATATGATTTGCAAATATTTTCTTCCATTCCATAGGCTGCCTTTGCTTTTTGTTGGTTGTTTCTTTGCTGGGCAGAAGGTTTTTAGTTTGATGTAGACCCACTTACTTATTTTTGCTTTGGTTGCTTGTGCTTTTGGTGTCATATCCAAAAAATCATTGTCAAGACCAATGTCAAGAAGGTTTTTCCCTGTTTCCTTACAGGAATTTTATAGTTTGAGGGCTTATGTGTATGTCTCAATTCCATTCTAAGTTAATTCTTATAAGGACATAAGATAGAAGTGCAATGTCATTCTCTTGCACGTGATTATCTAGTCTTCCCAACACCATTTATTGAAAAGACTACCTTTTCCCAATTGAGTTCAAATAGCAGTTGACCGCATAGGTGGGGGTTTGTTTCTGGGCTCTCCAGTCTGTTCCACTGGTCTGTGTGCCTATTTTTATGCCAGCACTACATTGTTTTGATTACTATAGCTCGTAATCAGGAAGTGTGGTGCTTCCAGTTTTGTTGTCCTTCTTTGGCTATTCAGGGTCTTTTATGGTACCACAAAAATTTTAGGATTGCTTTTTCTACTTCTGTGAAAAGTGCTATTGAAGTTTTAATAGAAATTGCACTGAATCTATAGATGGCTTCAGGTAGCATGAATGTTTTAACCATTTTAATTCTTCCAATCCATGAACAGATGGTATCTTTCCATTTATTTGAATCTTCCTCAATTTCTTTCATTAAAGTTTTACAGTTTTTAGTTTATAGGTCTTTCACCTCCTTAAAATTTATTCCTAAGTATTTTATTGTTTTTGATTCTATTGTGAGTGAGAATTCTTCCTTTACTTCCTTTTCAGATGTCATCACTGCATACAAACACAACTGATTTCTGTATATGGATTTTTGTATCCTATAACTTTACTAAATTTGTTGATTAATTCTATTTTTTTGGAATCTTTAGGATTTCCTCCATGAGGTCATATCATCTGCAAAGACAGTTTTACTTCTTCCTTTCTGATTTGGAAGCCCCCCCACTCCCACCTTTTTTTCTTCCTTTGGCCTGGCTGGGACTTCCAGAACTATGCTGAATAGGAGCAGTGAGAGCGGGCACCCTGTCTTGTTCCTAATCTCAGAGGAAAAGCTTTCAACCTTTCACCACTGAGTATGATGGCAGATGTGAGCTTGTCATATAAGACCTTTATCATGCTGAGGTAAATTCTTCTTACATCCAATTTGTTGAGAATTTTTATCATGAAAGGATGTTTTATATTGCCAAATGCTTTTCCCGAAGCTACTGAAATGACCAAATAATTTTTGCTATCATTCTATTAATTGGTGTATCACATTGATTATGTTGACCCATCCTTGCATTCCAGAGACAAATCCCACTTGATCATGGTGTGTGACCCTCTCATTGTGCTGTTGAATGTGGGTTGCCAGTATTTGGTTGAGAAGTTTTGCATCTGTATTCATCAGGGATTTGGGCCTACAGCTTTCTTTTCTCATAGTGCACCTATCTGGCTTTGTTATCAGAGTGATGCTGGCCTCATGAGAAGAAGTGTTCTCTTCTCATCAACTTTTTGAGAAGGGTTTGAGAAGGACTGGTATTAATTCTTTCAATGTTTGGTGAAATTCACCAGGGAAACTATCTGATCCTGGATTTTTCTTGTTGTTTGGTATTGATTCACTCTCATTTGTTATTGGTCCATTCAGATTTTTTATTTCTTCCTAATTCAGTCTTGGTAAATTGCCTGTTTTTCAGGATTTACCCATTTCTTCTAGATTGTCCAATTTGTTTGCATACAATTGTTCACAGTAGCCTCTTATGATCCTTTGTAGTTCTGGGGTATCAGTTGTAATGTTTTCATTTCCCATTTATTTTAGTTTTTTTCTTCGTCTAGCTAAAGATTTGTCAATTTTGTTTATCTTTTCAAAAAAGATAAAAGCCCTTGGCTTCACTGATCTTGTCTAATGTATTCTCTGTTCTTTTTTTCAATTATTTCTGCTCTGATCTTTATTATTTCCTTCTTTCTGCTAACTTTGGGCTTAGTTTGTTCTTTTTCTAGTTCCTAGAGGCGTGAAGTTAGGTTATTTGTGGTCTTTCTTTTTTCCCTCAGGTAGGCATGTATCACTGCAAACTTCCCTCCTAGAACTGCTTTTGCGGCTCCCACAAGTTTAGTAGGCTGTGCTCCATTTTTCTTTCCAGATATTTTATTTTTCTTTTGATTTCCTCTTTGGCCCACTGGTTATTAGGCACATGTTGCTTAATCTCCACATATCTATGAATTTTCCAGTTTTCCTCCTGCTACTCCTGACTTCTAGTTCCATACCATTGTGGTCAGAAAAGATACTTGGTATGATTTCAGTCTTCTTAAATTTGCCAAGACTTTTTTTGTGACCTACCATCTGACCTATCCTGGAGAATGCCCCATGTGCACTTAGGAAGGATGTGTGTTCTGCTGTTGGAAAGATATTTTATATACCTGTTAGGTCCATCTGGTCTAAAGTACAGTTTAAGTCCAACATTTCTTCATGCACCTGTGGCATATGGAAGTTCCCAGGCTAGGGGCTGAATTGGAGCTGCAGCTACCAGCCTACACCGCAGCCATAGCAACACAGGATCTGAGCCATATCTTCGACCTACACCACAGCTCATGACAACGCTGGATCCTTAACCCATGGAGCGAGGCCAGGGATTGAACCTGAATCCTCATGGATGCTACTTGGATTCATTACTGCTGAGCCACAAAGGGAATTCCTCTTCACTGATATTCTGTCTGGATGATTTATCCATTGTTGAAAGCAGGATACCTAACTATTATTATTATCTATTTCCCCTTTTGGATCTGTTAGTATTGGCGTAATATAGTAGATGTTCTGATGCTGGTGCCTATGTATTTATGACTGTTATATCTTCTTGATGAACCAAAAGGGGTAAGTGATTTGGAACAAACCAGGATTCCACATAAAAGGAGTTAACAGTGCTGCAAAGTTAAGCATGCATATGTATACCTCTTGCAATAGACTAGACTCCTTGATGGAAGACTCATAAATTAAAACAAAAATTTCTCAAGTCGAAACTATTATTAAAAACCATATGAGTTTGTTTAGTTCCCATTGTGGTGTGATGGGATTGGTGTCCTCATGGTTACTAGTCAGATTCGTGACAGGAACTCCAAAAAGTTATTTTTATTTATTTATTTTTTTAATTTTTTTTTTGTCTTTTTTGCCATTTCTTGGGCCGCTCCCACGGCATATGGAGGTTCCCAGGCTAGGGGTCTAATTGGAGCTGTAGCTGCCAGCCTATGCCAGAGCCACAGCTCACAGCAATGCCGGATCCTTAACCCGCTGAGCAAGGGCAGGGATCGAACCCGTAACCTCATGGTTCCTAGTCGGATTCATTAACTGCTGTGCCACGAAGGGAACTCCAAAAAGTTATTTTTAAATTGTAACACCAGGGAGTTCCCATCATGGCTCAGCGGTAATGAACCTGACTAGCATCCATGAGGATGTGGGTTTGATACCTGGCCTCACTCAGTGGGTTAAGGATCCAGTGTTGCTGTGACCTGTGATGTAGGTCAGAGACTCGGGCTAGGATCTGGTGTTGCTGTGGCTGTGGTGTAGGCCGGTGGCAATAGCTCCAAATCAACCCCTAGCCTGGGAACTTCTATATGCCGCAGGAGCAACCCCAAAAAGACTAAATAAATAAAAATGAATAAATAAAATTGTAACTATAAAGTTACTCAATTCATCAGGACACAAAAACCATACAGAGGAAGGCAGTAAAAACAAGCATTTATCACTCTCTTAAGGCAGGGTTGGCATACTTTCTACTAAAGGCCAGATATTGTATTTTCAGCTTTGCAGCCCACCTGGTCTGTCAGTTACTCAACTCTGCTGCTGGAGGGCAAATGAACCTTTGGATAACATGTAAACAAATGGATATGGCCAGAATTGGCCCCACCTGTTCTACAGGGTCCTATCAGAAAAGGCCCCTGGAGAGAAATCCTTCGGAATGAAGTGGACTGTGTCAAGTGATTTAACAGAGAGACTGCACATCACTACAAACCAGGTCTGCTGAGTTTTGTGGTGGGTCTAGCAAACGTCCTAAGACCTGTTGTCCCTGCTATCTGACTAGTGCTATTAGCAACTTTTTTTTATCTGCAACTTCTTTTTTTAATTAAAAGAATCCAAAGACATCCAGCAGGAGAATCCAGACCTATTCTCTGAAACAGATTCTTTTGAAAATATAAAATAAGTATTTTGAGAGTTTATTTTTCTAAGTTAGCTTCCTGACCATAACAAACTACTGGAATAATTTTCACGGCTGGTGTGATTAAAGTCCATTTCAGAGGCTTAATAAATGCCTTTACCAGCACTGCTTTCAGCTCTCAACAAGAGAAAAGATGCAGAGTCATAAAGGGAACCTGGTTGACACTCAAATGGCCCTCTCGCCTCCACCTTTCCTTAGACCTGACAGCCGGGAGCCAGGTCCAGGCCCCTGTACACACAGGAGACAATGGAGCTCCTCACCGGTCTAATCTGCATCATTAAGGGACAGTCAGGTCACCTAACTCGACAGTGAGCACACAGTCCCCGCAGCAAAACCAAGGGGGGGACTGTCCTTTTGGCATCTGGCCTATTCCTGCCTGAGTAACCGAGGACTACAACTGCAGGCACAGCTCCGCGCAGCAGAGGCCAAGTCAGAGGGTCTCCTTGCCCCTCAGGCCCTGAGCTTACCTTGCTTCTTCACTTGCTCCAGAAGCAGATCCTTCATGGCAGGCTCTTCTGCGAGGTCAGAGGGAACTTCACCTTCACTGTTCACAATACCCACACTGGCTCCATGGTTAATGAAATATCTGTGCAGACAAGATCCAGGATCAGTATTATCTCTGCCAGTCTAGCTCTGGGGTTCTGGGCAGAGCAAGGCCTCTGTTTTGGAGTTTTTATGGTGGTCCCAAAGGAGGACCACCGGTAATTTCTCACTCAGTTAGCCTTCAACAATTAGGACAAAAGCTTCTCTGTTTCTTGATAAGCACAATGCCTATGAATGGGATTTCACAGGTCTCTAACCCTCTCCTGCCCAGGATAGAGAGAGACCCTCCAATACCACAAGGAAGACTCGTACCCACCACTCCCGAGGGCCAGATCCAGGCTCCCAAAAGGACTTTCTACACCCGTAATACTGAGAGTGGAGTCCCCAAAACATATGTTAAGAAAGGAATTCTCACAGAAACTTTGCCAATGCCGCCAGAAGAGTGTATTGAGTAGTACTGGGGCATGAAAAGAGAAAAAAAGAGGATGAATTAAAATTTTCATGAATCTGCCTAAATACGCCTCCACAAAACTCTCCCTTCAACTAGCCATCTACATGGAAACTATACTTTAAGAGGAAACAAATTAACTGAAGAAATAGTTAAATTCTAAATAATTAATTCTAAATTGAAATACCATACTTGATGCTAAAGAATGTCTGATAATTTAAAAATCTTACACAGATCCTTTCTGATTTTCAAAGTACTTTCATGTGAAATTACATAATGAGTCTTAAACAAGCTGATGAACAGGCAGTGTGGACAGTATTAATGGCAGAGAGCAGGGTTACGGCCCCCATCTTCTGAACTCAAGTCGGGTACATCTTTGCACTAAATCAAGTTACGTTTGGGCTGTTGAGAATTCCCACTATTCTGGAGCTCTGTCAAATATTCAGAAGTATTTAGAGAAAGACAAACCATTTAAATTAGACTCCTACCATTCAACAATTCAGTAAGCATTTATTGGTTCCCTACCCACATTTTAGACACTGTAGAAGGTCTTAAAAAGATAACCACTACAGGGTTATCTGGCAGAGGAGAAAGAATGGACAAAGATTAAATTAAGACCACGTTTTTCCATTTCTCATTGCCTAGTACCTGGTATAAATAGTGCCTCAATAAATGTTTTTAACTTACAGATCTATTTCACATCTTTCACAGCTTAAGTTTCAGGGGTCTCCGTCTCTCGCTAATAGACTCCAAGGGAGGCAGGCTCCCTCCCCGAGATCAGCCTGCTCCATCTGCTCTCGTCACCGTAAGTACAGTCCCCTGTCCAGCTGCTCTCGTCACCGTAAGTACAGTCCCCTGTCCAGCTGCTCTCGTCACCGTAAGTACAGTCCCCGTCCATCTGTTCTCGTCACTGTAAGTACAATCCCCTGTCTAGCTGCTGCCCCGCACCCCCACATACTATAAGCTCCTCTCTTTTGATTTCTCCTCTTCTGGCCAAAGAATGTTCAACTTCACCACCTCAACCTTGAAAAATCAAAGTGCAGTGATACACCTGGCAAGCCCTGGATCCGTGCTTTTTAGACTGAACTGCCCTGCATTCTAATCGCTCAGCTCTCCCACAGCTCAACTCACTTCCTCCAACTGAGGAAAACCGCCCCCCTTCCCTTCCAGAAACTTTTCCTATCGTTCAAGATCCACCGAAAATGCTTTGTCTGTTCTTGCCAGCCCCATCTCCCCTCTCCCTCCTTTAGCTCCGTCCTCCCCGGGACTAAGTCTGGACCTTCCTGGTGACACAGGCAGAGGGGGATGCAGCTGCCTGACGAGGCTCAATGCTACTTAAGGACAAGGGCTGTGTCTTCCTCACTCTCATCAGGCCATCTGACACTTTCTCCTGGCAATCCACACCACTGCCTGAAAGAAATCAAACATCTTCTCCGCTCTTCTCTAATACCTATTCTCCCCTCACGGATCCAGCACAATGGCAACCGGGCATACAGGCCCCTGCTTTTCCTTCTCTGAATGTTTTTAGACCTCTGACCAAGAAGACTCACTTTTAGAAAGTGATCTGGCTCGCAGTGAGTCAGAAAGAGATCGCTGTTAAGTAAGACTGCCTTGCTACACCACTGGGGCGGGGGGGGGGGGGGCCTCTTTAGCTTTTTACCTGAACAAGAATAAATATTGACCTATGAAGTAAGACCCACTCCTGAGGGTCCCTAAAGTTACCCTGAGGCTCAGAGACCCATCAGCTCAGGAAACCGGCCCTTTAGTAAATAAAGCCTCTGTGTTCTTCCTACCCCTCAGGGACATAAGGTCTTTTTGCTACTATCCTAAAAGGGAGGAAAAAAGAAAATGAAATGTGATCAAAAACTCAGAATAGGAGTTCCCATTGTGGCTCAGCAGTAATGAACCCAACTAGTATCCATGAAGATGCGGATTCGATCCCCGGCCTCACTCAGTGGGTTAGGATCCAGCATTGCCGTGAGCTGTGGTGTAGGTCACAGATGCAGCTCCAGTTCAACTCCTAGCCTGGGAACCTCCATATGCCACAGCTGCAGCCCTAAAAAGCAAAAAAAAAAAAAAAAAAAAAAAAAATCTGAAAACAAACACTGTTCATAAGCCCCAAGGTAAGGCAACCAAAATGAGTGACATAAGCAAGGGGGTTCTTTAGTTGTCTAGAAGATGATGGAGCAGGCCACACATAAGTAAATAATGACAGCAAAGTCAAGGCTGTCTAATGATGAGACACAATGAAAGATAAGGGGTTCTGGGAGTTCCCTGGTGGCTCAGTGGGTTAGGGATCCAGTGTCGTCACTGCTGTGGTGTGGTTCAATCCCCAGTCTAGAACTTCTGCATGCCATGGGTGCAAGAAAGAGAGGAAGGAAAGAAAGGTGGGAGGGAGGGAGGGAGATGGATAAACAGAGATACAGACAGACAGACAGACGACAGATACAGGGTACTGGTCTGGGTCACGTCTCCTGGTCAGACTTTCCTATGTCTAACTAGTAATGATTTGTTAGAGGCATAGTAACTCTCACCAATTCATTTCATTCCAGGTAACATTTATTTGGGCAAGAGATTGTTAAATTTTGAACTTATTTCCAAAGCAACTGTGTTCATCCATAGAGAAGAATTAAACAAAGTACTGTGAGAAGCATTTACATCACTCTCTGTCCTCAGTTTCACAGAAGGAGGGAAAAAAGAGACTCTGTGGATTACACCAACACAAGTGATCCTAATTCTAAGCATGAGCTCTGCCTGTTACCTTCCAATGGGAACAAGTGAAATTCTTGGATGTAATGAGAGTTGGTAGAGCTCAAAACCACAAACAATCAAACATCAATGACGATGAACTAACGTGTTCTTCAAAAGTCTCTTAGATACGTTCCTAAACCCTAACTCTTAGGCCATCAAGTGTTGGATTCATGGATGGGGCTGAGAGTCAGAGCCTCCCCCTGAAACCCTGGGAAGCGGGCAGCCCAAGGAGGGGAGGGGGCTGACCACTGAATCTGAACGGAGCCAAGACTGAAGCAAACTGCATGCTCACTCCCGCCGGCCACAGGCAGTCTGGCCGCCGGCCCTTTAGACGAGCTGCCCAGGTAGTGGTGCTGCTGCCTAACTAACGCTGCTCTGCCTCTGACCCGGCAGTCGGCAGTTGTTCGACTCCTTGCCAGGATACCCGGCAAAACGGATTCCAAGGGAGGCCGTCCCCAGGCTGCTGCAGAGCTGCCAGCGTTAGGTCTGCCTGCTGTTTGCTTAAGAGGAGAAATGGGATGGAGCCTAATGACGAGCAATCGGATTTTTCAAAGGCCCACAGAATATCATGATTTTATTTAGAGAATTGACCTTAGCAATCTAAATTGACCTCATCTAGAATATACTCAACTGCCTCATTTTAGAGCCGTTTCAAGTGCCCAAGTCTCTTTCCAGACCACTCTCTCATTCAGCAGACATTACCCAGTACCTCCTCCCCCGTCACTATGTGCTGGGGTTCCCTGCGCAGGGAGGGCGCCCAGCAGCAGAGCAGTGCCCTCGCCCTTTCCAGCCTGGCTCACTCTTCTGGTGTCACCCACACATGCTCTGTGATCAGTCTGCCAGGCATTCTCCACCGCTGTTTGCACTAGGCACTGCTTTTTTTCTAAAACAATAAAACAGGTTTACAAAGAGACCCAGAAAAATTCTCCAGGCCTGCCCACGTGTCCAGCTACAGCCACTCAAAGAGAACCCAGACAGAGCAACAGACAAGCCACCTCTGCACACCCCAACAAAAATGAATTACCTGAAAATAGGAGCAAACAGAAAATTTCAACTAAAAAAACTATACATTTAGCAGTATCAATTATCCCTTAAAAACAATTCATCTTTCCACTTTTAGAATTTACAGTAAAGAGAGGTTATAACCATCTATGAAATTCAAATGCTCAAGCGCACAAGGCAAACGAGGCAACAAATAGGCCACAGGCGCCCAGACTCACTCTGCTATGTTGAGGTAGCCACAGGAAGCCGCTGCATGAAGGGGCGTCCAGCCCTCGTTGTCCTGCTGGTTTACGTTGGCTCTGTTCTCCACCAGAAACTTCACCATGTCCAGATTTTCATCAATACAAGCCTGAAAAGAAAAGTCCATCCATTTACTCAACAAGTATTTGCTGAGTCCTCCTATACGCCAGACACTGTCAGGCACAGACCACACACCGCCCTAGCGATAGATAGGTAATTTCTAACTCCTGCACATGATGAAGTGTCCAGGGTGTAACTTCTCAGTTTGGTGACCTCCTGCAAGCCCTTGGATTCTCTCCATGCCTCAAATCTCAGCTGTGAAACGGGTATCGTGATATTTAATCTTATTTACAGTACTGCTAGAATTACAGGAGGAAACTTCTGGTTTCTAAAGCACTAGAAGTGGGTTAGCAGTCTCATCACTCTATCATAAAAAAGAGGGAATGTTAGCAACCACAAATTTGCCTATGAATTTTAAGGGAAAATAGTCACATGGGATCTAACGCAACTTTCTCTGTGGGAAGATGCAGTTTAAGGTTCTAGGGTTGCCACACAATCCCTGCTTTGGCACGAAAGGAAGCAGTGACCCTTCAAAACAGAAGTGTCTTCTTTTTCCATGACTCTCCTGAATAGCTTCAGACAACACGGCCAAGCATGTTTGAGGCAGTGGATGGTTAGGGCCCTTAGCTGCCCAGCTCATAGCAACAATTCGGAGAAAGGAAAGGGGCTTTCTAAGTAAAGGCTTTAGGCCCATGGTAAGCTGACAAGAAACAGCTGAAGACAGACGTGAAGGGCTGCAAAGGCCAAAAGGCCATCCTTAACTTATTCACAGAGTAAAAAGGATGCCTGCCCTATAAAGGTCACCGTTGTCAAGGCTCAGGTGGTTCCCAAACAATCCCATAACTCAGAAACCAGAAACAAAGGCGATTCCTCTTTTTAAAACTTGTCTCTTAATCCCTTCCTTTCCAAAAGTTAAAACTTTAGCTGAGAAACACTTATCTGGGTCCAAGTGATTTTTGTAACAACAGTAAGTTCTCACCGCATTGAGGTCTGCACTGACGATGCAAAGCCAGGGCGGGCTAACTCCCAGGCTCCACAGGGTCCAGGGAGTCCCCAGGGCTGCCGGCACCCACTGAGCTCTGCCAGCCATGGACTTGCAGGTGATACGACAACCAAAAAGGCCAGTTGCACTGCAGAGTGACCTTGATGAAGCTGTAAACCTTATTTGTTGTATTGAACCTCAATCCCTTCTGAGTAACCTGTATGACGAAACAGCAGGCACACACAAAAGCACTTCGCATACCAAAGCACGGCCAGTGTCTCAAAGCAGAAAGCACCAGTGCATCTGAGTGGCGAGATGAATGAGAAGTTTTTTGCATGGAATGCTATTTTTACTCAAAAGAACTGGCAGCTAAATTATGACTGGTTAAGACCCAAGCATGAACAAGGTGAGCCTGTCACCTCAGAGAAAGAAAACTAGTATTTGTTGCCAATGATAAAATGTGACCATCCAATTATAATCAGAATTTTGGGAAACAAAATTTGCTTCCTAAATGAGCTTGACGGCTACCTAATATTCAGTTTTCTGATGTGATCAATGGGATTATCAGTAAATGTGATTTTTCGACATGGTATCCTGACATGTACTAGCATCTGGAAGATCTGCATGACTCAGTGCAACAGGCCCCACATACATTTCCTCTATGATGTTTTCTTAGGTTTATCAACTTCTACAAGCGTTCCCCATTTTTTTTTTTTTTTTGCTTTTTAGGGATGCATCCACTGTAAATAGAAGTTCCCAGGTTAGGGGTTAAATTGAAGCTACAGCTTCCGGCCTGCACCACAGCCACAGCAACACAGGATCCGAGCTGCTTCTGCGACCTACACCACAGCTTGGGGCAAAACCAGATCGCTGACCCACTGAACAGGGCCAGGGATCAAACCTGTGTCCTCATGGATACTAGTCGGATTCATTTCTGCTGTGCCACAGTGGGAACTTTCAAGCTTTCCCCATTTAAAATCTTTATCACGTAAAATATTCATTCCTATTCAGAATATTATAAACTATTTCATAATTATGACTATCACTAAATTCCTAATATAGTGCATGTCTGTCAGTCTGCAATCCTATAGGGCAAGATTTAGCCAAGCCCCTGCAGAGGACCTAACTAAAAACTGTTAATAAAGACTTTAAATCCAGGAGTTCCCGTCGTGGTGCAGTGGTTAACAAATCCGACTAAGAACCATGAGGTTGCGGGTTCGATCCCCGCCCTTGCTCAGTGGGTTAACGATCCGGCGTTGCCGTGAGCTGTGGTGTAGCTCGCAGACGTGGCTCGGATCCTGTGTTGCCGTGGCTCCGGTGTAGGCTGGCAGCTACAGCTCCGATTAGACCCCTAGCCTGGGAACCTCCCATATGCCACGGGAGGGGCCCAAGAAATGGCAAAAAGACAAAAAAAAAAAAAAAAGACTTTAAATCCATTGTTGGATCAGCAGGTTAAGAATCTGACTAGTATCCATGAGGATTCGGGTTTGATCCCTGGCCTTGCTCAGCTCAGTGGGTTAAGGATCCAGCGTTGCCACAAGCTGTGACGTAGGTCGCAGATATAGCTGGGATCCAGTGTTGCTGTGAGCTGTGGCGTAGGCTGGTGGCTGCAGCTCCAATTTGACCCCTGGCCTGGGAACTTCCGTATGCTGCAGATGCAAGTTCAAAATAAAAGAACAAAAACAAAAACTTTAAGTGTTTAAAGGAAAGGATGGAAGGGGTACTTCTTCAAAAAAGCGCTTTAGTCCAAGGAGAAGAAAGTGATGATGAATTCCTGTGTCAAGGTCAAATGTGCTGTCTTAACTTGTGGTAAGTGGCTGGGCCAAGTGCTTCTTGCTTGACTGCAAAATGTCTTTGGCTCTCAAAGAAGAACAGCCTGAACACTTAGCCAATGGCACACCACTGCCAGGCAGAATTTTGGAAGCCAATGTTTGCAAGATCATTCTCTGCCCTTTGAAGATGACAACAGCCAAAGTCCAGAGGCTCAAATGAGCCCAGCTAGTCCAGGTACCAAACAGGAGAAACCCTATCTTTTCTCCTTCCTTCCCTCATATTTCTCTCCCTTCCTTTTCTTGATCTCCTTGACCCCATCATAACTTTAATTCTCTTCCTTTTCAGGTTCATGATCATTTCTATCTACAAGTCTCGAATCCTGGATATAGTATATATTTTTTTATTTTTATGGCCACGCCTGTGGCATATGGAAGTTCTGGGGCCAGGGACTGAATCTGAGCCACAGTTGCAACTCTAAGCCACAGCTGCAGGAAGGCTGGATCCTTTAACCCACTGCGCCTGGCTGGGGATCAAAGTCGCACCTCCACAGTGACCCCAACTCCTCCTTCTAACTCAGTGCACCATGGCGGGAACTCCCTTGATATAGATTTTATAAGAATGACAACGTGAGGATGTGAGACAAAACAACAAAAGCTGGCCTAATCGGCACTGTGATTTCAGAGCACCCATCTCCAAAGCCGTCAGAGAAGACAAGGCAGGACAGGTGTGGGATGAGCCCCCACGCCCTCCACAAAGCACAGGACAGCAGTGGTGAGGAGCTCCAGCTCTGGAGGTGGGCAGACCCGAGCTCAGCAGCAGCCCTGCCAGTGCGCGCAGGCCTGAGCGAGGGCAGACTGAGCCCCGGGCATTCATCTGAGCAGGACTTTGTGGGGATTCAAGGAGGTAAACCCTGCCGCTGCTGTTAAGACTGTGGTTTAACAAAGGGCCACAACTTCCCCAGGAAAAAGCGTAAACTCTGCTCTCTCCTCACTGACCACTGCCTCCCAGCTCCAGCACCTTCTGGGAGGAAGGCAGCTTGGTTAAAATGTCCTTGAACTAGTAAGGCTCTGAGCTTGCCTGTGAAGTCTGACTGGGGCAGATTCCCTCTCTGACATCCAGGACTCTGCAGGTTGCTGAGTTGGAGGGTGGGTGAACACAGGGGTGTGCACACCGTCCCTGGCAGCCCCACTGACAAGGCAGTAGGGCACACTCATGCACCATTCAGGAGTGACCGTTCTCTCTTCTTTGGCTTTTTCCTCCAGAAGGAACAGGACTAAAGCCATGGAGGAGAGACGCAAGTCCCTGAAAAGCCTCTCAACTCAGTAATGACTAAATTTAGATGCCCTTCTGCCCGCTGGGCAGCAGCTGTGCCGCTGACTCCCTCGGGCCGCATAGCGCAGAGGAGCAGCCTCGCCACTCACAGAGTGGTGTGGCCGCGCCCCTGCACAGGCAGTACTGGGCCTTCCAGAGATTCCCTTTCCGTCTCTCCAGCAAGCAAAGAAGGCTAGTAGGTTTCTGATGTCACTCGGGACAGCAGGGGGGAAATGCTTCTTTGCATTTAACCCTATTCCTTCTGTCTCAGCTTATGTCCATTTCTTTCTATTTTGTTTCCCCAAAGACACATGGAATATTACTCAAGTAACAACTTGCTCTAAGCTCCTTAAGAAACGAGAATTGTTGATTTCTTAGTCCAGAGAGCTATTAGAAAAAATGCCAGATAATAATCTAAAGCTGGGAGTTCCCGTCATGGCGCAGTGGTTAACGAATCCGACTAGGAACCATGAGGTGGCGGGTTCGGTCCCTGCCCTTGCTCAGTGGGTTAACGATCTGGCGTTGCCGTGAGCTGTGGTGTAGGTTGCAGACGTGGCTCGGATCCCGCGTTGCTGTGGCTCTGGTGTAGGCCGGTGGCTACAGCTCTGATTAGACTCCTAGCCTGGGAACCTCCATATGCCGCGGGAGTGGCCCAAGAAATAGCAAAAAGACAAAAAAAAATAATAATAATAATCTAAAGCTTCCTAAAATCAGCACGTCACATTTCCCCGGCAATGACAAGCTACCTCCAAGGGAAAGTCCTTGATTTTGCCAATAAAATGGGATCGAGCACTATGATCTCGCTACTGCACCTAATACAAAGCAAAGGCAGCTGACGGCTCATCAGTGCCAGAGCTAAATCTGGGCACTCAGAGGAGGCCTTACAAAACAAAGCCTCAAGCGTTCCCAAAATAGCCTGCGACTGTCACCGCCACCAAGTGCTGCTGCTCCCAGCACTACCTTGCTGCTGTGTCTCAGAACACTGCCGAGACCACCTGCCCTGGCCCAGGACGGTGTCTCCCCACAGAGCCGAGTCTGATCCAGCACAGGTGACACCTCCTCATTTGGATCTTTCGCACGCCCCCCGCCCCCCGTCTTGATCTCAACAAGTCAAGCTGACAAAGGGCTGGGAGATGGTGATGTCGGGCACACATCCCCATTCTGACCTTTCACTGTTTGTCCTCTATGCTCCCAAACTTGTATCAATGACAAGTGTCCCTAAAAGAGACAGGCAGGCAGGGAGAGGGAGACTGAACAGAGAGAAGAGGAGGCAGAGGCCCAACTGAGGCGGCCACAGGGAAGACGGCAGTCATCAGGAGCTGGATGAGGCAAAGAACAGCTTTCCCGCTCAGCACCATGGCTTCAGACTTCTCATCTCCAGAGCTGTGTGATAAGAGATTTCTGCTGTTTTATGCCACCAAGTTTATGGTGCTTTGTCACAGAAGGTGCAGGAGACAAATCCAACTGGCACAGAGTAGGAAGTCAGAACCTAGTGGGTCTGCCCATCCTTACTCCTCGGTACTAACAAACTCACTGCAGGAGTCCCCTCCTCTTTGCTGGATGAAAAGTGGTCAGAAAATTAACAGTACCACTTCTTAGGCTACAACTACATTTAACAGAAGGTTTTGGAAGGTTTTTAACTCAATCTTCAGCCAAAGAGCCAATGCCCTGAAAGACCGGCCCGTGTTCTCGCCCTAGGTATGCTGCTGAAGGGTTTCTGGCTGAGGACTGAGCTGAAGCTCAGGGGCAGCACTGAATGACAACATTGCCAAGCCAAAGTCCCCTTGTTCCAAGAAGGCAGCCTCGTCACAAGACAGGGATTTCTACCAGTAAATTCCAGGTGATAAAGGAGTCAGTACACTGGGAAACCTCGACCGGCAGCAGACCAGCATGATGAAAGGGCGTTAACATGCTGTAGATCAGAGCCCTGGGCCTGCGCTTGAGTCAGACCTTCCATCCCGACTGTGATGCCGTGTGACCACTGTTTCAGGGAGAAACATGCCAGCAGCCTGCCGGCTCCAGCACGACAGGTGACTCCAGCCGCTGCCAGCCCTGCGTCAAAGCCTCACAGCCTCACGGCACAGTTTGGCTTCCAGAGGGTCGGAGCTATATCTGATTATGTACTCAGTGGTCAGGCCGGCTCTGGACACAGACCTACAGCCTTTCAGAGGAAGGAGCCAAGACAGACAGTAGAACTGAAGAACTTTCCATGGAGTGTCACACTGACTAAGATCTTGCTCTCAATAAACTAGCGTATTACTCCCAAGACTGTAAATGTGTATAATTTGGAATCAGAGAAATCTTCCTTCATGTATGAGCAAGTATCATACCGCCTACGGGTCGACGGTATTTAGATTTCAAAACTTTGCTTATTCTGGGTCCTAATATGACCTCCTCCAAGTGCCTCAAACCTTCACCTTCAAATAACACTCCCCAACCTTCCCCATGCACTTAATGAAGACAAGCCCACTCAACAGTCTTAACAATTATTACCTTGGCAACTTCTGTACTGTAAACACTGTGTACATCTGATCGAACTCTTGTCATTAAGGCAGGTTTTAGAAAAGTCAAGAGGAAAGAAAATGAAGAAAGAGACCAGAAAAAAAGCTGCATCTTCTCAAAGCCCATGCTTATTCTCCAATTCAAGTTACATAGTTCCAATCTCCAAATCTCTACTCTGTCACTTATTGATAATCCTAATACTGCAGAAGAATAAGTAAGGCCTAATGATTGCAGTAAATCCCCAGCATGAGTTTCTCTCAGATCTAAAAAGTGTACTTGAGTCAGCCTGACACTTGTAGAGAAATAAGAAAACCCTTGTGAGGGTCTCCTCTTCCAAATTCTGCAGTAAGGGCTGAGGCATACCCAGTAATGACTGACACACCTGACCTAAAGAGGGGCCCTGGGAAAAGCACACTAACGAAGCTGTAGGAGAAGGAAAGAATGTGGCAGCTGGAGCAGCAAGCAAGGGGACTTCCCATTTTACAGATGCACAAACTAGGCCCAGAAACTTGAAAGGAATTATTTAAAGTCACATATTCAGTTGTAGAACCACCTGTTTTCTACCTACCAATTTAGAGGTATCCAAAACACCATTCACAGTCCAAGATACCCCTTGGGCCGTGGAACATTTTTAACACCTGATACTATCTTCTTAAAAATAACTTTGCTGGAGTTCCTGTCGTGGCTCAGTGGTTAACGAATCCGACTAGGAACCATGAGGTTGCAGGTTAGACCCCTGGCCTTACTCAGTGGGTTAAGGATCTGGCGTTGCCTTGAGCTGTGGTGTAGGTTGCAGACGTGGCTCAGACCCTGTGTTGCTGTGGCTGTGGTGTAGGCCGGCGGCTACAGCTCCGATTGGACCCCTAGCCTGGGAACCTCCATATGTCGAGGGAGTGGCCCTACAAAAGGCAAAAAGACAAAAAAATAAATAAATAAAAAACTTTGCTTTAGCATCCATAGGGTAAACTGATATTAGTCTAGCTCTCCAATAATTTCATGAGGAATGTGGCCAATTGGTTGACGTGAGTTGGTCACTCCTAACTAGACTAAATGCAAAACACAAAGATCCCATTAAAGGGCTTTGGATACCATGCTGTTGATCAGCCTGAGTCTAGACTGGAAACCTCCCTCATACCGTGGCTACCTGTCCTAACCTCGGCCCCCTGAGGCCTACTCTGCAGCCGACTGGTGTGGAGAGTAAACTGCCACGCCAGGGAGCGGGATTTCTCTACCGCCCTCCAGATCGCTCCGTGCCCAGAAATGAGCGTTTCATCAGCAGCAGGAGTGCGGTTTGAAAGCGACGGTGCGGACAGCACCTCACAGCTGTCCGGAGAGCCTCAGAAAGAGAAGCTGGGGAAGGAGGAAAGGCCACGGAGAAACTGCAGCAAGATCAGATTCTCAGAAAGAGTACACCAGTACAGCAAATTTCACCCCTAAGACAATAAACAAGTTGTTCAGGCATACCTCATCAAGAGTTTGGCTCAGGCAAAGCTCCTAACACACGGTCCCTGTCACTGTCCTGCCTCCCCACGTGCAGAGTCCTTGACTGAGCAGGGGCTGACAGGGCAAAGGCACAACTCTCCTGGTCAGGGTGCGGGTGCAGACGGTGGACAAGCCTCCTGGTCAGGGTGCAGGGTGCGGAGTGTGGACAAGCCTCCCCGGCAGGGTGACGGGGTGCAGACTGTGGGACAAGCTGCCTGGGCCCTGGTCCCACCCTCAGGACTACCAAGCACAGCTCTGGGTTCTGGGCGTCCACTCCCTCTTCTGTAGAATTACCAGCCATCATGGTACCTAAGCCACAGGTGACAAAGGAGCTCAGGCACATAAAAACACTTAGTGCTCGGAGTTCCCGTCATGGCTCAGTGGTTAACGAATCCGACTAGGAACCATGGTTGCGGGTTTGATTCCTGGCCTTGCTCAGTGGGTTAACGATCCGGCGTTGCCGTGAGCTGTGGTATAGGTCGCAGACGTGGCTCGGATCCCGTGTTGCTGTGGCTCTGGCGTAGGCTGGCAGCTACAGCTCCGATTAGACCCCTAGCCTGGGAACCTCCCATATGCCACGGGAGCGGCCCAAGAAATGGCAAAAAGAAAAAAAAAACAAAAAAAACAGTGCCCAGTATATGGCTAAACACCATCTGTTTGCTGCCACTAGGACTATCGTTGTGTTATTATCCTTGTTTAGCCTCTAAGAGTTAGCACAAGAAAGTATAAACACTACATACTTAAACACAAACACAGGATAAACTCTATGTAAGTTCCAACAGAAGCCAACAAACCACAACAGTCAGGTTCTAAGAGTAAGAGAAGCAAGTAAATTGGAGGCAGTATCAGAGGAAACGGGGGGAAGGCGTGAGGCCAAAAGTACAGCTCCCAAAGGAGGCTGTAGACCAGCTTTTACCAGAATAGGGTCACTGGCGGTAGAGGGTCCATCAAGTCTACTGTGAGGACAGGCAAAGAATCCGAGAAGACAGATTTAAGTTCCAGGTCTGACACTTACTCATACCACCAAGTAACAGGTTAAGAATGCGTCTAGGTCAGAGTACCTGTTGTGGCTCAGTGCGTTAAGGACCTGATGTTGTCTCTGTGAGGATATGGGTTCGATCCCTGGCCTCACTTAGTGGGCTAACAATCTGGGGTTGCTGTGGCTGTGGTGTAGGCAGAAGCTGCAGCTCTGATTCGACCCCCAGCCTGGGAACTTCCACATACTGCAGGTGTGACTGCAGTAAGAATCCATCTAGTGATGTGTTCCTTGAACGTAACTCACTTCTCATTTATCCATGTAACAAACACTGACTGAGGTCTATACTGTGCCAGACACTGTCCTTAGGGAGAGAGGCAGGAATCAAGAATGAGTAAGACTTTCCATTTACTAGTAGAAAAAAGTCACCTAAATGAAACATGCAACAGGAATCATACTCTAATACAAAATAAGAGGTAAGAACAGTGTTACAGCACGGAGTAAAAAGTCACTAGGAGTTCCCATCTTGGCGCAGAGGAAACGAATCCGACTGGGAGCCGTGAGGTTGCAGGTTTGATCCCTGGCCTCGCTCAGTGGGTAAGGATCCGGCATTTCCATGAGCTGTGGTCTAGGTTGCAGATGCAGCTCAGATCTGGTGTTGCTATGGCTGTGGCCGTAGGCCGGTGACTACAGCTCTGATTAGACCCCCCTAGCCTGGGAACCTCCATATGCTGGGTGTGTGGCCCTAAAAAGACCAAAAAAAAAAAAAAAAGGTCACTAACTATGGAGGTGACAGGGCATACCTCCCAGAAGGGATTTTATTTATTTATTTTTCTTTTTACAGCTGCACCTGCAGCATATGGAAGTTCCCAGGATAAGAATCAAATCGGAGCTGCAACTGCCAGCCCACACCACAGCCAAAGCAACACCTGATCCTTAACTCACAGAGACTATGTCAGGTTCTTAACCTGCTGAGCCACAACGGGAACTCCAGGGTTGTATTTAACTGAGTTATAAAGAAGAAGGAGCTGCCAATTGAAAAAGCAGGGATAAAGAGAATCTGGAGAAATGGAACAGGATGTACATAGGTCTAGAGGGGAGAAAAAAGTAGTTTTTTGGATCAGTGAGAAGTCTGGCATGTCTGTACTCGGACAGGCATGGGGCACATGTGAAAATTCGACCAGGGCTTCATCTGCCCCCAAGGAGCGGAGCTGTACCCTGTAGGCTAATGGGGTGCAGGAGGACAGGCTGGCAGGGAAGGCTGGCAGCAATGAGGGCCCCCCCACCCTCTCCTGAGGGCAGCAGGGAGGGCCCTGTCACCACTGCAGATCGAGGACTGCGTGAAGGTAGGAAGCCTGACCTCCTGCAGGAAAAGTTTGCCATACTGGGGAAAGTACCCCTGAGGCCAGAGAGGATGCGGTCCTAAGGGGACATACTGGCAGTGAGGACACGGGGAAGGATGGTCTGAGGGGTGCTCCTGAA
Organism: Phacochoerus africanus; assembly: GCF_016906955.1. Taxonomy (NCBI): domain Eukaryota; kingdom Metazoa; phylum Chordata; class Mammalia; order Artiodactyla; family Suidae; genus Phacochoerus; species Phacochoerus africanus. Next base: position 30,013,954 of record NC_062555.1, on the reverse strand, counting down.
GCAGAAGGGACAGGGTGGCTGGTAAGTTAAAGTTGAAAAAGGATGACAGAGAGGTTCTCAGGAGCTTAGGGCCCCGAGGGCTGGGACAGCACTGAGCCAAGCAAGGATTCTGAGGAGTCCTCTCTGTGACCACTCTTAAGGCTGGTGACAGACATGTGAGCAGTGGGCCAGCATGTCCTACCTGCTGCCCTGTGCTACAAAACCCCCCTCAAGTGACTGCCCAGGGCAACACCCAGGTAAAGCACTGCTGCGCAGCAGCCCTCAGCACAGGGCAACTGAGGCCACCAGCAGGTCTCAGCTGCAGCTGAGTCTCTCTAAGGTCACTTTCGGTGACAACAGTGGTGACCTTACAGCTCACAGAACACCTCCCATTTCTTTTCTGAAGTTTACACCTTTGGGATGGTAAAGTAGTTGGTAACTTTAAAGCAATTTGGCCCATGCAGCGTTATAAAATGAAGATGTTTCAACACGAAAAATTTGAAAGAGCCTTGGAGTTCCTGTCGTGGCGCAGAGGAAATGAATCTGACTAGGAACCATGAGGTTGCAGGTTCAATCCCCGGCTTGCTCAGTGGGTTAAGGATCCGGCGTTGCCATGAGCTGTAGGTCACAGATGCAGTTCGGAGCTGGCATTGCTGTGGCTGTGGTGTAGGCCAGCAGCTGTAGCTCCAATTCAACCCCTAGCCTGGTAACCTCCATATGCCGGTTGTGTGGCCCTAAAAGGCAAAAAAAAAAAAAAAAATTTAAAGAGGTTTTTAAAAGTCAGACTATGTAGCAACACTGGGGCCAGACACAGTATTGAGTGGCTGGGGCAGAGCATGCGACCCCGAACCCCCCACCCCTACTGTGCCCTGCCCTAGCCTGACCACTTCCCAAAAGGGTCTACCATGGAAATATTTAAACACACAGAAGCTGAAGGAACTACATGGTAAGCACCCACACAGTCGCAAGGCCTGCAGACACCACTAACACTCGCTGGACTGGCTCCATCCCTTCTCCGACTCGGCCACCCAACACTCACAGTAACGCCCCCGGCTCTTCCCCACACCCAACATTCACTCGGGTTCAATGCTGGTTCACAGTCTCATTTTTCTTTTTCTGCGCATGGGGGAAACACATGTCCCACGTGCTTTGCTCGTGGAGTCCTGACCAGCACGTGCACGTGTCAGCCTGGCACTTCCAGTGTCTGACCCCAACACAGAGAGATGCTTTCCTACTTGTTCTGACCTTAGCACTGCTGGCGGCCATGAAAATGCTGGTGCTGAGCAGAACATCACTGACCTCTCTTAAGGTAGCATCTTACTTCTGCTGGGCCTTAACAGACCACATTGGGATATAATCAATCTTTGCTGTTGTTCTGATTAGGAGTACTGAATTTTTAAAAACTGAAGTAGTTGTTTATAATGTGCTAGTTTCAGGTATACAGCAAAGTGATTCATATATATATATATATATATATAGACAGATAGATAGATATTCTTTTTCAGATTATTTTCCATTATAGGTTATTAATAAGATATGGAGTATAGTTCCCCTTGCTAAACAGTAGATTCTTGTAGTTTATCTATTTTATATACAATAGTGTGTATCTTCCAATCCCAAACTCCTAATTTATCCCTCCCCCTGCTTTCCATTTTGGTAACCATAAGTTTGTTTTCTCTATTTCTGTTTTGTAAAGAAGTTCACTTTTATCATTTTTTATATTCCACATATGTGATATCATACAGATGTCTTTCTCTTCCCGATTAACTTTACTTAGTATAAGTGTCCATGCATGTTGCTGCAAATGGCACTATTTCATTCTTTTTCACAGATGAGTAATATTCCATTGTATATATGTACCACATCTTCTTTATCCATTCATCTATTGATGGACATTTAGGCTGTTTCCATGTCTTTTTTTTTTTTTTTTGTCTTTTTTGCCATTTCTTGGGCCACTCCCGCGGCATATGGAGGTTCCCAGGCTAAGGGTGTAATTGGAGCGAGCTGCCAGCCTACACCAGAGCCACAGCAACGTGGGATCTGAGCCGCATCTGTGACCTACACCACAGCTCACAGCAACGCCAGATCGTTAACCCACTGAGCAAGGGCAGGGATGGAACCCGAAACTTCATGGTTCCTAGTCGGATTCGTTAACCACTGCGCCACGACGGGAACTCCTGTTTCCATGTCTTACCTATTGTAAATAGTTCTGCAATGAACATTGGGGTGCAGGTATCTTTTCAAACTTGAGTTTTCATCTTTTCCTGATATATGACCAAGAATGGGGATGATCACTCATATGATAGCTTCTGTTTTTAGTTTTTTAAGGGTAATCACTTTTGCTGATAATTTAAATTCACTATTGGGGTTCAAAGAAAAGGTGCTGGAATTCCCCTTGTGGCTCAACAGGTTAAGAACCCAACACAGTGTCTGTGAGGATGTAGGTTCAATCCCTGGCCTCACTCAGTGGGTGAAGGATCCAGCATTGCTGCAAGGTGCAGTGTAGGCCAGCAGCTGCAACTCCGATTTGACCCCAGCCCAGGAATTTCCATAAGCCACAGGTGTGGCAGTGAAAAGAAAAAAGAGAAAGTGCTAATGGTTAAGACTTTAGAAATCTAAATAACTTTTTTTCCCTAAAAGCATCAGTCTCAATCTTAGAAACTTGATGGAGACAAACAGGAGAATTGCCCGTTGCCTCTGATGGCAAGTGCCGACCCATCTGTGAGCAAACCCAAGACCCTGCAGCACTTCTCGGGCCTCACACGCCTGAGAGCTTCAGCCACTGCTGCAGCAGGGCCGGGATCCAGGGAGAGGGTGCGCCCCTGCTCTTTCGATTCATCCTAGCCGCCTCCTTCTTGGAGTGGCCTTGAGCCCAAGCGCAACAATCTATGTCCAGGACAGAGGTAGTGGGCCAACATCAGAACAGAATGGGGGTGTCACAAGACACGATACAAACGACAGGGCTAACTCAGTCCACAGTCCAGCCAACCTTCCCAAAAGCAGGTTTCTGAGCTGAGCATCAAACTTAACCTTCCTCCAACCACGGGGCTGATGTGAGGACACGTGAGGTAACAAACCCGAAAACAGACGTTTTCAAAGATGAGCACATGAACACAAGTACTGCTGGGAACATGTGTTCTCTGTTATTTTTGAAACAAAATACACTACGAGGTGCAGTGATTCAGGCAATGAGCAAACTTCCTCTGTAAAGAGCCAGACAGTAGGTGTTCCAGGCTTGTGGGCCACCTAGTCTCCCACGAGCAAGCGCTCAGCTCAACTGCAGCAGAACAGCCGCAGGCATCACCAGTGAGCGCAGCTGTGTTCCAGGAGTGTTTTATGGATGCTGAAATTTAAATTTCATATGTTTCACATGTCACAAAATATCGTTTGTCTGCTTTTTGCAACTAATTAAAAGTGCAAACTCCATTTCAGCTTGTAGGCTGTACAAAGCCAGGCAGCGAGCTAGACACGTGTGGTCCATAGTTTGCTGACACCCGACTTAGCCTTAGCCAGAAAGTTTGAGTTCAGATGCCAGCTGTAAAATGCAGTGGTTCTGGTGCCCCAGGCCATTCCTTCTCTCTGCCTGGGGCTGCCTCACCTTTAAAATGGGAACAAGGAGCTCCCGTCGTGGCTCAGCAGAAACAGATCTGACTAGCACCCATGAGGATGCAGGTTTGATCCCTGGCCTCGCTCAGTCGGTTAAGGAACTGGTGCTGCCATGAGCTGTGGTGCAGGTCACAGATGTGGCTCAGATCTGGCGTTGCTGTGGCTGTGGTGTAGGCCGGCAGCTATAGCTCTGATTCAACCCCTAGCCTGGGAACCTCCATATGCCGCTGGTGCAGCCCTAAAAAGGCATAAACAAACAAACAAACTGGGACCAGCAACAGTCTTTGCTCATTGTGTGGTCCTGAGAAGGACATGACCTAAGGTGCGCAGTAGCTGGAACAGGATTGCAAGACCTAATGGCTCACACATGTGGCTATAGCTTTTATTTATTTATTTATTTATTTTTTGTCTTTTTTGCCTTTTCTAGGGCCACACCGAGGCACATGGAGGTTCCCAGGCTAGGGGTCTAATTGGAGCTGTAGCTGCCAACCCTACACCAGAGCCACAGCAACGCAGGATCTGAGCCACGTCTGCAACCTACACCACAGCTCACGGCCACACCAGATCCTTAACCCACTGAACAAGGCCAGGGAACGAACCTGAAACCTCACGGTTCTTGGTCAGATTCATTAACCACTGCACCACGACAGGAACTCCTGGCTATAGCTTTTAGACACCAGCACCATGACAGGCCTCCACCAGGGCCAGCTTCCACACGCCCACACGCATCTTTCTGCCTGGAATGTCTTCCCTTCTCAGACCTCCTACGTGGTCTCAGGGACCTGGTTCACACGTCATTTCTTCTCTGAAGCCTGCTTTGCTGTCCTCCACACCTCCTCCCCGGCAGTTAGTCAGCGCCACCCACACTTCCAGGTGCTTTGCAGTTACTGGAGTTGTCTCGGACTGTCCACTGCCCCACCAGACTGAACTTCTATGGCGATGGGGACTGGCTAGGTGTTCCCCTCCCCCAGCCCTAGAGCAGAGCTCTACACTCAGAAGCACTCAATATCCATTTGCCGAATGGTACACCACAACGAGCACGCAGCCTAAAGCATCAAACCTCCTGGTTACACCACAAGCAATGACCATAACTATGCATGAAAACAATTTCTAGTGCCCTATCGTCATACAATCATCCATATTAATAGTCACCCCCAGGCACGTCCAGTGAGAACAGAGTGTGTCCTGGGTGGGTGGGTGGCTGGGACAGGCATGTCACAGTCTGCAGGGAGATGATCACACCAGCTCCATCTACACGTAGTCATCCGTGTCTGGTGACAGGGGAGAGGATGGACACAACAGTGCATACGGCAAAGAGCAAGAAGGTAACACGGAGCCCTTTTCTGAAAGTGCTCTGAAGCCCACAAGGAAATGTCACCAATCAAAAGGTCACCAAGGCTCCAGAGAAAGAGATGTTCTCTGGGCTAGGCAGGCCCCCAGCTAAACACGGTTACCTGGGCAACCCAGGGGTACCTCGCTGCTCCTGGGGCAGGGGGGACCTGCCCATGTGCTGAGACCTCCGCTGGACAAGCTGTGTGCGTAGACACGGGGGCCCCTGGCAGTGGCTTCCTTGCACCTGGTAAATCGCAGCTGGCCAGCGCTGCTGGGGAAGAACAGGTTAGAGGGGAGGGACACCCAAGTAACTCAACAGTGAGCCTTTACTGAAGGGCAGCTGCACATCACCAAGGTCAGTCTGATGACATGACAAAACACAGGCAGGACCCTTTCATTTTCTAAGTTAATGTCACATTATTTATCTATTTATAATTAAAGTACAGTTGATTTACAACGTGCCAACTTCTGCTGTACAGCAAAGTGACCCAGTCATACACATACATACATTCCTTTTCTCATGTCATCTCCCATCGTGGTCTACCCGAGACTGGATATAGTTCCCTGTGCGGCACAGTAGGACCTCACTGCTCATCCGTTCTAAACGTAACAGTTTGCATCTACAATGTCATGTTTATAAAATCTGAGCTGGCCTTTGTGGAAATGACATTGCAATTGGTTTGTCCTTGGTTTTTGCGTTTTTGCTTTTTCTGGTGTGTGTCTGTGCGTGAGTGTGTCTGCGTGGTATGTGTACATGTGGCTGCATGTTTGTGTGTATGTGCATATGTGTGTGGGGATGTAATATTAATTACACCCACTGAGAACTACCGGTTTCTCCAGAGGTCTCTTTCCTTCTTTGAGGCCATGAGATCATATCCTAAGAGAACCTGCTGAGTTTAAGGAACAGAAAACTCAACATAGAGAAGATGTTTCTGTTAGGGCTACGCTGAATTCTTGTCACTATCATTGTTATTACTATTATTATCATGACCATTTTCTCATGCCTGGAAATGGCTTCATGTACCATCAAAACACTGCTGAGGAGTTCCCATCGTGGTGCAGTGGTTAACGAATCCGACTAGGAACCATGAGGTTGCAGGTTCAATCCCTGCCCTTGCTCAGTGGGTTAACGATCTGGCCTTGCCGTGAGCTGTGGTGTAGGTTGCAGACGCGGCTCGGATCCCGCGTTGCTGTGGCTCTGGCGTAGGCCGGTGGCTACAGCTCTGATTAGACCCCTAGCCTGGGAACCTCCATATGCCGTGGGAGCGGCCCAAGAAATAGCAAAAAGACAAAACAAAAACAAAAACAAAACAAAACAAAACAACAACAAAAAACAAACAAAAAAACACTGCTGAATCTGGACACCGATGATTGCTAATTCATGACAGAATTCTAGTAGACCCATATCAACAACTTTTTAAATTCCAATCATATATTACTGCAATAAAGCTGATGAACAGGGTTGGGTTTTATTGTATTTAAGAGCCATATTAATTTCAGTGGAATAATAAAATTTAGGTAAATTATACTGCCATTCATTTTACAAAAAAATTCAGTATTTAAATAAATCCCATGGGTCTTCTTAAATATCCTCTAAGGAAGAGAGAGGCTGGAGCATAATGATAGTAATGGTGACAGCACCCAATGTTTTTTGAAGCTGGAGATATGGACAAGAGATGGGAAGAGTGTGGAGTGAAAAGAAGAGCTGGCACCAAGCCCTGAGAAATTCTAGCTTTTAAAGACCATGCAAGGGAGTTCCCGTCATGGCATAGCAGAAACAAATCCAACTAGGAACTATGAGGTTGCGGGTTTGGTCCCTGGCCTCACTCAGAGGGTTAAGGATCTGGCATTGTTGTGAGCTGTGGGGTAGGTCACAGATGCAGCTCGGATCTGGTGGTGTTGTGGCTATGGCGTAGGCTGGCAGCTGTAGATCCAATGAGACCCCTAGCCTGGGAGCCTCCACGTGCAGCATGTGCATCCCTGAAAATAAAATAAAATAAAATAAAGACCATGCAAGGATGGAGTTCCTGTTGTGGTGCAGCAGAAATGAATCTGACTAGTAACCATGAGGTTTCGGGTTTGATCCCTGGCCTCGCTCAGTGGGTTAAGGATCCAGCATTGCCATGAGCTGTGGTATTGGTCACAGATGTGGCTCAGATTCTGAATTGCTGTGGCTGTGGTGTAGACCTGCAGCTGCAGCACCCCCAGCCTGGGAACCTCCATAAGCCCCGGGGGAGGCCATAAAAAGCAAACAAATAAAGACCATGCAGGTAGTTCCTGCTGTGGCTCAGCAGGTCAATATATCCAAGAGGATGCAGGTTTGATCCCTGATCTTACTTAGGATTGAGGATCCAGTGTTGCCGTGAGCTGCGGTGTAGGTCGTAGGTGTGGCTCGGATCCCACACTGCCAGGGCTGTGGTGTAGGCTAGCGCTGTGGCTCTAATTCAATCCCTAGCCTGGGAACTTCCATATATGCCATGGGTGCAGCCCTAAAAAGACAAAAAAGACCATGCAGAAAAGGCGGTGCAAGCAAGCAAGGTGCAGCCAAAGAAGAAAGAGAGAAAGACATTTATCATGGAAGGAACAGCATCCAAGGGCTTCCAAAAGGGAGGAGGAGAGTGGCTGATGCTACTGTCAAGGGAACTGCAGAACGGAGACGCTGGCATTCAGGGCAGCAAGGAGGCAGAGTCAAGACAGGAACGGGAGGAGAGGGAAGGGTGGGGAGCATGGCTAAGACAGGAAGAGGCAGGGCGAGCACTGAGGCCAGGGAGGGCTGGGGTGTTGCTGTAAATTGGAAGAGGTAAGCGTGGTTATGACATTTGGAAGGGTTCAAATAAAAGGAAAACGGGGAGGAAAGACTGAATGTGTTTGGTGGTGGAGAAAACTCCAGAACAAGGATGGAAGGGTTCCCCTTAGAGGAAGCATGTCTTGGCCACTGCAGTCAGAGGGAAGAGACAAAGGCGAGGGGGCTGGGAATGGAAAGTTCAAGAATTCTCATCTGATTTCTCTGTTTTCTACCTTATCTGTGAAATAGCAGAAATACTCACAACAGTAATGGAGGCAGTGGTAGGAGTAATTGTAATGATGTTTATCAGACTAAATACTAGATATTTACACTAGTATATCTAATTAATATACCTAACTTAGCATAACAGATATAATAGTAATTATATAAGTAATGATTATATATTTATATAATATTCTATATAATTAAGAGTAGTAATATTCTAATATAATATCAAATATTATTATTAACCAGCTAATAATATTTTTAGTACTATGGGTTAAGCACTGTCCCATACATTAACTCATTTAATCCTCCTAGAAAGCTTTTAAGAAGAATATTATTATCATTCCCATTTTTTAATTCAATGAATTTTACTATATTTATAATTGTACAACAATCATCACAACACAACTTTACAACATTTCCATCCCAAACCCCACAGCAATCAAACAAAAGAAATAAAAGGTATCCAAATTGCAAGAGAAGAGGTAAAACTGTCATTATATGCATATGACATAATACCATATATAGAAAATCTGAAGGACTCCACACAAAAACTACTCAAACTGATCGACCAATTCAGCAAAGTAGCAGGATCCAAGACTAACATCAGAAATTGACTGCATTTGTGTATACTAACAATGAAATATTAGAAAAAGAATATAAAAAAATAATAAACTTAAAATCATACTCCAAAAAATTAAATACCTAGGAATAAACCTGACCAAGGAGGTAAAAGACTTATATGCTGAGAACTATAAAACATTAATCAAGGAAACTAAAGAGGATTCAAAGAAATGGAAAGATATTCCATGCTCTGGACTGGAAGAATTAATATTGTAAAAATGGCCATACTACCCAAAGCAATCTACTGATTTAATGCAATCACTATCATATTACCCATAACATTTTTCATAGAACTAGAACAATCCGAAAATTTATATAGAATCATTTAAGACCTAGAATTGCCAAAGCAATCCTGAGGAATGAAAACCAAGCAGGAGGCATAACTCTCCCAGACTTTAGACAATATTACAAAGCTACAGTAATCAAGACAGTGTGGTAATGGTACAAAAACAGACATACACAACAATAGAACAGAACAGATAACCCAGAAATAATCTGGGACACCAATGATCAATTCATCTTCACAAAAGAGGCAAGAATATAAACTGGGAAAAAGACAGTCTCTTCAGCAAGTGGACAGCTGCATGTAAATCAATAAAACTAAAACAGACCCTCATACCATGCATAAAAATAAACTCGAAATGCCTTAAAGACTTAAATATAAGACAAGACACCTTAAAACGCCTAGAAGAAAACACGGGCAAAACATTCTCTGACATCAATCATACTAATGTTTTCTTAGGTCAGGCTCCCAAGGCAATAAAAATAAAAACAAAAATAAACCAATGGGACCTAATCAAACTTACAAGCTTTTGCACAGCAAAGGAAACCATAAGACAAAACAAAACCAACCAACCAAAAAAACCAAAAAGACAACCTATGGAATGGGAGAAAATAGTTGCAAATGATGCAACCGACATGCACTTAATCTCCAAAATATATAAACAACTTATACAATTCAAAAGCAAAAAAACCAACAACCCAGTTGAAAAAATGGCATAAGACCTAAATAGACATTTCTCCAAAGAAGACATACGGATGAACAAGAGGCACATGAAAAAATGCTCAACATCACTAATTATAGGAGAAATGCAAATCAAAACGAGGTACACTTCATATCAGTCAGAATGGCTATCGTTAATAAGCTTACAATTAACAAATGCTGGAGAGGGTGTGGAGAAAAGGGAACCCCCCCCCCACCCGCCGCCCCGGCACTGCTGGTGGGAATGTGAATTGGTTCAACCACTATGGAAAACAGTATTGGAGATACCTCAGAAAACTAAATGTAGAACTACCATATGATCCAGCAATTCTACTCCTGGGCATCTATCCAGACAAAACTTTCATACAAAAAGATACATGCACCCCTATGTTCACTGCAACACTATTCACAATAGCCCAAGACATGGAAACAACCTAAATGTCCATTGACAGAGGAATGGATAAAGATGTGGTATATATACACAATGGAATACTACTCAGCCATAAAAAAGAATAAAATAATGCTATTTGCAGTAACATGGATTGAACTAGAGACTCTCAGACTAACTGAATTAAGTCAGAAAGAGAAGGACAAATACCATATGACATTACTTATATCTGGAATCTAATATATGGCTCAAAGGAACCTTTCCATAGAAAGGAAACTCATGGACTTGTGGCTGCTGGAGGAGGGTGGGGAATGGAATGGGTTGGGAGTTTGGGGTTGGTGGAAGCAAACTATTACATTTAGAATGAATAGGCAATGGGGACCTGCTATGGCACAGGGAACTATGTATGTCCAATCACTTGTGACAGAACATGATGGAAGATAATATTAGAAAAGGAATATCTATAGCTGGGTCACTTTGCTATATAGAAGAAACTGACAGAACATTGTAAATTGACTATAACAAAAAAAATTTTTTTAAAGAATTGGTTAAACTTCAAAAAAATAAAATAACTCTAAAAAGTTTATTAAAAAACATAAGAACATGACAAAACAAGCCATAGACTGGAAGAAAAATATTTATAACACACATCAAAACAGGACATATCAAAAGGACCCAAAAATATTTTTAAGTGCAAAAGATTTGAACTAAATGCTACACACACTTTCTCTTGCTTCATATGACCAATGAATACGTGAAAAGGCATTCAACATTAATCTCTAAATGAAAATTAAAACCACAATGAGATAATAATATACAAACACTAGAATGACTAATACTAAAATGACTGAATAACAATTTTAAAAAAGCCCCTGACAGTATCAAAATTTAACAAGGATGCAGAGCAAACAGAACTCTCATTCATGGCTAGGTTTGGGTAAAATGGTATAGCCACACTGGCAAACTGCAAGTTGTAAATAAAGTTAAGAACTGTACAATTCTACAACCCAGCCATTTCAATCCTATGTATCTACCCAAGAGAAATGAAAACATGTGTCTACAAAAAGACCTCCAGAGCAACGTTCCTAACAACTTCATTCACAGCAGCCACAAAAAAGAGGAAATTACCAAAACGTCAATCAACTGGAGGATAAACAAACTACGGAAGAGTCACACAATGGAACACTACTCAGCCATAAGACAGAATGAACTACATATACACAAAAAATGGGTAAACCTTGAAAACATGGTCTGCTGAAGAAACCAAACATAAAACAGTATACATAATATATTCCATGTTAAGAACAGGCAAAACTAATCTAGAATGATAAAAGTCCTAATAAGACTGCCTGTGGAGAGAAGGTTCAAGAGGAACTTTCAAGGAAGATGAAAATATCCTGTTTCTTGACTTAGGTGATGGCGACATGGTTGCGCACACTCTCAAAATCCATCGCTGTAGACTTAAGACCTGTGCATTTTATGACATGTAAAACATACCTCAATTTTTAAAAACAAATAAAAAGTGAGGAAAGTTCATCTGACATTTTTAGATAGGATGGCCAGGAGGTGCTTCACTCCAATGGTGACATTTGAGTAAAGACCCATAGAAAGTTGAAAAAAAAAAAAAAAAAAAGGCCAGCTGTGGGCTGACTGAAGACATCCCAGGCAGGAGGAATAAGCGAGGCGAGAACAAGCAGCTGGAGTTTATGAGAAACAGGGGGGCCAGCATGGTTGGCATGGCAGCCAGTTGGCAGCACAAGGGGGAGAGAAGTTCAGGGGGTTCAGATCATCCAGTGCCCGGTGGGTCACAGTAAGGTCTCACCAAAGACATGGTCTTCACCTGAGGACTGAGGGAAAGTCACCCAAGGGCCCACTAAGAACCACGATCTTACTTTATAACGCTTAGGGAGGGAGCAAAGCCAGATTACAAGCAGGTATCTGATTCCAAAACTCATATGCTAACCATGTTGCTGCATTAACTCAACATAATCATAGCCACTAGTTACTGAGTGCTTCCTATTAATATGTTTGAGCTAAAGGGCTTTATATCTGAGCTCCTTAACCACATATTATATTACAAACGGGTTATGAGAATGACACAGAGATCTTCTGAAGGAAAAAAACCTTTATTTCCTTTTTAGGCCACCTGCAGCATATGGAAGTTCCCGGGTCAGGGGTCAAACTGAAGCTGCAGCTGCCGGCCTACACCACATCCATGGCTTCACCAGAAACAAGCCACATCTGCAACTTACCGCGGCTTGTGGGGACACTGGATCCTTAACTCACTGTGCCAGGCCAGGTATCGAACCCGCATCCTCACAGAGACAACATCAGGTCTTTAACCTGCTGAGCCACAGTGGGAGCTCCTGAAGGAAATTTTGCCATTAAAAAATGTTTTGCAACCAGTCGAAAATTTTAAACAGATAACATCATATTTAATTTGCATGGCTCTTTCCATAAGCTACCTAAATTTAGCGACTAATTTGGTACATCACTGCCAGAGCACACGCTATGGTGACTCCACAAAATAGCCCTTTCTTGTCCTGAGACACTTTTCATCTACATTTTCATTTTAGTCTATATTGTTTAACATCAGGGAAGATTTACGTTTTACATATACATATAAAATATAGTATTTCTACTGAATTTGTTCCAGTTTTCCATAATTTTTCTAACTGGTGTGTTTGTCATCACTGTCAATGTAATCATCAACATTATTATGATACAGCTGATATTATCAGATGTTCCTAAATAAAATGTAATCGACTTCATTAATTTATTGTTACTTCTTGGTCTATTGGTTTACTGTTAGTAGATTTTAATGCTAACACGACATTATAAATCAACTATACTTCAATTTTAAAGATGGTTTTTTGCCTTTTTTTGTTTTGCTTTTTAGGGCCACAACCACGGCATATGGAAGTTTCTAGGCTAGGGGTTAAATTGGAGCCATGGCCTACACCACAGCCAGAGCAACAATAGATTCTAGCCGTGTCTACGACCTACACCATAGCTCACCACAACACCAGATTCTCAACCTACTGAGCGAGGCCAGGGATCGAAGCTGCATCCACTGAGCCACAACAGAAACTTCTAAAAAATGGACTTTAACGCTAACAATTAGCCAAAGTCTGGTTTTAACAGATTTCCTTATCATGACATGTTAAGAAATTTTATGAATTGTTGGAGTTTCCATCATAGCTCAGTGGTTAACGAATCCGACTAGGAACCATGAGGTTGCAGGTTCGATCCCTGGCCTTGCTGAGTGGGTTAAGGATCCGGCATTGCCGTGAGCTGTGGTGTAGGTTGCAGACGCGGCTCGGATCCCGCGTTGCTGTGGCTCTGGCGTAGGCCGGCGGCTACAGCTCCGATTAGACCCCTAGCCTGGGAACTTCCATATGCCGAGGGAGCGGCCCTAGAAAAGGCAAAAAGATAAAAAAGAAAGAAAGAAAAAGAAATTTTATGAATTGTTATACCTAAGTCCCAAATCTCCAGTTTACCAAGGGTGCTGTACAAATGATGTCATTTTCTGCATATGCTGGGACGTGAATGGTCAGGGAAGCACTGATCTCGGCATCATCTCACACTGAGTACATGCAGGATTATGTAAGACTCCATGGAGCAACAGAATGCAAAAAGAAACCTCCTCTACAAAACCAGTGTATCCAAGAGGCCTTTTAAAAGTACACCGAAGGTCTGGATGGACAGGGGATGGAGAGGGGAACCAGGGTATGAGAAAAGCAGTGTGTGTATCCTACATAGAAAGCCAGTGGCTTCCGAGTCAGACAGACAGACCTAGGTTCAAAAGCCACCGTGACCTATGGGATTTGGTTAGGGCAAACTGCCTTCTGACGAGATCGGGCGCATTCAGGGTGGTATGGCTCTAGACCAAACTGCCTTCCGGATCCTATTTCCTTGTTACTAAACGGAACAGCACCTACTTGGTGGAACTATTGATGCAAAGATAATAAAAATAGCAAAATGCACAGTGCTCCAGTGGACACTCAGTAAATAGCACTTATTAACTTGTTATAGTTATGACACACTGTGAGTTCTAAGCTAATGTATTTATAAAAATTAATGTGACCTGGGAAGAATAAAAACAATGTTAGAGTGGTATTTGAATTAATGAATTTTTTATATACTTTTGTTTAAATGTGCAGCTTAGCAGTAAATACAGAGATGAATATATCAAATGTGAAACCAATACTTAAAAGAATATAGATTCGTTTTTCTTGGACTGTGAATAATTACATTTCTATTATACTGAAGTTTTTTAAAGAAAAATCCAACTATACAGTATGATCCTTTTCAAAAAGTTCTTCAAAAGAACATAGAGACTATCCTGATTTTTCTAAAAGGTATCTTGCAAAAGATATTTCAGAGATAGAAAAGAATATCAAGCAGAAATTTGATCCGTTGTTTTATAAATAAAGCATTTCACTGTATTTTATTTCTGCTCCATGCTTATAGTATCTAAACCTCAGACTGCTCATTTGTAAAAATGACAAGTGGATCAGACATTGTCCTCTAAAGGTTCTTTTACTTCTGTGGAGAGTAACGTAGTGTCTTTTCTAGCAAAGGAAATCTTGGTTACTCCATTTTGCTCTGGTTTCAGCAGAAACGCCCTCCTGAGACTCCTTCCTCTCTCCCTCTTCTCCCAGTAACATCTTGTTTCAAATTAGCCAACTGAGAAGAATGTGCACCCTGACCTGACCAATGGGAAGGGGACAGGTACATCACCTGCATTAGGGATAAATAGGGAGGGTCTTCTTCTTTGCCTGCGCTTTTTGAGTACCCGCTCCCTTCTGCAGAAGTAAAGAGCTTTGTCGAGATCTCCCCATGTTCATGTGTCTCATTTTCCGACACTGACGATCCGAGCTTCCCATTAAGAAACCTTTGAGTTGTGGCTCAATGGATTAAGAACCTGAGATAGTCTGCATCAGGATGTGGGTTTGATACCTGGCCTCGTACAGTGGCTTAAGGATCCTGTGTTGCTGTGGCTGTGGCGTAGGCCGGCAGCTGCAGCTCTGGTTCAACCCCTAGCCCAAGAACTTCCATGTGCTGCAGGTGTGGTAGTAAAAAGAAAAAGAAGAAGAAGAAAAAAGAAAGCCCTGAGCCCTGGTGATCCTGTCATGGACAGGCTTTAGGCTTTAGGGCTGAGGCAAGGCACACAGTGCTGACTTGCTGAGCACCCAGTGTCCTACCAGGAAGACTTGGGATACCTGCCCAGCATGAGCTCTCCCTCTCCCACCCATAAGGCTCTCAGCAGGTGGAAGGCAGCCCAGCCAGCCTTCAAAAGTTTCCCATCACCCTCGTGATGTACAGTGAGGTGAGTCATTCTTCTGACCTCATTGTTCACACTATTTACTGTCAACAGGGAACAGTCTAAATATGGGAGGGAAGTCAACATGGGAAACATGATTTGAAAACAGTGAGGCTGTGTCCAAAGGACCCAAACACAATGTGCCTTGACAACGCAAAGCCACATGTCACAGTCAAGACAGCCGACTTAAGGAATGAATGAAGAAAAATAACAAACTGGAGTTCCCATTGTGGCTCAGCGGAAACGAATTTGACTAGTATCCATGAGGACACAGGTTCGATCCCTGGCCTTGCTCAGTGGGTTAAGGACCCGGCGTTGCCATGAGCTGTGGTGTAGGTCACAGATTCGGCTCCATCCCACATTGCTGTGGCTGTGGTGTAGGCTGGCGGCTATAACTCCAATTTGATCCCTAGCCTGGGAACCTCTATATGCCTCGGGTGCGGCCCTAAAAAGACACACGAAAAAAGAAAAATAACAAACTACAAAAAGACAGGTAGCGAAATGCTGCAGAGAAGAACCTGCTTCCCATGAAATGCCCAAATAAATCAAGCACAGTTCATAAAACAATACACCCTACTGGGAAATTCACATTCAGTCAGAAGGGCAGTTCCCTCCTCAGCCTCAGAGAGCACAGTGCAAAGTTGACCCACTGGTCTCCACCGGTCTCCACGTGAGTGTCCAAATGTCACTTCCTGGGACAAGCACATCAGAAGGTCTCTCTTCTCCCTGTACAGCCAGTTTATTTTTAGCGTTCTCTGGAGCTTTCCCTTCGAAGTTTTCTTTTATGACAAAGCTCAAGGGCTGGTGGTGATTTTGGGGGGCAAGAAGCTGTATTACTGAACTAGAACTTTGAACAACATTTCAAACTAGGGGGAACTTCAGGTAAGAGTTACTGAAAAGGTGACAGAGAAAGTTAACCCCATGGACATCATCACTGACAGATATTTTACACATGAAGGCACTGATCTTAATTTGTTGAGCCCCACATCAAGCCTTGCAACAATCAATACGCTGATCTTTATTAACCACTGTACTCATAAGGTTCAAATTTTAAATTTTTTTTTTTTTTTTTTTTAGCAAGCAAGCAAAGTTTTTATTAAAGGAAAGCAAATACCTCCCAGGGTGGCGGGGGCGGGGGGGGGAAGCCCCCCAAATTTTCATGTTTTTAATTGCTCCTGTATCCCAATTAGAAGGTCAACAGAAGTAAATATGATGATAATTAGAGGAATTAATTAATTAACAGAATTCAGGTCTAGTTAAGACTGGTTTGAAACTTCAAAATTCTGTTTAGGCCACCAATGGCCACTAAACCACAAAGAGGTAACTTGATATTTTGTGCCTCGTGATAGATACACCACCACCTATAGGGTACTCGTACCAAAAATTCAAATCTGAATCAGATCAAATATCTAGATCTCATCACCAGTTTATAAAAATACAAGAGACAAAGGAACACATTAACACTACAGGCATGCAGTCAGAAAAATCAAGATTGTGAGAAACCCTATGGTACAAACAAGTCAGTTTTTCAACAAATAAGATGCAGAGGGGAAAAAATGAGGAGGAAACTATAGATTACAAGAGTTTTAAAATACGTATGGGAGTTCCCGTCGTGGCGCAGTGGTTAACGAATCCGACTAGGAACCATGAGGTTGCGGGTTCGATCCCTGCCCTTGCTCAGTGGGTTAACGATCCGGCGTTGCCATGAGCTGTGGTGTAGGTTGCAGACGCGGCTCGGATCCCGCGTTGCTGTGGCTCTGGCGTAGGCCAGTGGCTACAGCTCCAATTCAACCCCTGGCCTGGGAACCTCCATATGCCGCGGGAGCGGCCCAAGAAATAGCAACAACAACAACAACAACAAAGACAAAAATAAATAAATAAATAAATAATAATAATAATAAAAAAATACGTATGAACCAATGAAGACCTCATCTGAATGGCAATTTGAATAAACCAACTGTTAAAAAAAAAAAAAAAAAAAACTCATGAACCACCAGGGAAATTTAAACACTACTGAATATGATTTTAGGGAGTGAGTGTTCAATTTCTAGGTATGTGAGTGAAATTGTGATGGTTTTGATTTAAATTCCTATCTCTAATGTAAATCAAAGCTACCATGAGATACCACCTCACCCCAGTCAGAATGGCCATCATTAATAAAAGTACAAATAACAAGTGCTGGAGGGGCTGTGGAGAAAAGGGAACCCTCCTGCACTGTTGGTGGGAATGTAAACTGGTACAGCCACTATGGAGAACAGTTTGGAGATACCTTAGAAATCTATACATAGAACTTCCATATGACCCCGCAATCCCACTCTTGGGCATCTATCCGGACAAAACTCTACTTAAAAGAGACACATGCACCCGCATGTTCATTGCAGCACTATTCACAATAGCCAGGACAAGGAAACAACCCAAATGTCCGTCAACAGATGATTGGATTAGGAAGAGGTGGTATATATACACAATGGAATACTACTCAGCCATAAAAAAGAATGACATAATGCCATTTGCGGCAACATGGATGGAACTAGAGAATCTCATACTGAGTGAAATGAGTCAGAAAGACAAAGACAAATACCACATGATATCACTTATAACTGGAGTCTAATATCCAGCACAAATGAACATCTCCTCAGAAAAGAAAATCATGGACTTGGAAAATAGACTTGTGGCTGCCTGATGGGAGAGGGAGGGAGTGGGAGGGATCAGGAGCTTGGGCTTATCAGACACAACTTAGAATAGATTTACAAGGAGATCCTGCTGAGTAGCATTGAGAACTATGTCTAGATACTCATATTGCAACAGAACAAAAGGTGGGGGAAAAAATGTATACATGTAAGGATAACTTGATCCCCTTGCTGTACAGTGGGAAAAAAATAAAAAATAATAAATAAATAAATTCCTATCTCTTAGAAATGTTTACAAATAAAATTATGTGATACTTATAGTACATTGGGGATGGGGAAAAGAAGGACCTAAACATGAGACCAGATTGGCCACGAGTTAACAACTTTTCTTCCTCTTTTTAGGACCACACCTACATAAGTTCCCAGGGCCAGGGGTTGAATCAGAGATGCAGCTGCCTGCCTATGCCACAGCCACAGCCACAGCCACGCCAGATCCAAGCCGAATCTGTGATCTATGCTGCAGTCTGTGGCAACAAACTTAACACACTGAATGAGGTCAGGGATCAAACCCACATCCTCATGGATAATAGTTGGGTTCTTAACCTGCTGAACAACTACAGGAACTCCAAGTTGACAACTTTTAAGAATTCATTATATTATTCTCTCTACTTTTGTAATTGTGTGTGTGTGTGTGTGTGTGTGTGTGTGTAGAAGTTCCTGGGCCAGGGACTGAACCCACACATACCACAGCAGCCACCCAAGCTGTTGCAGTGATAACGCTGGATTCCGAACCTGATGAGCCACAAGGGAACTCCCTGTATTTTATATTTTGAAATATTCCATAATTTAGGTTTAAAAAGAAAAAGAAAGTGACCAAAAATTCATACGTAAAAACCAGGTTTTACCAGACATATCATAGATATTCAGAGCATGGCAGTGTAAAACACTTTCCCAAAATTGCATTAGAATATGATTCTAGGAGTTCCCGTTGTGGCGCAGCAGAAACGAATCTGACTAGGAACCACGAGGTTGCAGGTTCTATCCTTGGCCTTGCTCAGTGGGTGAAGGATCCAGCGTTGCCGTGAGCTGTGGTGTAGACCGGCAGCTGTAGCTCTGATTAGACCCCTAGCCTGGGAACCTCCATATGCCGTGGTTTAGCTCTAAAAAGCAAAAAAAAGAATATGATTCCAACAGGTTGTCACAGTATTAACAATATTTAAGTATACTAAGAACAAAATCTTTTCTAAATTGTTACATAAACTCAACCCATAAGTACAGTGTAGAACAACCCATTAGAAACTATATACGCAGAAACTCAAAGACTTGGAAAAACTTATGGTATGGTTACCAAAGGGGACAGGTTGCAGGGGAGGGGTGGACTGGAGATTTGTAGTGGAAATGTTCAGAAAATTTGGTTACAGTGATGGCTGTACAACCATAAATGTAATAAAATTTATTGAAAAAATAATAATAAAAGAAGAGAAAAAAAGAAACTACATACAGATCAATTTTCCGTACTAAAAACTAAGGCTTCAGTTTTCCAATTAACTTAGGAAACAAATACTAACTGCACGCCTGATAAAACTTCAAGCTCCCTAAATTTACTCAAACTGGTTACAATCTAAAACCTAAAATTTAAGAAACAATTTTAAAATTTTATCTTATTTACTTTTTTTTTTTTTTTTTTGCTTTGTATGGCCACACCTGCAGCATATGTAAGTTCCTGGGCTAGAGGTCAAATAGAGCTGCAGCTGCTGGCCTACACCACAGCCACAGCCACGCCAGATTTGAGCGGCATCTCCAACCTATGCCTCAGTTTGAGGCAATGCTTTATCCTTAAACCCACTGAGTGAGGCCAGGGATTGAATTTGAATCCTCATGGATACTAGTTGGGTACTTAACCTCCTGAGCCACAACAGAGACTCCTTAAGAAACATTTTAAAAATTATATGTTAAGAGCAGACAAAGAAATAAATTCAAAACAAAACTAAATCAACAATTTGAGCAAGCTTCAATTAGTAACCCAAATGAGTTTCCATTTCCTTGCCCTACATAAATTTTCTGGGTCAAGATCTTTCATCTGGATTTATTATCACTATGTTGAACCACTAAAGATTAATTAAAGATCTCAAACTTCTATCTTCTACCATCTTAGGCAAATAGAATCATTTTCACCCATAGGCTGAGATGAATGATGGATATAACCCTCCCCTCCAACCCCCAAGAGCCAGAATGGGAGAAGAGAAAACTCACAAGGTAGCCAATTTCCTATTATAACTGATAATAGGAACCAGCTATTCTGGAGAACATTCCCCAAATGCTATTTAGATTCTAAAATGTATCAATTGCTAAGTAACAAGCAGCACAGAGTCAGGCATTTATTCATCCAGTAAATGAATGTGAAGGCATAACTGGCAGATGAAACAGTTTACTGGCACTAAGCTCCCTATCCCCTAGGGCTGCTTTCCAGCCACAGTGCTAATGAGTGGGAAATGGGCCAAACCAGAACTGGGAAATAAAATAAGCTAGACTAGCTCATCAGTCCTTCAGAAACAGGAATATAACCTTCTTGCCTCTACTGCTGGGTTTAATATCCTAAAATATTCTTTACTCTTAAATAATGAAACCACTTGCACTAACAGGCCACCTCACGAAATCACCTTGGACTAACAAGACTTTGAGGAATCTTCTCATAAACTTTGGGCCCTAATTTAGTTATAATCACATTGATAGTAGATCTTTTCTCCCCCTCTTCCAAAAGTCTATAAGAAAAAATGACATATAGTCTCCATGAAAAGCCCTCAGAAACATCTTCCTACTGAAACTAAACTTTAAAAAATTATGAATGACCAAATCTAACGGTTTCTTGCAGGCCTCCTCAATTTCTTTTTGCATTATAGACCATTCATTCCTTGAAATGCCTTGGTATCAGTGGGCTTTCCTGGTTCTTCTCTGCATTAGTTTCCTACTGCAGCTATAAATCCTAAATGATTACACACTTGCAGCTTAAAACCTTGCAGATCTGGAGGCCGGAAATCTAAGCTCAGCCTTATCAGGCCGAAGCCACGTTTGGGCAGGCTGATTCCTTCTGGGGGCTCTGAGGGAAGGCTCCAGTCTCTCGACTTTTTCGGCTGCTTTTTGCTCATCTTTTTCTTTTTAATTAAAAAAAAAAAAAATGGGGGGAGGGCACGCCCACGGCATATGGAAGTTCCCAGGCTAGAGGTCAAATCAGAGCTGCAGCTGCTGGCCTACACCACAGCCACACCAAAACCAGATCTGAGCCACGTCTGCGACCTATGCCACAGCTTGCAGCAACTCTGATCCTTTAGTCCACTGAGCGAGGCCAGGAATTGAACCCGCATTCTCATGGATATTGGTCAGATGGTTAACTTACTGAGCCACAATGGGAACTCCACAAGTCTCTCCTTTTAAATATGAGAAAACTGGAGCCTAGATAGAGAGGTGATGATTAGCCTTGAATCACACAGATGTTAGCAGGACATTTCTACGTGGATGTCTTCAGAGCAGCTCAGTCCAATATTGGACCGATTCCTATTCCTACCTGAATCACACAATTCTCTTAGACTCTGGCAAGAACTGTGTTACACTTTGCTTTTCTCTTTGTTCTCTCTGCTGGTTCTTTCATCTCTGTCCCTCCATTCATTCTGAAATCCAGCCACGGCTTCATACTCCTAAAACACTGCTTTGGCTGGGTTACCTCTCCTGCTCAAACCCACAGTTCTCTATTAAGGACTGCATCCAAAGCCCTCCAGGATGTGACCTTCCCCCCTCCCCCCCACACCAGGTCACCTCTGTATCCTCTGCCTACACATCACATGCATTCCCACCTCTCACCCTGAACTGCCCCTTCACTTAGCAGTACATCTTGTGTATCACAGAACTTAAAACTCTAAAAGTAGTTTTTTTTTTTAAAGTATCTATCTCCAAACCAGACTGTGAGTTCCTTGAGGGCAGAAACTATGTCTAGCAACAAACATACACAGCAGTCCTCCTTTATCCCTGGTTTCACTTTCCTGAGTTACCGTGGTCTGAAAATACCAAATGGAAAATTCCAGAAATAAGCAAGTCCTAAGTTTTAAATTGACCACCATTCTGAAGAGCTGATGGAATCTCACGCCTACCCAGCTCTGACCCACCCTGAACATGAATCATCCCACTGTCCAGCATATCCAAGCTGCATACACCATCCACCCGTCAGTAAAGAAAAAAACAGCACAGGTGGCCCTTGAACAACAGGGGTTTGAACTGTGCAAGTCCACTTAGAGGCAGATTTTTTTTTCCAATAAACACATACTATAGTCCTACAAAATCCCCAGGTGGTTGAATCTGCAGATGTGGAAACCTGAATACAGAGGGCTGGTTGTAAAGTTACCCAGACTCTGATGGGGCAGGTGACAGGGATGGGGAGAAAGCACCGCAACCCGCCCCAGGGACATACAGGGTTTGACACTGTATGTGGTGTCAGGCACCCACAGAGGGTGTTGGAGACGGGAGGACTACTGCACATGTTAGCACAGACTCACAAGCTACCCTCAGGCATTGTCATTAGAAAGTAACAATCTACTGAGAACTCTACCCCAAATATGTGCATGTATGTACATATGTGTGCCTATGTGTGTGTATGTGTATATATAGACACACATATTTAAGAGCACATGCAAATGATGACACATTATTCAAATGTCAGAAAGTTTATTTTCAAAGTATACTGAATGACAGAGGAAAACAGGAAAATTAAGTAAAAAAAATCAGAAAGCAAAGTGTATGACACTAACTTTATATAAATACTGTCTTTACACATAAATATAGACTCAATATATTGAACGGTCTCTTTAAAAAAACAGACAGGAGGTGTTCCCGTTGTGGCTCAGTGGTAATAAATCCGACTAGTTTCCATAAGGATGTGGATTTGATCCCTGGCTTCCCTTAGTGGGTTAATGATCCAGCGATGCCAGGAGCTGTGGCCTATCGGAGACATGGCTTGGATCCAGTGTTGCTGTGGCTGTTAGTGTAGGCCCGGCAGCTGCAGCTCCGATTCAACCCCTAGCCTGGGAACCTCTATATGCCGCCGGTGGGGCCCTAGGAAGCAAAAAAAAAAAAAAAAAAAAAATCCTGAAAGGAATACACTAAAATGGTAGTGGTATTCATCTCTGAATAGCTTGATTTTAAAATGTTTTCACCTTTTCTTCACAGCTGTTCTCCTGCCCTGTTTTACAGTCAGGAGAACGTAGTGTGGTGAGAGGCTTAGAACAGAAAGTTGAGAACACAGTCTCTACGGTCAGTGTTCTGCCTGGGCTTAAATAAATCCGAGCTCCGCCACTCATTACCCGTGTGACCTTGGACAGTGGCTCCATTTCCCCATCTCTGTAAAATCCCGACAATGATCAGAGCACCTATCTCAGGAGTTCTGAGTATTACTCACGAG
The DNA here is from genome assembly GCF_016906955.1 of Phacochoerus africanus. NCBI lineage: Eukaryota > Metazoa > Chordata > Mammalia > Artiodactyla > Suidae > Phacochoerus > Phacochoerus africanus. Next base: position 29,990,631 of record NC_062555.1, on the reverse strand, counting down.
TGAATACAGTAGGAGAACTTAGAACAGTCCTTGGCTCAGAGTAGGTACCAAGTGAGAACTACTATTACTACCTGTACCACCACCTGCTGTGCTTCTATTGTCATTACTAGTATGATGACTGTCACTCAAGATGACTGTCCAGGAGTTCCCGTCGTGGCTCAGTGGTTAACGAATCCGACTAGGAACGATGAGGTTGCGGGTTCGATCCCTGGCCTTGCTTAGTGGGTTGAGGATCCGGAGTTGCCATGAGCTGTGGTGTAGGTTGCAGATGCGGCTCAGATCCCGCATTGCTGTGGCTCTGGTGTAGGTTGGTGGCTACAGCTCCGATTTGACCCCTAGCCTTGGAACCTCCATGCTGCGGGAGTGGCCCAAGAAATGGCAAAAATAAAAATAAAATAAAATAAAAAAATAAAAATAAAAATGACTGTCCAGTACACGGCTATTAACATGACTTAAAAGAGCTAACACCAAGTACTGGTGAGGACACAAAGTAACTGAAACTCAGACATTTGCTGTTTGGAATGCGAAACGGTAGGGCCCCCTTGGAAAACAGTTTGGCAGATTCTTGTAAAGTGAAGCATTCATTACCATAGCATGCAGTCCCACCACCAGGAATTCAGCAAGAGAAATGAAAAATTATGTTCAAACAAAAATGTGTATGCAAATGTTTACGTGGCTTTATCCGTCACTACCAAACACTGAATAATCCAAATGTCCTTCAGCTGGTGAACGGATAAACAAACTCTGGTACACGCTGGCAGTGGAGTACCTCTCAGCAATAAAGACAATGCCCTACACACAACACAGTGACATGGATGACTCCCAAGCACCACAGCCAGCAAAAGCAGCCAGACTCCAAAGGCTCCATACTGGACAATTCATCCCTATGGCCTTGTGGTTGCAGGGACGGGGAACTGATGGATGGCCTGCCTAGGATTGGGGTGCGGGAGGAGGCGCTGGCTACAAGGAGCACAAAGAAACCTTGGGGGTAACAGAGATGTCCCATATCATGACTGCAGTGGTGGTCAAACAGCTGTGCGCGTTTGTCACAATTCCCAGGACTCCACGTTTTTAAAAGGTACATTTTCCCATATATAAAGTATATTTTAAAAACACATAAACAGGAGTTCCTGTCGTGGCACAGCAGAAACGAATCTGACTAGGAACCATGAGGTTGCAGGTTCGATCCTTGGCCTCGCTCAGTGGGTTAAGGACCTGGCGTTGCCATGAGCTGTGGTGTAGGTCGCAGACGTGGCTCAGATCTGGTGTTGCTGTGGCTGTGGCATAGGCCAGTGGCTGCAGCTCCAATTAGACCCCTAGCCTGGGAACCTCCACATGCCGAGGATGCAGCCCTCAAAAAAAAAAAAAAAAAAAAAAGACAAAAACACAAACACATAAATATAGAATAAGTCATGACTCAAGTATTAATTTACCAATAACACCTGTCTGACTCTCTGGCTTTAGCAGAACTGTGCTGAATCTACACACAAAGACAGCCTGGCTACTGTGAAAACACTCGCAGAGAAGATTCCAAAGCCCAAAGGATAGTAGATGGCTACTCCATGGGACTTTAAGAATGGGGGACAAAAATCTGGCTAGGAAACAAATAAGGCACTTGTATCTGTCCTTCCCACCCCACCTCCCCGCCCCCAAAAAACCCCACCATAAAAATAAGCTTAATTTCCAAATCTGGCTTGCTGTCCAATGTGGTGTGGAAACTTGAGACAAGTAGTCATAGGCAAGGGGCCAAGTGCCCAACATAGTCTGATGCATCATATTAACCAATCTGAAGAGGTAAACTACTAAAATGACTCAGGGTAACTGTTTTAGACCCGCGATAATGAGGCCAGCAGGACTGTCTTAATCCCAGACTGCCTTGGGCCCTGACACTAAGCAGAATTTACCAATATGCATGGTTAGGCAGAAGTCACCTCTCACACAGAACTAACTGTAAGAGGAATAAATACTGAACTTGGGGAGTTGCCTTGTGGCACAGCAGAGAAGGATCTGGCATTGTCCCTGCCATGGTTTGGGTCTGATCCCTGGCCGGGGAACTTCCACATGCCATGGACAGAGACAAAAAAAAAAAAAAGAGAGAAAAGAACTTGGACCTAAAGAGAAAGGGTTAAGAATACATTTTATTCTAGTTTAAATCAGTCATGGGGAGGCAACGTAGAGCAGGGTGAACATAGTCAATAAGATGGTGCTGCACATTGAAAGTTGCCAAGAAAGTGTGGCTTAAAAGTTCTCATCACAAAAAAAAATAACAACTTTGTGTAGTGACTAGATCTACTGTGGTGATCATTTCACAGTATACATAATACTGAAGTACATACTGTGCACCTGAAAGTAATACGTTATAGGTCAATTATACCCCAACTTAACAAAAAGAGTACAAGTTTTATTTTACCATACCAGTTGGCACACATCCTTTTTTGAACTGAACTGAACACATTATATCTTAGTCATCTTCCCTCTCACTCTGAACGGAAACTGCTCTGCCTGTCCTCCTCCCCTCACCTATCCCTACTCCACCTCTCTTTCAAAGAAACAGATAACTTTAATTTTCCTGAGGAGGAGTTCCCGTTGTGGCTCAGTGGTTAATGAACCCGACTACGATCTATGAGGTTGTGGGTTCAATTCCAGGCCTCGCTCAGTGGGTTAAGGATCCGGTGTTCCCGTGAGCTGTGGTGTAGGTTGTAGACGTGGCTTGGATCCTGCATTGCTGTGACTGTGGCGCAGGCCAGCAGCTGTCGCTCCGAATCAACCCCTAGCTTGGGAACCTCCATAGGCTGAGGGTGCGACCCTAAAAACAAACAAAAAAAGCTTCCTGAGGATAGAGGGTCGGACTGAAGCAGCTTTAGAATGACAGAGGCTACTAGGAGCTGAATTCCAGTCTGAGGTGATGCGAGGGTCCAAACATGAACTCTGAGACCAGTACGATACCTGAACTTGTGAGTCAAGCACAGGATCACTGTCTCCAAGGTACGACTACAAGCGAAGACTGATCAGACCAGTCAAGAATATCAGTGTCCCCCACCACATGCAGTGCAAGCAAGTGCCAATATAATACAATCTGAAGGAACAACAGGCATCCATCTTAACAAACCCAGAAAACCCCCCTTCTGAAAGCGAGCACTTGCCTCTAATCGCAGCCCAATTTGGCAGTTTTAAGAGCCTGTGTCTGGACCCAAGATCATAACGCTAAGGACACAAGATAGGTGCTACTAATCCACCTTACAAAATGAATAAATAATAAGAAAATTTTAAAAGCACCAGCCCAGAGAGGTCCCACTGCGGTTCAGCAGGTTAAGAACCCAACTAGTATCCATGAGGATGCATGTTCGATCTGTGGCCTCAGTGGGTTAAAGGAGCTGGAATTGACGCAGCTGTGGCCTAGGCCAGCAGCTTCGATGTGACCCCTGGCCTGGGAACGTGCGGCCCTTAAACAAACAAAATTACCTCACACAGAATGATCAACCTACCCTTCATGCCTTACAATGTATACACATACATGAAATGGGAATTCGTCTGTGAACAAACACACGTTTCCAGATTAACACCCTTTTCATTGAAGAGTCCATATACACTGCAAATCTTAATTTATTTGCAAAGTCTGGTTAGTCTGCATCAGTTTCCAAGGCTTTCATCAGAGTGGGTCTAACCTTTGAGATACTTATCCCTGTCTACCCTCAGCAATATTAATAGGCCCCTGGAGCTTATCTCTGACTCCAGCACCTGGTGGCAGAAGCAAAGGCTGCCAAGAAGGAAAGGTCCCTAAGTCCAAGCAGCACGGAGGCCCCACAACCTCAAGTACAAAACATCTACTGTGACCCCGTGGGAGAAGGGGCTTCGTCCAGTGTGCCGGGGTCATGGTCCCCAGCTGGCCAAGACGGAGCCATCACCCGATCATCCCCATCAGGCTTGTAGAGCAGACGGGCACTTAAATTCAAGTACCGGGACCACTCGCCAATCCACACAAGGACAAGCAGTCATACCCTCTACGGCTGTTAGACCACTGGCAGCTCCAGAACCACATTTCGAAAATTACCTTTTATATACCTTAAGAGTCCTGCAGACCACGGAGAAACATACTTTAACTCTGCAGAAATGACCTGCAGGCGTCCCTGAGCCAATAAAGGCCACTCATCTTGACTCAAACAAAGAGGTGGTCCCTCAACATAAAGTTTTGTTTGACCTCAAATCTTCAAGCAGCTTCATTTTAGCTGAATCTGGCTGGTACTGAGAATACCTATTCAACTCAACGCACTGCCAGCCCTGCAAATAGGGACGAATAATGCCATATTGCCTTTGCAGGTGTTTCAAAAAAAGAAAAAAATTCCACAGCTGTCATCTCCTTCCTCTCCTATTTCAAGAGATTATGGAAGGTGAAGAGAATATTAGAATATTAGTGAGAGACGCTGCACTTCACTGTCCGGGGGGGTAATTAAAGGAAAAGGAAAGACACCAAGGGGACCACGGTGTCAGGAAAAGGAGTCAGAAACGTGGTTACCTGGTGTGGAAGACCGACCTGCAGTCACCTCAAAATAGGTGTTTTTCTCAGGGTGGTGTTAAAATGTGTGTGGTAAGGGGCAGACTCAGCAGTCACCTCAAAAGAAACAGGGCCACTGAGTTACACTGAGAAAACTGTGCTTCGAATAAGGAACACGTGGACAAGAAAACTGGTTTCTATTTCTCTATGACCCCTCAAAAGTGGTTTCTTTCAGAATCCAGACCTCAATCGCCTTATCATCCCCCAAACATCTGAAAAATAAAAATTCATTCAGAAATTTGAAAGAATACACGTGGCCCTCTGAGGGCCCATCTTACTTCAATTCAGCTCCTTATTAGGTGAAATATAAAGCTCTGGAGTTTAAATCTGAAAAACCCTTGCCTACAGGCAACTTCTCTCCCTTTTAATCTTGCACGAGCAACGATTTTCTAAGCTTCAGAGTCCTCACCTGTGAAATGGTTATTATGACACTGGCTGCCACACCCACCTCAAAGGATCACTATTGAGATTCACCTGCAGTAAGACATATCAAAAAGTTTTTAAACAGCAAAGAACTATATAAATGTTGGCCGCCACCTTAGGTGGGGCACTGTTATAGGCAGGAAAAAAATGGACGGAAATGGGGTGAAAAGAAGGCCCTTTCATTTGAAAAAGAAGGACCACGAACGCAGCGAGGACTAATTTTAAGCTACTGGCTAATACGTTCACTGAAGCGAAATGACGCGAATCGGAATAATGACTTAGAAGTGGATTCTCAGGTCAGCACATCCACTTTGCACGGACAGCAGAAGAAGGAAAATAAGAAAGATTAAGAGTGGGTGTCCAGCTGTCAGCTCACCAAAATAACTGATGAAGTTCCATTTGAGAGAGAGGACGGAGTTAGTGACGACAGGCAGTATGTACAGAATACAGTTGCATAAGATGAACTAAGTTAAGGTGTTAATTACCAAGCACGGAACTGTCAGGTTATCCACAATCGTATACTCCAGTTCTATATAGGGCGTGTGATTCCTACAGAAGCTTTAGCGGAAAAAAAAAACTATTCCAAAAACGTCAAACAAATGTAAGTGACCCTGCAGGTCAGCGCTCCGTAGAGGAATAAAGTAAGGCTTCCTTCCTTGAGGATGGGGTGCTCGGGGAGCTACAGCGCGAGGAACGCAGAACCTGTAAATCACTGCAAACCAGAAAACCAGAAAACCAGGTGTGGTTTCAGACCCTCCGGCCCTCCGCCCTCCCCAGCACGGGATGCGCTCTCAGAGACAGCAGAACGACTCGCACAGAAAGCAGGACTCGAGAGCGCAGCAGACCCCCGACCAAAGCACCGGTAACCATGACGACCCGGGGAGCGGGAGGGAAATACAAACACCCGACTGCGGCGGGCGCCGGTCCTGCGAGGTCGCGAACAGCCGGCCGCCGGGCGGCGGCGGCGGCGAGAAGCGGGCTCGCAGCACCCGCGCTGCGCTCACCTGGTGCAGGGCTGTCAGGCCGTCGACATTGGCCGTGTCCACGTCGGCGCCCCGGGCCAGGAGCCGCCTCACCTCGTCGGTGTCTCCGCTGGAGCAGGCAGCCAGGAACACGGCGCCGTCCTCGAAGCGGACCCGCGGGCCCGCGCGCCGACTCTGCGGCTGCCGCCCCGCGCCCGGCCGGTCGGTGGGCTCCTGCTCCGTCAGCGAGCCCCGCCAGCGCCGCAGCTGCTCGGCCCGCCGCGCCCGCGCCGACTCGGCCCGCTTCCCGCCCAAGTGCTCCAGCTCTGCCATAACGCCGCTGCTCCGAGCCGCCCCGCCGCCGCCTCCGAGCGCTTCAGCCGGGAGAGGAGGGCGGAGACCCACGCGCAGCCATCTTTACTGCTCCGCCGCCCGCGCCGCCCGCACGCCCCGCGGCCTCAGCACGCAGTTGCAGCGGCGCCCCGGAGCATCACGGGACTTGTAGTAGGAGATCCGCGCGTCCCCCACGTCCGGGCGCGCCCGCGCCGGACGGGAACTACAAGTCCCTGGATGGACCGCGAGAGAGGCGCGGTCCGGGAGCTCCCTACTTGGCCGCAGACCTGCGAGGTCACCTCCGCCCCAAGCGGGAGCTGTCCCTGGACGGAGTAAGCCTCTGTGGGCGTGTTAAGAGTCGTGGTTCATTCTCGTTGCGACTACCAGCTAATTTTGGCTCCCTAATTAACACGTCAATCTTTCGGAGTGGAAAAGGGGTCAGTTGTTATCCCTACTTTCTGTTGCAGAAAACTGGACGGAAAGTACCCCAAACTTTCAAAACTGTGTCCTGGTTCTGAATCCAGAGTTTTATTAACTTAGAGGGCATGAACACGTAGCCCTGAAAAGCCCCTGGGAAGGATGCACGCAGGTACAGCGGAAAGAGCATTCAAATTCAGTTCTCCATACAGAAGTTCTCTGAGCCTTTCCTTGATTGTAAAAAGGGGGTAATGTCACCTCACAGGATGGTCCTGTGGCTCGAATAAGACGATATATGCAAGGATACCTAGTGCCATCCCTGGCTTCTATCAGCTCATAATAAATACTAATTTCCCTTCTTTCTCTCTCCTCCTCTTCTCCAGTTTTCGTGGATCTTAAATTATTGGGAGACAGAATGGATGTCATGTGTTCCATGATTTTTTTACCCAAAGCTACAAAAAAATATATAGAGCAAACACAATACTGCAACTATAGTTCAATTAAAAAAAAATACTATAGAGCATACAAAACTCCTAAAGCAGCAAGTAGGCCATTTTCATGTTCAAAGAGAGCTTGGTTATAAAACCTGTTAAATAGACTTAGCATTATTACAACATTGTAAATCAACTATACTTCAATAAAGCTTTACAAAAAGTTGACTTAGTAACTATATCCCTCCAGGCTTTAGCCCTGGACAAAACATAAATAATTTTTTTTCCATAATGAAAGAGATCATATACAATTATTAGGTTCTTTAAACTTTCAGTTTTTCACTAAAAAAAAATGTTGCAAGGAGTTCACATTTTGACTCAGCAGAAACAAACCCGACCAGTATCCATGAGGATGTGGGTTCAATCCCTGGCATCACTCAGTGGGTTAAGGATCCTGCGTTGCTGTGGCTCTGGTGCAGGCCTGAGGCTACAGTTCGGATTAGACCCCTCCTAGTCTGGGAACCTCCATGTGCTGTGAGTGCGGCCCTAGAAAAGGCAAAAAGACAAAAAAAAAAAAAGATTAGGTCATTGTGAAGGGAAACTATTATATTCTATCATGTGAACATTTATCTGTGCTTCACTTTTTCCTGAGATGAGCTGAGAAGCAAATGAAAAGGGACACTTCGATATAAAATATGCTTAGTAATACTCTGTCTATCTAAATATGCTTAATTTGGCGTTTCCGTCGTGGTTCAGTGGTTAACGAATCTGACTAGGAACCATGAGGTTGCAGGTTCGATCCCTGCCCTTGCTCAGTGGGTTAACGATCCGGCATTGCCGTGAGCTGTGGTGTAGGTCGAAGATGTGGCTGGGATCCTGAGTTGCTATGGCTCTGGCACAGGCTGGCAGCTACAGCTCCGATTAGACCCCTAGCTCGGGAAACTCCATATGCCGCGGGAGCAGCCCAAGAAATGGCAAAAAGACAAAAATAAATAAATATGCTTAATTAGGTATCCTTAAATTCTTCATAAATGCTAATTTATTAGCATCTTGGTGAACTGTGAATAACAATGTATATAAAAATAAAAGATGTAATACTGTATACTTTATATAGCCATGTGTTCCTTGCATTAATTTAGTTACCACAGAACTTGTTATACTTCATCATCTACTGGAAATCTGTATGAGAGGTGTTCCCATCATGGCTCAGCGCTATCAAACCCGATTAACATCCATGAGGACAAAGGTTCCATCCACTCAGTGGTTTAAGGATCCAGTATTACCATGAGCTGTGTTGTAGGTCACAGATGTGGCTCGGATCCTGCAATGCTGTGGCTGTGGCATAGGCTGGCAGCTACAGCTCTGCTTTGACCCCTAGCCTGGGAACTTCCATATGCTGCGGGTGTGGCCCTAAAAAGGCAAAAAACAAAACAAAAACAAAAAACAAACCCAAAACACTGGTTCTTGATAATAAAATTACAAAAAAAAATAAATAAAATTCTGTATGAGATTGACTTTGTAGCTTGTCAACGTGGAAACTCTTATTTCAACTCAGCCTCTTGCTGATAATTAAAATTGCCCACAAGCTCTCAAATAGAACTGTCCCTATAGGATAAAAGAAATATTGATATTAAACTAGATAGGAACCTAACCCTCTTCAGGAAACCATTATTAGCTTAAACTCTGCCAGTCTAGAAAATCAAAAAGCAAGAGAAGGGCAAGGTTTCAGCATCATGCAAATTGCAGAAACCTCAGGAAGCACATCTCTGGCAGCAATCCACATGCACCATCTTAATGTTATGATGCTAGTACATGACAGTTTCTCAAAATAAAAAAAAAAAAAGTATGTAGAATTGGACCACATGTTTTACTTACTGATTTTCTAATAAGCATTTTTTAGCTTGGGTAAAAATTTCATGAATTAATAATGTTACTTTTTTTTTTTTTGGTCTTTTTAGGGCTGCACCTGTGGCATATGGAAGTTCCCAGGCTATGGGTCAAAGCAGAGCTGTAGCTGCCGGCCTACCCCACAGCCACAGCAACGAAGGATCCAAGCCTCATCTGCGACCTCCACCACAGCTCAGGCAAAACCAGGTCCTCGATCCACTGAGTGAAGCCAGGGATCAAACCCATGTCCTCAAGGATACTAGTCAGGTTCCTTACTGATGAGCCACAAGGGGAACACCAATAATGTTACATTTCTTTCAGCTGTATTGTTTTCACATTCAGTATCAGGAAAGAATAAATATCTGCCTTCCCTTGTGTAAGTAAGCTAAAATTAGCCAAGTCTAAGTTAAATCTTTACTATCCCAAGAGGTATGAACTTGAATTTCAATAGGAAAAATTCAGTCTCAATACTGGGAAGTTCCAGTGAGCACTGGAACTATCTATTTTACTGTATCTATTTTACTTGTGTTTTTCCTGAGGTAGTAAGAATGTGTTACACTCTCTGGAGATTTTAAAGAAAAATGTAAGTAGCTAAATTCCATGGATAATTAAAAGGCATGTATCTTCCAGATATGTGACTACAGAAAGCAGTGATAATTATTATAATCTAATTAATTTAACTAGCTCAGCCCCCCACCAAAGGCCACAAGAAATAAAACATAATCAATCTGGGCATGACAACTTGAAAGTTTTTTGCAATTAAAATCATCTAAGTTCTTTTTCTGAAACATCTTCCTCCAACCAGGGCTGAGTATAAACTTATACAATAAACTTATATGATTGTTTACTATCAGTAAACAAACATGGTAGTTTGGATTTCCTAAATATTCTAAAGAAAATAATATTTTATGTACCAGTGGATAAATCCCGACAATCCTGTGTATTTAAAAAAAAAAAAAAAAAAAAACAAGAGTTCCCGTTGTGGCACAGTGGAAATGAATCTGGCTAGTATCCATGAGGACATGGGTTTGATCTCTGCCTTCATTCAGTGGGTTAAGGATCTGGCATTTCCATGAGCTGTGGTGTAGGTCAAAGATGTGGCTTGGATCCTGAGTGGCTGTGGCTGGCCGCTGCATCTCCTATTCAACCCCTAGCTGGGAACTTCCATATGGTGGGGGTGTGGCCCTAAAAAGCAAAAAAAAAAAAAAAAAAAGGAAATTCCCCCCCCCCACAATTTTTGTACTTTTTCCCCGTTTTTGGCCACCCCATGGCCAGGTATCAGATGTGACCTACACTGCTTCCTTTAGCCCACTGTGCCAGGCCGAGATCAAACCTGCTTCCTGGTGCTGCAGATACACTGCCACTCCCATTGTGCCACAGTGGGAACTCCACCTTTGTCCTTATTCTTTTTAGTTTTATTAAGATGTAATTGACATAACAGCACTATGTTTAAGGTATGCAGCATAATGATTTGACTTACATACATCATGAGATGCTTACTACAAAGGTGTGGTCAACATCCATCATCTCATATAGATACAAAATAAAAGAAAAAAATATTTTGTGATGAGAACTCCTAGGATTTACCCTCTTTCTTACAGAACATACAGCATCATATTGGTCATAACATCCCTAGTACTTACCTTATAGCTGGAAGTTTGTCCCTCCTGACCATTCATCCAATTCCCCTGCCTCTGCTAACCACAAATCTGATCTCTTTTTCTATAAGTTTGTTCGTTGAAGCATGTTAACCTACGAACTTTGTTAGTTCCTGCTGCCCAACATAGTGATTTGGTGTTTTTAATATATTACAAAACGATCACTGTAATTTTTGTACTTTGAAATGTACTAAGTGACCCAGCTAGAATGCACATACATTCTTGCATAAAGTGAGGAAACTTTTATTAAGTAATACTTTCCCATACACTTCAAAAATAAACTACAAATCAGAATACTCCGGTTTTTAAAGCAATGACACTGGTACACACAGGTTATGAAAATCAGTGCGGCCTCTGTTCTCACCAGTTAACATACCTCCCTCTGGTGGACACATGGAAGCTGTACATTTACCCCCTAGAATTCTTTTTCTTTTACTTTTCTTCCTTCCTTCCTTCCTTCTCCCTCCCTCCCTCCTTCCTTCCTTTTATCCAATTCTTTCAGTTTGGTTGCCAAAACTACAGGTATTGACTTGTTTTATCATACCATCTCTCCTTTCCACCAGACTCAACATAGCTCCTGGTTTTTCTAAAAGATATTTTAGAGACTCGATTTTCAGGGAGTTCCCACTGTGGCACAGTTGGCTTAATGACCCCGGTTGTCTCTGTGGAGGCTCAGGTTTGATTCCTGGCCCAGCGCAGTGCGTTGAGGATCCCGAGTTGCTGCGGCCGTGGTGTGGGTCACAAGCTCCAGCTCACATTTGATCCCTGGCCTGAGAATTCCAAATGCCGCTGGTGAGGACGAAAAAGAATAAAAGACTCGATTTTCAGAAAACCACCCAAGAAAATAATCAATTTCAGCTTGGAAGACAGAACTGTAACTGTAATAAAATTACAATACAACCACAATTACAACCGGGGTGGAAACAGACAGTGAAGGGATTACGACAGAAAACACCTCCCTACAATGAGGCAACGCTAACAGCTAACGGGAGACTAGACTGGACAGCACCGGGTAGTACCGTGGACGGTCTCGGGGGTGGGGGGCCGTGGGTCTCCGGCGGAGAGAGGGCGGCCGCAAGGAACCAGGGGATACTTAACACCGATTTGGGCGGAACGCAGAAATTTCGGCAGCTGTCAGAGCAGCGGTCAAACTGCACTGGCCGGTCTGTTTAGGAAGACTGGCAGCTCTCCCGCAGCCGAAGCAGGAAGCGAAGGCGGGTGTGGTCTCCAGCCCGCCGTGGTGTCCGAGCACCGCGCAAGGTCCCCGCGCCCAGAGTCGGAACCCGGCCCGGAATCCCCGCGCTTCTCCGGCTCCGGGGAATCCCCAGAGCGCCGTCCGCGGGTCTGACTCTAAGGCGAGGAACCTCGCTTGCAGTTCCTTCTCCTGACCAGTTACTCCCACGGAGCTTCTGGAAGCGATGTGCAATCCTTACCCCCGAGACCCACTGAACCCGACTGGAAACCGCATCCACCGCCCCGCGCTCTGGTTCAAAACGGGTGGGCGGACGCCGCTCGGATCCCGGCCAATCGGAGGCCGCACTCCTCCCCGGGCGGCGCTCCGGACCAATCACAACCCTCGCCGGCCGGAGGAGGGGAGACGCAACCCTCGGCTCGCGCAGGCGCGGTGCAGGCTGGTTGGCGCCGCTGCGCTGCGCGGGAGATCCGCGCAGGTAAGAGCGGGTTGGTGGGCTTCTCGGCCTAGAGGTTACTGGCTGGCGGGGGCGGCGGGGTCTTTCTGCCCAGCGAGGGAGTATCATCTTCTCCCGCGAGCGGCTGTGTGGCGGAGCATGTGGTTGTCTTGACAGCCCCGTGGGCACACGCCTCCGGCAGCGCCCTACCTGAGTGTCCCCCTTCCCAGACATTCCCCTTCCTCCCACCCGGGCGTCCCCCCACCCCCCGTCCCCGACATTCCCCTGCCTTCCCCGCCGCGTCCCGCTCCCGGTGCAGAGCAGCTGCCGGGGTAGATTACAACTCACAGCAAGTTTGTGGAAACAGAGAGCTGGGCCTTGCCGTAAGAGTGAGGGTCTAGGCTGCATTCCTAGAGGAGGGGTGACGTGTGTACACGTCCACAGACTGTGGGCCTCAGGGAGAAGTCGGTGTGGCAGAAGCAAACGTTTATGGGGAGGAGTACTGGCCATGAGGCTGGAAATATGGGTTGGACCTAGATGGTAAGGAACTTGGAATGCCCACAAAATAGTGATGGATGGTTTTGAGCCAAGGAGTGCCATGTACTAATTTGTGTTAATGTGGTGAACCTGGGGTCTGGTTCTCCTTTAGAGAAATTGTCTTATTTGTTCTCACCCTATTCCAGTCCCTTTACTATGCTTTTCCACTGCGTTCACATTTTATGCAAAGATAGACTTTACCACTTGGGCATATTTGTCTCTGTCATCGATTCCCAGCATCTGCTTACTGAGAAAAGGAATTTTTGTATGAAAGGTATGCTTAAGTACCCAGTGAAGTAACTGGATCCAAGAGAAGGTGGTTTAAAGGTGTGGCTAAAGAAATTTGGAAGTAGTTTAAAGAATAATTTGCGTGAAAGACCGTTGTAGTGTAATTGATTCTATTTAACGTATTAATTTGCTTGTTATTACTACTATTTAAGTATTTCCAAGCGTGCGTGCATGTTGATTGCAGAGGACCACTTTGTCTTTGCAGTGCAGTTCAGGAGGGTACAAAGACCCAACACATACACGTCCTTGTGTTCAGGATAGATGCCTGAGGTTAAGTTCATAATTATCATGAATTACACTGTCCAACTAAGTACAGTCAATACCCACCAGGTGATCTTTGCTTCTTATTAGTACCTATAATTAGTACCAGACGGTTCACTTCTGTGCTGGGTGCACTGAGGCCCCAGCAGTGAGCAAAACTGGGCCCAGCCCCCCGCCCCCCCGGGGGGGGGTGTTTGTCATTCATCCGTGGAGACAGATGTTAATTTAAAGCATGTAGCACTTTTCTCTGTAGAACTTGTTGCACGTTTCAGACTTTAGTTTAAAAGTGTGTTTGCTTGTGTAGGTAACGAGAAGGAAATGGAAAAAGCGGATTCCCTGCTTGGAACAGAAATTAACAGGAGGGCTTCCTTTGTCCTTCACTAAACGGAAAGCATATGCTAAAGTGGAGTCCCTGTCACCCGAGCCTGGCGCGTGGAGCCCTCTGTGTGGCCATCCTGCCCAGCAAGCCTGACAGCCCTCCCTCGTGCCCGCCATGCAGAGAGCGTCCCGTCTGAAGAGAGAGCTGACCCTGCTGGCCGCAGAGCCGCCCCCGGGCATTACATGCTGGCAGGACGGGGACCGAATGGATGACCTGCGTGCTCGTAGGTGTCACACCCTGGGGAAAACCTGGTGGAGATGTGTGTGTGACGGCACGGTCACCTTCCACCCTAATTTGTTCACTTGTGCATGAGGTTGTCATGACATTTCTTCTTTGGCCTTTTATTACATCTTTTGCTGATTTGCAGCCAGGATTTGGGTCTGCGGGTTGTATTCGCTCAGCAGCCAGCATTGTGCTCCTTCTGTTCTGATCTGTGTGGTCTCTGTGGGGCGCTGGCACGCCGCAGGACTTGTGAAGCTGAGAGAGCCAGCGTCCCAGACACGGCTTCTCCGTTAGGGCCACAGGCTTTGTTAGGTCCCTGTGGTGCCCTGACTCAGATCATCCCACTACCTCTTAACTTCGCTCTCTTTTTTTTTTTTCCTAAAAGAAATACTAGGTGGGGCCAACACACCTTATGAAAAAGGTGTTTTCAAGCTGGAAGTTAACATTCCTGAGAGGTCAGTGTGAATTATATTCTTTATTTCCAGGGTAAAGCACTGTTACTGGAAGCCAGAGCAATGTAGTAGCGTGTTAAATGCAGGAGTTCAAGGACCTGGATTTGTTTGTTTGTTTGTTTAGGGCCACTCCTGAGGCATATGAAAGTTCCCAGGCTAGGGGGCAAACCAGAGCTGCAGCTGCTGGCCTACGCCACAGCCACAGTAGTGCAGGATCTGAGCCCTGTCTATGATCTAAACCACAGCTCACACCAACGCCAGATCCTTAACCCACTGAGCGAGGCCAGGGATCGAACTTGCATCCTCACGGATACTAGTCAGGTTCGTTACCACTGAGCCATGATGAGAGCTCCAGGACCTGGTGTACTGACCGCTTTGCAGTTCTGGAGAGAGTGATCTTATTCTTAGGGGATGTGCGCTGAGGGATCTAGAGGGGGAGGTGCTTGATCCAGGTGGTGGGCATCTGAGGGGTTTCGGAACTACTGTTTCAACTTTCTGTTGTTTGTAAATGTCCACAGTAAAAACTGGGGCAGAGAAAAAAGGTCTGCCACTCACGGGCTGTGGTCCTGATTGGTCAGCAGTAGCTGTGTGTCGTGTGCCGAGAAGCAGTGTTTTAGCAGGAGTTTTCTGTCCTGTGTTGTCACAGGTACCCATTTGAACCTCCTCAGATCCGATTTCTGACTCCAATCTATCATCCAAACATCGATTCTGCTGGAAGGATTTGTTTAGATGTCCTCAAATTGCCGCCAAAAGTGAGTGGTGGGGAGGCGGATGGGCCTTGTCCATGAAAGTGGTAGAAGAGCTCGTTCTTAGTGACTCAGGAGGCCCTGCCGTCCATCTCTCTGTGTATAGGGCGCCTGGAGACCGTCCCTCAACATCGCAGCGGTGCTGACTTCTGTTCAGCAGCTCATGTCAGAGCCCAACCCCGATGACCCGCTCATGGCAGACATCGTAAGTACGGTCCCCCTGAGGCCCTCCCCTCCCCATGGGCTGCGGGTGCTGCAGCTCCAAATCCCCGCTTCCCTCCATGACTCTGCTTTCATCTCAGTCCTCAGAGTATAAGTACAATAAGCCAGTCTTCCTCAGGAACGCCAGGCAGTGGACAGAGAAGTACGCAAGAGCCGAGCAGCAGGTACAGTATTTGTACGGCTCTGCCTTGGCTGCCGGTGGTCCAGGAAGTGTGACTGTGACTCTGTGTATAAACGCTTGTTGGCTTTGCCAAGTTCCCACCGTGCCCTAGAACGGCCTCGTGGGTCATCTTCTTCTCCAGCAACCTCCTGAAAAATTACTCAGCCACGCCCTCAGCCCCCAGGTTTTCCCAGGAGTCGCCACTGGTTGGTGACCCTGGAGGCAGGCAGATGGTTGACTGTTGCTGTGTTCTTGAGGGTGGCTCGGGGCGATGATGGCAGACGGGGGTTCTTTGCGGGAGTCGGGAGGGAAAGGGGTTGAGGGGGGAGCTTGCCCAGTTTCCTCACTGAACAGGGTGCTCCTTTCAGGAGCAGAGATGAGCCCACTCTGGTTCTCGCTGGTTGTCCCATCCTTCAGATTGAGTTAAGTAGGAGTTAGTGTTGCTTGTGAAAAGAAAAAAAAAAAGGAGGTCCCATCATGGCTCAGTGGTGAACAAATCTGACTAGGAACCATGAGGTTGCAGGTTCAATCCCTGGCCTTGCTCAGTGGGTTAAGGATCTGGCGTTGCTGTGAGCTGTGGTGTAGGTCACAGACGCGGCTCGGATCCCACGTGGCTGTGGCTGTGGCGTTGGCCGTCAGCTACAGCTCCAATTTGACCCCTAGCCTGGGAACCTCCATATGCCGCGGGTGCAGCCATAGAAAAGACAAAAAAACCCCACAAAAACCATTAAACCATACATGAAATTGCGGAAGACGTTTCTGGAGAGAATGTCATATCCAAGAGGCAGCAGAGAAGTAGTTGAGGTAAGGCCGCAGCTCTTCATTGCTCTCGGCCCTGGCATAGGTGTAAGCCTCGCTGTTTCTCCTGCTCCTTTTTAGGCCACCGAGGAAGAGACGCCCGATGACCCTGCCATGGCTGGTGGCTCAGAAGAACACAGCCCAGCCCAGAAAAGGAGAGCCAGGCAGCTGGGGGGCGTAGAGAAGAAATTTTGCCCTGATGTTTAGAGGGTTCGTCCTGGCCTGTCTTAGTTAATAGATTTTTATGCCAACGTGGTCCAATCTGTGCACATTTCTGGAATGTTTTTCTTTGTATTTGATGCCATTATCCTGTTTGTATCCTAGAAAGTAGACCTGTATGTTTATATGTTGGCTCTAAGTTGATTCTTTGTAGTTTATTTAGCTTGTATGTATGTATTTCAAGACTTTTAAACCTGAAAAATAAATAATCATTTGACGTTGAGTGTGTTCCGCCTGAGTGTGTGTCTGGGAGCAAAGTGACCAGAGAGCCACACAACACGAGTGTGAGAAGGCCTGCAACTGCCACCCTTTATTTTACCAACGCCCCAGCATCCCTCGGGACACAGAATGACGGACACGGAGCTAAAACAGCTTTAGAGACAGTGCGGTGACCACCACACTTCCAGATTTCTAGGTCTTCAGAAGCCTTACATGTGTGGGGATGGGGTCATATAGCCTTTTGTTGATTTTTCTGGCGGCTGTCCCTTGTGGTGACTTACATAGCTGGTCAGAGTTACTGTGCTGTAACCTTCGTTTGTCCAACAAATACCTATCAAACACCTGCTATGTGCCAAGTATTCTAGAAATAATAGTGAACAAATCAGATGGATTAGCCAAATAATCGTGCAGATTTACATGGATTTTTACAATCTCTTTCTGCCCCTGGCTTCATTTCGCAGCACGGGCTACTCTGAACAACAAGGCCCCAAGCTTGAATCCCCTGCTCGTGACATCACAGTACACAGGCCTGTCCTCATCCTGTGTGGATGATGGAGGAAACAGACTCAGGCAGAAATAAGCAGGCGTGAAAGCAGGTGTCCAGGGCTGCTTAGGCAGGAAGAGCCCGTCACGCCCCCAGTACTGCAGCCTGGGGGTCTCGGGCCAGGCAGAGGGCATCTTGTGAGCAAGCAGCTTCCCTTCGTCACCAAGGAACTAGCCTGGGGATGGCGACAGGGACGTGAGAACATGACTCAATCCCGGAGAATGACAATTCCCTCTGTATCTCCATAAACTTCCAACTTCTATGGGACTCTTGAACCCATTTCTCAAAATCAGTTACTCGTCTCTTGCTGAAGCCCAAGAATTAATTTATTCCAGGCCTGTCTCCTATTCGCGGGCTTGTTTAAGTCAGATTTGGGGCTTCTAGAAGCCAAGATGCCTTCAGTTGTGAGTGAGACCCAGCTGGCTGGGGACAATGACTGGGGGTGCTCTTGGTCCCACTTAAATGGCTTTCAAGGACTGGCGGCCTCTTGTGATGTCACCAGGTAGTGCAGAGAGGGGTCCCCAGGAGAGACGAGGGCTAGTCTGTGAATCTCTAGTAGATACTCCACACAAACCAAAAAGGCAAACCTACTGGTAAATTTGGGGAACTGGGTTAAACTAAGTTCGACCGACTTCATTGCAGCAGGGTTCTCACAGCCTCACCGCCACACTGATGTGCACCATGGGTCTCTGAGAAGAAGTGTCCTGTTCTCCAAAGCTTCGTTTCACAGGCAGTTTTCTGAGTGACACATGCAAGACCAGTGGGCCACAGAGCACATCTGTACCCAATCCACGAGCACTGGGAGATGCATTTGGTGGCCCCTACCAGGCCTTTCTCTGTGGCCCCCTGCCCTCCACCCCCACCCCGCACCGCTCGGGGCCACAGCCCGGTCCCTGCCTTTTCCTCCACTCACTTCCCTAAAGCTGACAACCACCCAGACCTCTAGTCTGAGCTTCAGATGCAGCAGGAAAGAGGCCAGAGCTGGGCCCAGGACACAAGAGCGGTGGCCTGGAAGGGAGGCAGTCCCAGGGAGCTGGGACAGAGCCATCTGCCACCATCATACTGAGTCTTGGTCAAATTTCTTTTCAAGCAGCTGTCATTCCCAGCAGAGGCTGGCAGCGGAGGGAAGAGGCAGGAGAGGGGGTGAACGTTTACAGGGGTGAGGCAGAAGCTGAGCCAGGGGGCTGGAAGCCATCACCCTCTGACCAGCCCCCACCTGCTGGCGTGGCCCCCTTGGCCCCTGGCCGTCGTCCTCCTTCCATGGGGGGTGGCCGGTTCCCAAAACGGGTTCCCTCTGGCTCCACACAGTGGCCGTCCTGCAGCTGGGGGCCCCTGGGCTGCCGGCAGGAAGCGATGGTCACTGAGGGGAAGCTATAGGCCCTGAACACCGGGGGCTGCCCCCCCTCGGCAGCCTCCAGGATGAGCTCCAGGTCGGGGAAGGCCACCAGGGCCTGGGTGGAGTCACAGGAGCCCTGCTCCAGCTGGCCGGTGGCAGCCAGGCTGAGGGGCCCCGGGGCCCCTGGGCAGGGCCAGAGCCGCAGTAGGTCCTCCCGGAAGTGGGGGCTGAAGAGCACGTAGAGCAGCGGGTTGAGGCAGGCAGGCAGGGGCAGCACCACCAGCAGGACGGACTTGACAGCCTCGGGGGTGACGGGGAAGAGGCCCAGTGCAGATGCCAGGCTGAGGAAGGCCACAGGGCAGTAGAGGAGCCCATCGGTGAAGGTGAGCCAGGCCACGTGGCGCACGGCGGTGCAGTCCCACACGGCCTCCAGGTCGCCCCCGGGCAGGTCACAGGAGAGCTTGACGTAGGCCGCGGCCACCACCAGGAAGCAGAAGGAGTTTAGCATCACCAGTGCCACCGCGAAGCCCAGGGCCGCCGGCCGGCCATCGGGCAGGGCGTAGGGCAGGCAGAGCGGGGAGGCCCCGTACTCGCCCACGGAGGCCAGCGGCAGGGCAGCCACCAGCCCCGCCAGTGCCAGGCAGCCCAGGGCCCCTGCCCGCACGATGCCCGGGGCCGGCGCCTTCCCGTGGGCCCGCACGCAGGACACGGCCACGCTGCAGTGCAAGGCGGCCAGGGTCAGCAGCAGCACCGAGGCCTCGGAGCCCAGCACGGCCAGGAAGCCCGTGGCCCGGCAGCCCGGCCCTGTCTCCCAGCGGGCACCGTACTGGGCAAAGTAGCCGAAGGTCAAGGCATCAACTGAGGCAAGGAGACCACAGGAAAGGCCAGTCAGCGCATTGGCCCCTGCGATGGCCCCCACCACAAACTTGACCGGTGGCAGGGACCCAGGCCCGGCTGCACACAGGCTCAGCAGCACTAGCCCGTTGCAGACCACGGAGAGCAGCGCGATGGCCCACACGGCCAGGCGGACGCCCCAGCTCTCGAAGAGGTGTTCACAGGGCTTGAAGGGGCCTGTGGGAGAGAGGGCCGGATGCTAGCACCGGGCTACTGGACACAGAATCCTGCGCCAAGGCCTGGGACTGACACGGGCCCTGCGGTCTCTCAGGAGCTTCAGTGGGGCTGGGGAGGAGCTGTGCCAACAGGCATGAGGTCTTCTCCCATGGCTGCAGGTCAATGGACACTAGCCCGGGACGAATGCGAGAGATGGGGTGCAAACTGGCCCGGAGGAAGTGTTAGGACCTTCCCCTGGAACAGTGTCCAGAAGAAAGGAAGGGACAGGCTGGCATGGAGGAGTGCAGAGGGCCCCAGCGCTGGGGATAGGCTGGGGTAGACCCACAGAGGAGCAAGGGGCTGCCGGGCTTGGCTCTGCCCTGCTGGCACCCAGGGCCCCTCCGAGGGGCATCAGCCAGACAGGCCTCCCCTGGCTCTGCGACCACACTGGGTGTTCACCGCCAGTCGGTGTTTGGGGCAAAGCTGAGGAAATCAAGATTTTCCCGCAGGGCTCCGCAGTAGGCAGGTGAGACCTGGGCTCCTGTCTCTCCCCTCACGCCCTGTCCTCCAGCCAGCTCGCAGCTTCCAACACTATCCCTTCATTGATTTTGACCTCAGACTTCTGCTTTTCTTTCTTTCTTTCTTTTTTTCTTTTTTTTTTTTTTTTGTCTTTTTGCTATTTCTTGGGCCGCTCCTGCGGCATATGGAGGTTCCTGGCCTAGGGGTCTCATTGGAGCTGTAGCCACCGGCCTACACCAGAGCCACAGCAACGCAGGATCCGAGCCGCGTCTGCGACCTACACCACAGCTCACGGCAATGCCGGATCGTTAAACCACTGAGCAAGGGCAGGGACCAAACCCGCAACCTTATGGTTTCTAGTCGGATTCGTTAACCACTGCGCCACGACAGGAACTCCTGACTTCTGCTTTTCAATGTGGTGCTTAAGTGGCCTGGAAATTTGAGAGGCTTTTCTGACAGCTATTTTTCAAAACATTTTTTTCTGACTACCAATAATCGATGGCAAAGATAAAATGGAAAAATTATAACTTATGATTCCACCCCTCAGGGAAACTCATCATTTTGCTATGTTTTCTGGGGTTTTTTTAACACATGGATTTTTTAAAACTAACTTGGCACTTTACTGTATATAGTTTCTTATTCTCTTTTTTTGTGTGTCTTTTTTTTTGGCCTTTTCTAGGGCAGCACCTGCGGCATAGGGAGGTTCCCAGGCTAGGGGTCTAATTGGAGCCGAGGGCACTAGAGGGCGCACTGCAGCCGCTAAGCGCGGGGCTGGAAAGTGGGGTGAGAGGCACGCGGTCACGGCCTAGGGCTCTTCCTGAACAGCCCTGTCCCAGCTCTCTGCTCTGGGGAGGCCTGGGGCATTTTATACCCAAGGGAAGGGACCTCGTGCTAAACCCCAAGGTTGGGCTGCACCAAGGAGGAGGTTTCTTTCTTGACAGCAAGATGGGCTTAGGTGAGACTCAGAGGAGGCTTCCTCAGCCGTAAGGAAAAGGCGGTGCTGGAAGGAGCCCCCAGGGTACCTGGAGTTCCTCCAGCCTTCCTGCTGGGGGGCGGGCAGAAGGCTGAGGAGGGGCCTTGCCCATCTCCACCAGAGCTCATACTCTGTGGGTCTCAGATGGAGGGGCAGCCCACACCCCACCCTGAGCAGGGGCTCAAGACACCCTCTCTGCTTCTCTCTTCCTCCTGGACATATGACCTCTGACTGGCAATTTGGAAACGCTGCTTTGACTCCCCTCCCCTGCTGCTGCTCCCCTCAAGCAGCCACTCAAGGGGGACAACCCCAGTCCCTTCCCCAGCGATGACCAGATGCAACTGAACTCATGCAAGAGCTGGGCGCCCCCTCCCCAGTCCCTGCCCTCCCCTCAGAAGCACCAATCTCACCTGGAGCAGGGCTGCACTGGACACTGAGGTGCGGCCTGGGGTCCTCCATCTCCAGCTGGAGCTCCTCCAGATCCAGATCATCTGAGGAGAGACCAAGAAGTGGCTCAGGCCCTGCTCTCGGTGGGAATCAAGCCCACTTTTATCCAAATGCGTGCCCACCCTCACCCCTCGAGAAGTCGTCTGAGTCTGGGCACAGGTGTCCCCGAGGCCCTGCATGAAGGTTTCTGCCTATGGTTAGCATGTGGTCAGCTCCCCATTATCCACACATGGCTTATCCGCCTGTGGGCCTTTATACCCAAGCCTTGCTCCCACTGTAACTCAGGGCACTCCCAGGTCCCCAGGGCAGATGTCTAGAGGCGGGCATGGGGTGCATTGATAGTTGGGGCCAGCGAACACACGTCTGTCCACACTGGCCAGCCCAGCTCTGTGACCCTGGGTCCAGCCGTGCACCAACACTGAGCAGTGAGCTAGATACGCTCAGAGGTGGAGCAGGTGGAGCAGGGTGGTGACAACAGTGGAGCACCTGGGGTGCTGGACTGGGAGCCGCAGGGGCGGGGCTGATGCTGTCCTCACAGGGCTGTAGGCCTGCGGGTGTGATGGATTGACCCCACCCCGGCCAACTGCCCCGGGGAGAACAAGCATCAGTGGCCAGATCTTAGGAGACAAGCCACCATTCCAGATGGAAAAGTCCTGTCCAGCAGGTCGCATGGGCTGAGTACAGTGCCTGCCCTGTGCTGGGCACTGGGCCTTTGCGGGGAAACGGGGGTGGCCCTGCTCTCAGTGTGCCGTGGGGACCAGCAGGGCGGGGCCGTCATGGCACTTGCGCTGCACCCACCAGGGGATCCCGTGGCGGCCAGCACCGAGCTCCTCCAGCTCTCACCTTGCAGGCACCCAGTGAGTCCTCATCCTCAGGGGCTCATGGGCTCGCCCAGCAGCTGTGGGGGAGGGCAGGCACCCCTCAGGTGTCACTGGACAGGTGAGGAACTGGGGCTCCTTCAAGTTAAGAATGAGCGGAAAGGAGGGAGCAATACCATTGTCTCGTCTGGCTGCAGAGCCCACATGTTTATTATTTTCCCAGAGGAGGGACTGATGGGGGCAGGGGACAGGGAGACAGGGAGATGGTTTGGGGGCGTTAGAGATGCACAAGCGGGGCCTCATCTGTCACTGGAGAGACTGGAGCAGAGAGTCCCAGATGTAAGAAAGGGCACGTCTCTGCTGAGTCAGCAGATAATCTTCAACATTCTTTTGATTCTGAGTCTAGGCTCTGTGGTTCTGTTAGTCTGAGAGAATAGGATTAGGAAGGTAGATCCATTGCTAAGGAAACCCTGGGCAGTTCCTGTCGTGGCTCAGTGGTTAACGAACCCGACTGGTATCCATGAGGATGTGGGTTCGGTCCCTGGCCTTGCTCAGTGGATTAAGGATCCTGTGTGGCTGTGGCTGTGGTGTAGGCCGGCAGCTGTAGCTCCAATTTGACCCCCAGCCTGGGAACCTCCATATGCCGCGGGTGCGGGCCTAAAAAGACAAGAAAGAAAGAAAAAAAAAAGGAAACTCTATAACGTGTTTGAATTAAATGAGATTTTTTTCTTATTCGCTCTTGTGCTAGTTCTTAAACTAGGGCCTGCAAACTCCAGGGCGGGCCGCAAATTCTCTAAGGATTTCGCAGTGATAAATGTCCATCTACACCACTGTACGGTTTGTAAAGATGAACTCTCTTTCCCACCAACAACTCATCACTGGAAGACTTTTTTCAGAACAAAGATTTAGTGGAGTTTCCGCTGTAGAGCAGGGGGTTAAGGATCTGGCATTGCTGGTTTGGGAGCGGGTGCCCCGTGGCTCTCTATCATCGGACAAGCACAGGCTGGAGCAGGCAACGGTCACACACTCGGGCTCACATGTTCGCTTCCTGTGTGGAGCCTTCCTCCCACTTAACAGGTAAACACCTCACTTGGGAGTGTTCCCGGGAGGCAGGCAGGCTCCCTGGAGCTGCCCAGGCCTGGGTGACCACAGCCTGGCATCTCAGCCCTCCCCACTTCCCTGCCCTGCCCGCCTCTGCTCCAGAATGGAGCTCAGCGATGCTTTGAAGTAAAAATGCACAAACAGAATGCCAAGGGTGCAGCCCCTGGACTCCGTCTGAGGCTGGGGAGTCGCAGCCAAGGTGTTAAGTAACCACTCTTTCATGAGGAGGAAGTTGGATCTGGCTGCAGCCGCGGCCCCCAGCCCGGCCCTCCGGCTCTGCTCCCCCTGCTCCCGCGGGAAGTGGGGGCCCTGCCAGCTCCCCTTACAGGACAGGGCCACCTTCCCACACCCTGCGGTTCTCCAAGACCTCAGCCTGGTGGAAAGTTTCACCTTGAAGAAGGAACGTTTCCACCCCTCTCTTTCAGCCCCTGGGGAGTGGACAGCGGATGCCCGAATGTCCCCAGGAAGTGTCTGCGAGGCCAGTGCAAACCGGTGCCTCACCCTCCTTCCCGGAAGGGACTCTCGTTCACCCCACCATTGGCCTCCTGGGCTCCAGCTACACCTTTGCGGGTGGCACCCAAGGGCGCCCTCTCTGAGTAGGGAGGATGGCTGCACACACTCGAGTGGGTGGGGTTGCCAACCCTCCCCCGAACAAGGAAATGGAAGCTCGAGAAGGTTTAGGGCCTTGTGCGTGGTGACCCAACTGGTGAACGGCCTCCTGCGTTAGAACCCGGGTCTGTCTACACTGCTGTGAATGTTCTTCTAATGTGTTTGATCTGATTTTTCAGTCTGGCTTCTCTGGTGACATTGTGAAGAAGGAGTAAGAGATGGAAAAGGAACCTGAAAGTTAGGGGGCCCTTTGCTCTCTGTCCTGCCCCTGCCCCTTGGCTGAGACCCCAGCCACTGGCAGGACCCTCCACCCCTGGCCGCCTGCTTGCCCCTGTGCCTTGGAGCCAGCCCTTCCAGAGCAGGAATGGCTTACAGCTTCCTGCGAGGCAGGGCACCAGGGCCTCTGAGGCTGAGAAGCAGCAGTAATGCCTGAGCTGCTCCCTTGGCTCTGGGACTCATAACAAGGGGCTTTTTTTCTGGAAGCAGGTTTAATTTAATTGATTTAACCCAACCCTGCTTGGCTCAGGCTGACAGGAAAACGGAAGGCCCGATGCAGGGCCCAAGTGGCAAGGCGTCCTGGCGGAGCGGTGAGCTGGAGGCAGGGCGGGTTATGTGGGGTGCAGTGCGGGGCGGCCTTGGGGACCATGTAAACCCCCCACCCAGGCCTGGGAGACAGGCACCCACAGAGGCAGTCCCCCCTCCCCCGGGGTCCCTAGCAGCCCCAGCCACCTCCCCGGGAAGGGGGCACCACGCTTCCTCTCTAGCGTCCTCCCTACAGCCACCGGCCCTGCCAGGCTCACTCACAGTGGCTCTCAGCTCGTCCGGCAAAAAGGAGGCCCAGGGGCCTCTTTGGAGCCTCCTGGTCATCAGGGTGAGAGTCCGGGGGCTCCCGCTGCATGGAGGCCTTGGAGAGGAGGGCACAGGCGCTGTAGGAGCAGCACTGGTAGGCGAAGGGCACCTCCAGGGTCCTGGGGGCTCAGAGCAGGGTGGCTGCCTTAGGAACAGTGGGGCTTCAACCGTGCCTTTGGGCCCAGCGCCCAGCCCCGCCCTCTGTCCTCAGGGTACCACGCCCCCCACCCCAGGGCGCCCACCTCCTGCCTCAAGGGGCTCTGAGCACAGTCCGGCCTCCTCCCCCTCGTGCAGAGACTGAAGCTGGGAGGTGGGCTTTCTGGGTGCCCCCTGGCCACGGGCACTGGTGTCCCCTGGTCCCCAAGACCATGAGCACTGGGGTCCCCCAGGGCTGGGACTGACACAGGGAGATGCTACCCAGGGGGTGAGGAGGAAGGGGCCCTCCTCACTCAGGAGCCA
The DNA here is from genome assembly GCF_016906955.1 of Phacochoerus africanus. Taxonomy (NCBI): domain Eukaryota; kingdom Metazoa; phylum Chordata; class Mammalia; order Artiodactyla; family Suidae; genus Phacochoerus; species Phacochoerus africanus. Next base: position 29,965,132 of record NC_062555.1, on the reverse strand, counting down.
GACTCTGGGCCACCAGCCTCTCCTAGGAAGCCCGAGGCTTCTCCTGTCCCTCCCCACCTGGCCCCTGCCCAGCAGCCTCACCTCAGCTTGGGGAAGCTGTCCTTGGAGAAGGCCTGGGACAGACCCAGGTTCCCTTTGAGCTTCAGATGCACCAGGCCCCCGAGTCCAGCCAGGGGCAGCGTGGTCAGCCGGTTGTGCGTCAGGTCCCTAGGACAGAGACCAGTCAGGGATGTGGGCAGGCTGGGGGGCCACTGCGGGCAGGGCTGGGCTGAGGGCGTGGAAGCTGGAGGAGCGTGACACTGGGAGGAGGCCGTGGCCTCCAGGGCTCCACATGCAGCCCGTAGGTGCCCGTGATGCCCTGGGGCTGGTCAAAGTAACTCCAGTTCCTGTGCAGCACAGCCCCATCCGAAGTCCTGGGCTGCCCATCGGGGCATCTGCCTGCTGCGCCCGCCCCTGGCGCCCTGCTTTCCTGATGACACAGAGGCCAGAGCTGGGGACTGGGCATCTGGTCACACGCGGGCCTTGGTTACCCACTCAGTTCAGGGGTGGCTTTGCTGCTAGAGGTGAGGACACGTGCGGCCTCCCCCGAGAGACATGAGAGGAGGCCAGGCTCGCAGCCAAACCTGCACCCACAGATTGTCTGTGGAGACAGCCTGCGCTGGAAACCTGGCACCCTCAGTGGCTCCCCGGGAACCGAGGGGTCACAGGCCTGCCGAGCACCGACATCCTCATCTTTCTCAGGATAAAATATCCTCCCCAGCCTTCTGGCAGGGGCAGAGCAAATGGCAGGGGTGGCGGGGTGGAGTTGGGGGTGGAGGTGAGAGTTCTGCCAGACTCGGCCCAGAGCCCAGAGCCCAGAGACTGGCAGCCCAGAGAGAGAGAGGGAGGGAGAGAGACAGAGAGGAAGGGGGGAAGGAGAGAGGGAAGGGGGAGGGGGAATGGAGGAGGGAGGTGAGAGCCAGGGAGGCCGCCTCCTACCCCCCACCCCCCGCCCAGGGCCGAGGAACACCTCTGAAGCAGAGTGAGCTGTGGGCTGCACCATCTCTACAGGGAGCGCCCCCCTCCTCGGGGACTTGCAGTGAAGGACCCACAGCTCTGTGTGCAGCGGGCCCCCCCAAGAAGCCCTTCCAGCCTTGGGACAGTGACCCAGTGATCAGGACACTGCCTGCACAGGTGCCACCGCTGGGGGCCTGCTAAACTCCCACATTCCCCCCCCCACCCGCCCCCGCCCCAGTGCATGGGAGGCAGAGGCTGCGAAGAGCTCACAGGAGGCAGCCTGCAGCCTGTCACGCAGCCTGAGGACGACTGGTCAGGCTGCAGCCGTGTCCCAGGATGTGTGGAGCACGTATGTGTGTCTCGCCCTGGGGCTGGGCCATCCGGTCCTGCTGGCCAGCCCATAGTCCCAACAGGTCCCCACATCCCAGAGGAGAGGGCGCTGGGCAGTGGGTACTCACAGCTTCACCAGTGCGCGCAGAGTGGCGAAGGCCTCGGGGTGGATGGACCGGATGGTGTTCCAGCTCAGGTCCCTACAGGCAGAGAGCATGTAACAGGAAGGGACAGTGATACAAGGAGGAACCCCTCCCCTGGCCTGTCTGAGCTGCCCCCAGGAGAAGGACCCTCAGCTTGGGGGGAAGGTCACTGCTGCCTGGCTCCCAACCTGGCTGTGGCCCCAGAAGGGATGTGGCTGCCTGGCTTTGGGCACCCTGGGTACCAGCCAGTGAAGTGACTGCTATGTGTGGGCAGAGCCCTCGTGCAGGACATCACACGTGTCCCAAGGCGGGGCGGTGGGGTGGGGGGCCTGGTACTCACAGGGCCTGTAGTGAGGTCAGTTGGCTGAAGGTGTCCGCTCCGATTTCCCAGATGCGGTTGTGCTGGAGGCCGCTAGGGAGGGGAGAGGCTGGATGAGCCCACAGGCCAGACTCAGCGCCCCCACCCGCCCACACACACACGGGGAGAAGAAAGGGCCCAGCCTGGAAGTCACCAGAATTACAGCACACACAGGGGACCCTGTTGCCTTGGGTAAGTGGGTCAGGAGACAAAGCTGCAAAACGGTCCCTGTGGCTCCAAAGGGAGTCAGTTTCCAGGCTTCCCACCGGACCTGGCTCCCGGCCCAGCTGACCTCACCCGCTGGGTCCTCTGGACCCGGGTCCAGCAGCAGGACAGGCCCAAGCAACAGGCCCAGGCTGGGAGGCAGAGCTCAGCGGATTGGGGCCTGTGTGAGAGGTGGACTTTGCCTTGGCCACGGGGCAAACCCTCCCCCAGGCTGTCACATGCCCCTGCCCTGGCCCCGGGAGCATCGCCCTGCCTGGGAACATGGCACAGACACGGAGCCAGAGGGTCCCGCTTACTTTGGGGAACAGAAGCTAGGTGAACAGAGCTTGGAGAATTTGTAAAGAGGTTTCTTCACTGTAGATTGCATGTTCCAGATTCTTCTCTCACAAAGGATTTTGCGTGTGTGTGTGTGTGTGTGTGTGTGTGTGTGTGTGTGTGTGAGAGAGAGAGAGAGTGTGTGTGTGAGTGTGTGTGTGTGTGGTTCATGGAACGTGAGAGCCGGGGCGCCTCCAGTATCCTAGGCCGCCCCTTGTCCTGCCGCCTGGCCCTCTGCAGGCCCTGATCACCGTCACATTTCCTGCTGCCTTGACCCCCAAGGAGTCTCCCAGACACCCCTGTTGGTACCAGCTCCTAGGCCACCATCTCTGAGTCCTGGGCCCTGTCCAGACCTTCTCGCGCTCCCAGCCCTAACCTCGGGGCCAGCACACCCCCAGACTCACATTTTCTCCAGCTTCTGACACCTGTGCAGGCTGGGCAGCCCCTGGATCTGGTTGTGAGACAGCTCCCTGGGGAGAGGGGAAGACGGCGCGGGTGAGGCCGGGGACCCTCAGGGGCGTGGTTGTGGGCACACCTCACCCCAGGCACGTTTCCCACCAGACCTCCCTTCGGGCCCCCCGCTGAGCTCCCTTCTCCCTGCCCAGAGGCCCTGGGAGGATCCTCGGGGATGGGGCGCAGGAGGTGACAGGTGTGAGGACAGGAAAGAGGTGCGGTGGCACCTGCAGGGCCCACGTCACCACATGCAGGCTGGCGGAGGCCACCCAGGTGCAGCACCTGGCGTCACAGGTACGGAGCTGAGACCCTTAGGGGTGCTCGCTGTGGCTGAGACACACAGAGGGGACAGGACCTTCCCAGGGACACACTGTCCGTCCTCTGACGGGCCCTGTCCCTGGACACCCTTTCACTGCTGGCCTTAGTGTTGGGTCCCCGCCTTGAGCAGAGCGGCCGAGGTCCCGAGGGGCTGAGGTCCGTGGTGCGCAGCCTCCAATCCCAATCAGCCTCGAGGCGGGGGGACGGGGAAGAGAAAACTGCCTGCACACCACAGGACACTTAAATACCCAGGAGGCTTACTCTTCTGATGGGGACTCAAGCGACATTCTAGAGCCCCTTTTGGATGAGCTTCTATGTGTTAGGTGCTTTTTTTCTTCCTTTTCTTTGGCTGCCCCAGGGCATATAGAGCTCCCAGGCCAGGGATCAGATCCAAGCCACAGTTTTGACCTGTACCACAGCTGTGGCAACACAGAATCCTTAACCCATGGAGCCGGACCAGGGATCGAACCTGCGTCCCAGCACTCCAGAGACACCACTGATCCTGCTGCGCCACAGCAGGAACTCCTGCCAGGTTCTGTCAACCCTCCTAAATGTGCCCTCATTTTGCAGATGAGAAACCTGAAGCTCTGAGACACTGAAGAGGGAGCCCCGGTTCGTGCAGCTAGGAAGTGGGGGAGCTGGGCCTCAACCCCAGATCTTACTCCCAAGACCAAGTCTTTTACCCTAAACAGGAGGGAGCCCAGGCCCCTCAGGCAGGTCTCAGTGGCAGCCTGAGCTGTGCTGCTTTCCAGGAGGAGTGACCAGGGGATGGGGGCCAGGCCATGGGGGCAGGGAGGACATGGGGAGGCATGGGGAGGACACAGGGAAGACGTAGGAGGACTCAGGACAACATAGGAGGACTTGGGGAGGATCCGGGAGGATGCAGGGAGGACTCAGGGAGGACGCGGGAGAATGTGGGAAAGACATGGGGAGGACTCGGGGACAGCATGGGGAGGACATGGGAGGATGCAGGGATGACGTGGGAAGGACGTGAGGATGATGGAGGAGGACATGGAGATGACGTGGGGATGATGTGGGGAGGACACAGGAGGACGTGGGAGGACGTGGGATGATGGGGGAGGATGTGGGGAGGACACTGGAGGACGCCGGGATGACAAGGGAGGACATGGGAGAATGTGGGGAGGGTGTGGGGAGGACATGGGAAGACGCGGGGATGACGTGGGGACATGCGGCTGATGGGGGAGGACACAGGAGGATGCGGGGAGGACACGGGAGGATGCGGGAGGCACTCACAGGACTTGGAGCCTGGGCAGCTGCTGGCACATCCCTGGGGGGAGGCGCCGGAGGCCCACGCGGGTCAGGGTCCTGTGCAAGAACAGAAGCAGAGTTGGCCCCAGGCCCTGCCACCCCTAGCCCTCCACTCTGTTCTGGACCTGACACTGACGAGGGGGCACAGAGCTGACAAAAGAGAGGTGGGGGCACAAGGCAGGGACTGCAGGAGAGAAAGGAGCTCCCCTGGGACCAGGGATGGGGTGGGGAGGACAGAGGGGCACAGCCAGGGCTCTGCCCGGCTGGCACCCTGCAGCCAGAGCCTCTGCCCTCCTCACCATGGGCCCCATGCCTCCTGGTGTCTCCAGTGACACAGGGACAGGATGCCCTCTGCTCCCGCTAGAGAGGGGGTGGTGAGCATGGGCAGCCAGTGGACAGAAAAGCCCACCAAGTGGGGCCACAGGAACCAGGCCCAGAGCTGCTCCCTGTGCCCCGGGAAGGGGGCAGGAGCCAGCGGGCAGGTCAGAGAGCAGCCGGACTTAGGGCCGGGGCATCCCGGGAAAGCGGCAAGGCCAAGGTCATCCTCCAGGAACTATTAGCTCCCCTGGGACTGGCGGTGGGAGTGGGGAGGACAGAGGAGCACAGCCAGGGCTCGGCCTGGCTGGCGCCCTGCAGCCAGACCCTCTGCCCTCCCCACCGTGGGCCCGATGTTCCAGTCTCACAGGCACAGGCTGGTGACGCGGGCAGCACAGCCTCTTCCTGACACTCCTGGGTGTTCTCCCGGTCCTTCTGCTCATTCTTACAGTGCAGGGGGTCGGGGGCACCTGCTGTGCTCTCACACCCACACCCTTCCCCACTACCCCCCCACCACAGAAATGGGAACCATGGCCGGGATCTGGCTTCAGAGAGGGAAAGGCAGGGGGAGCTCGCAGGCCTGCTGCCCTCACGGGTGCCCAGCGCCCACGGCTTGGGGTGAGGGGCTCTGAAGGCGGGTCTGAGAAACCCAAGGGTGGAAAATGGGGGAGACCAGCCTCCTTGCCCCGACCACCTGCACTGGAGCCAAGCCAGGGGGCCTCTGGGCCAGACTTGGGGGAGCATCTGGAGGGAGGTGGGGGTAGCAGCACAGCTCCCACTCACAGGATCTCCAGACTGGTGGTGCCTTTGAGATCTGGGAACTCCTGGATGTCCGAGGCGCCATTCAGGGACCTAGAAACAGAGTTAGCAAGCTCGGAGGGGGCTTAGCCTGCACGGACCTCCCCTACCCCACCTCCCTCCAGGGACCCCAGCTGCTCGGGCCCTGGTGGAGGCTGCATGCTGAGCAATGGCCTGAAGTGCCTCCGGAAAGAGCCTGGCTGCTGGAGCAGGTTTCCCCTGTCACCTTGCCCCCTGGTTCTCTCGGACCCACGGCTTGCCCTCCCCAGACCCCATCTCAGGGAGCCCACATGGCCTGCGTGCGATAGGAGTCCAGCAACTGGACCCTGAGGAGGGTCCCAGGCTGGTGCCCAGGGGAGCGCCTGGGATCCAGTGATAAAATGTAAGGACAGCGCCAGCTCCATGGGTCAGGGCAGCGGGATGTGTAAGCAGAGCGTGTGCCCTAAAGGCTCAAGTCCCTGAGCTGCTGCCGAGGAGTGTCCTCTGTGGGAGCTTTTCTGAAGGAGCAGCATGTGGTTTGGGAACTGAGAGGAGAGAGGGGTGCCTCGGGGCAGAAGGCCACACGATGGTGCAGCAAAGGGCCAGGGGCTGAGGCGCCGGGGTCCCTGGGGAACCCGAACCGGTCGGCCCATTGTTCCTTCCATACGTGGGCGGGCCCCAGCGGAGGGAGACGTGCAGACAAGGAGGGGGGGGAGCCAACCTACAAGGTGTGCAGCCTGGGCAGGTGCCGGAATGCAGACCTCCCCACGAACTGGATCGGGTTGTCGTAAAAGTGTCTGCAAAAAAAAAAAAAAGAGACCGAGTCCCTTTGACCTCCCGGCCTGACTGGGGCAGGTCTCTGCTTTCCCCGAAGAGGCCAGGGAGCCCCCACCCCCGCCCCCGCCCCGCTATCCCCCCCCCCCCCAGCCGTGGTATTGACGGGGCCTCACATGGTCTGCAGCAGAGGGTTCCCCAGGAAGGCCTTCTCTGGGATAGTCTGGATGTTGTTGTTATGGAAACCCCTGGAGGAGGACACAGCGTCAGGGAATGTGGGGACAGGCACGGGATCCCCGGACGGACGCTCGCCAGCGGGTGGGCGGAAAGGCTGCAAGGCCAAAGGCACGGCAGCCTGGAGAGAAGGTGCGCCTGAGGGGCTGTGAGAGCCGCTCAGGGGCAAGAGGCCGGCCCAACCCCAGGAGGCCTTGTGCTCTCAGGGTCCTGTGGCGGGAAGCCTGGAGGCTCTCTGAGGAGGGAGCTGGGGAGGGGTGTGGGGGGAGGGTTCCAGACAGAGCTTCCAGCTGGAGGCAGGCTTGGCCCAAGGCCCTGAGATTAAGGAACAGGGTGGGAGGGATGAGCCGCGGGCGGCCACAGGGAGGGCGTCGTGCAGAGATGGGGGCAGAGATGGAGGCCAGGCCCTGCTGACGGCCTGGGCTCTGGAAGCCAAGGGACAGTGTGCCTGGTTGCTGAGGGGGTCAGTTCCCAACCTGCATGGCCTCTGCGACCCCCTTCCTTCCGCGGCCTATCACCTCACCTTCACTCCTGCTCTCACCTTCTGCCCGCGCCCCGCCCAGCCTGCTGGTTGGTTCCGTCCCAATTCCCACGACTTGAGCTCTGCATGTTCCTGAGCACGCCAGGGTGGCCGGCGCTGAGCTAAACTCTGAGGGACTCAGAGGTTGACACAGAGCCCTGCCCTCAAGCAGCTCCCTCCCCACAGACGTGGACAGACCGTCCATCTCAGGTGTCCCTTCCAGCTCTGCCCTCTCCTGGGACTTACAGCTCCTGCCGCCTCCAGGCAGGCCCTCTGGGTTGACCAGCCCTCCATCCTCACTTTCTCAGCCCAGGAGAGAGGCAGACCTGGGTGCCTCGGTGGCAGCGGGGGACTTGTGATGTTTCTCACCCAGGCCCTTCTGGCAGCTGGTTCCCCTCATCTGCCCCGTCAGATGTCTGGGCGGGGTGACAGGTGGCAGTGGGGACTGATGCTGTGCTCTGGTCACTGACTCCCGCTGGTCCCACTCTGCTCGGGGCAGACCCTGCCCACTGCCCAGCAGCCTCTCCTCCCACCGAGGTCGCCCTGGCCCCTTCAGCTTCCCACCGGCTCTTTGCCTCCCCAGCTCTTCCTCCCAAAATGCCCGCATCCTCCAGGGCCACCTAAATGCCCTTCATCCCTCAAGGCTGATCTCAGGCGCCTCCCTGCCTGTTCTATGCTCTCTGGGCACCCAGCGGTTTTACTGAGATTATACAGTTTAGGGTCAGATCGCATGCCTGGCCCCTGTGCTCTGCATCCTGGACTCAGTGTCTGTCTCACTGCTGGTTTGCATTTAGCCTCAAGCACACACACTCATAGCAGTGGGTGCGAGCAAATGCATCGGTGGAGACTGGGGGGTTTGGGCAGAGTGGCTCCTGGTGGTCTCCATGGGGACAGGGTACCCAGGAGGGACCCCAAGTCACAAACCAGCCCCAGCTCCCGTCCCCTGACGTCTCTGGACACACCCAGCCCAACTGGCAGCCAGGTGGGCCTAAGAGGAGGAGCCTGGGAAGGGGAAGGGCTCGGGGCTGCCCTGGGGCGCAGAGGACACCCCCCACCCCAGGAGCTTACAGTTCCTGCAGCCGGCCCAGCGTCCGGATGGCCACGGGGAACTCCTGCAGCTCGTTGTGATTCAGGTCCCTGCAAAGGAGGGCAGTGGTCACTGTGGGGCTACATCCCCCAAGGTCAGGGACACTGGCAGGAGAGACAGGTTCCCAGCCAGCCGGGCCTGGTGCCAATGCCTGGACACACATTTTGAGCTGTTCCTCTTCCATTGCAGCCCCCAGACCTGGCTGGGGCCTCCTGATTTGGGGGGACACCTAGGGGTAGATAGCTGGAACTCCCTCCCTCAGAGCAGCTCCCCACTGCCTGAGGGGCACCTCAATACTTTGAAGACACCAGTGACTGGGGACAGGGCCCAGGGGGCAATGTTTAACCTCTTGTGACCAGCACTGGAGATTCTGGAAGGTTCCTTAGGTGAGCCCCTTGGCTCTGTGGCCTCTGCTATCCGCGTCTATAAAAACAGACACTACATCTCACCTTTGGGTGGAGGCCTGACAGCGAATCTTTCTTTCCTCTTGCCCTTTTCTTTTCTTTTCTTTTCTTTTTTTTTTTGTCTTTTTGCCATTTTCATGGGCTGCTCCTGCGGCATATGGAGGTTTCCAGGCTAGGGGTCGAATCGGAGCTGTAGCCAACAGCCTACGCCAGAGCCACAGCAACGTGGGATCCGAGCCGCATCTGCAACCTGGACCACAGCTCACAGCAACACCGGATCCTTAACCCACTGAGCAAGGCCAGGGAACGAACCCGCAACCTTGCAGTTCCTAGTCGGATTCGTTAACCACTGAGCCACGACAGGAACTCCTTCCTCTTGCCCTTTTCTGCATTTCCCAGTTTTGTTTGTTTGTTTGCTTTACAGGGAACATATATCACATGTATAATCAGAAAACAGTGGACATGACTGTAACACGTGGCGGCAACCCGAGTTATTCCAATGGTGTGGAAAACAAGCCTTCTCACCAAGTGTCGGTGGGAATTTAAACGTGCACATTTTAGACGTAATGCGACAGTATCTTTGCGAATAAAAGATTATTTGTACCCAGTCCTACAGAAAATCTGTCCTACAGAAAATTCTGCAGCCAGGGTAAGGTATTTGTAGAAGGAGGCTCTTCACAGCGGTGTTCAGGTGACAAGAACAAAATGCGGACCTTAACCCCCCACTTCTGTGTTTGTGCCCTTTTGGCACCACGACGGGGCAGAGACGGAGGAGGAAGGCAAGGAGGAAGGAAGTCAAGATCGAGTTTGACTGTCCTTGGAGGAGCCAGAGCCCTGGGGGTTGCGGGTGGGGCGGCCAGAGGGGCTGTGTTACCCCAGGGAGGCAGTGAGGGGGAGAGAGCGGGGAGGGCTTTCAGAGAAAGCTCCCGATGTCACCGGGCCTCTGCCTGCCCCTTCAAGACACCTCAGGATAGAGGTCAGCTCTGGAAAACTGGCTTTGGTGGCACTCAGTGGCGGGTGCCTTGGCTCCCTGGGGATGTGCTGCTGATTTGGGAGTGTCATCCTGGCGACCCCCCATCCCTGGCCCAGACGCCGATGGCTGCAGTTCTGGCAGGTGGAGGGAGGCCTCAGTTGTAGTGTCCGTCCCTCCTGAGCTCCCAGGATGACCCAGCCCGTCTTCTCAGCATTCTGAAGCCACCTGCCCTGACAACATTCACAAGGACCCTCCTGGGCCAGGACAGAGGCCACGTGAGGAGTGTTTGGTGAGTGACTTGGCAGGGATTGTGTCAAATACAGGCTAACACAGAGATAATGACCGACTCCTCTAAGTGACAGGATCCTCACACTTAAGAGTCCACAGGGAGAGCCAGGAGCCTGGTGCAAAGCTGGGGGATAGGGGTCTGGCAGCCAGTGAGCTGGGAACCCGCCCCCGATACACACACACACACACACACACACACACACACACACACACACACACACCTAATTCCGATCCAACCCCCCGGGGGGACCTCAGGCAGTGGCAGCTTGAGCCCTGCCCTGCTTGGCCGTGTTCTGGTCAACCAGACTCATCACCTCCTGTGCATCCAACCAGGACTTAGGCCCCACCGGCCAAGGGGACGGTGAGCTGAGGGCACTGTGTGCAAAGCACTTTCTCTGAAACCAGAGTTTTGGGAAGCATTTCCAATGCCCGGAGTCCTACAGGATGGACAGATGGTGCTGGAAAACCGAGTCAGATGGCTAGGCCCTTAGATTGTATAAACAGTCACATCTATGTGGGAAAAGAATCTGAGTAAGAGCGGACGTGGAGTTCCCATCGTGGCGCAGTGGTTAATGAATCCGGCTAGGAATTCATTCATTGAAGTTGTGGGTTTGATCCCTGGTCTCGCTCAGTGGGTTAAGGATCCGGCGTTGCCGTGAGCTGTGGTGTAGGTCGCAGATGCGGCTTGGACCCTACGTTGCTGTGGCTGTGGTGTAGGGCAGCAGCTACAGCTCCAATTCAAGACCCTTTGCCTGGGAACCTCCACATGCCACAGTCCCCCCCCCAAAAAAAAGATGGCAAAAAAATGTGGTATACCAAAACTAATACCATATTGTAAATCAACTGTACTTCAATTTTGTTTACATGTTTCTAATTAAAATATAGTTGATTTACAATGTCGTGCTAGGAGTTCCCTTCATGGCTCAGCAGTTAACACATCCAACTAGGATCCATGAGGAGGCAAGTTCGATCCCTGGCCTCGCTCAGTGGGTTAAGGATCCGGCGTTGCCCTGAGCTGTGGTGTAGGTCACAGACACAGCTCGGATCTGGTGTTTTTGTTGCTGTGACTGTGGTGTAGGCTGGCAGTTGTAGCTCCGATTCGACCCCTAGCCTGGGAACCTCCATATGCTGCGGGTGTGGCCCTAAAAAGACCAAAAACACAATGTTGTGCCAATTTCTGCTGCCACAGGTACACATACGTTCCCTTTCTTCTGTTAGCTCCCATCACGGTCTATCCTGAGAGGCTAGATGGAGTTTCCCGCCAACTGTACTTCAACTTAAAAAATAATAAGTAAGTGGTTCAAGAAAACATCCACCCTCACGTCTCAAGGTCTCCAAGTCCAGGACCCCCTTCTGACTTGGCTCAGCCCACTCGGGAATCCCGTATCGCCCCAGGAGAGGTACCCCACCCCAGTAACACGTGGATCCTTAATCATCAGAGTGCAGACCTGCAGGGGCGGCGGGGGCGGAGGGGGCCAGGCCTCCAGTCACCCAGCTCCTCTCTCACTCCGCAGGGTCTCTGTCAGACACCACCTCTTCAGGAGGCCTCCCTGACCCTCACAGCAAACAGCAGACCCTGTGGGTCGCTGTCCCCCTGCCCCGGGGAGACTCAAGCTGGCCACAAGTTCTCATCACTCTGCAGCGAGTAAGTGAACCAAACAAAGCATCACGGGTCCCTCCTGAAGCTCCCGCCACATCAGGTGTCCGTTCCGTCAGAGCCAATCAAGCTGGAGGAAAAAGGGGGCCCATGTCCTCCGAGGCCCCTCCCTTCAAGGTGACCTCTTCCGCTCAGCACTGACCATCAGAACGGGGTAGCCGTGACATGGGACCACCAGTCGTGGGTCACAAGCAGCCTCACAGCCTCGGCCTCCTCTGGGAATGCTCCCCGCATGTGTGAGGTGGGTCGAGGGGTCGGGGGGCTCCTGCAGGACCAGGGCCTCACGGAGGGGCTGGGCCAGCAGCAGCCAACACAGGCCCCTCATGCCCCAGCCACCCCTCGGTGACAGCCACTGCACAGCAGAGCTGCCAAGACGCAGTTCACAAGGAATCACAGGCTGTGTTTTATGCCACTAAGCTTTGGGTAGTCGGTTATGTAGCCATAAGCAAGGACCCACCAGCTTTCTTTGTCCTCACAGAACATACTGACACCTGACAGGTGTTTATTTTCTGCCCACGTAGCTGGAATGAAAGGTCTTTGAAAATAGAAACTTGGTTGTTTCCTAATTTAAACACCAAAAGAGTCCTGGCACAGGGCAGTGGCTCAACAAACACTGACTGCATGAAGAAATGTGTCAGCGAAAGGCCTACATGAACCGTTTAATGAAAAGCATTAATGGACTCTTACAGGAATCTGTCATGTTTGGGGGGACAGCCTCTGAGGTTGACATCCAATAGGCACCAGACCGTCCTGATGGTACCCTCGGGGTTGCCCAGGGGGCCAGAGGTCCTGGGACAGGTCGTCCCGGGCTTTGCTGTCACTGAGCTCTTAAATACTTCATGGAACCCACGTCCAGGCAGCCAAATTGAGTGGGTCCAGCCCTCCTTGGCAGTTTCTGGGCAGGAATTTTGCCAAGAATGGCCTGAAAGACAGGGGGGGGAAGACACGGGGTAAAAGGTGTGTGAACCAGAAGGTTATTTTTGCAGAAAAAATGTGGGAAAATAGAAATCGTGCAAGTGTCAAAAAGAATGCTGCAAACCACAGGCCAAAGAGGTGGCATGAATTTTCCTGTCTGGATGTCTGCATGGCTTTGAGGACCTGGGTAACTGCCAGAGCCCGCTTCACTCAGGGCTGCAAGGACGTCACCTCTGGCCTACCCACCCCGCAACATCCTCGAAACTCCCTCTGCCCCCAGAGGAATTCAGTTCAGGGCAGTGGGTGTCAGCTGCCAGCCCCAAACACACAGAGTCCCGCTGGGCGGAGTGGGAGGTGGCGAGATGGGTGGGCAGCAGCCCTGTCTAGACATTGGGATGGGCAGCTGCGGCAGGATGTGGTGGGTCAGCCAGCCCAAGACGAGTGGGCACACGGCCGGGAGGCGGGGCTTGGGGAGATGTGGCACCTGCACCAGGTCTGGACTGCAGGGTGGAGAAGGGAGGGCTAGAGCGAGCCCAGGTCTGGAGGGGGCTGCGTGCAGGGGTCGGGGAAGAAGGGGCATTGTTCAGCTGAGCGAAGGCCACAGTTTAGGGGCTGGAGGGGGCCGCGCGCTCTCTGGACAGGAATCCCTGCTCCAGGTCGTCCACGGGACCACCTCGCCCGGCACAGAGTACTCTGCCCGCACAACCTATTAACCCCACGGCCACCTGAGCGGGCGATGCTCCTGTTAAACCCATTTCACAGTCATGGAAAGTGAGCCCGGACGTTAAAGAAGCTGTCTGGCTATTCAGCAGCCAAGGCAGAAGCTGCCCTTTCTCTCTGTCCGAACAGCACTCCCTCTCCTCTGCCTGCAGCCACAGCACCTGAGGCTGGAGCCACTAGCCCTGGGCACTCCAGCAACTAAATTAACGACATGCTAATAAATGAAAAGCTCCGCTCTTGGCTTCGCTGGCTAGTGGCTGCTGTGTCAGATGTGTCATCAGGAAAGTTCCACCTGGCAGCACCGTCCTGAGGCTGCAGGAGGAACAGCTGAGGTGCAGCAGGCAGACTTCCCGCCCCGCTGCCTTTGGGGAAGGCAGGGAGGGGGTCCGTGTTTCCTCCAAGCTCAGGATTTGTCACGTATCCCACCTGCCCCTCCGTGGCCTCTCTGTCAGTTGGATGCCAAGGGCAACGAGGCCCTGGGGATGGCGAGACCCTAGGAAAGCCCAAGTGACCACAAAGACCACCCCCCCACCACCACCACCACCAGGAGAAAGCACCTTCCTGGGACAGGACCTGATGCAGATGGAAACCTCCCTTGCGTTCTCGCCTAAGTACAGGCTTTGGCCTGTTGGCCTCTGCAGTTTGGCCTCCCTCCCTCGGTGGACTCAGAGCTGCACCAGGGTTTGGATGAGCCTGGACCACATCTTACCCACCACACACCCTCCTGCCAGAAAGTCCTGCTCAAATGCAAAGCTGACTGTCACTCTCCACTGGAAAACTCAGGAAAGGCCTCCTCAGCCCTTGCAGGACAGAGTTCCGATTCCTTCCTGGGCTCCGACCCTTGGGTCATCCCTCAGCCCCATCTGCTGTTTCACCCCCGCGTGGACTTCCTCGCGGTCCCCGCCCGTGCCCTCGGTCTGGATGCCCTTGCCCTGCATTCTTAGCTGTTGAAACCCTAGCTATCCTTTGAGGTCCAGCTCAAATACACCTTTCTTCCCGAATCCATCCCACCCCGGCAGCCTGAACGACCAGAACTGTCCTGGCATTTCCTCCAGAGATGCAGTCAGGGGCAGACTGGTGACACGGCAGCTGGTGGAAAAGTGAAGATACTGTGGATGACAGTAATTGTTGTGTGGCTGTCACACAACACAGCTCGAGGGGCAATTCAATCCCGCGCCAGCCCTTGGCACTGGGTACTAGCATTCCCTCCGTTCTGCAGAGGAGAAACGAGGTGGTCACTGGCCCTCGGTTCCAGGAAAGACACGCTGGGAGGGAAGCCCCCAAAGTTCATGCCCAGAATGGGGTCGTCTGAGTATCTGGTTTTGCCCCCATGAGACTGGAAGGTTGTTGTCCTCAGGAAGCAAATGGGTTCCCTTGTGGACGTCGCGCAGCCCAGAGCCACATGCGCAGATGGGCACCTGACCCCACTTGGTGGCTGCAGGGAAGGCCTCCTGCCAAGGCTGAGTCCCCCGCCATGGCCAGCTCACAACAGACACCCTAGCTTCAGCTGGACCTCATCCGCAGAGGTATAGGCTGTTACCTTCAACAGCCCAGGGTCTCCCCAGAAGCCCAGGGAGAGTTAACGGTTCCACCTCTGCTCTGGGGACCGGCAGAGGGAAGGGCTGAGGTTAAAGAGAAGCTGCCCCCTCCAGCCAGGACTCAGTCTGGAAGCCGCACTATCCAGGCTGACTTCTGCTCAGCCATTCTGCAAACATGTCTGGGAAGGCGTGTGATGCTCAGGGACCCACGTCTCCGGGGCCTCCTTCCCATCCCGGCTGTGCGCAAACGGCCACCCTGCGATCCAGGGAGCCTCTTGGTAGATTCAGAGCACAGAGCTGGTAGGGTCTTACAGTCTGGCCCAGCCCCTTCTTATTGATGCAGAAAATGAGGCTCCAGGGGCAGCAGGTCCCTTCCAGCACCTGGGCTAACACAGCGGCAGCCCACGGGCCCCGAGCATCCGAGCGAGAACAGGGCCCAAGGGAGACTGGGAAAAGGGCAGACAGAGGGGGCCTCAGGCTCCTTGGCTGCTTCCAAGCACGTCAGAGCAGGTGTCTCTGATCTGGAAGCCAGGTGTCTTGTGCTTCTCTGCTTTAGGGTGGAAGAGCCCCTGTCCTCTGGGACCAGCCGCATCACCTTGGACCGGTCACTGACCTCGGCTCGGTTTGTCTCCTCACCTGTAACTGGGAGATGCCTGTGCATGAGGTGGCTCCGCACGGAGGACACGCCTATCGGGTCACTCCTTTTCCTGGACACAAGACTCCAGAGCAGACAGCAGACACACAAGTTGGTCTACTTTTCACAGCCACCAAAAGGCTTAATATCATTAATTGGGTTTCTGCTTACACGTTCAATCCCAAGGCTAATGCTTGTGTTTATCACCAGATCACAGACAGAGGCACCTGGAGACATGTGGGGAGCCCAGCACCCACGCAAAACGCAAAACACAAAACACAGACATTTCTGAGAGACTGTAACCTCTGAACCACTTCCACCTCCCCCAGGCGGGGAAGGCAGGCGGCCAAGCATGATGAGCACGTCCTAACTGCCGACGTGGCCCACGGGTCTGACTCCACACGCTTGAGGCAGATGCCTTGGTGCGCCAGGAACCAACAAAACTTTATGACTATAGCTTTGTTTCACCGTCCAAACAGCCGGTCTGATGGACCACCCATGAACAGATGCTGCAATTAGAAAATTTGTCCTGTTTCCACTGAGAGATTGAGAGATGGGCATGCCTCCTCCTGCCCCCTCCCGAGCCGGAGAGAAAACTCGGAGGTCCCGGGGCGGCAGCCCTGCTGAGCGTAAAGAAACCGCTGGTTCTGACACCCAGCTGGCTGGCAGCCGCACCCTCGGCAGGCACCTGGGTTGGGAGAAGCCAGGACTTGAGGTGGGAGGGAGCCACCCAACCACCTGGGATCATCCCTGGGGTCCCTGGGACCAGGGCTCTACCTCTGCCTGGACGCCCCACATGCCCACCCGGCTCTGTGCCCAGGGCCACCCTGTCCCCCGGCTCTGCTGACCAAGTCATCTGCTGCCACCACCCGGGAGTAGCTCAGTCACGCTCCCCCTGGGCTCCCCCAAGTTCTTACACTGCTGTCCCCTCCCCAGAAAAGCTCTTTCACTCTAATGATTCTCCGAGCAGCCTCCTACCTGGACGCGGGGACCTGAAGGCTTTGAGGTGGCCCTGTTTTTGTTTTTGTTTTTTTGTCTTTTTAGGGCCACACCCACAGCATAGGGAGGTTCCCAGGCTAGGGGTTGAATTGGAGCTACAGCTGCCAGCCTACACCACAGCCACAGCAACGCCAGATCTGAGCTGCATCTGCGACCTATACCACAGCTCACGGCAGTGCCGGATCCTTAACCCACTGAGCGAGGCCAGGGATCTAACCTGAGTTCTTATGGATGCTAGTCAGATTCGTTTCCGCTGCGCCACAACAGCAACTCCGAGGTGGCCCTGGTCTGAGCAAAATGCACCTGGCCTAAAGTCACGCCCTGAGGTCTGAGCCGCAGGGCATGTGGGATGGGGTCCGCGTATAAGGCAAGGGTGAGGGACTATCCCACGGGTTTGGCCCACGTCCTGGGCACTTCTCCAAGTTCTAGAACATGTGGCATCTGTGCCAGCTACTGAGCAGCGGGCATCTGTGTCTGGGGCCGGGCCGAGGTCTGCGGAAGGATGACCAGTGCCGGGAAGAACCCAGGAGGTGAGATGGACCAACCGTCTCACAGCTCAGAGGGAGAAGCCGAAGCTCAGAGAGAGACATCTTCCAGGGGCCACGGATCCAAAGCTGAGAGCCTCCGCTCTGCCAGGCCCGCGTCAGGCACAGCAAGCCCAGCAGTGGTAGAAATCACGGAGAGCTGGGGCCAGCCAATGATGACGTCAAACAACGAATAACACAGGCTCTCAGGCTGCAGCAGTGCCCAGGGGAAACTAAGTCAGGTGCCAGGAAGAAGGTGCAAGACAGTGGTGGCAGGCCTCGCTAAAAGGTGATATCTAAGCAAAGTCTTGAAGGAGGCAGGTCACTGAGGAAAGGATGCTGCAGACAAAGGAGGGACAGTGCAGGCCCTGAGGTGGGAGCATCACTGTGCAGGGCAGGGGCACGTGGGAGCAGCGGCACATCGCCGAGGCCAGTGAGGACGCGGGCTTCTTTCCAGAGCGGGACGGGGGACACTGGAGGGTTGGACAGAGGACAGCATGACCCGATTTATACTCTGAGTCCCGCTGGTGGACATGTGGATGTAGGCTGCAGAGTGACAGGATGGAGCAGGGTCACCAGACAGACACTGTCCCAGTAACCCAGGGAGAGTCCGGGCGGCCTGGTGACCAGGAGGGAAGTGCCTGGACCCTCGGTGTGCTCTGAAGACCAGGCCAGTCTGCTGGCTGTGCAACGTGGGTGTGGCCGGAAAGCGACTGGATCACAGGAGGTCTGCACCTGAGCAACACTGAACAGAGCTGCCACTGTGAGCCTCCCAGTGGGGAGACTTCTGGGGGATCCTCGGGGAGGTGGAGGTTCTGGGGGCCTCAGGGCGTTGGGATTCTGGGGGCCTCAGGGTGTGGGGCATAGGGGTTCTGGGGGCCACAGGGTGTAGAGTGTGGGAATTTTGGGGTATGGGGGTTCTAGGGGCCTCAGGGTGTGAGGGTTCTGGGGACCTCAGGGTGTGGGGGTTCGGGGGCCTCGGGGCGTGGGGGGTTCTAGGGGGCCTCGGGGCATGGAGTGTGGGGGTTCTGGGGAGCCTTGGGGAGTGGGGGTTCCAGGCTGGAACCGTGGGCAGGTACTGAGGATGGATAAGGGTGAATGAGGATGAGAGGGAGTGCAGTGGAGCCCTGGGGTCAGCGGTCAGGAGTTAGGTGCTGGGGCAGAAACACTGGAATGGATGGTAAGTGAAGACGGGCTCAGGATGCCTGCCTAGGGCCCCGTGGTTCATAAATGCACCCCCACCCCCCAGAGCCTATGAAGGGGCCTGCACACCCCAGACACTCAGTCAATATTCCAGAAGCAGCGAACTGCAGAAATAAGAGGGCGCTGACCACCCATTCCTGCCGGCTCCCCCTCCTCAGCCCCACACCCAGCTGGCCAGGTGCCTGGGGGGCAGGAAGCTCAGAACCTGCAGGGGAGGAAGGGGAGCATGGGTACCAGGTGTGGGGAAGGGGCTGTCACGCTGGGAGAGCTGTAAATGGCCACCCTGGTTAGGACACGGGCCGATGCATGGGGAGCTCAATTCTCTGCCACTTAGAAGTCATTAGCGGTTCTGCAGGGAAAGCCAGAAAAAAGTTTTCTATGGAACAATAAATTCTTCTAGACGCCACAAAACCCCAAGGATTTGCAGCTAATAAAGCCACACACGAAAGATGGTTACAAACTGGCGAGGCAAGGGTCCCAAAGCCCTTCCAGGGATGCCTGAGAGGCGGGGCCAGAGGCAGAGATGGCAGAGTCTCCAGGGCCCTGCATGGACGGAACGAGAAGCCCCAGCCCCAAATACCAGCCCTCTGACTGTGACCTCATTTGGAAAATGGTTCTTTGCAGATACAATTAAGTTAAGGGTTTTCTCAGGATGGCTGGGTTACCAGGGTGCCCGTGAATCCAAGGACAAGGCCCTTGTGAGAAGAGGTCCCCAGGTCACGTGAAGCCAGGCGAGATCAGAGGGATGCACAACCCACCCGGGAACACCAGGGGTGCTCGGACCCTCCACAAGGAACCAACCCCACCCACACCTTGACTATGGACCTCTGGCTTCCAGAACTGTGGGAGAACACATGGCTGGGTTCTTTTAAGCCACCAAATTTGTGGTAATTTGTTATGGTAGCCACAGGAAGCTCATCAAGTGGCTGTGCCCTGACTGACTGGGGAACCCCTGTCCACCTGCAGAGGAGGGTGAGTCACCATGGGCCTCCGTGAAATGACACCCACGGGCAACCCCCTCCCTGCTGCCTTTAGACACACCTCCGGGCAAGGAAGGGGGGGAGGGAGGGGGAGGGGGCCCAGGACCCAGTGGGCAGGTGGCCGGATGCTCTCAGGACAGTCAAAGCCAGTGTAGAGCATAATCGGCTGGCCTGGCTGGTCTCAGGACCTGGGGACCGCAGAGGAACCCCCAGCAGCCGCGCTGAAGGGAAAGTGTGTCTTGGGAGCAGGTCCTGGGGCGCGGGCACAGAGCAGGTTTTGTAGGAACGCGCCATTCCGCGTCACCAGGCAGAGCGCTGCCAACTCCCCCCACCCTCCAGCCCCCCAACCCCCTGCCCCTTGGAGAGAACTGGAAGTTTCTGTTCTGGCCTCGGCTCCAGGCTCCCCTCCAAAGGGGGCTCCAGCCAGCCCGGGGGCTCCAGCCAGCCCAGGGGCTCCACTGGTCTGACTTGTTGATTGAGGTCATGAGGCCCAGGGGCTGGTGGCGGGCAGGGGGCAAGGCTCTGCTGACCCAGATCCCCCTGAGCCCTGCCCCTGTCCTAGCTGAGGAGCAGACCTCAAATTCCCGGATCTGGGGGCCCGGGTGGGTTGGCTCAGGTTGTAATTTTGTTTGCTGGGCCTTCTGTCTTCTCTTTGCACAATTTCATTGATAACTAGGAAATTATCAGCTGGGGATCCCAGGACCATCAGTACAGCTCTGAGTGGCCCCCGTGGCTTCCCAGCATCACTTCCAAACACTGATCTCAGGGCCTGGTTCTGGCCCGAGATCCTCGGAGAACCTTCCCCGGTTGCTCTGGGTCACGCTTTGTCCTGTGTCTCCACCCAGACACCCCTGGGAAGGGCTGTAATGGGAGCCGGCCCTGCGGGGAGCAGTGTGCCAGGGGGCTGGGTGCTGGGCCCAACCGTCACTCACACACTATGGACACTGGGCAGCTCACCCACATCTCTGGGTTTGGCCCGATCCCAAAAGTGGGGGGAATGCAGCCCGCAGGCTGAGGGCTGGCCCACCTCTGATGCGGCATTTCCCTCAGGGACCAGGTAGCCCTGTGGTGGGAGTGGAAAGGGGAGTGGCTGTGGGGCTGAGGTCATCCTGTCTGCCTCCTCTTTCCCGGCCAGGTCTGAACTGGGGACAATGGCACGGCATGCAGACACGATCCCAGAGCCCCTTCCAGCTCGGTGACGTCCCGGCACAGCAGGAGAGTCAGCCTAGCAGCCACCCCTATCGCCCACCCCTGGGCCCTGCCTGTATAGTGTGTATGTTATGTGTGTGCCTGTGTGTATGGTGTGTGTGTGTGTGCTCGTGTGTGTTTGTGTGTGTGTGTGTGGTATGGTGTGTGTGTGCATGCATGCATGTAGGGTGTGTGTGTGGTGTGTGTGTACGTGCATGCATGTATGATATGTGTGTGTGCGTCTGTGGTGTATATGGTGTGTGTGTGCATTCATGCATGCATGTAGGGTGTGTGTGTGGTGTGTGTGTCTGTGGTGTGTAAGGTGTGTGTATACATGTGTGCATGTATGGTATGTGTGTGTGGTGTGTGTGTGTGTGATGTGTAAGGTGTGTGTGCATGTATGGTATGTGTGTTTGTGTGCATGTATGTCGTGTGTGCATGTGTGGTGTGTAAGGTGTGGGTGTGCATGTATGGTGTGTGTGTGTGCATGTGTGGTGTGTATGGGTGTGTGTGTGCACGCATGCATGTATGGTATGTGTGTGTGTGCATGCTATGGTGTGCGTGTGTGCTCACGCCCATGCCTGCCCCCTTCTCCCCAGGTGGCAGGGCTGGGCACTGCTCTCCCTGTGGAGAGGAGCCTGCAGACTAAGCCAAACCACAGCCTGACCGGGAGGGTTTGATGTTCCCTCTGCTGTAGAGATGAGAAGGTCTTAAGTGGCAGGGATTATGGCCCCAGAGCCACCACGGGCTGCAGGGTGTGTCAGTTATCTGGCAATTAAAGCTCTACCTACCTCTCCTTCCTCCTTTCATTCTCCGCCACCCCCCTCACATCTGGCTGCCCCGCAGGCCCCCACAAGCGCTCGAGGCCACAGAGGAGAACACACTCTTCCCCCTTTTAATTGGAGATCAAAAGCTGGAAGCAGAACTCTTCCTTCAGGGTGGGGAGGGAGGAGGGGCGGGGAGGAGGAGGGAGGGTGGCTGTCCCCACGTGGGTGGCAGCTCTGCCCACCTCCCCATCAGTCCACAGCCGGCCCTGTGAGGCCCTGTGAGGCCAGGCTATGGGCACTGCCACTGGGTTCTCCTGCCTGCTTGGTGCCTCTCAGCCTTGGCCTTCCCGCCCATCAAGTGGGCACGGGTCCTGGGCTTTGTGCGGCGAGCCAGGCCCTTCCCGGGATGAAAAGTAAGTGGGCGCCAGCGGTAGGGTGCGTGTGAAGCCCAGCCAGCGCCAGCTGAGCCAAAGGCCCTGCGCAGCCGTCCTTGGCTCACTGAGAAAGAAGCAGGCAGCACGCCCCAAAAGTGAAGAAAGAGCCGCTGGTTAGCTTTTTGCAGGTGCCAACCCACACCCAATGCGTGTGCCCCCCCCACACTTCCCAGCAGCGCTTGCAGCCCTGCCCCTGCCCCTGCCCCGAGGCAGATGCACTGGCTTCCCTGTGGCTCTGCAGTCCGCAACTCCGAACCCCCCACAGCTCCGTGTCTCCCAGGGAACGCAGCTGAGCTATGGTCTTAAAGGGGTGGTGGCTGTCCCTATGTCCCATAGCACCCAGCACACAGTAGGCTCACACAGTTCACAGGTGGCCTAGATGACTGAGGACTGACTAGGGGCTTTGATGCATTTTCCCAGTTAACCCTCCTAGGTCTGCTCTGTCCTGCTGGAGGATAACTGGGTGGATATCCACTCCCCAGCATGCTGACCGAGCAGCCTCGCCTGCCCAGGTGAACCGTCCTGGACAGCTGGATGGGGAGGCACCTGGCCCACGCCCCATGCAATGGCAGGGAGAGGCCCTGGCTTTCCTGACTCCAGGCTGGGAAGCCCCTGCCCAACCCTGAGCATCGGTCAGCTGAGGGTGAAGAGACTGGGAGAGCTGCGCCTGCCTGCCAAGCCTCCTATCCAGCAAGCCCAGGACAGCCCGAGCTCCAGCCCTGCCTCCCCATCCCCTTCTCTTCATGGCCCGGGCCTCCCGTCCAGACCTGCCAAGTGGTTTTTGCCTTTTTTGGGGGGCACACCTGCAGCATATGGAGGTTCCCAGGCTAGGGGTGGAATCGGAGCTGCAGCTGCCAGCCTACACCACAGCCACAACAATGCGGGATCCGAGCTGTGCCTGCAACCTACACCACAGCTCAAGGCCATGCCGGATCCTTAACCTGCTGAGTGAGACCAGGGATCGAACCCGCATCCTCACGGATACTAGTCAGATTCATTTCCACCAAGTTAGGAGGGGAACTCCACAAGTGGTTTTCCCAACACACTGCCCCTCAGCTCACAGAGTGTCTGGCAGCCTTCTCCCCTTCCTGACACTTGACATGTTGAGGGGGGGCGGTGGAGCAAGGGGGCTGAGAGGAACAGGACCACGCCCCTGGCACCATGAGTCAGGGGCTCACACTTGGTGACCAGGGGTCCTTTTCTCCCTGAGTCCCCTCCCAGGCCTACATTTTGATGGCCGAAGTACAGCCCCTCCTGGGAGCTGTGGGGCAGCTGGTGTGGCCTGTGTTCTGGGAGGGCCAGCCAGCTGTTTGCCCAAGTGGTCATTCATCCTGCTCTGGGGGGTCAGGGGGCACTGCAGGGCAGGTGCTGGGAGGGTTCAGGTGCATTCCGACCTGAACTGATTTCCAGGGTGATGATGTGTGAATAACGGGGCTTTTTTTTTTTTTTTTTTTTTTTTTAAGGTCTGCACTCAAGGCATATGGAGGTTCTCAGGCTAGGTGTAGAATTGGAGCTGCAGCTGCCAGCCTACACCACAGCCACAGCAACACTGGATCCAAGCCGAATCTGTGACCTACACCACAGCTCACGGCAACACTGGATCCTTAACTCACCGAGTGAGGCCAGGGATCAAACCCACATCCTCAGGGATCCTAGTCGGGTTCGTTAACCACTGAGCCATGAAGGGAATGTCTAATAACATGGCTTTTTAAGAGTCAACAGCTTGGGCTGAATGTGCTCCCGCTGCCAAGCCGTGTGTGTAGTTGCCCAACTGGCAGAGGTGGAGGGCAGGGCTCCCTCTGTCAGCCGCCCTCCAACAGGGTCAAAGCCGCTGCCCTAGCCTCCCGCTTCCAGGCGTGTAATTGTTCCCTTTCTGAGATCCTCACTGCTGTGGCCTCCCTGGGCAGGGCCCCTGAACTCCTAGCGGGTGTGTCCCACCCCAAAGAAGGAAGGAATCCCCTGGGGGCAGCTCTGCAGAGAAAGGCCAGACCCAGCATCCCAGTCCTACACTTTCCTCTGCCTCCCCCACCCCCAGGCTTCCACCACCAGCAGCCCGCAGCAGCCCCTGCCCTCCCCTGCCCCCCCCACCGCCCCCAGGCTTCCACCACCAGCAGCCTGCAGCCCCCGCTGCCTCCCCTGCCCCCCGCCCCAGGTCAGCAGAGCCACCTGACCACCAATGGGCACTCACAGAGTCTCCAGACTGTGCAGCCCCTCGAAGCTGTGGGCCCCCAGATGCTGGATACGGTTGTTATGGAGATGCCTGTGGGGGAGGAGGGACAGGTCAGGACAGGGACCTGTGACAGCGGAGGCAGGCAGGTGGGCGGGGGTGGGGAAGCAGATGCAGTGACGGAGGAGCAGAGGCAGAAGCATGGACAGAGTGACCCCCGGGGTCCAGCCTTGTCTTCAGGACAAACTGACTGGCCAGGATGAAGTCACAGGTGCCCAGGCCGGACTGACCCTGGACCGCAGCGCTTAGATTCCCGGGGAGGGGAAATGGGAGGCTGCCCCAGGCTGAGGCCAAGCAGCTCCTACTTGGCTCATGGGCTGAGGCCTGATGTCACGGGCCTGAGGCTGGGGCTTCTTCTCGGGGCCTACCAGGACCAGCCTGCCTGGCTTAGCAGCCAGATGCACTTAGGGAGCCAACGGCAAACACCGCAGACCTTTTTTGCCATGGCCAGAGGGAGCCACGGGCACGGGCACACTCGGAGATGGAGGCCGCAGGAGCCAGGGAAGGCTTCCTGGAGGCAGTGGTCCAGCGCAGGACCACGAGGGTGGGTGACGTGGACCCTCAGAGGAAGGGCACGGTGGAGGGAACCTTGCAGACAGAGGTGGGCGGCGGGGCGCGCGGGATGCCAAGGTCTGGCCAGAGCACATGTGGGAAAGAGGCAGGAGCTGGGGCTGGGAGAGACCTCCAAGGTCAAGACTAAACTGAAAGTAAGAGGATGTTCTTCTGCCGATTCCTAATAAAACAAGCCCAAACGGCAGAAACAAGACGCCTGCCTCCCAGCCCGCCCCCCAAATGCTGGGAGCAGCAGGAGAACAAGGGCAACACCTGCGGACAAGGAAGCATTGTGGGGTCTCCCACTAGCCCCTGACTCCAGAAACTGAACTGGGGGGAAGATGAAATCCTGAGACTCCTCCCTTAAACCACCAATCTGGGGAGAAGTGGCTGTGGGTGTCTTTCCCTCCCCACCACGGGCTTCCAGAGGGAGCGGGGGAAAGGCGGAAAGAAGATGCCAGCCCCAGCCTGCTCAGGAGTCCAAGGGATCCCTGACGCCCCTGGGAGCTGCCGGGTGGAGGGAGCAAGCTCACGCATTTGACACAACCCGAGTCTGCGGAGAGTCACGGACGTGCCTCGGTGCACCCCTGGTTGCTGGGGAGGCCCCTCGGTTACCTGCAGTCCTGGCCCACGGCTGCAGCCCCCCACAGGGCATGGAACCAAGGGTGCCCAGCGATGATGCAGCCACCCCAGCAGCAGCCAGAAAAATGAAGCCACGCAGCAAGCGCACAGACACGCAACAGGGACGCAGAGGAAGAGGAGGCATAAGACGAGTGACAGCTGGAGCCTCGTCTGAAACGCCGAGAACAATGAGCAACAGGACGTGGATCACAACTGCCTTCTGCTACAAAACAGTCCAATACACCATTTCAAAGAAAAAAGTTCTAAATGAAAGGGAAAAAATGACATTGTGGCCTAAGAGAATGAACCGAGGACCCAAACCACATCGTTAAGAGTAGTCAGTGGGGGCTCCCCGTGTCAGGGCAGGTTAAAGATCCTGCATTGTCTCTGCAGTGGCTCAGGTTGCTGTTGAGGCGAGAGTTCAATCCCCCACCTGGGAACCTCCATATGCCTTGGGTGGGGCCAAAAGAAAAAGTGGTCAATAAATTTGAAACAAGGGACACAGCAGACGCTGCGGAATGGGTATCAGAGAAAACGCCTGAGCTAAAATGATGGTGACCTTGGGAATGGCGGTAGCATCTCTGTAGCGCCAGGATGCAAGTTCGATCCCAGGCCCAGCACAGTGAGTCAAAGGTCCCAGCCCTGCCACAGTTGCAGTGTAGGCCACAACTGTGGCTTGGAACTGATCCCTGGCCCAGGAACTCCACATGCCGCAGGGCAGCCAAAAACAAACACAGTTTAAAAATTAAAATCAAATCAAATGGTGACTTGGCTGGATGAAACCAAGAGGTTAAGACATCTAGAAACGAATGGATGTGGAAGATACCACGGGGTGTCAACAGAGGAGTATCCATGACTCTAAGGGACAGGATCCAAAATGAGACAAAAGGTGTATTCAAAAATGTAAACAAAAGAAAACTCTTGAAAATGAAGAATGGGATCTGCAGGCCAAAAGCTTACATTGTTTCAGGAAGACTGAGTGCAGAAGATTCCACGCTGTGTCATGTTCCAGTTCAACTGTTCAAGCTCGGGGATTAAAAAGCATTTTCGGGCAGGGAAAGGAAATCACGCACAGGGGAAGAAAACCCTCTGGGTGAAGGATTCTGCGTTGCCGTGAGCTGTGGTGTCACAGACACGGCTTAAATCCCGCGTTGCTGTGGCTGTGGCGTAGCAGCTGCAGCTCCGATTGGACCCTTAGCCTGGGAATCTCCATATGCCGTGGGTGTGGCCCTAAAAAGCAAAAAAAAAAAAAAAAAAGGCATAAGAAAGGAAGGAAGGAAACCCACTGAGCTCCAAGATGCCCAGAGAGAAGGGTGATGGGCAGACCCCATCCAGCCTGGCGGGAAGGACGGGCCGGGCTTCTGCTGCGGCAAAGGAAACACAGCCCCACCTTCACCTGCTGGGCATGATCCCCTGACCAAAGGGTTTTTCCACCTGTCCCACGCCCACCTGTGCAGGTCTCACCAGGCCCTGCCCGTGCCCTCTGCCTCCACCCCTCCGTGCCCTCCCCCAGCACCTCCAAGCTACACCATCCAGAAATACTGCAGCTCCTGAGCCCCAGGCGTCCTGAGTGCCTCTGACAGCACTGGAGGGACGAAATCTATGCCCAGAACAGCACTGCTGTCCCCTGTGCTCTTGGTTGGCTCAGGGTTGGCGGAGCAGCCGTAAAGGAAAGCCCCTCTCCACTGCTGCCCTCCTCACACCTCCAGCCAGACCCTGAACCCCGTTTCTGCCTTCCGGCTTCCCTGCAGCTGCCACCATCCTGGACGGCTTTCTCCAGCCTCCTCTGCCCGGCAGGCCACCTGCAGGGGAGGGGAAGGAGCAGGATCGATGGGGCCCGATTCTGTCGTCTTCTCATCATCGCCTGGCACCTGCCTGGCCCTCCCAGCTCTGCGGTGGCCCAACTCCTCGGCTCCCAACCCGATTTGGAGTCACTCTGAACCCCCTTCTTGGTTTTTCACCCTCTGAAAACCTCCAAATCAGGTTGATTCCTCCTTCAAAACATCCTCACAGTCACGCCTCCACCTCCCCCCTAAACTCCTCCTTGGCCTTTCCTGTCGCCCCCCATCTTCATGTCAATCTTCCTAAACCCCCTTCAGCGGGGCTCCCCACGCTCCCGGCAGACAGAAGCCAAAACTCCTCACTCTGACGCGGGGGACACCCCCTGACCTGTCACCTTTCTGGCCTTTTCTCTGGGCAGATGGGCAGCCGCCACCCAGCTTCCCCTCGGGGCTTTACTGACATCTGCCTGGGCCCCTCCTCCAACCCTGTCCAGCTCTTCACCATCTTTCTAGCCCAGGACGCCCCTTGCCCCCATCAAGCCTCCCCCTCCGTCTCCCTGACCCCTTGTGATGAGTCTGCGCTCAGCGTCTGGTCTGCCTGGCCTGAGTTACCTGCCAGCCTCCCTGTCCTTCCCACGGTCACCCTGCTACTTCCGCTGCACTGCTGGCCCTGCTCTCTGCTCCTTGACTCTGCAGGGCCCCCACACAGCTCTGCTGCCCATTTGTTGGGGTTCCTTTGGGAGGCCCCATTTTCCCCGGAGTCCTGTCCTGAGACCCCAGACCCAACCCCCTTTAGTCACAGGGCACGTCGGCCACCGTGTCCTGCCTGCCCTCTGAACGCCCCACTGCCGCCCAGGGGAGGCGGGGGGCAGTTCCGAAGGACACTCATCCTGGTTCTCCAGACTCCCGGGACAGAGAATTAGACCAACTCGTGCCCGCGTCTTCATCTCTTGGATGGAGCCGGCAGCTTTCCAAGAGCAGAGGAGGCGTGGGGCTGCCATTTAGCGGAGTCTGGACCATGCACCTTCCCGCAGCAATTACAATGGAACCCAAAGCAATTACGCGTGACCTCCCGGCCCTCAGTAATTACCCCATGAACTCACCAATCACTCATAGCAATTAGCCAGGAGCTAATCTGTGCTCCAAAGTTCCCACGGGAGGGGCGTGCAGAGTTAACCCCAGGCCCCATTCCTGCCAGGCAATCACCCCTTGGGGCTTTGTCTAATTACAATTGATGGCTTTTCACTGCTTCTGCGGGCCCAGGAGATGAGACGAGGTAATCCTGCCCCAACCAAAGCCTCAGCGTCCATCGCCATTGTCAACAGGGTTCACGTCCTTCAAGGAGGCCTGAATGTGCATCCAGTTAGCATGGTGTGGTTACTACGTTTGCACATAAGAGCAGAGACAATCACAGCGCAGTGCCTCCCAGAGCACTTTTAATGTCACCTGACCTTGTGGGGTCAACAGGAGACAGCCATCCTCACCTCACAAGGGGAGGGGAAACCTAGACCAGAAGATTCAGAAACGTCAGGGACGGAGTTCACATCATGGCTCAGTGGTTAACGAATCTGGCTAGGAACCATGAGGTTGCGGGTTCGATCCCTGGCCTCGCTCAGTGGGTTAACCATCCGGCGTTGCCATGAGCTGTGGTGTAGGTTGCAGATGTGGCTCGGATCCCATGTGGCTGTGGTGTAGGCCAGTGGCTACAGCTCCGATGAGACCCCTGGCCTGGGAACCTCCATATGCAGTGGGAGCGGCACTAGGAAAGGCAAAAAGACAAAAAAAAAAAAAAAAGAAGAAGAAGAAGAAGAAGAAGAAGCAGCAACATCAGGGACACCGTGATGAGCAAAACCGTCCGGGGCGGACACATAGTCGGCAGGGCAGGGGCAGGGGGTTGGGGGGTGGCGGTGGCTGCACTCACAGTACCACGAGGCTGGACAGGTTCTGGAAGGCGTAGTCGGGCACGTGGCTGATGCGGTTGAGAGCCAGGGTCATGGCCTGCAGGGCGGGGAGGCTGCTGAGGGCCCCAACCGGGACCTCGGTGAGTGCGTTGTCATCCAGCCACAGGTGGCGGAGGGCAGGCAGCCCCTCAAAGCTCCCGTCCGGGACCAGGGAGATGAGATTGGCATCCAGGCGCCTGGTGGAGAGAGGACAGAGAGGGTAACTCCCCAGGCCAGGTGCCAGGCCAGCCGAGACCCCCGGGGCCTTCAAGGTGCTTGGGACTAAAGCTGGGGCCTGGCCCACGTCCCCTGGGTCCCACCTCCTCAAGCTCCCACGGTTCGCCTTGACTCTGACCCATGACCCTTGGTGTTCCTACTGCTGCCCAGGTTGGATCTGCAGCCCAGCTGTGGACAGTATGTCCCCCACACCCCAGGCTCCCAGCTTGTGCCCTGCTCTGGGGGGGACGCCACTCTTTCCAACCCTGTCCACCCCAAGGCCATATCACAGCAATGTTCTCACGGCCACTTCAAGGTCAGGTCCTTCCTCTTCATATAGCCAGACCGCCTACCAAAGACAAGCAGCGCCCTGCCACCCAGCACGCACCCTGCTCCCTGCCATAAGGACCCAGGGGTCTGATGGCCTCTGGGAGGCTCCTGGGTGTTGGAACAGGTGGACAGATGGTCCACACCCAGCGGCTCCATGGAGGCACGCAGATTTCTGATGCCAGTTCTAGAAGATCTTGGCTGTCCAGCAGGACGAAGAGACCACCCGTCTTGGCAGGTGCACCCAGGCGAAGCTGTCCTCTACCAGTGCACCCCTGGTCTGGGATGTGGGCCGAAACCCCACCACCCTAAGCAGCTGGTCCCCGGGGACGAGACAAGCTGGCCATGACCAGGCGTCTGCTCCTGGACTTTGCTGCCCTCAGTCGCTTTGCACAAAGGTTTGGTTCTCTCATATGGGCATACGCACCTACGTCACAGAAACCCCAGGCTTCGACCACAGGGGCCGGAAGGTGGCCTGGGGGTCCTTGCTCAGGGCTTGGTCACCCATCGCTCCAGGACCCAGGCTCCCTCTTGGTAGGTCCTTGCCCGCCCCCATCACCACGCAAGGTCATGGAAGGCACGCAGCCACATTCCTGAATGAACAAGTTGGTCCCTGCTTGCTGCTGGCTGAGTGGCCTGTGACCTGAGGGGACCTGAATGGACGGTCCTGCCTGGATCGGTTGGCACCCTGCTGCCTTGCTCTGACACCCCATCTACCACAGGGAGGCCCTCACCCCACCTTGCTTCCATCTGCAGGGACCCCAGCCAATGCCCAGAAGCTCCTCCTGGCCCTGGGAGCCCCCCATGGGCAGCACCTTAGTCCCAGCCTTCCCAGTGACCACAGGCAGCTAGCTGAGGCCAGAGTCACACTCAGACCACATGGTGGCCTTACGAGAGGAAGGGTGCAGACAAGAAGGGGGTGTCATGAGTGAGGGCCTTGGGCAGGAGGACTCAGGGCCAGTATGAACATGGGGCGCAGATTTCAGACATCGTCAGGAGGTCAAATCCATAAGGCCCAGCAACCGATGGGAAAGGCGGAGCCTGGCTCTCTGCAATTGCCTTTTCTTTTTCTTTGTCTTTCTTTCTTTCTTTTTTTTTTTTTTAGGGCCGTGCCTATGGCAAATGGAAGTTCCCAGGCTAGGGGTCCAATCAGAGCTACAGCTTCGTGCCACAGCCACAGTAACACGGGATCTGAGCCACATCTGCGACCTACACCACAGCTCATGGCAACGCCAGATCCTTAACTCACTGAGGGAAGCCAGGGAGCGAACCCGAGACCTCATGGATCCTAGTTGTGTTTGTTAATGGCTGAGCCACAAAGAGAACTCCCTGTCTTGCCTTCTTTTTTTTTTTTTTTTTGACACATTGTCTTATTTCATTCAAACACCAGTCTGATCATACATGGTCCAAGATAACCAAAATAATTAACCAAACATGCTGACAAGGTAAAGATTGGTTTTCGAACATCATAGCCAGTGATGCCACGCTTGGCTATGATCTCACCGACATAAAACCACATCAGCATCTCATTGGCCTCCACACCATTCAGCAGAGCTCCCCTGTGAGCCATTTGAAGCTACCAGTTTTGTTTGTTTGTTTTGTCTTTTTTTTGCCATTTCTAGGGCCGCTCTTGCAGCATATGGAGGTTCCCAGGCTAGGGGTTGAATCGGAGCTGTAGCTGCCGGCCTACACCAGAGCCACAGCAACACGGGATCCGAGCCACATCTGTGACCTACACCATAGCTCCCGGCAATGCCGGATCTTTAACCCACTGAGCAAGGCCAAGGATCGAACCTGCAACCTCGCGGTTCCTAGTTGGATTCATTAACCACTGAGCTGCAACAGGAACTCCTGAAGCTACCAGTTTGAGATTACTGACTTTGTGTTCAAGCTCTGTCTTGCTGAGGGGATCTGGGCAGGGGTTGGAGGAACCTGCTCAGCCCTGGCATCGTGCCCAAACGTGGCTAACAGAGGCTGCGAGAGAGTCACAGCAGCGCTGACCAGGCCAGAGCCTTCTCCATAGGAACACAGGACCAACAGGGGCATGGTTCTAGGACAGGAAGTCCGTCGCCTTTTCAAGGAAGCCTGGGTCCCCCAGGTGGGCTGCTCCCTCTCTGAAGCCCTGAGCTGGATTCTGGTGACAACCAGGGCACCAGTGTGGTCATTCGCCCACGCATGAGCCCTGTCCCAAGCCAGCTCAGCGCCAGGTGTGGTACCTGCACCCAGGCAGCAATGCCCCGAGGGAGGCCCCAGGTCACAGAGCTGGGGTTTCAACCTGGCGTATGACCCCAAAGCCACCAGCCTCCCTACCTGAGGCCAGTACTGGGGGTCTGGGGAGGGCGACACCTGATGGCCAACCTCAGAGGTCCAGCAAGGCCAGGGACCAACGACAGACATCAGGCAGGGAACAGCCTTCAGTCTGTGAGCTGGGGGGGTGCTGGGGTCTTCCCCTGCATGTGCATGTGTGAGCTCACGCGTGTGCCCGCTTTCACACGTCCCCACGGCCCTGATCACTCTTCCTGCTATGTTCGGTGCAGCCCGGAGGTCACAGGGCCTGAGAAAGGCCACTCCTCGTGGGCAGGGCCCCCTTCTCAGGGAGCCCCCGAGCCCCTTGGCCCTGTTGGGGGCCACCCCTCCTCCACAGCTCACCGAGGACCTGGGGCGGGGAGGGGACCTGCCTGAGACCCAGTCCTGATCCTGGGGCCAGGGACGGGCCAAAGCGGGAAACCCAGCGAACTGGCAGGTGAAGGAGCTGGGATGATGGTGGAAGTCGGTTGGTTCTGATTCTGCGTCTGGATGAGCAGGTGGGCTCGGGCGGGATGTGGACCCAGGCAGCAAGGCTGGATTTAGCAAATCACAGTACATGCTGCCCATTCAAATTTTAATTGTGGATAAACAGCAAGTTGTTTTTAGTGTAAATATGTCCCATGCAATATTTGGGACAATGCCCAGTTAAATTTGAATTTCCGATAAACAGGAACAAGTAGGTCCTGAGTGCCATCTGCTTTTTATGTGGTAGCTCTCACCCTGGGGCGTCCTGGGAGCACAGACTTGGTCATCAAAAAGACCTTGTCACAAATCCCCTCATTTAATCTGAGGGCTGGTGTCCTCAGCACTCCTCAGCGCGCTGCCCACAGCGGAGACTGACCATGACCGCACAGCTCATAAGCTGCCCGGCAGCCCCTCCTTCTAACAGGGAGGCTGTGCAGACGGACCCTGGGGTCCCAGGGCGGGGGGGGTGGGGGCGGGATGGGGGACTGGGCACCTGGTGCTTGTCAGTCCTCCTGGTGGTTTCAGCTGTGAGGACAAACACTCCCTTCGAGATGGCTCCCCTCGGTGCCCAGAGTGGGGGCAGGAGAAGAAACGGAGCAGCCTGCTCCCTGCTCCCCTCTGTTGGAAGGGCCCCTGCTCCCAGGAACCTTGGAGCCCTGGGGACCCTCCACGGACTCTGCCCAGGCCCTGGCAGGACAGGTGTTCTCGGAGTAGCTCCCCAACCCTCAGGCTAATGGGTCCACTCCCCACCTCCACCCACACCCTGTGCTGGAGGGCAGCTGGGCCAGGACACCAAGACTGGGGACAAGACTTGAGAAGCTCTGGAGCTGCAGGTGGGCTGGGCTTTGCAGGAGGAAGTGGGCAATTACAACACCTAAGCTCTGGCTAATGTCAACAACCCCAGTAGCCTTTCTGTGTCTCCTACGTACGTGGATTGGGCTCCCTGGGCGATTTCTGGTAGAAATCTTTCCTGCGGTAACAGGGCAGGTTGGGGGCACCTCACAGGCCGACTGGGGCCTGCCTGGGCTCTGGGACCTCTGGGATGGTCTCCCTTGGCCTAACCCTCCCCCCATTCCGCCCTAGGACGGTGGGAGGTGGGAGGAAGGGAGGAGCTAGGTGACCCTGAACCAGAACTCTTTGAAGACAGCACCTGTGCTGGTCCTGGTCCACCCCAGAGGAAGGACTGACTCTCAGCACCCAGATGGGGAAGGGGCGGCGGTCGGGGGGGAGGCTAGAGGAGGAGAGGGGGCTAGAAGGAGAACCCGCTGGGCCGTGGGGGCCTCAGGAATTTAAACTTCAACCCAGAGGCTTTGAGGAGTCTGGGGTTGAGGAGAGCTGGGGAGGTGGCGGGGAGGACAGATGCACAGAGCACTTGACCTTGGAGAAGTCCCCTCCCTCTCTGGGCTCAGCATCTCCACCTGCAACTGGGGCAGAGTGGGGGGCGGGGGCCTTTGAGGCTCTGTCCTTCCAGGAGTCTGTGCCTTCTCTGCACACGTTCCCCTCGGTTGTGTCCCTCCGTCCACAAGACAAGGGCTTGCTGAGCAGGCCGACTTACAGCCTGTGGCACTGCGCCCTGCTCAGGGCAGCCAACTCCATCCCATGGCCAGGCACTTCAGGATCAGACAGCCCATAGTGATTTTAAAAATCTGGCAATTTTTTTTTTTTGCCTTTTTAGGGCCGCACCCATGGTACATGGACATTCCCAGGCTAGGGGTCAAATTAGAGCTGTAGCTGCCAGCCTATCCCACAGCCATAGCAACGCCGGATCCAAGCCACATCTGTGACCTACGCCACAGCTCATGGCAACCCTGGATCCTTAATGCACTGAGCGGGGCCAGGGATCAAACCTGTGTCCTAAGGTATGCTAGTCAGATTCATTTCTGCTAAGCCACGACGGGCACTCCTTTTTTTGGCGGCTGTGAGCAACAGCTTAATGTGGGGCCTCAGTTTCCAGATCACGGGTTGAACCCAGGCCATAGTCATGAAAGAGTCCTAACCATTAGACCACCAGGGAACTCCCAATGGAGAATAGCTTTTTGAGAGAAACTTCTGGGACTGGGACACAGACTTGAGTGCAGGGAGCTTTGGGCCAAAGGGAGAGTTGGGGGGGTGCTTGGTGCAGGTGGGAGAAAGGCCAAAGCCAGCTCTGGACCTTGGAACCTTACCAAGCGTTTCTCTGGATCAGACTGCACGACCCCTGGGGGCTGTGGGCTGTGTCTCTCCCTGAAACCTGCGCACACTGGGCGTTCAGTCTGTGTGGATTTTGCTGGTTCTGACTGAGTTCGGGGGCTTCCAGCACTGCTCAGAGGACTCCACCAGGAGGACCGGGGTTGAGGGTATGGTCAAGGTCAGGTAACGAGACAGCGGAGAAATGAAGGCAGGTGGCCTGGAGCCCAGCATCCCTGCCCTCATCCATCGGGAGCGTGCCTCCCAGACACCCCGGGCAGGGCGGCTGCTCCCACCCCATGGCACTGCCAAGGTCTTGTGGGGAGCTGCGGTCACGTCCCTCAGGTCCCAGACAGGCCTGCACACATCCGGAGCCCACGGCCAGGCCTCCCAGAGTGTGTAGTTCTGAGTTCAGAAATTATACTCTTGGGGGTTGGAATTGAGCACGAGGGTCGGGGGTGGGCATCCCCGGAGAGTCTGGGGGGGCCAGGTGGGAGGTGGCCTGAACCACCAGAAGCTTCATATCAAGCTTCCCTGAGGGGGCGGGTAGGGTGCAGCAGAGGAGCCTTCAGTTCACCCCTGCAGCCCATGTGATGGGGTGGGGGCGCAGGAGAGGCTTAGAGGTAGGGCACCACCGTGCTCCCTGAGCGCCGCGCAGGAAGGCCGGTATTTGCTTGAGGAAAGTGATTTCATTAGCTCTGATTTACCCCCCTAATAAGATCCTTCCCTAGTACTGTCAGCCTCTCAGTGATCAAAGAGAGGATGCTGAGAAGACGCCAATGTCAATGCCCTCCAGGCGATGCTAACGCACCCACCGCCCTTCCCCTCCCCTGCCAGGAGATGGGCTGGACCCAGGAGGCAGAGAATGTGCTTCCTTTGTGTACATCAAAAGGGGTACCGAGCTTTCCTCCAGGCCACTTCGTGTGTTTGCATGGCAGCCATGGGTAAAAAACGACGCCCGCCCTCCAGGAGGCGGGGGAGGAGACGAGGGTGCAGCCTTCCTGCGCTTCCCCTAAAGACACAGACCTTCAGGTCTGGGCAGAAGGCCAGCTCTGCGGGGAACAATCCCGGAATCCTGGGGTGTGAAGATGCCAGGCACCCAGCCATGCCAGCCTCCAGCCCCTGGACTGGGAGAGCAGGCTGGCTTCCAGGCTTCCTGGGTCATTGGGCGGCTTGGCTCGTCCTTGTCCTATGGCTGCTTTGTGCTCATGCCAGCCCTCGGCCCAGGGGTGCCAGCCCTCGGCCCAGGGGTGCCTGCCCTTGGCCCAGGGTGCCGTGGCTGAGGGAGGGAGAGGCCCATGGGACTTTGCTCAGCTGTTCTGCAGAGAGAGGCAGCGATGTCAGGGGCTATGGGCAACGTCCTGTGTCCTAATGGCCGGCCCAGCAGATAGACGGTAGCAGTAGGTCCCTGGGACACGGACACCAAGCCCCATATGAACACTCCTAAAGGTGCTGTGGAAGGAGGGGGCCTCCGACGCGTCCTCCTCCTGGGCCCCCGTGGACCAGTGTGGGAGCTGGGAGGTTACCCTGCGTGGTGCCAAGGCTCTCCTCCCATCCCCCCACCATTCCCGCATCTGTCTGCCCATCCATCCATCCACCCTCTCAGACAGAGGGCCATCCCCGCGGTCTTCCTCCTGTTCCATCACCTACAGCTCTGGGTCAGCCTCCGCCCCCTCGCTTGGGCTTCAAGATCCCTTCCCTGGAATGACTCGCTTTCTCAGAAGGGCCCCCATTCTCCATCCCCCAGGGAATGTGCCCCCCCCATTCCTGTCCCAGAGTTCAGGGCCGACTCACCTTGCACCTTTGTAAGGGGTGGTGCCCTTGACTGACATCTGCATCCCCCTCCTCCCCATCGGGGCCCCTGACCTCACCCCCAAGGCGCTTGGCCCCCCGACACGCATCACCTTCGAGGTCCCCACTGACCGACAACCCACCGGCAGCCCTGCTCCCCACCCCCGCTGAGGCCCTCGGCTCAGGGACACTAGCCATGACCCTCTCCTCTGGCCGGGAAAACAAGTCAGAGGAAGCGGACTTTTCAGTTAAAACAGAGGAAAACATAACTACCTTCCCACTAAAACCGAGGAAGGGACAGAAAAAGAGGGAAGCTTGGCCCCTGATCAGCAGCAACACTTAACCAGGATCGGACCGCTCGGCCAGCTCTAGGTCAGTGGGATCGAGGGGAGTGGCTGAGAGTGAGGGGCTCCGTCTGCCTCGCTCCGTGCAACAGAGAAGCCCCAGCTCTTTCACGGAAGACGGAAGTCCCGGCCCCATCAGACCCCCGAGAATCACAGTCCAGAAGACCTTCCACGTCCACTCAGGCCGCACTACGGCAGGAGGGCAGCCTGAGTCAAGTGCCTTGAGATAAGCAGCATGTCTTGCCATGGCTCCACCATGCCATCCCCTGAGCTCTTAATACTCGTGCCTGGGCCCCGCTAAGAGTCCCCAGGTCCTCAGGGACTAAGCGGAACACGGGTTCAAGTTTCCGCTGGAGGTTCAGCAGGGGCAGCAAACATGCGCATGGACCTCCAGACTGTCCTTGGTCAGAGAGTCAGAGCCACATGGGACCCCAGTGCATCCGCTGAGATGCTGAAGGTTGGCCTGGGGCTTGGACACACCTGCGTCCCATCTGCATATCCAAGAAGCCGGCTGAGCCATCGGAGAGCAAAACCACAGAAACCCACGGGCCTCCCCGTGACAAACCCTGCACCTAGATAAGACGGTCTCCGCTAAAGATGGGCGGGGGCTGGGGTTGGGGGGAGCAGGGATGCAAGGGGACAACTGCAAACCCACAGTCACAGCATTATTACAACAGCCTAGGTGGAAGCAACCCGGGTATCCATCACGACTGATGGACAAACAAGATGTGCGTACACACAGCGGAGCATTATTCAGCCCTTAAAAGGAAATTCTAACACCTGCTACAGCGGGGATGAACCTTGAGGACCTGATGCTCGGTGAAACAAGCCAGCCACTAAAGCACAAAGCCTGTATGATTCCACAGAGACAGAAAGGTAGAAGGTGGTTGCCAGGGGCTGGGGGAAGGGGCAGAGTTTCGGTTTTGCAAAATGGCAAGACACCTGGGGGCGAGGATGGTGGTACTGGTTACCCAGGTTCATTTACTCAACGCCTCTAAGCTGTATGCTCAAATATGGCTGGGATGGTGCATTTTATGTTATGTACATTTAACCACATTTTTAAAATAAAAGTGTCCGAAAGAGAGAAAAAAAATTTGTGTGTGTGTGTGTTTTTAGGGCCGAACCTGTGGCCTATGGAGGTTCCCAGGCTAGGGGTCCCATCAGAGCTGTAGCCACCAGCCTACACCACAGGCATAGCAATGTGGGATCTGAGCTACATCTGCGACCTACACCACAGCTCACAGCAACACTGGATCCTTAACCCACTGAGCGAGGCCAGGGATCGAACCCATGTCCTCATGAATACTGGTCGGGTTTGTTAACCGCTGAGCCACTACAGGAACTTCGAAAAAGAGAAAATTTTAAAGCAACAATGTTTTCCAAATTCTGAAGAACAAGTGGTAATTGCATTCTAAAACCCAGGAAAAGAGCAAATATCTAAAAAAATAATTACTAGAATGAGAAAAAAAAAAGGAGGCTATTTGGGACCCTCCATAAGATAAGCAATTATGATGTTTGTGAAACAGGCGCAAACATCCATAGGAGAGAAAAGGCGGACACAGAGGAACCACAGCATAAAATGCGGAAAATAAAAGTAAATTCCAAGGACAGATGCAAAGATGACTGGAGCTGGAAGGGACGTGGGAGTGTGGTTAGAAGAGAAAGTCAACAGAGCAAAAATCAAACGTGCACCCAGCGAGAAAGAGCAGAAGCGGCACCAAAGAAAGTTGAATCAGCAGCGAGAAAGGATAAGGTGCTGCCCTGAACTCGGGACTCAGGCAGAACGCGATCAGATGAGGTCAGATGAGGTTCTCTCTAGAACTGAATTTGAACACAGATTTCCAGGTATTGCCAGAGATCAACCAAGGACAAATGGAGCAGAAGCACAACAGAGCTACAACTTTGGAAAAATTTTTTCTTTTTTCTCTTTTTTTGGTCTTGCCTGAGGCACGAGGGCCAGGGATGGAACCCACGCCACAGCAGCAACAATGCTGGATGCTTAACTGCTAGCATAACCAGTGAGCTCCTAAAAATTTTTTTGAAGCTAAAAAAAAAAAAAATTATAAAAATGTTTATTATGTCCCAGGCAAACTGAAGGAAAAGTGATTCATACCTAGACATTCTGGAAAAAAAAAATTTTTTTTCTTTTTGCCTTTTTTGGCCGCCCTGCGGCACATGGAGGTCCCAGTCCAGGGATCAGATCTGAGCTATGCCGAGGCTGCAGCAATGCCGGATCCCTAACCCACTGGGCCGGGCTGGGGATCGAACCTGCGTCCCAGTGCTGCAGAGACATTGTCATCGATCCTGCTACACCGGAGCGGGAACTCCAAAACTTTTAAATTGTAAAGATAAGGGGGGAAGGTCCTACCAGCATTCATGAAGAAGAAACACACTCTCCTCTAAGGAACAAAATGATAAGATCAACTCAGAATTTCCTGGCACATCACACGCCAGGGAGAAACAGAGCTACTTCTACAGGATTCTGAGAAAAACACATAATGACCCATGAGGTTTATAACCAGTTAGTGACAATTATTTGTGACGTCCACAAAAACATGTTCTCAAATAGGGAAGGGAGGAGAAAATACACTGAGTGGGATTTGGGTCAGGGGTTAGGTGTATCTTTACAAATAAAACTAAAGTTCATGTTATAAAATAAATACGTAAGCAAAATATAATGAAAAATGGACTAAAATTTCTGCTATCAAACATTAAAACGCCTAATGGCGTAGTGGTTAACGAATCCGACTAGGAACCAAGAGGTTGCAGGTTCGGTCCCTGGCCTTGCTCAGTGGGTTGAGGATCCGGCGTTGCCGTGAGCTGTGGTGTAGGTTGCAGATGCAGCTCTCGGATCCCGCATTGCTGTGGCTCTGGCGTAGGCCGGTGGTGACAGCTCTGATTGGACCCCTAGCCTGGGAACCTCCACATCCCGAGGGAGCAGCCCTAGAAAAGGCAAAAAGACCAAAAAAAAAAAAAATTAAAAAAATAAATAAAACGCTTAATGAAGGAGTTCCCACTGTGGCTCAGTGGTAAAGCACCCGGCTAGTAACCATGAGGATGCGAGTCGATCCCTGGCTGTGGTGGAGGTCACAGAAGCACCTCAGATCCCACGCTACTGTGGCTGTGGCGTAGGCCGGCAGCTGCAGCTCTGATCTGACCCCTAGCCTGGGAACTTCCATATGGCATGGGTGTGGCCCTACAAAGGCCAAAAAAAAAGAAAGTATCAGCCCAGACAGAATTCTTAACCCACAGGTCACGCCACAAAAATTCATGATACGTCTACACGCCTGCAATGAACAGACCAAAAACAAAATTAAGAAAGCAATTCAATTGACAGTAACACCAACACAAACAGGAATAAATTTAGCAAAAAGTACAAAAGTTTATACCTTGAAAACATAAAACGTTGTTGAAAGCAATTAGAGACTACCTAAATTGGAGTTCCCATTGTGGCTCAGTGGTTAACGAATCCGACTAGGAACCATGAGGTTGCAGGTCCGATTCCTGGCCTGGCTCAGTTGGTTAAGACTCCGGCATCGCCATGAGCCGTGGTGTAGGTCACAGACGTGGCTCGGATCCCGCGTTGCTGTGGCTCTGGTGTAGGCCAGCAGTTACAGCTCCGATGGGACCCCTAGCCTGGGAACCTCCATGTGCCTCCAATGTGGCCCGAGAAAAGATAAAAAGACCAAAGAAGATAAAAATAAAAAAAAATAAAAATAAAAAAAGACTATCTCAATAAATGGAAAGATATATTCATGGATTGTTAAGATGGCAACACACTCCAAACTGACCTACAGGTTCCACACAACCCCTATCAAACTCCCAGTATCCTTTCTTTTTTTTCTTTTGCCGAAATTGATGAGTTGATCCTAAAAATTTCTATGCAAATTCAGGGAGCCAGAATAATCAAGACAATTGTGAAAAAGGAGAAGAAAGCAGGAAGACTCACGCTTCCTGATTTCAAAATCTATTACACAACTACAGACGTCAAGACTGGATGATACTGGCATAAGGACAGAAATATCAGTCTATTACATAGAATTAAGGGTCCAGAAATAATTCACACATTTATGGGCAATTTTTTTTCTTTGTAGGGCCATACCCACAGCATATGGAGGTTCTCAGGCTAAGGGTCGAATCAGAGCCACAGCTGCTGGCCTACGCCACAGCCACAGCGACGCCAGATACGAGCCACGAATGCCACCTACACCACAATTCATGGCAATGCCAGATCCTTAACCCCCTGAGCAAGGCCAGGGATCGAACCCACAACCTCATGGTTCCTAGCTGGATTGGTTTCTGCTGTGCCACAACGGGAACTCCAGTGGGCAACTGATTATTAACAAGGATGCTAAGACAACTCAATGGGGGAAAGAACAGTCTTTTCAAAGCATAGCCTTGGGAGTGATGAAATGGTTTGCAGAAAGAACTCACTATCTGCAGGCAAAAGAATTAAATCGAACCTCGACCTCACACCATACAAAAATATACGCAAAAGAGATTAAACACTGAAATTCTTTACAACTCTTAGAGGAAAACATAGCCATAAATTTTCCTGTCCTTGGATGAGGCAATAGGTTCTTAAATAAAACACCAAAAGTACCAGAAACAAAAGAAAAAGCAGATAAATTGGACTTCATCAAAACTGAAAACTTCCGTCCTTTAAAGGACACTATCAAGAAAAGGAAAAGCAGAGTTGCTGTCAAGGCGCAGCAGAAATGAATCCAAATAGCAACCATGAGATTGCGGTTCTATCCCTGGCCTTGCTCAGTGGGTTGAGGATCCAGCGCTATGAGCTGTAGTGTAGGTCGCAGACGTGGCTTGGATCCTATGATGCTGTGGCTGTGGCATAGGTAAGAAGCTGCAGCTCCAATTCGACCCCTAGCCTGGGAAACTCCATATGCCTCAAGTGCGGCCCTATAAAGACAAAAGACAAAAATAAAAAAGGAAAAGCCTCAGAATGGGAGAAAATATTTGCAAATCATACATCTGATAAGGGACCTGTAGCCAGAATAGTTAAAGAACTGTTATAAACCAACAACAGAAAAAGACAATCTGGTTTAAAAATGATCAACAGATATGAATAGACATTTCTCCAAACGAGATGAACAAATGGCCAGAGTTCCTGTCGTGGCACAGCAGAAACGAATCCAACTAGGAACCATGAGGTTGCAGGTTCGATCCCTGGCCTCGCTCAGTGGATTACGGATCCGGCGTTGCCATGAGCTGTGGTGTAGGTCGCAGATGCGGCTCGGATCCTGTGTTGCTGTGGCTGTGGTGCAGGCCAGCAGCTGTAGCTTCGATTGGACCCCTAGCCTGGGAACCTCCATATGCCACAGGTGTGGCCCTAAAAAAAAAGAAAAAAGAAAAAAGAAAAAACAGCAAACAAAAAAAACAATATCCCCAAATTGAAGACAAGCAAATGGCTACCACCTGGTAACAGGTACACAAAACATGGTCTATGCATAGAGTGGAATGGCATCCAGCCAAGAGGAATGAAGTGCTGACAGATTCATGAATACACACGCAAGTGAATCCTGAAAACATGCAAAGTGAAAGAAGCCAGACACAAAAAGCTACACTGTGTATGATGCCATGCATGGGAGAGGAGATTAGAAATGTGGAGGCGGTGGCAGCGGTGGGAGTGACAGAGGGTCTCCCCGGCGGACATGAGAACATTCTGGACTTAATGGTGGAGCTGCACGAGTTTGCAAACATGCTAAAAACACTCGACTGGCCGCTTTTTAAAAAAATAAACCTTAAACATTTTTTGGCATGTGGAAGTTCCAGGGCCAGGAACTGAACCTGCACCACAGCCGCAACCCGACCTGTGCAGGGACAGTGCTGGACCTTAACCCACTGTGCCATCAGGCAACTCCAACTGTCCCCTTTTAAAGGGTGAATCTTGTGCCATGTGACTTGTATCCCAAATTTTAAAAGTACTTAAAGCTAAAACGATTACGCCCAAGCTATATTAGCACAATTTTGAAGGAACAATAAACCAGGCCCCAAGGTCATTTGTGAATATTTAACATGTCGTGCGGGAAGTGTGTTTGGAAAAGCGTGTGTGTTCAGGGAGAAACACACAGACAAGTCAACAAGCATTGTGTCTGGGTGGTACAATTGTGGGTGCTTTCTATTTTTTTTAATTTTCTGTATTTTCTAAATTTTCTGCAATGAGTCAGAACAAAAACAAAAACAAAGGGCGTCAGGGTGTAATTAGGCCCCAGGCTCTGGAGTGCTGGGCTGAGGATGGGGCCTGCGTGGGGTGGGGTGGGGGGGCGGGAGAAGAGGGAGGTTGCGGGGGGGTTGTGGGGGGAGCAGGAGAAGCCCCATCCTCCCAGGCCCCTCCTCCGATCTCCTCCCAGCTTGGTCACCAGGTCCTAGCACTGGAACCGCCAGGCCACAGCCTCTCCTGACCCAGGGCTGTCGCCATGTCCTGTACGGTCTCCTAAGTGGCTTCATTGTCCTCGATGCAGACCGGGCC
Organism: Phacochoerus africanus; assembly: GCF_016906955.1. NCBI lineage: Eukaryota > Metazoa > Chordata > Mammalia > Artiodactyla > Suidae > Phacochoerus > Phacochoerus africanus. The sequence continues at coordinate 29,922,570 of NC_062555.1, read as the reverse complement.
TGCCCCAGCCCGCCTGCTCAAATCCCTCAGCCCTCAAGTCCCAGCCCCTGCGAGGTGCTCAGGCTCCTCCCCTCCCTGCAAAGCTGTCCTTTTATCGCCACTGTCCCCTTCCCTTCTACCTGCAAACCCAGGCTGCCAGGCTCCTCTTCACAGAGTTCTGTCGGTCTTGCAGCCAAAAGGGGTTACATCGTGAGGCTCCCCTGTTTCAGAAGCCAGTGGCCCCAGGACTCCCTGTACCCCAGTGGCCACAAACAGAAGCAGGTGACCAGCTTCTTTAAAGCTCTAAAGCGTCTCTCTCTCTTTTTTTGTTTAGAGCTGCACCCGCAGCATATGGAGGTTCCCAGGCTAGGGGTCTAATAGGAGCTGCAACCGCCGCCCTACACCAGAGCCACAGCAACGCCAGATCCAAGCTGCATCTGCAACCTACACCACAGCTCACGGCAATGCCACATACTCAACCCACTGAGCAAGGCCAGGGATCGAATCCTCAAGCTTATGGTTCCTAATCGGATTCGTTTCTGCTGCGCCACGACAGGAACTCTGACCAGAGGATGCATTTCGGTGTCACTGCTGACTGGTCTGAGTGATTCTGTGGGCCTTGTGCTTCATGCCGCCCAAGAGTTTTGCCCTTTGAAAGTAAATCTATGGAAAAGAGGCCACTGGCTGCCCGAGTCCTCACCTAGGCAGAGAGCAGAAGGATGAGCACGGACTCAGCACCCCTCAGACATGCACAGTCTGCACCGCCCCTGACTCTCTCCATCCTGTTCAAAACAGCATCCCAACCTCTACTCGGTGGTAACTGGGTGAAGCTGGCTTGGCGGGGATGCTGACCCCGTAGAAGGAAAGGACCCGCACTCACTCCCTGCAGGTGACTGCCCCCTGCCCCCTGGGTGATCTTATTTGGGGCGAGCCGGAGTGGGGGGTGAAGGCCCACCATCCAGGCCCTGCTGTCTCAGGGCCTGTCACCTGGGGGAGGTCAGTCTGGCAGTGACCTCATCGCAGACCACCCCTTCCTGCACTTTGGGTTTGGGCAGCGCTAAGTGTCTCGTGGACCTTCGGAGGGTCACTTTATCACCTGCAGCTCACAGGTCACAGAACCCAGGCCCGGGGAGAGCACACAGTGTGTCCTGACTCTTCATCTAGAAAGTGGCGGGGCAGCCGCACGGTCAGGGAACACCCTGGAACACACATCGCCCTCGCGGCCGAAGGGAGCCATCCTCTGCCCGAGCTGGCACGCACGCCAGGCCGGCCCTGACCAGGGAGGTGGGCAGCCTCATCCCTCCTCCCTCGGCTCCCAGATCCAGGACGCTGGTCAGGTCTCCTCAGGGAGAGATGGGCTGGTGTGGGCCCCTTCTAAGGACTCTCCAGACTTGCCAGAAGCTCACCACAGGCACGCCAAGCCCGTTCTGAAAGCAGAACTGCAGGGGACACCCTCCCCACCAAGCTGAGTTCCGCCACGTTCTCCCCAAAGCCGGATCCCCGCCACGTTCTCTCCGAAAGCTGAGTCCCACCACGTTCTCCCCAAAGCCGAGTTCTGACCAGGTTCTCCCCAGAACCGAGTTCCACCGCTTTGTCCCCCAGCCCTGCAGCCTCCAGGTCAGCAGCAGGAGAGACAGGAGAGCCCCCCCCAGATCTTTCTGGCTCTGCTCTGGCCACACAGCCTCCCCTCCTGCCATCCTGGTTCTGGTACTCAGTGTACTGAGCAGGCTCAGGGTCAGGTGGAGTCAGCCTAGGAGGACTCTCTGGAGGAGGTGTGCTGTGTTGATTTTGGCAGTAGAGAGACCAAGCTTGGAGAAAGGACGGGGAAAAGCATCTGAGCCTGAGGAACAGCACAGGCCAAGGCCTGGGGGCAGAAGGGACAGGTTTGGGGAGGTAGGGGACAACAGACGGCGTGGAGAGCCAGGACCAGGAGCACCAATGTGAAAGCGGGGAAGCTCCGTCCTAGCCCCGAGGTTGTGCTGGTTTCTCATTAAAGGAGCAAGATTACTAAGTGGGAGCCCCTTAGGCCCACCCTCGGATCCATTCCACCCCAGCCAACAGCAGGACTAAGAATCTGGGAGACGTGGTGGGCTTCTAGCCTCCCCCTGGCCCCAGCCCATGCCCCCCACCCAGTCCTCTTTCCTTCTGTCCTGGCATTCCAGGGGGTCTGAGGGCTTTACTGCAGGTCCTTCAGGCCAAGCTGAGCAGGTGCACAGCCTAGAGATCAGATAACGGCAGAGGGTATGGGGAGCATTGGGCCTGGGGATAGGGGCCCTGCAGCCTGGTTTCTGTCGCTGTAGCCGACAGAGCAGGAAGGAAAGGGGCAGGGCTGGGGGATCCGGCCTCCTGGCTCCGGGCTGGGACACATGGAGAGGCTGTCCTTCATCCCACCCCACCCCCATGGAGTGAGGTCCCCACTCGCCACAGAGGGCAGAGACCATCTCTAAGTTACAGGTAACCTAAATCATGTTATTCTTGGCTTCGGAAGGCATGGCTCGGCTTTACAAAAAATGACTTTCCATTTCTGTTTTCTTTGGGCCGACAGATGCTCTAACATGGAGACTCTGACAACACACCATCAAGCCCAGGGGCCCATAGCCCCCCCCACCCAGAGACCCCTGGCTCGCCACCAGGCCACGATCTGCCCTCGGAGCCCTGGGGCTCGTGTCCTGCCCTCACTCCCTGGCTCTGTCTGCTCTCCCGCCTCCTCTGACAGTTACAGTGGATGGCAGGAAAGGCTCCCAGGGACCCCCCTCTTTGAACTTCCTAGGTATCCTCAGGAAGCTTCCAGCAAGTGGTGGTAGAAAGACCATCGGCTTAAGAACCAGACACATCTAAGCCTAAATTCCAGCTCTGATCACACTGCGTTTCTCGTTTACACCAAGTTCATTACTCAGCGAGTTCCTGCCCTCCTCGGCCCCACTTACCCGTTTGTTTTTTTGTTTTTGTTTTTTTTGTCTTTTTGCCTTTTCTAGGGCCACACCTGCAGCACATGGAGGTTCCCAGGCTAGGGGTCGAATCAGAGCTGTAGCCACTGGCCTACACCAGAGCCACAGCAACGCAGGATCCGAGCCGCGTCTGCAACCTACACCACAGCTCATGGCAGCGCCGGATCCCTAACCCACTGAGCAAGGCCAGGGATCGAACCCACAACCTCATGGTTCCTAGGTGGATTCATTAACCACTGAGCCACGACGGGAACTCCTCCATTCATTCTTTTATACGCTTTATAAGCAAAGACCACGCAGTGCCCGCGTTTCCGGCAGGTCCCAGGGTAGGAATCCTGAATAGAAAAAGGACACATTCTCCACTGCCACGCAGCTCAGTGGAGGGGAGCAACAGAGCAGGAAGTGAGGGAGGCATGCAGGCCGCTGGGGGCGGGGTGTGCACCCAGGGTGGGGGTGGGGGGGGCGCCTACGGGGATGAGTGAGGACAGTGAGGCTGAGGCCTGGGCAGTAAAGCAGGACCACACCTGCTCAGTCTGTCTACCACTCGGGTGTCAGGGCACAGCCAGGTAGCCCGTCCTGTAGCCCAGCAAGGAGCTTGGCCTTGTCTCCAGGGCAACAGGAGCCATGAAGGATTGTAAGCAAGAGGTGGCCCGATTGGGTTTGTGTTTTAAGGTCCATCAGACTTGGGGTGGGGGGATTGGGCAAAGTCCAGGATGAGGCAAGGGGCCAGCTGGTGGGGGGGAGGGGCACAGCCCCAGGTGGGGTGATGGTGGGCAGGGGATGTGGCCATGGTGGGTGCAGAGAGAAGCCTCATTCCAGAGCGAGCAGGACACATGGCCCCAGGATACGACTGATGGGAGGTGGGGGTGTGGGTGTGGAGGGGTCAAGGGTAACGGCTAAGTATCTGAACATCTGGATTAGGAAAGTGAGTCAGGACAGAGCTGCAGGTGCGGGACACCCACGGGAGGCTGGGTATGTCCAGTGGGAGGGCCGCTGGGCCATCCAAGTGGCGATTTCAAGGGCAGCTCAGCCTGGGCTGAAGTATGGCCTCAGCAGGGACAAAGGAAGAGCCCAGGAGCTCTGCCATCGACAGGGTGACAGGGGAGAGGGGCCAGCGCCTGGCGTGCTGCTGAGACTCCGTGAGATAAGGGCTGAGAAGAGCCTGCTGGACTTGGGGACAGCCCAGGCCTTGTAAGAACCCCTGTGATGGATGGAGAGCTGCAGACACTAGCCTGGAGGTGACAGATGGAGTGACACATGGGCTGACAGGAGAAGGTGGTGGCTGGAAGGGGCCTGGGACAGAACCTTTGTGCCCACAGGAACGGAGCACCTTGGTGACACCAACCACCTGGAGAAGCTCAGAGAAAGTTCCCTCCCTCTGCTCCTGCCCTCTCTCCTTCTCCCCAGACTTGGAGAACAGGGATGGGGATGAGGTCACCTCTGCCCATGGCCCCAGAGAGGTGCTGCGTTCCCTTCCCCACGCACGAGGCGTCTGGGTAAGACAGAGACTCGAGAAGAAGCACTTTCTGGGACTCGGGGTGGGGGTGGGAGGAGCCGGTGTGCCGCCTGGCCCTTTCTCCTGGAGTGAGGACCCTTCCAGAACCCCCCCACACCGCCAGGCACCGGCCTCCTGCCTCCATCGCCACCGCCCAGATCCCTCCCAAGGGTCCACAGAGTCCTGCAGACCGTCTGACTTAAGGGCCCTTGGGGGAGGGAAGGAGTTGGCTCCAAGTCCAAAATCCGGTGGTGGGGCTAATGTGGCGGGGAGGGCACGCTCCAGAGCAACTGATCTCAGAGCCACCTGGCTGACGAGGTCACAGAGGCTTGTAAAAGGTGGTCCTGTCAGAAAGGCGTGAGAAAGCGTCAGCAGGCCCAGCCTGGGTTCCAGGCAGCCACAGCTCTGTCCCCAACTCACTGGTGACACCAGGAGCGCCACCTCCCGTCCCTGCCACTGGGCTTCCCCACCTGCAGAGGAGGCAGTTGGACTGGGTGAACCATGGCGCCCCCCACTGGTGTTCCGAGGCCCCGGGGTCCCTGCAGGCGGCCCTCACCCATGCGGTCTCTACAAGTGGCCAGGGCCAGAGCCTGCCTCACCCACCACCTTTCCGGTTGGAATGAGGGTTTCCACTCGCCAGTGAGCGGCAGGCAGCCACCTGGGCCCTAAAGGCCCATAAATGGGTGGAAAATGACTCACAGACTCTGGAAAAGATCTCCCTTTTCCAGCCCCTGACCAGTCCCGTCCCCCAGGATGGCTGCAGGCCAAGGGAACACGGGTGCAGCCAGGGGAGGCTGGCACACAGGTGCTGCCACTCTTCCCGGCAGAGCCCAGCCATCCTCACCTCCTCTCTGCTTCGCCAAGGCGTCAGTGGGACAGGATTCTGAAAAGAGGCTGTGAGCTCCCAGAAAACGTCAGGAGGGGGACAGAGGAAGGCAGTCCCCTGGCCAGAGGTGGGGGTGTGACTGAGGACTGACGGCACCTCGGCCCTCCCCTCCCTGTGGGTACAGACAGCAGGAAGTTCTCCTCAAAGTCTAACCTTTGTGTCTCCGACTGCATCCTCCACAGTGGCCTGGCACATCTCGTTGCCTCTACACAGGCCCACAGCCAAACCAACCCCAACCCCCGATTTCCACCCCCATGGCCCCATGCGCGCAGGTGAGCGCAGGAGAAGAAAGGGGTTAAGACTTGAGGCCTTTGCAGGACTTCCTGTCGTGGCGCAGTGGTTCACGAATCCAACTGGGAACCATGAGGTAGCAGGTTCGATCCCTGGCCTTGCTCAGTGGGTTAAGGACCCGGCATTGCTGTGAGCTGTGGTGTAGGTCGCAGACACGGCTTGGATCCCACGTTGCTGTGGCTCTGGTATAGGCTGGCAGCTACAGCTCCGATTAGACCCCTAGTCTGGGAACCTCCATATGCCGAGGGAGCGGCCCTAGAAAAGCAAAAAAAAAAAAAAAAAAAGGCTTGAGGGCTTTGCAAAGAAAGCCCTTAGAACCAGGAGGTGGGGGATGGGCAGCCAATGATGAGGATGAGGACGATGAAAATGATGAAGATGATGATGATGATGCGGAGGAGGAGGATGAAGGTGATGATGACGATGAAGGTGATGAAGGTGATGATCATGAAGGTGATGATGACGATGAAGAAGAGGAAGATGATGAAGATGATGGTGATGATGACGATGTCAGAGCCAGGGCAGAGGCTTCCCAGAAAAGTGAGTTCTTTCTCACCCACAACAGAACAGTGAGTTTCAAATTTTATTGGACACTAAGAGCCAGGAAGGTGTGTGTCGGGGCAAGGGGCAGGGGGGGGAGTCTTGTTAAATGCAGAGTCTGCCTCCCCAGGCCTTGGGTGGAGCCTGGGCAACTGGGTGACTCACCCGCCCACGTGAGGGCGACCTGCTGGTCCACAGACCACACTGCGAGCAGCCCGGTCGGCGGCGCATGGTCCGTAACCTGGCCCGACATCAGCTACCACCCAGGAGGATTTTTCTCAGATCCCAAGTCCTGGGCCCCAGCCCTCGAGATTCTGATTGGGCCTCAGAAAGGCCTGGGACTCTGCACTTTGACAGCTCCGCCGGTGCTGTGCGGCGGCCTGGAGAAGCAGGGCTCTGGATCTCTCCCAGCTGCCCCTCGCGGAGCCTAGGGTCGTGGCTAAGAGCACATGTGCAGGCAAACTGTTTACCAGCTCCGTGATCAACCGCTGACCTTCATTCCTCATCTGTGACATGGGGACCCTGGGCCTCCCGCAGAGATCTGTCACAATGGTGTTGAGGTGATGTCTGCCAGGTGATAGCCTAGGGCCCAGGACCACAGTAAGCGGGAGACAAGCATCCATCATAAGGTGTTTTTTTGTTTTGTTTTGTTTTGTTTTGTTTTTGTCTTTTTAGGGCTGCACCTGAGGCATATGGAAATTCCCAGGATAGGGGTCAAATCAGAGCTGTAGCCGCCGGCCTACACCGAAGCCACAGCAACGCCAGATCCGAACCACGTCTGCGACCTACACTACAGCTCACGGCAAAGCTGGATCCTTAACCCACCGAGACCAGGGATCGAACCTGCATCCTCATGGATACCAGTCAGATTCGTTTCAGATGAGCCATGATGGGAACTCCACATGTGACTCTTGTTATACACACTGGGCTTCGCCTGGCTTTCATTACGTCAATTAATACCCTCTTCATTTTTATGCATTTTTACATAATATGCACTGACTTTCTGTCTCAAAAGCTTATGTCCATGGTGTATGGGGGGAGGGGTAAAGATGGCAATCCGGGTGTGTGACGTCTCACACAGACCACGAGCGGTTCAGAGGCAGCCCCCTGCTATCATTGAGCTCAGGCATTTCAGGCACTTAGCAAAGCCTCAGCAAACAGGTGAAGAAGTGGATGGATGGATGGATGAACAAACGGATAAACGGATGCTTGGATGCATAGGTGGGTGGCCCATGTGTGGGTGGATGGATGCAGAGGTGGGTGGGTGCATGGGGAGACGGATGGATTCATGGGTGAGTGGATGCATTGGTGGGTGGGTGCATGGATGGATGGGTGGATGCATAGGTGAGTGGGTGCATGGGTGGGTGCATGGATGAACATTAGGGGTTGGGTATCCTCGTCCCTCCAGACACACCCAGAACCCAGGCAGTATCCCTACACTGGCACCAGCTGCTTGGGAAGAGCATCAGTGGGGATGGAGGAAGCTTGCCTTGTCACCCCACTTGTTGGCCCTGCTTGGGGCCCACGTGCACCTAAACCAAAACCGAATGGCCAGCTCCCATGCCCCACCCTGGGTGCCCCTGCCTCTCTCAGGCCCAGGCCTTCAGGGGCCCCCTGGGGGCTGAGGTGCTCCCCCCGTGGGGCTGAGGCACCACACTGCTCCTGGGTGGCCCGGCTTGGGCCAGCTCTATCCCAGACCAGCATTTATGGCTGAATGAGCCTTCACAGGAAGCCAGGCCCAGCCCACATGGCCTCTCCTAGCATCTCCAGGAACAAATCACCCCTGTTCAGACCTTCGTCACACGCAGGGGCTGCCCGCGTGCCCGCCCACCCACCCACCTCGAGCAGCCTCTGCCCCAGACGCATGTAGCAATCAACTCCCGGAACCTTGGGGAGATCCAAATGCAGCAGCATATAATCACGGGGCCCAAAATAGCTGTGCCAGGGAGGCCATCTGCCACCTCGTGCATCCCTGGGGACCCTCGGTGGCCCCACAGCAAGACTGGGCACAGGCCCTCTCTGGCTGGCAGGCGAGCTGGCAGGACTGACGACCATCCACCAGCTCACCTGAGTGCTCAGGGGTGGCCTGGCAGCGTGTCCAGGATGGGGCTCAGATCAGAGCTGCCCCCAGGAGCCCCCCGCCGATACTGGGCCTTAATGTGCAGACACACTCCCTGCAGCTGTGCGGGCTCACAGGCCGCTGCCCTCACCAGGCCTCCTGTGTCCTGAGGCAAAGCCCAACTTTCACTCTGCCCCTTGTGCAGGCCCCTGCGCCTTCGGCCACCCTTGTCCACCTGCCACAATGGGCGGCTCCCAAGAAGGTTAAGTTGTCATCCGAACTCCCAGAACTTGTGGACGGAACCTTATTTGGAAAAGGGTCTTTGCAGGTGTAACTAAGGCAGGGGTCTCAAGGTGAGATCTCCTGGACTATCTGGGTGGCTCTAAATCCGACGGCAGTGTCCCTGTGAGAGACACAGAGACGCACAGGGGGAAAAGGAGAGGCCACGTGAACACAGCACAGGCACGTAAGCCTCCAGCAGAGACGGGAGGGGGCTCGAGGACCAACACAGCTGTGACACCGAGGCCCGGGGACTACGGGGACTGTGCGAGAACGCGTCTGTCTTCAGCCACCCGCGGTAGGCATCTGCTGTAGCCACCCCCGGATGTGCACGCGCCCCTCCTTCCGTTAACTGGTTCTCACCCTTCGGTGGGCTCTGAATCTGCTGGGGGCTCCTGCCAATGCGACTCCAAGTCCCAGCTCCAGAGTTTCTACTTCAGCAGGTCCAGGTGGGGCCTGCATTTCCAACAGGTTTCCCGGGCGCTGCTGGCCTGGGGACTCCACCTGGAGAACCGGCGCCCTGCATGCCCTCCGCAGGCTGTGTGGATCTGCTCTCTGTCCTCGGCCCACAGTCCCTCCTCCTTGCTTTGCGTTCAGAGACCCCAGAAGATGCCTCCCCAGGGAAGCCACCTCCCGCGCCCACCCGCCTCCCTGTCTGACAGCACCCAGGCCTCCCTGTGAGGTATCACTGCGGGTGGTGACAGACACCACCAGGAAGACCCAGCTTGGCTGCGCCCGCTCTTTCTCTGACCACCGGGGAGTCAGTCAGGGGCTGCAGGGCGCATGCCACCCCTGCGAGGCCAAGATGGAAGAGCTGCTTGTGGCGAAAGCAGCTCCAAGCTCTTTGCGCGTTCATGGCTATGAGGCCCAAGCAGCCTTCCCCTCCCCCCGGGAAGGGTCTGGGGTTCTGATCAGGGCCAGCACCTCCAGGGGTCTATGCCGATGCCCATGACAGCAGCCCTAGCTCCCCAGGCAGCCAGCACTGCCTCCTTGTTATGGATGGAATGTTGTGTCCCCCTAGATATGTATATGGAAGCTCTGATAACCCCCACGCACGATGAGATTAGGAGATCAGGCCTTTGGGAGGAAAATGACAGGATGGGGTCAAGAGGGTGGAGCCCTCAAAAATGGAATTAGTGCCCTTGTGAGTCAGGGGAGCACTCGTGCCCGCTTCTACGCCCCACCCCCACAAGGGCACAAGGAGATGAGGCCAGTCTGCCACTCCCAGCAGGCCCTTCCCAGGGTCCCGCTGTGCGGGTTCAGCCTCCAGAACTGTGAGAAATAAACTCCTGTTGTTTAGAAGCCACCCCGTCTGTGGGTCCCACTGAACCTAGACTCCCAGGAACAGAAGACATGGGCCCAGCCAGAGGCAAGGCCTCCCCCGCCCTGGGAGCGCCCTCCCCGCCACGTTCCCTGAGTTCCCCACAGACTATGGCTTGTCTCCTGCTCACTGAGTGCCCCAGAGTCACCTGGAGAGGCAGCCCGGCGTCACGGTGTGTGTGCACCCTGGCCCAGGCCGCCTGAGCCGGGACCCCGGTTCCACTATGGACTGTCTGTGCCTTGAATCACGTCCCTGCACCTCTGTGCCTCAGTTCGTTCCTCTCTGAAATGGGGTGACAAGGACACTATGCTAGCCCGCCAGGGCTGCAAGGCACGTATGGGTAGCTCACACCCAGAAAGAACCAACTGCCCCCCGGGCGCAGGGTCAGAGGTGTGGGTGAGGGCCATCGGGAAGCCTCTCGCTTTCAGACCTCCCACTGCCGGTGGAACGGTGTGGCCACTGTCTCCTGGGGGACCTCAGGCCTTTCCTCCTCATCTCACCGCTCAGCTTCCCAGGAGACTGGACGTGTTCATAGAAGGGCCACCCGCTGCACACGCCCCAGAGGGACCAAGGACCCCTCCCCTTCAGCCCCTGCCTTTCAGATCAGGGCTGGGGGCTGGGGCTGGGCTGGTTATGACCTGGCTTTCAGTCTGGATAAATTCCCTGCAAGGCTGGGCTGCCCTCTGCAGTTACGCGTCTCCCCAGGGGCCCAGGACGGGGCTGGCTCCTGTTTCCTTCCCTTTCCTGGGCTCCTCCGATGCCTCTCAGGCCCCAGCCCGGCCCAGGCCTGAGGTCCTGCTGGGCCACCCCCTCTTTTCCATGGACCCCAGCCCTGCCTTCCCCGACCCTGTTTCTCTTTTCCCTCAGGCTCCACTGGCCGCCCATGGCTTCTCTTGGCTGCGGCTCAGGTCCGGTAGGACACGTCTGGCACGGCCACCCTCTCGCTCCCACGCTGGCCAGGGAGGAAGCATGTGTGTCCAGCGAGGGGGTCGTGCGCCATGTGGGACTGGGTCTCTGGGCCCTTCCCAGCCCCCAACCCACCTCCCCAAAACCCACTTCCTCTCCGATACCGCTACTGCCTGGAGAAAGCGGGCTACGGGACGGAACCTGCACTAACAGCCCAGGCACGTCCACAGGAGCAGGCACAGGGTCCCTCCCTCACCTTCCCCAGGGACCTGCTGTGGACACACAGCCCCCAGGGCGTGTCCCCACATGGCCCCCCTTCCCCTGACTCCTGCTCTCTTGCTGGTACTGTGGGGAAGGAAGGAGGCACCAGACGGTGGCTACCAAGCAGCTCCCCAGAGGGCAGAGCCTTTGGGGTCCAACACACTGGGTGTGGCCATGGCTTCCACGCACGGGCTCTGCCCTGGGGGAGGTCCCCAAGCCTGTCTAAGCCTCGGTCCCTCCTCTGACAGCAGAGACGGCAGCTGTTGCAGAGTGACCATTGTGAGGGTGATATCAGGTCACACGGGGGAAACACCGCATGCAGCACCGGCTCCCCGGGTGCTCGGCCACTGCTCCCCCAATCCCCTCAGCCCAGCGGCCGGGGCCTGGCCTTTATAGCCCCACCTACGATGGAGGGGCCTGAATTCGGGGGACTGTATCTTACTTTGAAGTCCCCAGCTTCCCAAATCTCTGGACAGACCATCTATCTACCAGGCAGAGCCTTCAAGTTGGGCTACAGCTCCCGCTTCTCCCCAACACACACACACACACACACACACACACACACACACACACGTGTACATGCTCCCGCTTCTCCCCAACACACACACACACACACACACACACACACACACACACGTGTACATGCTCCCACTTCTCCCCAACACACACACACACGTGTACATGCACATGCCCACTCTGATGTCCTGCAGGTACAGTGACCCATGTTCCAGCTTGTCTGAGACGCCTGGTACCTCAAACTCAACATGCCCAAAGGGACCTCAGCATCCCCTGGCCCTGTGCCCTCTCCGGAGTGCTCATTCTCAGGGTTCACGACTCGATGCTCCTTCAGCACCTTCTCATTAAGCTCCTACTGTGTGCCAGCCTCCTCGTCCACCCGGACTTCTCATTAAGCTCCTACTGTGTGCCGGCCTCCTCGTCCACCCGGACTTCTCATTAAGCTCCTACTATGTGCCACCCTCCCTGTCCACCTGGATGTCCAAACCAGAGAGTCTGCTGCCACTTTGCCCACCACCTCCTCAAGGCCAAGTCCAGGTGACACCACTACCAAGAGGGCAGAATGGCAGTGGTAGAGGAGAAGGTGCTGTCTGGGCCCTCAGCGTGTCATTCTTTTCTGTCCTACTGCGGGACACAGACACCGTCACCACCCCACTTTGCTGAAACAGAAGCTCAGAGGACAGGAACTGCCCGAGGGCTCACACGGAGTAAGTGCAGAAGCTGAGATTTGAACCCAGGCAGTCTGACCCCCAGTCTGGATGACCTGGCTCTTTGATGTTCCCAGAGTCGGCCGGCTGCTCCTGTAGTCTCTGCCCCTGCCTCTCCTTCAGCCCTCCCCCGGCTCTCTGCCTCCAGGCTGTCCTCCTTGACTGCTGCCAGGGTGGTCTGCAGGGATGCAGGCTCCTGCTGGAAGCCCTTCACAGCTCCCGGGCCTTAAGCATCAAGCCCGGATCCGCGGTCCCGTCATCTCTTGCAGATTCCAGATCGCGCTCCTCCCCTGCCCTAACCAACAGCCCTAGCCCCACACGCAGCCAAACTGGCCCCTCGCACATTCTCTGTAACCTGCTCAGTTCCTTCTTATCTCTGAGTCTTTGCATGTGTTGTTCCCTCTGCCCAGAATGCCATTCCTGCCTCTCTACCTGACTGACACTGTCTAATCCTTCAAGAGGCAAAAAACTCGGATTCTGCCTCCCCAGCAAAGCCTCAAAAATACGTGTGAAATGCACAGATGGGTGACGTGTTAGAGGAGCAACAGCACAGCGGCATCATTAGAACATCACAGCTGATCCACACCCTCCTCACATTTACTTGTATTTGCTCTTCATGAAACCCCGTGGGTGGGCCTGGGAGGCGTCTGTCCCCCACAGGGAGCCGGGCGGCTGGGGCCCGGGGAGGGTCAGAGACACGGCAGGTGGACCAGAGCCAATCTTTCCGCCTCACAGCCAGCGGTCCCCTCACAGGACTGCAAGAGGCAAAGCCTGCTTGGCTGCCTCATACCCAGGGGGTGGAGGGGGCCTGGGCCTGAGTCCCCACCCTGACCCACCCAGGCAGCAGGAGGGACTCGTGGCTGCAGAGGAGGCTGACCCCCTCGTCCTCCCGGCCACTTCTCAGAAAGCCCAAGAGCTGCCTGTGTGGCCCAAGTGTCTAAAAGACAAGGCTTCAGAAGCTCCAGGTACGCAAAAGCTGTGAGTCACAGTTAAAAGCCAACCTCAAAACAAGTGTGAAGAAATCCAAAGAAAGTCCTTCTCCCCGTGAGACCTCTTTGATACTCTGGATGAATGTCACACTCTGCCCCCTCCACTTCTGGCTGCCCGGCTTTGTGGTGCCCTGAGCAAGCATTTTGTCTGCAGTCGGGAGTGGGAGCAGAGCAGCCCTCCTAGCCTTTGACACTTGACCTTGGCCTTGGGGGGGCACACGGGGCTGCCTGGCCTCGTCCAGTGGAGACGCTGGATGGAAGAAGAGGAAGCGATGGGGCCAGAAGCCCAGCACAAGCAGGGATGGAGGGCGGCAACGGGAGAGATGGGGGAGGCCTGCAGCTCAGTGAGCCTGGTACGTGGCGGGGGGAATGGGTTTCTGGGCTTGCACCCCCCCGCCCCCCGCAGAGTCCTGAGGTTAGAGCAGCAAGGTGGGGTAACAGCCCTTCCTTATACTTCTTGGGGCGGCAGCCTCCAACCCCCACTCAGGCTTGGTGGCAGTCAGCGGTCCTGGGGGCCCCACACCTAGCCCTAACCCTAACCTAACCATGGGCTGCTCAGGCAGCTGGGGAAGGCGGTCCGGGCAGAGGGGAGGGGACCGGCATGGCGGTGTCATGGCTGGCAGGCCAGGCCCACGGCTGGGCCTCGGTGTGTGGTGGGCCATGGGGAGGAGAGGACAGGACAGGAACCATGGCAGGACCATGGGCCAGGACACCAGAGCCTCTGTCTTGACACTGCACGCTCAGGGTGCCACAGGTCCCCACTGGCCAAAGTCAGGTCCAGTCCTGCCTCTAACTTTCTCCCAAGTTATCTATGTACTCTGTCAGATGTAGATGTATCTGAAAACTCAGTTGGTTCAGCAGGCATCCATTAAGCACCTACTGTGTTCCAGGCCCGCGGTGCACACCCAGCACCTGCCCAGGGGACCACAGCAGCTGGTACAGTACCCACTGCACCTGTCTCAGCTTCTGCCCTAGGACCACTACGCCCCTAGTGCACGGGAAAGGAACTGCAGGGCTCATGGAGGACAGGTCACCTGTGGCCAATGAGTCTAGTATGTGGGGGGAATGGGTATCTGGGCTTGCACCACCCCTCTCCAGAGCCCTGGGGTTAGAGCAGCAAGATGGGGTGACAGCCCCTTCCTTATACTTATTGGGGCAGCAGCCTCCAACCCCCACCCAACCTTGGTGGCAGACGGCGGCCCTGGGGGCCGCACACAGGGAGGTCCCGTTCCCACAGCCCTTGGCGGGGACTGGGTGCCCCCAAATGCATGCGTGTGTACACATGACATATGACAAAAAAAAAACAAAATCCCCAAAGAAACCAAAGCCAGGAGCACATGTTGGGACACGGAGCCCAGGGCCAGGGCCGGGGTGGGGGTGGGGGGCAGTGACAGGCCCAGGAAGGCGCATCCAGGTCGCCCCCACTGACTCACAGAGACTGCAAGCTCGGCAGCTCCCACAGCGCCTCGGCGGGGATCCCTCCCAGCTGGTTGTTCTGCAGCATCCTGTAAGGGAGGAGAGGCTTGGAGGAGGCGAGCTAGGGCTCCAGAGGCTGTGGAGGATGGGGGGGCCGTGTGTGGGGCTGGGGGTTGCCTCAGAGGCGCTTCTGGGGAGGCGGGGCTGGAGAGAGGCAGAGGAGACATTCCAGGAGCAGGAGACCAGAAGGCAGAACAAGGGATTCCCTCGCATTTGATCTGAAAGATGTGGGGGAAACGCACGGTTCCCCCCAGGCCTCCCCTTCTCTATCTGCAGCTGAGAGGCCACAGGTTTCTTTGGGGAAGGGGAGATGTTTTCTGGGTGTGTGTCTGTAGGAACAATCTGAGGCACCCAGATCAGCACGCCAGCACCACCTTGGTGGCCCCAGTGCACGCGAGCCCACAGAAGCAGGGACATGCATGGTGCACCCAATCCGCTCGTGAGGCTGCTTTCTGGGCTGAGGAGCAGTGAGTCTGAGCATGAGCACAAGGGGATAATGGGGGTTAGGGCCCTTAGGTGGCACCGCTGACCCCAGCCAACCTCAGGCACCAGCTTTGTCCTAAGAGAATCATGAGGGGCCCCTCCAATGCACAGGCAGTGCCCCAAACCACTGGAGCCGCTTCCCTGCTGGCCCCTAGAGAAGGGAGGTGTGGGTGTGGGGTGGGCCCCCCAGAGGGTCAAGTAATAGCTGGGGGGGCAGGAAGGAGACCTCCAGGGAGACCTACAGTGTGCCAGGCATGTCCTCCACCCTCCCTCCAGGCAGACCAACTGTGTGCCAGGCATGTCTTCCACCCTCCCTCCAGGGAGACCTACAGTGTGCCAGGCATGTCTTCCTCCCTCCCTCCAGGGAGACCTACTGTGTGCCAGCAAGTCACCCACCCTCCCTCTGGACTCCATGGCCTCAGGTTGGGGGTCTGGGGGCTGGAGCTCTGGCCACAGCTGCCGCCTCACCCGACAGATACAGGGCAGGTGCCCTGGCGGGTCTGGCATCTCCCCATACACTGGGGCAGAGAGAGCCTGGCTTTAAGGGCAGCTCCAGTGGTAAAGACGAGCAGGGGTGGTGAGTCTGGGCACTGAGCCTTCGGGACTCTGCAAGGGAGTCTTGGGCAAAGGCGTGATGCAGGGCTGACTCTCTTGACCTGAGCCTGGAGGACCGGCAGAGGAAGGTGAGGACCCCCAGGCATGGGGCCACAGCATTTGGAAGGGATCAGAGAAGGAGCCCCTTCTTGGGGTTCTCGCCTCTGGGAGGGAAGGATGGACGTGGAGTGTCCTGCAGGGACAGCCAGGTCCCCCTGGAATGAAGATGCAGTTCGGACAAGAGTCCGGGGGAGCAGCTGAAGTGACCGCCCCTCAGCACAGAAAGCTTCCTGTGCTGACAGCAGACTTTACTGCTCTGGTTTTCCTGTAGGTCTGAAAGCAGAAGGACGGTGCTGGGAGAAAGCGGGGCCAGACACCAGGAGGTCCCTCTTGCCCAGATGCAGGGGAGCCTGCTTGGAGGGCACTGGGTGCAAGGACGTGGTCCCCAAGGCCACCACTCATCCCTGAAGCAGATGGCTGCTGCCCAAGCACAGGCACAGAGGCTTTAGGGGACCAGGAGGTCTCTGGAGGGCAATGGGGGTCAGTGGAGGTGGGGGGACAGCCCGGCTGCCTGCCTTGCCAGCAGCAGCCTCTCCAGTGGCCAAATCACTGGCCCCGCCCCATGTGGAAGGGGCGGAGCTGCGGCTTTGGGAGGCTTTGATTTACTGCCAGATGCAGATGAAGAAAGATGATCATCCCCAAGCTGAGGCTCAGGACGGGGACACGAGTCTCACCACTTCTGAAGGCCCAGCAGACGGAGCCTGCTCCCTAATCTGGCTGCAGGCCCCAGCCTGCCACTGGGCATGGACGGACCGCCACGCAGGCCACCTGGGCAGTGTCTGGCTCAGGACCCCCCATCTTACCCCTGGCAGCTGCTGGTGGGACAGATGGAGAGGAGAGGCAGGAGGAAGGACAGAGGGCCTGGGAGAGGGGGAGCAGGGTCTAAGGCAGAGAGGAAGGAGGGGGCAGAGGGACAGCGGCCAGGCACCCACAGGCAGAGCAAAGGCAGGATGCGAGGCCAGAGAGCCCTGGAATCAGGGACTGAGGGCCAGCGGCGCCAGAGCAGGGAACATGGACAGGGAGTGCCTGGAGGTGGTCGCGGGACCGCTGACTGATTGGAAGCCCGAAGCTCAGTGGCTGAGCAGGCAGGGCCAAATTAGAAAAAGATACTCCTGGTTGGATGGAAGCGGCTGCGAGGCCGGCACAGGACTGGATTTCAGGCCCTTCACACCCTCAACCCATGGTCTTGTGCAGTGAACAACCTGCTCAACTGTACTAGGAAAACCTGCAGGTCAAGTCTGGCCTGAGGGAGCAGCAAAGCTCACCCCTTCAAGGACGTTTCCAGTGCTCCAGGGTCAGCCCCAGGGTCCTCCTCTTCCTGAGCCAGTCCCTGGGGTGAGGTGCCCTCCCGAGGACCCTCAGCATCCCTCCTCCCACCTCCTTCCACTGGCATGTGTCATGAGAACAGAGTGGGCCCTGGGGACAACGGTCACAGAGGGACAGGATCAGACAGGGCCTGCAATGGGGAGAGGGTGCCTTAGCATCCCCTTTTCTCAAATGGGCTGTTGGGTCCCTGGAAGAGAAGAACTAATCCGGGGTCTTCTTCAATTCTCTCTCCCTTTTGCCTCAAAGCAAAGGTGAGTGGAGCTGGGACGAAGGAGGGACCCGGAGGAGGAGAAAGGTTTGCAGAGAACTCAACTCAGGGCCGCAGACAGAGACGGAGGCTGGGGCTTGAGGGGAAGGGCAGCCAGAGAAAGGCAGTGGACATGCATCCTTTCCAGGGACTGTCTGGCCCTCCAGACCTGAGAGGGCACAGGCAGCACAGGGTATGCACCTGAGCTCCACGGCAAAAGCCCATGCTAGCAGTGCTGTCCACTTCTCAGAGAGAGCAGGCTCGCGTCCCCGCAATATTTGTTTACAAATCACAAAGCTAGGAGTTCCTGTCGTGGCTCAGTGGTTAATGAATCCGACTAGGAACCATGAGGTTGTGGGTTTGATCCCTGGCCTCGCTCAGTGGGTTAAGGATCCGGCATTGCCCTGAGCTGTGGTGTAGGTCGCAGATGCGGCTTGGATCCTGCCTTGCTGTGGCTCTGGCGTAGGCCGGGGGCTACAGCTCCGATTAGACCCCTAGCCTGGAAACCTCTATATGCTGCGGGAGTGGCCCTAGAAAAGGCAAAAAGACAAAAACAAAACAAAACAAAACAAAACAAATCACAAAGCTAGTTCCAGACAAGGCAGAAGCAAAGATATGGAACTCATTAAAACGAAAAATGGAATCCAGGAAATAAGCAAGTCAGTGTCCAACCAAGCCCCAGTCACAAAGCTCCCACTGCCCCAAGGTCTCAAGGCCTCATCACTATGTAACATGGGGCTGAGACTTACAGGATTTTCAGGCTGTAGAGGCCAGAGAACGCTTGTCCTGGGATGTGTGACAGGTGGTTCCCGGAGAGGCGCCTGCAAACAGAGAGGCGTGTCTGCTGAAGAGGCAGGGAGCTGGGGACGGGGGTCTGGCCTGGCCAGCGTGGGATGGGAGGCAGGTGGTATAACTGCATAGACCCACCACCCCACTCAGTCCCCACAGCGCAGCTATGGGGAGCTCCCTGGAACCCCACTTCCAGATGGGGAAACTGAGGCTGTGGAGGACGCATCACTTCCCACTTGGGTCAGTGGGCATGGTGTGTCACCTCAGCAGATGGACTTCTGGGCCCCACACACGCCATGGTGCTGGCCCACCCTGCCCCCAGGACCACAGGGACCCATACCCAGGGCAGTCAGATTCAGAGGACGCGTCAGCATCCCCAGGACTAATGCACACAGCCAAGCCCACTAATCTAGGGACAGATTGTGCTGCATTAGAATCAGTGCAGCACTGCAGTCGAACTAACCATTTCCACGTGTGTCATGGGGTCACCTTCAAGTCTGAAAGGACCAAAGGACAAAAAGCTCCTGATGGGGCAGAGTTCATGGTACGTCTCAGAAGGCAACATCTCCAAGGCCCCCGGGACACTGCTGTGCCCGTCAGCACTCCCGGGGAGGCCTGCGGGGGCACAAAGCGTGCTGACACAGCTCAGAGCTGTTCTCAAAAATATCTCTACTGGAGTTCCCGCCGCGGCTTGGTGGTTAACAAATCCGACTAGGAACCAGGAGGTTGCGGGTTCGATCCCTGGCCTTGCTCAGTGGGTCAAGGATCCAGCGTTGCCATGAGCTGTGGTATAGGTCACAGATGCAGCTTGGATCTGGCATTGCTGAGGCTGTGGTGTAGGCCAGCGGCTTCTGCTCTGATTGGACCCCTAGCCTGGGAACTTCCATATGCCGCAGGTGCAGCCCCAGAAAAGGCAAAAAGACAAAAACAAAAAACAAACAAACAAAAACTCTACAGAGAGTCTCTTTATTAGACAACTACTGTTTAAAAAAACACTTGGGAGTTCCCATCATAGCTCATCAGGTTATGAACCTGACTAGTATCCCTGAGGATGCAGGTCAATCCCTGGTCTTGCTCAGTGGATTAAGAATCAGGCGTTGCCACAAGCTGCAGGGCAGGTCACAGATGTGGCTTGGATCCTGCACTGCTGTGGCTGTGATGTAGGCTGGCAGCTGCAGCTCCGATTCAACCCCTAGCCTGGGAACCTCCATATGCTGCAGGTGTGGCCATTAAAAGACAAAAATAAATAAGTAAATAAATAGATAAAAGAAAATATCAAAAGCTAAAAACAAACAAACAAAAAAACACGTGGAAAGGCACATGATCCTGGGGGTCTCCAAGCTGGGAGCTTCAGGGGCATCTTGCCTCCGAAACAGGCCCAGGCCCTCATGGGGAGAGGAGGAGGAAGGCCTCGGGCTATGCCCCCAGCGCCCGCCCAGCTCCTCAGCCTTGGTCCTGCCTCTCCTCCCCACCCAGGCGGGACCCCTCCACCTCCAAGGCCCAGCCCATCCTGTCTACTCCCAACCCCAGAGCTGGGGCTGCACCAGGCACTCCCTCATCTCTCTGGACGGGTTAAAGGCAGTCTTGGGGGGGGGGACTGTTAGGCCAGGATGGGGACTCCTGTTGGGGGAGAGGCAGGGAGGGGTGGAGGTGGAGGGCTGAGAGTGTTCGGAGCCAGCAGCCTGCACTTTGAGAGCTCAGGCAGAGCCGGCGGAGCCCCAAGGATCTACAGTGGTGCCCACACGTGAACCAGCAGGCTGGGTGCCAGAGATGGGTGAGGAAGAGAGTAGAGTGCCCTGGCTGGCCAGGGCAGCAGGTAGGCACCCTGGCAGAGATGACGTGCCTGTGAGCACGGGCAGAGCTTGAGGCCAATCCGCAGGACCCCAGGCCAAGAGTGACCACCACAGGAGGGTTAACCACGGGGGACTTTGTGGAGGACATGGACCCTGTACTGGCCCTGATGGAGTGGAGGGAAAGGGGGTGGGACTGCCGGGCTAGAGGGGACCCCGCTAAGATGCAGGAGGGAACCAGGGACAGAGAAAGCTGGCTGGGTGGGCTGGGGCCAGGCAAGAGACTGTCCTAGAAGTGGCTGCTTTGGGCTGTGGGAGCCAGAGAAAGCTCTTGAGTTGGCGAGGTACAGCCCCAGGATGGGCAGAGCCCACCAGAAAGGAGGAAGGTGCAGCCCTAGGTGCAGGGTGTCTGGGTGGCTGGACGCAGAGGATGAAGGCAGGTCAAGGACTACCCAGGCAGGGAAGCCACGGGGACAGGGAGGTATGAGTTTGTTGCCATGGGGCCACACCGGGACCAGGCAGAGGTGAACCCTCCTCTCCGAACACCTCTCCAGGGCCCCTTCTCCTGGGCTTCACCAGCCCGGTTCCTGGGTGTCAGAGGTCACAGCGCCCCGCCCCGCCCCCAGCCTCTACTCACAGCTCCTCCAGGAAGCTCAGGTGGCGGAAGAGGCCGGGCTGGAGCTCCGTGAGGTTGTTCATGCTCAGGTCTCTGCAGGAGAGAAGAGGAGGGGGATGGGGCTGGAGGCACACGCACATACCCACCAAGGGGCCCAGGGCCAGCTGCGTCCTCCCTGGGGCCTCCCCCACCCCCATGGGACTGGCTGGGATAAGGGACACGGGAGAGCTGACCCTCAGGACAGGCTGGAGCAAAGCTCACAGAATGTCAGGACCCGTGCCACCTTGTGCACTGTTTGCCAGAGGCCACTGCCCTTCCATACGCTCCTGAACTGGCCGCAGGGCTCAGCCTTGCTCAGCCCTGGGCCAGCGGGGTGGCCCCACCCTCCAAGGTCTCTGCTGTGGCTCCCATTGGTTCCCTTTGTGGCCGTCGACCCTTCTCCAACCAGAGGGCCTGGCCCCTGGCGCATCACAGAAGACTCTGGATCCCTGAGTGGGGGTGGAGATCCTGCTCCCGTCACGGGTTCCCACCTTACACCAGTGCATCGCCCCATGGGATCCGAGCGACCCTGTGGGGGTCTCCGTGTCACTGCCCTTGGAGATGGCCTGCATACAGGAATCACAGTAGTCACCGTAACAACTGGCAGTTACTGGAGGCCCACTCTGTGCTACAGGCACAAGCTAACCTTTATCCAAATAATCTACCCGCCAGACGGCAGGCTCCTAACCACTCTGACCCTCAGTTTCCTCATCCTTAAAAAACGATGAACAACCTTCTAGGGTCCTTGTAAGGATGACACCAGCCAGTGCCTGCAGTCTGCCTAACAACTAGTACACACACAGTAGTATTTCTTCCTGCCACCTGCCCCTTGGCGACCTGTGGGCAAGTGCCCAGCCTGACAGGACTGGGGTAGGTGGCAGGAGTGGGCTTTGCCTATGGCTCCTGCCAGTCCAGCATTGTCCTCCCAGTCTGTGCCTGGGGGAGCAGCTGTGCTCAGGTTGCAAGTGTGTATCTCACACACTTGGGATCTGTCCTGTTTCAAACTCCTACCAGCTGTTTCCCGCCTCTCCCACCTCCGCCCAAGGGCACAGGGAGGGCACAGACCAGACCACCGCTTTCCCAAGCAACACCCAGACCCCAGGCAGCTTCCTCCTCTCCAGGCAGGCATGTTCCCTGTCAAACCTCAGAGTCCCCACTTCCACCGAGAAATGAGCATCTTATGGGCGAGCTGGAGGTGGCAGGAGCCCGGCCAGCCCAGCTCCAACCGGTAAAAAGACTGTTTAGTCTCCAGTGTTTTCTCTCTGATGAAGCTTGGACGCCAGACGCCACGTCCTCTGAGAAGGAAGACATCCTGTGTGGTAGAGACCAGGGCCGGCAGGCCCATCTCGGCTGATTCCCATCCACTCCCCTCTCTGATCCATGTGAGCCTGCCTGGCCCCAAAGAGCGCCGACAAGGGGTGGCAGGTGTGCTGGCGGCCACAGAACCTCCACCCCTAGTCAGTCAGGCAGGAAGGTGCAAAGTGCCACCAAAGCGATTACCTCTGAATATTCAGCTCATGCATTTCTGAACGTGTCTCCACAAGAGCAGGCGCGGGAGTTCAAGGAGCGCGCAGGGCATGTGACTCAGGCCTTGTCACTCAGCTGTTCCCCCAGGCGCGGCACTTCAAGGCTCTGATGTGGCTCCAGGCCCCCCAGCCCCACCACTCTGACTAGCCGCCTCATTGTTCTCCCTGAGGGGGAAGGGATCTGCACCCCGCCTGCCCCCACATCCTGCCCGAGACAGCACACAGCCAAGGGGCAGAGATGGGGGTGGACAGGAGGGCAGGTTTCCAACGGGGGTGGGGGAGCCCCATCCAAGCCTGGCACACGCAAGAAAGGGGTGGGGCTGGTACCTAGAAAAGGGGGGGGGGGGCGAGGAGCCCGAGGAGCAAGAGAGGGAGGTGCAGTGAGGTCCCAGAGCTGGGACCCTCCACGCCCAGTGCAGCCCTTGGGGGTGGCCGAGGGCCCTGGCGGGGGCGCTGGTCAGCCTCAGGGGGAATGCGGCACTCGCGACTCTGAACACAGGGGTGGTTCTGAGACTGGCCGCTCCGGGGAGTGAGCTGTCCTTGTGCAAACACGACAGCCCATCGCAGGTGCAGGGGAGAAGGGGCCCGCAGTTTAGCTGCGTGGATGCATTAAGTATTTACAGTTGCTGGGGTTCATCAGTTCTTGGATGTGCTCGCCTGTGGGGGGGTGAGCTGGGCACAAGCGTGTGTTTGTACATGTGCCTGCTAGCGTTGTACTCTCCAAAGTCAGACGTTCTCCAAGCGACCACATGTTACGAAGACAGAAACTCACCCACGTGGCTGGAAACCATTTCTCTGCCGTGGGACCTTGGATAAGGCAGCCCCGGTCCCTTAGTCTCAGGTCTCCTCTCTGACTCCAGGCCTAGCAAGGGGCCCAAGTTGCTCAAAGAGGCTGTTTGGGGGCTCAACTCATGACTGACAAGGACACGGAGCGCCAACTCTTCTCCACCACGGTCACGCCACGAGCACCGCACATGTGCACGCAAGCACGACGCATGTGCACGCAGGCACCACGCATGCACACGCATGCGCACATGCGCAACTCTGCTCTGGGATGGGCTTCCCGGACGTCTGGCCCCCCCAGTTACGCAGCGACGCTCACTCGGAAGGGCCCGGCTTGGTTTAAGTCTGAATCCTTTTGGGATAAGGACCCCACATGTCCTTTTCTGCGGGGCACCGCCAGCTGCTTCTCCCAGCTGAACTGCGAGGGGACCACCGGCTGGTCGCAGCCCCATCCTGAGACCTCTTCCCAACATCCCTTGGGGCACCCAGGGGGGTGCTGTGTGCTCCCAGCTGGACACAGCCATGGGCGAGGGGCCGGGGGCGAGGGGGCCAAGCTGGCAGGGAAGCGGGCAGAGTGTTCTCAGTGCTCTACCCTGAGTGGACTATGGAGGAAGCCGGGCTAGGTTGCGTCACCATGGAGACGAGGAACAGGTTTGATAGGAGGGAAGATGCTGGGGAGATGGGGGGCAGAGAAGCAGCAAGACCTGAACAGGGTAGGGGTGGTCAGGGACGCTACCCCCTAACTCCTGCCCCAGGGCAGAAGCCCTGGAGGATTTGTTCTGCTCGCACTGTCCCTGTTAAGTTCTAAACTGTGTGTCCAGACTCAGAAGGGGGAGGGTAAACAGGGATGGCCTCCTGTGCAGAAACCGGTGTCCCGGCGGAAACACAAGCTGGGAGGTGACTCAGTTGGCACCTTGGCAGGAGAGCTCACTGCGGGCCTGGCCTGTGCAGCTCCCAGTTGTGGTGAACACCCAGAACCCGTGGCACCTCCAGCTCCCCACATGGCATCTGTGCTCCTTCCGGGTACAAGTGGGAGACGGTGGCGCAGAGAACCAGGCTCCCAGGGCTCCCTGCCAGCCGATGGGAGACTGGACACTAGAACTGGGCCTCCTGAAACCCAGCGTCTGGACCCTATCTTCCTGTGTCAGCTGAGTCCTTATCAGGGAACTTGTTACTGGCTGTCCCCTTGGAGGCTGTGAGCACACTAGCTGACACAATTCTCTGGAATTTCTGCAGGTTTCACAGATCGCCCAACAAGGGAGGGTCTCCAAGCAGCGAGGAGCCTCTACTGTCGCAACTGTGCAGCTTTGGCCCTTGGGCTTTGCACAAATTCCTGCGTGACAACAATGCTGGACTTTCTTCTTCTTTTCTTGCTTTTTTTTTCTTCCTTTCTTTGGCCTCCCCAAGGCATATGGAGTTCCCTGGCCAGGGATCAGATCCAAGCTGCAGTTGCAGCCGTTTCTTTTTCTTTTTCTTTTTTACTTTTTAGGGCTACACCTGCAGCATATGGAGGTTCTAATATGGGTCTAATTGGAGCTACAGCTGCTGGCCTACACCACAGCCACAGCCATGCCAAATCTGAGCTGCATCTGCAACCTACACCACAGCTCACAGCGACACCAGGTCCTTAACCCACTGAGTGAGACCAGGGATCGAACCCACAACCTCATGGTTCCTAGTCAGATTTGTTTCCGCTGCACTGCGACGGGAACTCCCAGCAGTTGCAGCCTTTGCCACAGCTGCAGCAATGCCAGATCCTTAACCCAATGTGCCAGACTGGGGATCGAACATGCATCCCAGGGTTCCAGTGACACCGCTGATCCCATTGCACCACCACAAGAATGCCAGCATTTTTACATAAAAGGGCTCTTGCTGATTCTGCCTTGTCTCAGCTCCCCTGCTTGTAACCCTGTCTCCCATCCCAGCTGTGGGGGCAGGAGGGCTTGAGAAGGAGGTGGCATGGGGAATGGGAGGAGAGCTGCTGGCAGGGAGGGGCTGGCACCTGGACTCAGCGGTCACTGGGGGTCCCAGAGGTTTCTAAGCCAAGACAGTTTTGTAGAGGTCAGGGGGAACCCAGGACCCAGAGCATCACCAGGCGGGGGGGACAAAGCCAGGGAAGGAGAGAGGAATCAGGCGGCAGGGAGGAAAGCAGTATTTAGCCCTAGGTTATAAGATCACGAGTGGAATGTCGCTCAGGGCATTGTGCTATTTCATCTACGGACGTGGGTCTCCTCAAACGGACAGCAGAGAAAGGTGGAGAACAGAAGCCAGGGGAGGAGCCTCCCACGCAAAGACACCATATTCGGGAAGTCGAAGTTTGGCACCACAGGAACCAACTCCATACCCTTGCTTCCACCTTCTTACTGGAAGGGAGACAGTGCCAGCAGCAGCATACCAAGGGTGCACCAAGGCCGTCTTGGAGGTGGAGACAGGTCCTGGGGCTGCCCTGACCCCTGGCCCCGCAGGGGAAGCCCCTAGTGGGGGAGCCAGGCTGTCTCAGGCCAGGGGGACTTCTCTGCTCCGCCAGGAAAAGTGGCCAAGCTGCAGTGGTCCAGAGCCCCTGCCCTGGGGACTCGGCCCTCCTCAGAGCCCAGAGCAGGCAAGACCTCTTGGGAGCAAACTTAGCCCAGGCTGCCTGTGTGTCTGCTCCCTCTGCCACCCACCACGGAGAGGCCAGAGGGACGTCCTGGGCCTGGGCAGGGCTGCCACATGCTGCCCACCAGCTCCCTCGGCTCCTCCCTGAGATGGCACAGACTTCACTGCCTGCCCTTTGTTAATGTTCACATTCCAATTCACTGAAGTTAAATCAGAGTCAAAAGTCAGTTCCTTGGCTACACTGGCCGCATGTGGTCGGTGCAGATACAGAGCAGGTCCATAGCAACTACACCTCTCTCTGCTGTGGTTTCCTCCTTGGCAAAGCACCTCACCAGGGCCTGGCCACCAATGCAGCTGTTCACGTGGCCCAGCTCAAGTGCCTCCTCCTCCAGGAGGCTCTCAAGCCCCAGCCGCTCTTGTAACCATCCAGCTGTGCATCATCCAACCAGCATTTATTAAGCACCTACTGTACACGAGGCACTACACTGGGTGGTGAAGCTGCCCAGTCCCACAGTGTGGGATACCTGCCCTCTGTCTGAGCCTAGTCAGGTGGGGCAGTGACCAGAGTGGACAGTGACAAGAGCTGGGCCTGGGGCTTGAGAGACACAGGGCCTGGGACCAAACCCCTATCTCTGCAGGCCTCCAATGTCAGGCCGCCCATACCCCCTCGCTGGAGACTGCCGTGGCCGGGGGGCTGGTCTCTCCACTCAGTGGCTCCCAATCACTGTCCTTGTCACATACGCCAGCGTCAAGTTCCTTTTCTTTGCAGCACAGAGGGATGGGCGACCCACAGGCAGCCTGGCCAGAAGGACTGACCTGCAGCCGGAGGGTCCAGGACAAACCCCAAAGGACTCGGTCCTGGATCCTGCGTGCCCACCCTGTGTCCTCACCCACCAGCGTCCTCCCAGCCCCGCTCTGTTGGCTACTCCTCCATCTCATGCGGGGAATTCTCTCCTCCTTATTGACGCAGAGCCCTCAAAGAGGGGGGCTGGGACGCCCCAGGTTCAGGGCTCCCCATGGGAGGGACTGTGCTCCCCTCAGGGCCCCTGGGGGCAGGGATGGAGCAGGGGGCACGACCTGGAGGGTGCAGGCCGGTGCCCTGTGGAGAGGAGACCACTGCCCTGAGCCTGTTTGTTTAGCTGAAGCTCTCTAGACCTGCAGCCTTTATTTCACAGAATAAAGAGGCAGGGTGTGTCTTGGGGGAACTGGAGAAGGACCCCACCCTATGTCCCAAGGCTGGAGGCCTTCCTGTCACATCAGGACTCATGGTCCCCCTCACCACCCAGCTGCCACCAGCACCCACCCCAGCCGGATGGTTTTCTAGACTCAACTTGAATCTGGTGGGAAAGGGGAAGCTGGATGTCAGGGCCTCTGAGAAGGGATTCCCCCCTGCTGGGCAGACTCGGTGCCCAGACAGCGGCCTCCCAAGGGCCCACCTCGCCCGCCCCTCCCCTGTTCCTCCTGAATAGCTCTGCTCACCTTGGGCTCATTTATCTAACCCTTTTATCAGGCGGCAGAGAGAAGCAGGGTTTTTTTTTGCTTTTTAGGGCCGCGCACCCGTGGCAGATGAAAGTTCCCAAGCTAGGGGTTGAATCAGAGCTGCAGCTGCCGGGCCTACACCACAGCCACAACAACACCAGATCCGAGCTGCATCAGCGACCTACACCACAGCTCATGGCAATGCTGGATCCTTAACCCACTGAGCGAGGCCAGGGATCGAACCCACTTCCTCATGGATATTAGTCAGATTTGTTTCTGCTGCGCCACAACAGGGACTCCCTATTCCCTTTTAAATGAAGAAAGGGAAACATGGAAACTTAAGTTATTTCCTGTGTCACAGGGTTAAGAGGGAGCAGAGCTGAACCCAATTCTGTTGGTTCTGTTGAGCCCAGCTAGGTCTTACGCCCGCCCCACCGAGGCTGAAAGGCACAGAAGTGGGGGCGCGCCTCGTGGGAACAATGCAGGGGATTAGGGGAGGGAGGGGCCTCCGGGCCACCAGGCCCAGTGGAACTTTCCGGAGCCCGGCCCCCTCCTCTGAGTTCACCTGGCCAAGCCGCACCCTGCTCTCTCCACCAGGGAGGTCCTGCTCACCCACGGAACCTCAGCTGTCCTTCCTCTGGTGCCACCCAGCCCCGAAGGCCCAGTGCTGGCCCCAGGGGCGGCTCCCGCCTTGTTCCCTATAGAGCCTCACCCGTGCTTGCCCCTCTGTCCTTCCTCTCAGCTGGCACCCAGTAACCTGCCCCGTCCCCAGCTGCCCACCTTTCGGGCCATGCACCTGTGGGAAGACCAGACCCAAGATAGCCACCTGGGAAGCCTGCCCACAGGGGTCCTTCCTGATGTCCAGCCTCGCTCCCTTGGGAGCTGGACTGACCATTGGCCACCGGAGGAGAAGGCAGTCTGGGGGCTCTGGCTGCCGGGTCTGTACCATGGCCCAACCGCTGCCCAGCTGTTTGATGTTGGGCAAGGTACTTTTCCTCTCTGTGCCTTAGTTTCTTTCTTTTTTTTTTTTTTTTGTCTTTTTGCCATTTCTTTGGGCTGCTCCCGAGGCACATGGAGCTTCCCAGGCTAGGGGTTGAATCGGAGCTGTTGCCGCCGGCCTACACCAGAGCCACAGCAACGCAGGATCCGAGCCATGTCTGTGACCTACACCACAGCTCACAGCAACGCTGGATCCTTAACTCACTGAGCAAGGCCAGGGATCGAACCAACAATCTCATGGTTCCTAGTCAAATTCGTTAACCACTGAGCCACGACGGAACTCCAATCTGTGCCTTAATTTCTGCATCTACAGATGTTACAGGACAGCCCCTCTCAAGGGCACTATGGGGAAGCATGTCAGGGTTTTTAGGAGGTAAACAGCACCCCTCACCTGCATTTACCTCCAGAGTCTTTTATCTGGAGAAAGTGCGGGTGGGCGAGAGAGAGGAAGAGGGCAGGGCACAGCAGGGCGGGGCAGGGAGGGCATTCCGGGCCAGCCCTGCCCTTGGGAGGCACCAGCTGTGCCTCTCTGCAACCTCCCAGTGAGTGCCACCTGCCTCAGCCTCCGTCGTCTTTGATCTTCTGCTCACTGGCCAGGGTCCCCCAGCCAAGGCATTCCTGTCTCTGGCTCTTCCAGGGAAAGGCAGAGGGCTGGGGGACCTCCCCACCCGACTCCTCCCTCCGCCTGGGCTGGGGTGTGTCCAGGACTCCCACAGAGGCCCTGGGACAAGGACAGAACCTGGGCCCCCTGGGGGGGGGGGTGTCTCGGGGGAGAGGGGACATGGGGAAGGGCCACTGGGCCTCCCCAGGGCGGGGTGCCCTGCTGGACGCTGTTGGAAAGTGTGTGCACAGCTGGAGGGGTGTGTGCCATGTGCAGCCTAGAGGGCGGCAGGTCCTCCCCACCCTCAGGAAGCCACAGTCTGAGACACTCAGGGCCGCAGGCACTGCTGGATGGAGCCTTGTCTTTAGTGCTGGAGGACACCCAAGTCCCTGAGGACCAGGACGCGGTCAGGGAGGGCTTCCTGGAGGAAGGCCACGAGGGACAGGGTTAGCCCTGAGAAGTTGGCCTGAGCTGGGGCGCTGAGCACAGGGCAGTGGGCCAAATGGTGGCCCTCAGCAAGATGTGTCTACGTCCTGGTCGCTGTTACCTGGTCGCGTCGCCTGACTTAGAGAAAGGTCTTTGCCGTGAAATTAAGTGAAAGACCTTGAAATGGCAAGAGCCTCTTGGATGACATGGGGCGGGCCCTGAATCCAATGCATCAAAAAGACACAGACACACAGGAGAGACCGTGTCATGGAGGCCTGAGGCCACCAGCCTGGGAGCCAGCCACACCTGTGGCCCGCTGATGCCTAGATTCCTCGAGAACCAAGTCCTGCCGTTTTCAACCACCCGCTCTGTGGAGCCCTGTTATAGGAGCCACTGGGAATGACACACTTGAGTGGGTCCAAAGGGGCTCCCTGCCCTCCCTCCCTGTCCGCCCCTCCCCCGAGTGGGACTCCCTCCTGACCTTGACCACCGGCCCCTCCCTGGGAAACAGTCTCACCCTGGAGACTCCTACTGGATCTGCTGGGACCCAGCTATTCCATTCCTGGGCATCCAACCAACAGAAAGACCTTCCTGTGCTTGCCAGACCTGTCCAGAACCATGCAAGCAGCAGCCCCAAGCTGGGGGCGGGGGGGCCAGCCACACAGTCCGTGTCCTCCTGCAGTGAACACGGCAGCAGTGTGAACAGCTCGCGTGGATCATCAGACTCGGCAGGCGCAGGAGGCAAACACAAAGCAAGGCTCCTTGCAGAGGAAGTTCAAAGAGCTGTCGGCGGTCGTGGGGCTGCTGCCCCGTGGGAGGGGGTGGTTAGTTAGTGACAAGGCAGGAGGCTGCCCTGCTCCTTGGTGTGGGTGCTGAAATTGTGCAGATTCATCAGGGCTCACACTCGCCCGAGGTGCTCCTTTCTGGGATGCATAGTCGATTTACAAGTTAGTTTGATCACTTGTGATGGAATATGGTTGAAGATAATATGAGAAAAAGACTGTATATCTCTGTAGAACTGGGTCACTGGGCTGCACAGCAAAAAATTGACAGAACATTATAAATCAACTATAATAAAATTTTTTTTATGGAGTTCCTATTGTGGCACAGTGGAAACAAACCCGACTAGGAACTATGAGGTTGCAGGTTCGATCCCTGGCCTTGCTCAGTGGGTTAAGGATCCGGCGTGGCTGTGAGCTGTGGTGTAGGTCACAGACGCGGCTCGGATCCCGCATTGCTGTGGCTCTGGCAGAGGCCGGTGGCTATGGCTCCGATGAGACCCTTAGCCTGGGAACCTCCAGATCCCGCGGCAGCAGCCCAAGAAATGGCAAAAAGACAATAAATAAATAAATAAATAAATAAATAAATAAATAAATAAATAAATAAATAAATAAATAAAATAAAAATAAAGTTATTTTGAGAAATGGGAGAGAGGGAGTTTTCTGGTGGTCTGGTGTTTAAGATGGTGCTTTTACCACTGCGGCCCGGGTTCAATCACTGGTCTGGAAACTGAGATGCCACATCAAGCTCTTACATGACACAGCCAAAAAAAGAACAGAAAGGAGTTCCCATCGTGGCACAGCGGAAATGGATCCAACTAGGAACCATGAGGTTGCATGTTCAATCTCTGGCCTTGCTCAGTGGGTTAAGGATCCGGCATTGCCATGAGCTGTGGTGTAGGTCGCAGACGTGGCTCAGATCTGGCATTGCTATAGCTGTGGTGTAGGCTGGCAGCTGCAGCTCTGATTGGACCCCTAGCCTGGGAACCTCCATATGCTGAGGGAGTGGCCCTAAAAAGCAAAACAAAAAAGAATAGGAAAATGAGAGAGAGATTTATTCTGAAAGTCCTGCATGAACCTGGCTGCAGCCTAGGCCCCGCGCCCCTCCCGGACTCCCTGGGAACTCCTCTCAGGCTTTACCTTTCAGCAGGTGCACGCTGAACACTCACTGAGTTTGCCGCCCCTCCTGCCCACGTGGCCCACACAGCCTCGGCCTGTCTCTGCACAATAACTCTCTGACCCACTTGGAGCATCGGGGCCAGACACACAGGGCAGATTCGAGGGCCCACAGCCCTCTCTCCATCCAAGCGTGTGCACCTTTGGTTGTCTTAGCTTGTTTAAAACTGGATGGAGGAGTTCCGTCGTGGCGCAGTGGTTAACGAATCCAACTAGGAACCATGAGATTGCAGGTTCGATCCCTGGCCTTGCTCAGTGGGTTAAGGATCCGGTGTTGCCGTGAGCTGTGGTGTAGGTTGCAGACGCGGCTCGGATCCCGCGTTGCTGTGGCTGTGGTGTAGGCCAAGAAAATGGCAAAAAGACAGGAAAAAAAAAAAAAAACTGGATGGAAATTTTCAAAAGCAGCTTTCTTAAAAAAAAAAAAAAAAACATGGTAGTAAAGAGAATGAATAGAAAGACAAAAGCCAAGCGGCAGGGTTAATAGAGCAGATGTCCTGCTCTCATGAAACCCAAGCCCAGCCACAGCCCAGCCCAGCCCAGTGGCAGCTTAAGTCTGGGCTCTATGCTCACTGCGGCCACTAGGGTCGGGGGTGGGGGGAAATGCCACACGGCAGGCCCGCGGTGTAGCCAGGCCAGCACTGCACCGATTCCTAGGGCTGCCCTCCGCACCCCTCTCAGGTGAGCGTGTCTCCCCAGCTGGGTTGGCTCTGCCTCTCTAGTCATCAGTTTTCTCATTTGTTCGCTCATTTCCTCACTCATCCCACGTGCAAGGATGCCACCAGCTCCGCTTTCCTGGGGCCCCCAGCTTGCTTAGGAAACAGGCAGGTACCCAGGGCTTAGAACCCAAGGGCTGAGCTCTAGGACAGCACCATGCAGAGGGTACCCTGGCCCAGGGCTGAGGGACCAGCAGTAAGAAACGTCTCAGGCACCCCTTCCTGTGTCCTAAATCAAGTGGATGCTCCAAAGGCTCCCCCGGGAGTCGCAGGCTTCTTGCCTGAATCCACCTTGTAACCACATCCTTGCACTAACTCACAGTGACGTCCATGGGCCTCCCCCGAGGACGAATGAGGTCAGAGCAGCTGGGGCAGGTCAGAGCCAGGGAGGGGCTGGTCATTGGCATCAGACTTATTCCCCAATCAGGTCAGAGCCAGGGAGGGGCTGGTCATTGGCATCAGACTTATTCCTGTCAAATGCAGGTCCAGGGGAGGTCTGAGCTTTGGTGTTCCATTCCCACAAACAGCACGTCTGGGGACCCCACGTCAAGTAAAAGGCTTTCAAATACCCAAGGGACCAGAAGGGACAAATCTCCTTTAAGCCACCCCTGAGACATTTTTCCAATCACTCTCTTGCTAAGCATTGAGCAGACTGGCTCATCATCCCGCTGTGGCCTGGCCTGGACAAGGGCAGCTGGCATGAGGTCGGGGACCTGCAGAGGCTAAGCTCCCCCACTCCAACTCTGCTCTCTCACACGGTGTGGTCGAGAGGCCTGGTGGGGCTGCTGGAGTGACCTGTGACCCACGAGGGGCAGCCCAGACCCTCAGCTCCCTCAGCAGCAAGGTTGCCCCCAGGGTCCCTGGGCCCCCTGGCCCATCCACCTCCAGCCTCCAAGGTTGCCTCTCTAGGCCAGGCCCGCCCACCGGGGAGGAGGGTGGCAAAGCAGAGGGGTCACTGGCCTCTGTCCCCTCTGAGCAGAACAGGAAGGAAACTCAGGCATGAGAGCAGGAGAGCAGAGGGATGCCAGGGAGAACTCCCAGGGGTCACATTCCAAGGGGTCAACTCTACTGCAAGCAGGGGTGGGTGTGGCCAGGCAGGTGCAGGGGAGCCCCCAGGCTAAGCTTCCAAAGCTCCCCCTTGCTCCACTCCACCTGCTGCCCCCAACAGGCTCCAGGGCTCCATCAGCACCAGGCAGCGTGAGCCCAGGTACCCACCAGCAGCTCAGTAGCGCAGCGCCTTTGCACCCCACCCCTGCCCCATCTCCTGCACCTGTGCCAGTCTGGACAGTGAGGCTAACACTTTCCGGTAGGTGGAGGCAGCATCAGGGGCTTCTGCATTCAGAGCAGGGGTGGTGTGGTGTTGGCTGGCGGGGGGGCATTCCTCTTTCCGCTGGCTGCACATGGTTAAAGGGGGACCTTGTTCTGGCTGGGCACACAGCCCCCAAGGTGCTGGTGACAGCCCTGCCTGGTCCCAGCCTGGGATCTCATGTCTCCTGGGCGAGACGGCCACTCTTGGGGACCTGGCTCCCCCTTTGCATCCATAGCCTCTGGACCGGAACTGTGCAAGTGTTCCCAGCAGGCTGGTGGCAAAGACAGAATTCGAGGCCATGGTGTCCCAAAGCATTGAACAGAGACAAAGCTGCAGACGAAACTGCAGGAGGGGACATGTGGACCCCCTCATCCTTCCAGAACATTCGGCCCCTCACTGTACTGCAGCGGAAGGGGGCCATGTCAGGAGGGGAGGGGGCCAGGGCCTGGGGGCGGTTCTGGGGAGGGGGGAGTCCTTGTCTCCCCCTGGTTTGTTGCCTGGAGGGGGGCTTATGTGACACTAGTACCTGGCACAGCCAGCAGCTGCTGAGTAAACACTCAAACTTATACAAAATAAGTCACATTGACTGGTCTGTGTGTCAGATACCACCCCAAGGATATCTAACTGACCGTCACCCCAGGAGATCACTGTCACCCCCATTTCTCAGCGGTTAGGGAAGGCAGAGCCAGGGTCTGAACCCAGGCAGGCGGCTCCAAGCTATGGGGACCCCGCTACTGCGCCCTTAAAGGATGGGGGTGACCCCAGCTCCTCTTACTCAGCGGCCTTGCCCACCTGAACGTGAAGCTCGGGGAAGTAGGGACACCCCCTCAAGCAGGTCCTCACTCGCAGGCCATGGGGCCCCTCCCAGCGATGCCCAGGATCCCATCCGGCCGAGGCCACCCCTCCCCTCGGCATCACTCGGAGGGGACACCCCCTGCCCCCAGCCTCACCCACCCTGGCCGTGGTCATCACAAGTGTGGGGACAGAGGGGGACCTGGTGCAGCAGGACTCCAGGCCTCACCTCACCTGTGACCACCTGGGACAGGAGGGAGTCAGGGACCCTCACTCCACAAACCAGAGGCACAAGGCTCAGAGGTACCAGTGCAAAACAAACACACTGCCCTGGTTTAAATGTTGAGGCAACAGCAGGCACAAGCCCAAGGTGGGCCACTCGGAGATAGCACAGGTGTCACATCCCCCGGGGGGACCCGGCTAAGGGTTGGTCCAAGTCAGCAGCTCAGGCGCTGAGGTGTCACTGCGTGGGGAGGACCAGGGTCCAAGTGGCTGGCAGGAGAGAGCCCTGAGTCCCTGGTAAGCGAGGCAGGGTCCAGGCCTGCCCCTCCTTCGGCTTCTGTCCTGGTCAGCAGTCCCCCCGTCTCCTGATGGGCCTCCACCACCGAGACCAGGGCTCCTAGACTGCCCTTCCTGCCTCAGCGCTCACCTCCCATCCTCAATGCCCACTGTGCCCGGGGCCCAGTAGGGGAGGGTACCACCGGCAGCTCCTGGAAGGCCTGCTCTCACCCCAGGCAGGGCGCCCCCTGCAGGTGAGACGGCGCTGGGGGGTGTGTGTCTGTTTGTGCCTGTGTGTGTCTGTCTGCCTGTCTGTCTGTGTGTCTGTACCTGTGTGTGAGTCTCTGTATCTGAGAGTGTTTCTGTGTGAGTCTGCATGTCTATCTGTGTGTATGTGTGTGTGTGTGCATGTGTGTCCATGTGTGTCTGTGTCTGTGCCTGCATGTGTGTCTGTCTGTCCGTGTGTCTGTGCCTGTGTGTGTGAGTCTCTGTGTGTATCTGTGAGTGTCTCTGTGTGAGTCTCTGTGTCTATCTGTGTGTGTCTGTGTGTCCATGTGTGTCTGTGTGTGTTTGCGTGTGTGTCTCCGTGTGTGTCTGTGTGTGAGAAGGTCCTGAGGAGAAGGGCACCAGGAGCGCAGAGCCCTGTCTGAGGGGGGAGGCCCAGCCCCACGCTGACACCCCTGCCCCCCATGAAAGACACAGCCCTGCCACCAGGGGCCGGAATCAATGAGGCATGTGGACAGACAGACAGACAGACGCCCCCAGCGCAGAAACAAGGGGCGATGCCCCCCGGCATCTCCGTGGAAGGGAGGCCACACCCCAAGCAGGGCCTGCTCAGCACAAGCTTCCCCGGTGGGGGGACAATCACCCTCTGAGCAGTGAGTGGCCTCCAGGGCCTGCCTGCGGTGCCTATTCCCTGGTGTGCTGCCCACAGCCACCTCCAGTTCACGGGGACATCGGTCTCCATGCCCTCCCATTACCCCTGATGTGCACCCCCCCCCAACAAGCTGCCATGTGGGTTCCGCTCTCCTGTACCCCATGTCCCCCAATTTGTCCCAATGGTGCAGGGGAGGGTGCCGCCAAGAAAGCCCTCAGCTCAGACCTGGGCAGACAGGGCCATTCCAGCCAGGTCTGTGACCAACAAGCGAGGGAGTGAAGCTTCGCTCCCACAACCGCTAGGGGTCAGGTGGTTCTACCACGGACAGCTGAGGAAGGGGACGCGCGGGGCTGCAGCACAAGGACGGGGCATTGGCAGAACCCACGAGGGACCCCTGGTGACTGGGGCTCAATCCAAGACATGCCTACCCGTGAGCGGGAGCGTGAAGCTGACCTGGACCAGGGCTGGTCCCGGGGAGTGTCCCACCTATGGGAGGTAGCGGTGGCTGCCTTTGGCCTGTTTCCAGAAGCCAAAGGCAACTCAGGTCAGGGGACAATTCAAACTTGCAAATCGCTCTGTGCAATGGACTAAACCCCAATCCCCTTGGTCCCCACAGACCCGAGAACACAAGGGTCTCGACTGGGGTGTGGACGGGCTGGTGGCGGACCCCTCCCTGTCCGCCCCAGGAGGCCACCCACCCTGGCTCTGAGCCCAGGACCACGTCTGAATCTCCAGCGCACCCCTTCCACAGTGTGCACACCCCCAAGACCCCCACCCCCAGCACTTCCAAAGGCCAAGGGTAGGGGAAGGCTCTTTCCAGAACCAACCCTCCCGGTCATTGGGGTGGCTGTGGGCCAGCTTCTCCCTGAGTGTCCCCTG
Source organism: Phacochoerus africanus (assembly GCF_016906955.1). Classification (NCBI taxonomy): domain Eukaryota; kingdom Metazoa; phylum Chordata; class Mammalia; order Artiodactyla; family Suidae; genus Phacochoerus; species Phacochoerus africanus. The sequence goes on along the minus strand of NC_062555.1, from coordinate 29,886,544 downwards.
CTGGGGAGGCCCAGTGCATGCCAGGCACCGTGCCAAGCAACTCTGTACACCCACTGGGGTCGAGGAGGGGGCTGGACAGGCAGGCCAGCAACTGGCAGCCTCAGGCAAGTCCTGACCCTTCCTGCCCATCTCCTGTCACAGCTCGGTGGGGGGTGCAGGTATTCAGGGGCCCCCCAGTCCAGCCGCATACTGCTGAACACCTTGAGTTGGTTCCCCCCCCCTTTTTTTCTTTTGTCCTTTTAGGGCCATACCTGCAGCATATGGAGGTTCCCAGGCTAGGGGTCCAATCGGAGCTGTAGCCGCTGGCCTACACCACAGCCACAGCAATGCAGGATCCGAACCGCGTCTATGACCTACACCACAGCTCACAACAACACCGGATCCTTAACCCACTGAGCGAGGCCAGGGATCGAACCCGCAACCTCATGGTTCCTAGTCGGATTCGATTCCACTGTGCCACAATGAGAACTCCTTCCCCTTTCTTAAATGTGCCCTGAGAAGAAAAAGGCTGAGAGCCCCGCACTGGAAGGTCCCACTGGGGATGGAGGGGCAGAGGGCAGAGGCCTACTGTGCGTGCCCCACTCCCAGCCCATCCTCCCTTCTCCCGAGGCCAAGGCTGGTCTTGCCCACCCACTGGGCCCAGGGCGGGCCTCTCCTCCCACAGGGCCTTCCCAGACCCCTGATGGGAGGAAAGACAGGAAACAGGTTTGAGGGTCAGCCTGGGAGGTTGGAGCCGCGTCAGCCCATCCCTCGGACCCAGAGCCGCAGGCCTGGCTTGTGAAGCAGGAGTGCCTGGTTAGGAGGCAGCTGGACTGAATCACAGCAGCAGAGGCGGCCGGCAGCCTTGGCGAGCTCCTGACGCAGGATCCTCTGTGTCTACACCTGCAAGACCTGGGGCTGGAGACTCCTGCAGGGTTGACCCCAGGTGATGCAGGCGGAGGGCTGACACGAAGGCGGCAAAGGCACCTGGTACCCAGAGGGGTTAAGGCAGGGATGCTGCATTATGGCGGGTCCCCAAATGGGCCTGCAGGGCCTATGGGGCCATGGGCACTGTGCCCCAAGAATGGGCCTCCCCCACTTCCTGCAAGTCTAAAGGATGCAACTTCAATCAAGCAAGTGGGGTGTCTCCATCGCGTGCCTGAGCAGAGGGGAGGCGGAAAGCAGGGCATCAGACCCTTCGGCCCCACCCGATCCTGCACCTCAGTTCATCGGGGGACCCGCTGCCCCAGGACTCAAGGCACAAACCCTTCTTGTTGGCGCTGGGGGAGGAAGCAGGTAGCTGCAGGAAATGGGCCCAAGGGAAACCTAGGCTCCGGAGGTGCCCTGTGGCTGGGCAGCTGGGCCCAGCCCGCGCCTGCCTGCTGCCAGCCCGCCCAGGGCCGCTGGCATGGTTCCGGGGGCCCAGTGCCAACTCCGTGTTCTCCTCCCCACCATGTGCTTTGGCCACTTTCAAAATAACTCTCTGCTCTCTGCCCAAGTTTGGCCTCTTGGGTGCTTTTCTCTTCCTGAGACCTGTCCTCCCATGTCTGAAGCGGGAGCTGGCCTGAATTGCATTGGGAATCAGGGACCCCCTCCCCCAGCTTAGCACCATGGGGCTCCGCAGTTCTGAGAGCCAGTGGCAGCACGTCCTCTCCCTTGGCTAAAAGAACTTGTCTTCCCAGCAGATTCTCCCCAGCCCCACTCCTGTCCCCTTCCCAGGTGCCCAGACCCCACAGGACTCCCAGCAGAGTAGGTCACTGGTCTGAGGTCACAGCTTGGGAGGACCCTTCAGGCCGTCTCCCAGGACAGAAAGGGAGCGACGCCTCAAGGCCCAGCCACAACTCCCTTTCCTTGGGCTGCACCAGAGAAGACTCATTCCACTTGCACGGAACTCGGAACTCGGTTTCTGGGGAGAAGCTGGACCTTCCAGACAGTAGCCACCTGGAGTCTAGACTTTTCCTCTTGGAAGAGTCCCCTCAGGTGCCAACCCAGCCCATCTCCTCCGGGCACCCGGTGAGGTCGGTCACTTCCTCCATCTCCCTCCACCCCCTACCCCTGGGCCTGGAGTCCAAGAACAGGCTTCGGGGAAGAACAGGCTCCAGGGAGGACCATTTCCCTGAAGGTCAACGGGAGGAGGCTTGATTAGGAAGGAAGGAAGGGGGAGGGAGGGATGGAGGGAGGAGGGAGGGAGGGAAGGGGAGGGAGGATAGAGGAAGGGGAGGGAAGGAAGGATGGAGGGAGGGAGGGAGGAAGGGGGAGGGAGGGAGGTAAAGAGGGAGGGAGGGACATAAGGAGAGAGGGAGGGAGAGGGAGGAGGAGGGAAGGGAGGGAAGGAGGGAGGGAAGGGGAGGGAGGGATGGAGGGGGAGAGAGAAGGGAAGGAGAGAGGGAGGGAAATAAGGAGAGAGGGACGGAGAGGGAGGGATGGAGGGAGGAAAGGAAGGAGGGAGAGAGGAGGAGGGAGGAAGGAGGGAGGGAGGGGAGGGAGGAAGGGGGAGGGAAGGAGAGAGGAGGGGAGGGGGGAGGGAGGGAGAGAGGAGGAGAGGGGAGGGAGGGGGAGGGGGAGGGAGGGAGGGGAGGGCAGTCTGCTGGGAAGGGCCTTCTGCTCTTGAATCTAGACTGGCTCCCTAAGGCTCCCTCGGCCACCTCCATGAGCAGCTGTTACCCCATCCTGGGCCTCAGCTGGTCCTTTGCAGTTGAGGGTTGAGAAAACGAGTTGTCAAAGTTTTACAGCAGATACAGCACGTGTCCCCACACTTTGCTTCCTCCATCCCGTGTCTCCTCCCAGTGAATATTGTCTCATTTCTGTCCTCACCATGAAGACACAGAGGATCTAGAAAGGGCAAGGGGCTCAGAGACGCACACCTATCAAGCCCGGCCCTGAGCCTGATGCCCGGGCACTGGGCAGGCCTCCTCCTGGGCCCCTCCTGCCAGCTGCCCACCTGGCTGGGCTTGGTCTGGGAAAGAGGAAGGTGGAGCTGGGGAGGGGGGCTACCCTGCTTTCCTCTGCTCTGCCAGCTGCCAGCTGCTCCCGCCCACTGCTGCCAGAGCCCAGAGGTCTCCTTTCCCTCTGCCTGCGGGCAGCTTCCTGCCTTTCCTTTGAACCAGGGTAGGGTGTTGGCTCCCACACACACTCAGCACCCTCAGACCCAGCCCACCCTGCCCTCTGATGTGCCGACCCCCCAGGGTCTGCTCAGCAGGAAAGCTGGCACCTGGTCCCTAGGCTGCCCCCTGCTTCACCTTGTCTGTCTGCCCTCTGGGTGCTGCCCAGGCCCCTCCCTGCATCCCTTCCCCCACAGCCCCCAGCAGCTCTCCCTGGGGGAGGCCTGCTGGTCCTGCAACATCAGGATGAATGGCTCTGATCTCCCACCTCTTCCTCCTGCTTCTCAACAAAACCTGTGGACACAGGGGCTGGGAAAGTTCTGGGACCTGCTCCACAGCCCTGAAGGGCTGAGGGAGGGGCAGCTCAGGCTCTTAGAACCTATTAGAAAAGGAAACTGGCCTGGCCCAGGAAGGGCAGCCTTCAAGGTCAGGATGAGGCATGTGGAACCCCCAGACACAGCCCCTCAAGGTGGCAGCCCCCCCCCGGGGCTGTGTATTCCTCTGCTTCTTCAGATGACAGGCCCTGCGGGGGCCCAGAGGGCAGGCTGGGGACTCCCACATGTTGCTCCAAGACAACACTGGCCAGGAAAAAACTAAAGCCACTCCTTGTCCCCTCCCATCCCCTTGCAGCCACTTTCTTCCCTCTCATCCCCCAACACGCATGCGCACGCGCACACCCATTCCCACGCTGCCCACAGAACAGCTCTCCTCCCTACCCCCACTGCTGCTTCACACTTCCTCCTCCAGGAAGACCTCCACGACTAACACTTCTTGGCCCTGGCCACCCTAATAACCACCGTGGCCAGACACTGTGCCAAAACCCTAGGAGATACTGCCTCCGTGAACCCAGACAGAAGCCCAATGGGGAAGTTACGAGCTCCATTTCCAAATGAGGAACTGGACAAGGTCACCGGCTCGGGAAAGGGCAGCCCTGCTCTTCTGTGACCAGTGCCTGCACCCATGACCCCAGGTCACGCTGGACATCCGCAGGCAGCAGTGGAGAAGATGCAAAGCCCGGAATCTCATATGGTCCCCCCCTCCCGCCCCGACCCTTCAAGTTCATTGTTGTCACAGGCAGCGAAGGGGCATGAAGTCCCGCGGAGTCAGCAAGGTGCTGGGAGGGGGGGGGTCACACAGGGTTGGGCAGAGGTGATGGAAATGGGTACTCAGGGGTAACCCCACACAGCTGATCTCCCTCCCCCACTCCTGACGCTGCCCTGCTGGAGGGGGTGGGGGGCAGAGGGGGCAAGAGGAGGGGCTGAGGATTCTGTCTAGATGCTCCAAGTCAGGGGCTGCCAGGCAGTACCAGCAACCTGCAGGTCTGCCCCCTCCCATGTGCACGTGGGCCCTCTGCACGTGGGCCTTCCTGTGGCTGTCGTGTCCCCAGATCAGCTCCAGGAGGGGACCCACCCTCCCTGAGCCCCAGGAGCCTCACTGAGCCCACAGCTTAAAGGAGACAACTGAGGTCTCAGGAGTTTGAAGGCTGCCTTTCAGCCTGAGCATCAGGGCACAGGCTCCAGGGAAGATGCAGGCAACACGGAGACAGCGGCACACGGAGCGCGCTGGTCTTCCCGGAGCCTAGACAGCGGAGGCAGATGTGTGTACACCGCAAGAGCACCTGGACCAAATGGGGAACCCCTCCCTGGGAGGGGCAGCATGTGCCCTGGGGCGGGACCCCAGCATCTTCCAGAGCTCCTGCCTCCTGCACCTCTGCCTACAGCTCCTCCTTAAGGTCTTCAAATGCACCCTCTACCCAGCCCTGCCTGGGAATCCTTTCACCTGAACAGTGACCATCCCCCTCTCCCCGAGTCTGGAAAACTTGAGTCCACTGACTCCCTTAGCCACAGCAGGGCCACTTGGGACCAGGTTCCTCCTGTTGCTGAGGAGGGAAAGGGGCAGACCTCGCAGCTGCCCGCCCTTGGTGCACTTGTGCCCGGCTGCTCTGCGGACAGACAGAGGCCCTCCCCTCCATCCAGACAAGAGCCCTGCACAGCCCAGGGGAGGCCCTGCATCCCCTTTCCCCATACTCCCCCCCCACCAATCCAGGAAGCAGGGTCTGAGTCTCACACAGGGCCACTCAGAAAACCACAAGGGCAGATTGGCAGCTCCAGGGCACCGTGACAAGCTTCCATGTGGCTGGATTCCAAGGGGGCACTGCCCTCCCTGGCCCCAGGTCCTCTGGGAGAGAGAGTAGGTCTGGGGCAGGAGCTGGGGCATCAGCCTCAGGAAGACCCATCTCCCCCAGCCCCAACCTAGGAGAAGGATCTTCTGCTTCCCCAGGGAAAGGCCCCCCAGAAGTCATTTCCCATCTTTTTAGCCCCAAACACTGTCTTCAAACAAGACAATGTCCCATACACCCCACATATCAAACGGCTGAAGGGGGACTGCCTCTGCTGTAGTGGGAGCCAGCCCAGGACCAGCAGCGGAGGAGGGGTGGGGGTCCCTCACAGCCCCCCTGGCCTGGCTTACAGGTTTCCCCACCTTGCCCCAGACTTTGCCCTCTGGAGTCTGGAGACTATTTCTCTCCCCCGTCCCTGGCCCAGCCTGTGCCTCTGGGAGTGGCAGATGCCCCGTAGGGACAGAACAATTGGAAGGGGTGCCTTCGAGGACCCTCTAGCACCAGTGCCCTGGCCCCTTTTAGTTCAGCAAATACTTGTCTGACTGAAAACTCACCCTGAACCCGCTTTCCCAGAGCCCCTGGGTCCTGGAGCCCAAAGCCCTAAATCTCAGGGACCCCACTTCTGGGACAGATGGCCCCAGACTCTCCTATCCGCTCTCCTCCTCGACGATGGGGCCTGGGCACGGCTGAGCCAGGAGAGGTCTCCTTTCCCCAGAGCAGGGGCACAGGTGGCCTGGAATGTGCCCTCATGCCCCCTTCCTGCCCAGGTGGCCGGGCCAGAGCCCCCAGCCCGCAGGCTCCAAGGGGCAGCTTCCCAGGACAGCACCCCACCCCCATCCCCTGTCGGGGCTCCTTTATGAGGTTCTCTGATTTTCAGCCTGGCACTGACCCACAAACTAGTGTCCAACTTGGCCTCTTTGGACAGGACTTCAGGGAGGCCCCTGGGGACCAGCAGTTCTCAGAGAACGGAGACGGTGCCACATCGTCCCTCTTGGAGACAAGAGTGGGCAAGGCCCCTTCCTGCTTCTAGGATGCCCGCCAAGGCCACCCAGTCCCCTTGCCACAGCAAGGGAGAGCTTTCCTACTGCCCAGGGTCCCTTCCTTCCCACCACCCTGAGTAGGTCAGCTTCACGCCTGGCATGTTCCACTGAAGAGGAAATGAGAAGGAGGGAAAGGGACAGCCAGCCTGGGCCCCTCCAGCTCAGGGCCCAGAGAGCCCCCTCGCCAAGCCAGGGTCCCCAGAGTGAAGGCCTGAGACCAGGGCCAGCTGGACACCCAGCCAGGGCAACGCAGGCTCACCCCTGGTCTGGCGACAATCTGGGACTTTTCTCCTGGACCAGCCCCGAAGTCCACCTGGACAGAGAACAGGACGCCCACACCAACCGCGCAGGTGCCCCCAGACTGAAGCCACAAGACGCCGCGCAACCAGGCGGGGACAGGGAAAGACAGGCGGTACTCACAGGTAAGCCGTCAATGGGTGCAGGTCCCCGGGCACTGCTGAGAGCCCGCGCTCAGAGCAGTCGGCCGACAGCATGAAGCCATCCTCCTGGCAGCGGCAGGGGGCCGGGCAGGCTGGCGGCGGACCCGGTCGAGGGGCTCCTGGGGCCCCCGGGGAGGCGCACAGCGCCGCGCAGAGCCACAGCGCGCGGAGCCCGGGAGGACTGGGCATGTCGGCGACCGGGAGGCTGGCGGGACCCTCGGCTCTGCTGGGCGGCGGGAGCGCGCGGCAGTCAGAGAGGCGCAGGCATCGCCGCGCGAGGTTCGCTCCGGGGTTTCACGGGCTGGGCTTGGCGAGGGAGGGAGATGCGGCGGAGGAGGAGTCAAGGAAACTTTCTGCCTGCTCGCTCCCTCCTTCCTTCCTAGCTGGCAGGAATTTCATCCAGGAAAGAAAAAAAAAAAAAGGGCAAAGAACCTGGAGAGCCGACCTGCAGGCGTTTGGAAACGGTGCCTCAAAGCCTAGGATGCAGGCTCAGGATTCCGCGGGGACAGCCTGGGGCCACGGGGATTGGAGGGGCGGTGGAAGCAGCACCCCCAGCCCCGCGACTCCACTTTTGTCATCAGGAGAAACTGGGACCCAGAAAGGGAGTGCTTGCTGGTGGGGGGCAGCTCCAGAAGAGGAGGGGTCGCCCTCACCACCGTGTGTCCTGGGGAGGGAGCCAGGGGGTTTCTGAAGGGTGAGCTGTGTGGGGGCACCCTGGGCAGGGAGGGGATGGGGGGCTATGAGGAGGGGCCTTGTCAAGCTCCAGGCCGGCTATTAGAGAAGAGTGTGATGCTCCCCCTCAAGTGTCTCGCACATGGCCCCAGTCAGGGGCGAGTCCCGTGCACTTGACCCTGCTCCTGGGATGCAGCCAGGCACCCGTATGGGGACGTGCCTGAGGCAGGTCGGCGCCACCTGGAGGCCAGTCCAGTAGCTGCAGCTCAACCAGCCTGAAGTAGGACCGGCCAGGCCGGGGTCTTGCAGGTGAGTGGTGACTGAAGCTGGGGTCAGGCCCGCCTCTCCCTAGACCTCCTGCTCTCCCTGATCTCTGTCGCTGAGCCAAGCCCCACGATCACCCCAGTATGCAGAGCGGCCCGCGGGCCTCAGATCAGCCAGGGGCTGTTCATCCAGGGCCACCTATCAGTCCCTCCATTCTCTGCTGCTGTCCTCACCTCCTGGGGGAGGCGGGGGCTGCTCAGCTTGGACCAACCCTAGGCCCCCAGGTGGGTGTGACCCTGGCTGAGACCAGCCTCCCAAGGAGGGCCTGATCCTGCAGAGGTCCTGAGAGACCACGGCTGGCCTCCCGCCCCCAGGTCAGCTGTGCCTCCCGCCCTTCTGGTCCCTCCGTGTTCCCACTCCCCGCTCACTGCCTCCTCAGCAGGGGTGGGGTTGGGGACTCAGAGATGCTATTCAGCCTGCCTCCTGGAGGGCCATCTGGGCCAGCCCTGGACTCCTGATAAACACGGAGTGTGAAGAGGCTGCCCCGATGACCTTTTAACCCCCTGGGAGCCCCAGGCCTCACCTCGTCCTGGGGAGGCTGCTGATTGAAAGCCCTGCCTCTGCTCCTTTTCCACCAGGCCTGAGAGGGCCTCCTGCATCTGACCCTCATCCCTCACTGGGCAATGGAGCTGGCCTGGGCAAGCTCTGCCCTGTTCCCTGGGGCCCAGCACCCGGCTCCCAGCCACCTGGGGCCTCGCTGGATGGGCTGGTGTCCACGCCACCGCCACTGCCATGTGCGCATCACCATCCCCCCCTTCGATTTCTCCTCCTGCCTCCTCCCTCTCTAAAGGCCCTCCCTGCTCAGCAGCCCCCACACCCCCCACCCTGCTGCTCCCTCCTGTGGGGGAGGGGAGGGGCCTGAGAAAACCTGGCAACTCTGGCTGAGGATCCGCCAAGCCCCCAGCCCCTGTCTTCCCAGGAGAGAAGTCCAGGAGACAGCGACAGGCCGCTCCTCCTGCACACGGGGCAGTGGGTGAGCCTCCGAGTGACCAGGCTTGGAATCCAGGGACCTGAGGAAGCTAGGAAACTGGAGGACTGGGGGCTGCTCTGAGGAGGCCACCTGCTTCTGTCCCCACCACCCCCTGCATTGGGCCCCATGTCCAGGAACCTTTGAGGTTCTTTCATTCCTCCTGGAGGGCGGGCGGACAGACAGAACGCACTCGGCCTCAAGCTTGAGCGCATCTTTTATTCCCCACTCAGCCCTTCACAGCCCAGGCGGCATGCAGGCTGCCCCTCAGGAAGCGAGCGCGGCCTCTGAGCGACAGTGACCAGTGCTGACTCAGGGCAGCCCGCCCTCCAGCGCGCTGTTCAGACAGCTGTAGAGGTGTGTGTACTGCTCCTGGGGGCAGACGCCAGAGGATGCGGTGACAGTGGCGAGGTGAGCTCCCCGTACCTCCACTGAGAGCAGGGGCCCAGCACCACCTGGAGCTGCCAGCTGCCCGGGCCCGTGCCCCACCCCCGCCACTGTGCCAGCCTTCCTACCCCCTTGCTCCTCCCACTGCTGAGCCCAGCGGCTCTCACCAAGGTTGGGGTCAGGAGGCCACAGGCCTGTGATTGCTGCAAGGCCACAGTGAAGACGTCCACGGTGCCCTCGGCCCCTGCCTGCTGCAGCAGCCGGTCCACAGCCAGGAAGGTGCCCAGTGGGGCCGCACCCTTGCTGCAATTGACCTTGAGTTGGAGGGACACCTGGGGGCGGGGAGGAGGGCTGAGGACCCAGGGGGGTGGGGAAACCCAACCTGGGCCTGGGGACCATGGAGGGATGCTGGGCACAGCCACAGCCAGCCTGTGCCCGGGCAGGGAGGGGACAGAATCCTGAAAGACATCAGAGCAGAGCCAGAAGGGGACTGGGTCCTTCTGAGGAGCCCCAGGCCAGGCTTGGGGGGTGCGGCCCTGACAGGAGGGAGTGAGGGGTTCCGCCTCCCTCCCCCGGCCCCAGCTCTTGTCCAGGAGCACCTGGAGTGGCTGAGCAGCGTGCCTGGCTTCTCCGTGTCCTGGGAACAGCACTTGCCCACGGCAGCCAGGAAGGGCAGCAGGGTCGTGGCGGGCAGCTCCTGCCCTGGCTCCCAGTGTGGAAACTGCAGCCGCTGCACTGGCCTCTCTGTCCCGCTCCCCCTCTGGGGACAGAGATGTTGGCACCAGTGCCAGAGGGGCCAGGACTGCTCCCCGGAGCCCACCCATGCCCCATGGCCCAGCTTACGTGTGTGACACTGAAGAGGGTGCAGGGCCAGCCTGCAGCACTGTTCTCGGCCACCCAGTGCACAGTCACCCCATCTGTGACAATGGGCTGTGTCCCTGTGGGCCAGAACTCCTGTGGCCGGACCGAGACAGGGCTGCTGGTCAGCGGCCATCTCTACCCATGCCCTGGTCACAGCCGTACTCCCCACCTCAGCCCTGCGTCCTCCCACCCTCTGGCCCCTGCCCCCCTCACCTTCTCCTGGAGGCCGGGTGGGCACAGGGAGACGAGCACGCGGGCCCCGTGCTCCCATACCAGCCCCCAGAGCTCCGCGGGCCCTGCAGGGCCGGTCAGCACCACGTGGTCACGGCCAGAGGGCCCGCCCTGCACAGCACAGCTAGTTGGCCCTGGATCGAGGGTGTCCCCTGCCCGTCTCAGCTCTGGGACCCCCGGCCCCAGCCCAGAAAGCACCAACGGTCAGAGGGTATCGTCTCACCGGGAAGAGCCAGGCTTCAGGCATCTCGCCAGGGATGCCCTCCTCCACCGGAGCAGACCCCTCATGGCAATAGCCATCTGAGGGACAAGGGTGACAGTGGGCTGTGGAAGGCCCGCCCCAGCAATGCCCCGTTCACCCGCACCCCTAGCGGCACTCACCAGAGGTGGCACCATCCTGCTCACAGCCGGGAGGGGGCGTCATAGAGCCAGCCTGGTCTTTGAGGGCCTGGAGCAGGAGCTGAGAGGGCAGAGGGGGCACCCCCGTGAGGCTGGCCTGGCTCCCCAAGTACAGACCAGCCCCACCCGGCCTCAGCGCACCTCGTACTCCCCCAGGAAGCCAGCATCTGCGTCGGCTGCCCGCTCAGCGCACGCCTGGGCCAAGTCCCTCACAGGGATGGGCTGCGGCCTCGGGGGAGCCTGGGTAGCACGGGGGGCACTCGAGGCTCCCCAGCTCCCGCGTCTGGCCTCCGTGGCCCTGTGTGGATGGAGCGGCCATCAGTTGGTGGAAGGTGGGGACCCTGCACCCCCATTGGACAAAGCCCCGGAGCTGCACGTACTCAGAGGAGCTGGGCGGCCCTTCCAGGATCCTGCTCAGGAGGCAGCTATGCAGGAAGACGTACTGGCTCTGGGGACGAGGCAGGCGGCTGAGGGGCTGCGGCCCAACAGAGAGGCTCCAGGCCCCAAGCAGCCAGCCGGGCATCTGGGAGCATCTGGGAGCCTTCCCGCACTGCCCACACGGCAGAGCTGGCAGGGGCCTGCCCGCGTCCCCTTCCACACAGAGGGAAACAGAAGCCCTGAAAGATGCCAGCTGCCGCCTCCCCCGCCTCCCGTCACCCCAGGGTCCTTTCCCGGCCCCTCAGCCCTCCCCCCAGGGTGGTGACCGGGCCTGCTATGGGCTCACTGGGGTCTGGATCATGAGGGGCCGGTGCAGCCGCAGCGTGTACACCGTGTGGAACACGTCTACCGTATGCTCCTCCTCCAGCTGCTGCAGCAGCCTGGACAGGGCCACAAAGGTGCCCGAGCGGCCCACACCCGCACTGCAGGGACAGAGGGCCCAGGCCTGTGAAGGGGAGGCCCTACCCCCTGCCCACTGCCCCCCGACGGCACCAGTCCTCACCTGCAGTGCACCAGGATGGGCCCAGTGCGCTGGGCTTCCCTCGCCTGCTCCCGAACCAGCTCCACGAAGGCCAACAGGGAGCTGGGGGCCTCAGGGACGCTGTGGTCGGGCCAGGTGGTGAACTGCAGCTGCTTCACCCTCCTTGGTGGGGGCTGGGCAGCCTGGGGAGGGGGCAGAGGGTCCAGCCTGCTTCTCCACCCCCTCCACACCCAAATCCTCTGCTTAGCCGTCACTCCCTCCACCAGATCCCACGGGCGGGGTCTCGCTGCCCCACATCCCCATGCTCCCCCCACCTGGCTCCTTCAGCTTCCTGGGGGCCCTTTGCCTACTGGGAAGGCTTAGGTCCTGGGGGGCCTCTGCCTGCCGGGCGTTCCCAGGTCCTGGGGGGTCTCTGCCAGCTGGGAATGCCCAGGCAGATGGGTGACACTGCCTCTTGGGCAGGATGGGTGCCAGGGGACCCAGGAGGTGAGCCCATCCTCCCCTAGGAGTCTCTGCCCGAGGGCCCAGCCTCCCTCACAGACACACACATGCTGCAGCTGGAATTCCCGCTTGGTCCACTCTTCCTCAGGCTCCTCAGCCAGGAGGTGGACAGTGATGTGGCCGTGGGTGACAGGGGTGGGGTTGGCTGGCCAGTAGTGCTCACACAGCACCTAGGGCCAGAGGGTCAGGCAGGGGTGGGGGTGGGGTGGGCCTAGCCTCATCACTGTCCCACTTTATCAGCCCCCCAATCCTCCTTTCCCCACCACCCCACCAACATACTGCTCTCTGGGCCACCTTGTCCAGAAGCCTCTCTGCCCTGGACGGGCTCTGGTAGCCTCACCCCAGACCTCTCATGCCACCCTGGGGGCATCAAGGTGGGCTCCTGTGCGGAGCTGCGTGGCCTTATTAGGGCCAGCTGGCCTGACGTCCCGCTCCAGCTGAAGAGGACTCAGAGGCCTGTCCCAGGGCCCCACCCAGAGCAGGGCACAGGTGTGTTTAAAGCAAAGATGCAGCAGCGTGCCCACTGCCCACCCAGGCACTCCTTACCTTTGCTGCCTCTCAACACCTGTGCCCCTGTGGGCCTGGAGCAGGGAGGGTGGACACGGTGAGAAATGGCAGAGGCAGTGGGGACGGAGTCCACCTGGTCAGCTGGGGACCTACCACCTCCTGGCCTGACCCCTCCGTCCCCACCATGGCCAGTCCTGCAGGGAGAGCCTGCCACCTGCTGGCCAACCAGAGCGGTGCACTCACCCGCCCATTCTCCATGCCCACGGTCAGCATGACAATGACCCGGACCTGCTGCTCCCACACCAGCCGCCAGAAGTCCCCCAGGGTCTTCTTGAGAGGCCCCTGGGTGGCGATGAACTCCTGCGGGTGGGTGTAGCCCTGGGGGTGGGGGAGAGGAGCATGGTGACTGCAGCCCCCAGCACACACCCCTGTGTACCCCAGGCCTGAGGAATCCGTGTGCGCACGCGTGAACACACACGCACCAGGAACCCAGCCAAGAGGGCAGTGCAGAGACAGACCCACTGCTAAGGGACAATGACAAGATGCTGACGGCCTGAAGCAGCCTCCCGAGGCCACCCTCCACCAACTGCCACACCAGCTGCACATATCCCAGCTCCACTGCTACCAGTACACCTGGCAGGCAGCCCCTCCACCCAGTGACCCCACTCGGCTCTGTCCCATGTCCAGCTCCACTCCTCTCTGGGTCCTTCCAGCTGCAACGTCTGCCCTCTTTCATCACTTATCAGTATCATGCATCCTTCAAGGGACCTAACCCCTCTCCTCTGGGAAGCCGTTGACGATCCCTGGTGGAACAGATGTTGCTTCTTCATCTGCTCCAGGTACCGCTCATGTTCCCTTATTACAGCCCTTGTCACACTGCACGGCGGGTACATACCACACAGAGGGTGTCACACACACACACACACACACACACACACACCCACACACACACACTGCCTGCTCCTTGAGTTGGGAATGCGGGTAGCCCAGCTCTGCTCCCCGTGGGCCCAGCACAGTGTCCAGCACACAAGTGGTGACCTCCGTGGACGCAAGGGCAGGACACCATGTCCTGCACACAGACGCGTCTCCCACAGGCGGCCCCTACCGGGATGAAGCTGGCATTGATGTAATCGGAGTGGGGCTCTCCATCCAGCAGGGTCAGCCTGACCCGGGAGTGGTCATCTGCAGAGGGTAAAAGCCTGCAGTCAGTGGAGGCTCACGTGGCCCCTCCTCCGGGCCCCAACCAGCCGCCCACCCGCACTCACAGGGCAGCACGTGTGGGTAGCGGTTCTTGGCGGTGTTGGCAGGGTGCTCGGCCTCCAGCCTGGGCTGCTCTTTGCCCACCTCCTTCAGCTCCTGTGAGATTGGGGCCGAAGCAGACCCATGTCATCTGACAGCAAGGGGGGCAGGGGCGTGCAAGGCCAGGGGGTCCCCTGAACTTCACAGCAGCCCTAGCCACCTTGGCACCTGCTGCTCTCTCTGCTGGGGCCCTGGGGGCAGCAGAGGCCTCACCTCAAACTCCTGAAAGAAAGCCTGGTGCATGTGGGCGCGCTTGGCTTCATAGCTCTGCCTGAAGCTGTGGACGGGAATGGGCCGGTGGGTCCGCCTGCAGGAGAGGAGGGAGTGGGCCTGCCTGGAGTACAGGGTCCTGCCTGGCACTGGTGGGGCACTTCCTGGGAGCTGGAAACCAGCCCTGGGCTCCGGCCCTGAAGTGGAGCCCGCATGCGTTTTGAACAAAGTCCTCCGAGGGGGAAAGCAGACAAGGGGACAGAGGGAGGAGAACCAGGCAGTCAATAGCTACACGCGGAGGCAGGTGTGAGACCCTGAGCCCTGTCCCCGGTTCTGAGGACTGTGTCTGTGCACCAGAGGGCAGACAACAGATCCAGCATTGGGGAAAGCCTGAAAAGAGAGCAGCTTGATCCGAGCATCACAGGGAGGGAGTCAGGAGAGGGAGGCTGGGCGGGGGGAGGGAGCCCAGAGCTTTATTTGGAGAAAAAGCACTAAGAGAGGGGGTGACAGTGGCTGAGAAAGGATGGACTGGCAGGGGGTAGGGATGCTTCCCAGAGCCCGCACCACCACCACCGCACCACGCAAGGTGGCGGCTGTCCGGCTTCTTCGAGGGCGCACGTGCACTCACCGCAGCTTGGGCACGGTCAGCTCCTGAGAGTAGAGGGTCTCGTCTGCCCTGCAGGGGTGAAGGGCCATGGGAAGCAGCCCAGGGCCTCCCCCCAGCCCCCCAACCCAACCTCCCTCCCACTGACCTCTGCCCCTTCACCCGCCTCCAGTACAGCAGGCCCAGCGCGGCACCCACGGATAGGACGCAGCCAGCCACCACGCTCACCACTGCAGGGACAGGCGCTGCTGCCCAGGACACGCTGGCCCGCGGCTCTAGGGACAGCAAGGGAAGGTCAACTGGGCAGCCTCGACCCATTGTCCCGCAGTGGCTTGCCAGCCTCCCCTGCACCTGAGACCCTCTGGGTGGAGGGCACCATGACAGCCCCCCCACCTTGCAGGGTCCCAGAAGCCAAACCCAGGCCAGAGATGGCTGCTAGGGCCACCTTGGGGACCGAGAACAGCCAGCAAGCCCTGCCTGCCCCCAGCTCCTCCCGACACCCTCAAGGAAAAGAGGGTGGAGCCTGGCCCCGGGCTTCTGGAGCTGCGCTGTCCAATACAGTAGCCACGTGCCCCTGAGGTGCCTGAGCACTTGTAACCCATCGGCTCCAAATTCAAGTTTGCTCCAAGTGTAAAGTACACACTGGATTTCAAAAATTTCGTGGAAAAAATAAGCGTCAGACATGTCCTTAATCTTTTAGAAAATGGAGATCCCATGTTGATAGGGTATTTTGATATCTTGGTTTGAAGTCCATGTTGCTGGAGTTCCCTGGTGGTCCAGTGGGTTAAGGATCCAGTGTTGTCACTGCTGTGGCGGGCTTGATCCCTGGTCCGGGGACTTTCACATGCCATGAGTGCAGCCCAAATAAATAAATAAATGAAGTAAATGTTGCTAAGATCAGCTTCACCTGTCTATTTGTACTTTTGTAACGCAGCTACGAGGAACGTTAGGTCACCTATGAGGCTCTTGGGGGTTGCTTTAGGTTTCTACAGGACAGAGCTGTCCCAGAGTCCCTGTGGCCAGGAGCAGCAGGGCAGAGGGAGCTGTTGCTTGGGGCAGAACCATCACAGCGGGGGCAGGCCATTTCCTCATTGCCGCTGCCTGTCCCACTGCCCCTCAGCCCACCCTGCCCAGTGGCACCTCCAGCTCTGCTACGCAGGACGCATCCCCCGCTGGTGCCCGGGGGTAAGCCTCTGAAGGGAGGTCCCGGCCCCTATTGCCACCCCAGGACCCAGCTGGAAGCCCAGCCAGGGGCTCACCTACCCGAGAAGGCCGAGAAGGAGATGAGGGTCTCGGGGGCGCTATACCTGGTAAAGGCCACGACACTGAACCTGCACAGGAGATGAGGGTCTCAGGGCCGCTGTGCCTGGCGAAGGCCACCACCCTGAACTGGACAGAGGGCAGAACAGAGGGCAGGCAGAGGGCCCAGCCCCTCCTGGGAAACAGAGTCATGAGCAGCAGATGCTCAGACGGTGAGCAGGGCACACCTGCTCAGGACGCTGCTTTGGGTCACCTGAGCTGCCGAGCAAGCCAGCCCTAGATCCTCTTCTGCCTCCCTGCCCCATTTGGAGAGCCAGAAACCCTGGAAGTAGGTACCGAATAGCCTTGGCATTGCCCTAGCAAGCTGGCATTGCCTAACAGGCTCTGGGCCCTACTTTTCTGAGAAAAGGAAGACATAAGGGGGGGGGGGGTCCCCTCCAAATCTCGTCCACCAGGAAGCCCAAGGGAACTCTGTGAGTCAGGCCAGATCTTCTGTTGACAAAGGCATCAACAGGCCATAAATGAAACCTACAGTGTCTCCCCCTTGAGGCTGGGCCCTCACCGATACTGGGACCCTGGCTTGAGCTGCCCGTTGCATATGTCCCGGGTGTGACCGCAGACCTCCGTCCCCATAGGCACCATCCAGGATGTCGGCACAGCCCAGGGCCCGGGGTAGAAGGGGTTGGGGAGCAGGACGGCCAGGTAGGAGTCGTGTCCTCCGTAGTAGTGGTCGTACCACGTGTGGTTGACGGCTTCCCGGGGAGGCAGGACCACTAAGAGAGGCGGGGGAGGGGCAGAGCAGCATGGGCGCTGCAGCCTCCTGGGGTTTCTAGATGCTCCCACCATTCACAACAGCATCACTTCATCTTTTTTTTTTTTTTTTTTCCTTCTCTAGGGCTGCTCCCACGGCCTATGGAGGTTCCCAGGCTAGGGGTCTCATCGGAGCTGTAGCTGCTGGCCTACGCCAGAGCCACAGCAACGCGGGATCCGAGCCGCATCTGCAACCTACACCACAGCTCACGGCAACGCCAGATCCTTAACCCACTGAGCAAGGGCAGGGATCAAACCCACAACCTCATGGTTCCTAGTCGGATTTGTTAACCACTGCGCCATGATGGGAACTCCCAGCATCACTTTATCTTGCAGAATGTCCCAGGCCCCTTCCTGCACCCAGACACCCACCAGCCTCGGACACTCCATCTTACCCATGTCCGTGCTGGGACCCCTCACGCCCCTTCGAGGCAGCAGCCAGGGTCTCGCCCCCCTCCCAGGCCCAGGACTCACATGACATGTTGGTGGTGGCGATGACACCGTACCACTGGATCTGCCCATCGTCCTTGCCAAACATGCCCGGGGTGATTATCACCCCCATCCCCGTCTTGGGCTCTAGGTGGGGGGCTGTGGCCAGCTCTAGGGGGTGCCAGGCTGGGGAGGGGGGAGGGGCAGTGAGCACAGCCCTGAGTGCAGGGCCATGGGCACATGGAATCAGAGCTGGGAAGCCTCGACCAGGGTCACGTCAAGCTGGTGTGGAGTCTGGGTCAGGGCGGGAGGAAAGGGCTGGGGCCTGGGGGTGCAGGAGGGCAGGGGGCAGGAGGGCCCAGGGGCAGCGGTGGAGAGAGGGCAGGGGTAGTACCATGGCCTGGGGGCAATGAGGGTGTGGGTGGGGGTGTTGGGAGGGTGAAGCAGGAGGGCCCAGGTTTAGGAGGGCCTGGCGGGGGAGGGACTGGGGGGCAGGAGAGCCCAGGGACGAAGAGCCATGGGCAGTGATGAGAAGACAGGGAGCAGGGCACCCAGGCCGAGGAAGCGCCTACCCTGGGCAGAAGTGGCACACACCAGGGTGACCGCTCGGCTCCACAGGCCGTTCCTGCCAAGCACCGAGAGGCTGAGGCGATAGGATGTGGCAGGGGCCAGGCTAGACAACAAGACACTGCCCCTTGAGGTCTTGGCCTGGAAGACCAGGTGGGTGTCCCCTCCTGCCGCCAGCTGCTCCGCTACCACCAGACAGGTGCCCACGTCCCCCGCGGGCACCGTCCAGGCCAGGGCCAGGCGGGTGGCCTCGGGCTGGCACTGTACGTCCTCCACGGGGTCAGGCTCTGTGGGGTCAAGGGTTCTGTGTCACGTAGGGTCACTGCAGCCTGAGATGTGCTGGAAATCCGCAGGTGCTGGGGGACTGGGGCCTCTGCCCCGGGAAGAGGCGGCGGCCCCAGGAGAAACAGGCGTCTTCTGGGCCCGCACCCCCCTGGATGGAGGAGGCAGGGCACCCACCAGGCGACTGGGGCTGGGATAGAACAGGCAGCACTCAGGGCACCTGTCCCCCAACAGACACCAACGTACCCACGGGTAGCACCACCGGGTGCGTGGTGGCCTGGAGCGGCCCTGCCTGGCACAGCACCGACAGGGAGAGGTTGCGTCCAGGCGTGAGGTTCCTCAGCACGAGGTGGGATTGACCCAGCACCAGGGGATGTTCCTTGGAGAGGGGCCCAGCCTCCAAGAGCAGCGCGTGACACACGCCGTGCCCCAGGGGGCTGGCCCAGGCCAGGCTGACCACGGCACTGTGCACTTGCATCGATACCAGCAGCTCGATGGGCACATGTGGGGCTGCGGGGAGGAGAGTGGGAGGCCTCTGACCCCACACAGGGCCCTGAGTGTGCAGGTGGGACATGGGCTGGGTGTGGAAGGGTGCAGAAGTCTCAGGGCGGCCCTGCTCACAGCTCACCTCTCCCCACCCCCTGGCCATCCCCAGGCCCACTCACAGGTCCAGCCAGAGGCGTTGGCCGCCGCAGCACAGAGAGGCCCAGCCTGTGCAACCACCTCTACCTCGTACTTGGTGCCTGGAGTCAGAGCTGAGAAGCTGGCGCCGTCCACCTGGGCCCCTACAGGGCTGGAGCCCACCCGGACGCCTGCCTGGTACAGGGTCACTTGGTAGCCATCCCGGCCCCCAGGCGCGTGGACCCAGGATGCCCGGAGCTGGGTGGGGCCTTCGCTGGTCACATTTACCAGGGGAGGGGCGACGGGGGCTGCGGGGAGAGCAGGGCATGGGGAGAGAAGAGAGGGTCATAGGCTGAAGTCCTGACCCCCAGGACCTCAGATGTAACTTCTGACTTATTTGGAGGTAACTTTTTTTTTTTTTTTTTGGCCATGCCCAAGACACGTGGAAGTTCCCAGGCCAGGGACTGAACTGGGGCCACAGCAACAACCTGAGCTGCCACAGTGACAACACCAGATCCTTAACCCACTGTGCCACAAGGGAACTCTGAGATAAGGTCTTTAAAGAGGTGCTTGGAGTTGCTGTCATGGCGCAGAGGAAACGAATCCAACTAGGAACCATGAGGTTTCGGGTTCAATCCCTGGCCTCGCTTAGTGGGTTAAGGATCCAGCGTTGCCATGAGCTGTGGTGTAGGTCGCAGATGCAGCTCAGATCTGGCGTTGCTATGGTTCTGGCGTAGACCGGCAGCTGTAGCTCCAATTGGAACCCCAGCCTGGGAATCTCCATATGCCCCAGGTGGGGCCCTGAAAAGACAAAAAAAAAAAAAAAAAGAGGTCCTTAAGGTAAAATGAGGGCATGGGGAGCCCTAATCCAGGGGTTAGGATGTGACTGTGTGAGGACAGGGAGACAGCGGCCATGCACATGCCACGGAGCCCCGCCACACTCTCTGACCTGCAGCCCTGGAACCATGTGGATTCTCAAGTTCAGGTCCATCTGCAGCCCCCACCCTTGGTGAGGGCAGCCCAACAGACTAACCAGCAGGAAAGCATCCAAGCCAGACCTCAGCCCCTCTCCCTGAGGCCCCACTTGGTCTGAGCCTTGGCCAGTGAGGAAACACCAGGCCTGGTGACAGGTGACGGTGAGTTTCCCCCAGACAACAGGGCACAAGCCCCAGCGGTGCTGAATGAGCAAATGGATTGCCCCTCCTACTTAGCACGCCCCCGAGGCCAAGCCGGATTGGGCGGCACAGGACTTAAATCAATGCCTGTGGGGGTGGACAGGCTAGAGGGCAGGACCTACTGCTGGAGCCCGGGTCACCAGGTGGACACCTGTGCAAATGTGGAAGCTGAGGCTCCTAGAGGGACAGGCCAGCTCTGTGAGCCAGTCAGAGCCCAGGGTCCAGGTCTGAGGTTGCAGGGTCCTGGGAGGGGTCGGGAGGACAGGGCGGGGAGGGGACACCCCACAGAGAAGCAAGGGGCCATGGCTGTTCTCTAGCTCCACCGAGCAGGACTTGGGCTAGTCTGGAGGGGCTTCCAGACCCAGCTACTGGCTCTGGGGCTCTGGCAGGAGGGGAGGCTGGCCTGCACCTCAGTAATGGAGGCCCTTCCCCCACCCCGGCTTCTCTCTGGGGTTGTACGTGGCCAGGAGCATGGACCCTGGGCCCCACTCCCCAGCGTACACCCCAGCTCCCCACTGAGGTGGAGACTCAGCCTGTTCTGAATTAAAAGAGACAGTGCAGGAGTTCTCCTCGTGGCTCAGTGGTTAACAAATCCGACTAGGAACCATGAGGTTGTGTGTTCGATCCCTGGCCTTGCTCAGTGGGTTAAGGATCCAGCGTTGCCATGAGCTGTGGTGTAGGTTGCAGATGTGGCTTGGATCCCGCGTTGCCGTGACTCTGGCGTAGGTCAGCAGCTACAGCTCCGATTAGACCCTTAGCCTGGAAACCTCCATATGCCGCGGGAGCGGCCCAAGAAATGGCAAAAAGACAAAAAATAAAAAGAGACAATGCAGGTGGGACACCGAGCAAGGGCCCAGGTAGGGCTGGAGGCTGGTCCCGCTGGTCCCTGAGGGTCCCACCTCCCCACCGTTGGCCATGAGAGAGCATGGAGTGACAGGCCCACGGCTCTGCCTGCCTTCCTGGGCACACCCAGTGAAGGGTGGGGTCTCCTGGTGCCAAGGGTCCAGGAACAGCATAGTCAAGTTAGAGGCCACTCACAGACACAGAGAGCTTGGGGCTGTGCCACCCTTGAGAGCCACTTAGCAAGTGGGGCTGGTGAGGCGGGGCCGTGCGGGGGACACTCACGCGTCCAGCCTGTGGCGTTGACAGCGCTGCTCTCATCTGGCCCCCGCAGGGTGGCCAGCCATGCCAGGAACTCCGTGCCCGGAGCCAGCTGGTCCCAGGAGAAGTTCTGAGCCTCAGGGGCCAGAGTCTCCTCTCCTTCCAGAGCCGGGGGCCTCAGGCGGTAAAGCCTCAGAAGGAAGCCATCCCAGTCCCCCGCTGGCGGACTCCAGGAAGCCCGCAGGGCAGGAGGCTGGGCCCCAAGGCCGAGGCTCAGGTTGGCAGGAGGCACAGGGACTGCAGGACAAGGAAGAGACAGATTCGGAACAACCCCAACCCCCTCTCCTTCTGCTTCATCTGTGCCCTGCCCGATGGTCTCCAAACATTGCCAGCCATGGGCCCCAGCCCCCTCTCTTTTCCCTCCCAGGAGAACCCTTGACCTGTTCCCACCTCAGACTGCCTGCGCCTTGAGGGCATGAAATCTGGAGCACGTGGTGCCCCCTAGCACCCAGGACCCAGATCCCCAGCTCAGCCACTGATATTCAGTCCTGCAAGCTCACTCCCTCCTATCTCTCTTCATACCCCCAACCTCAAGGCCTGGATGCACATTTACCCCTCACTAAGGCCCCTCTCCACCCACCCTGCTCAGACCCACTCACTTCTCAGCTCGCACCTTTCTTCTGGGAAACCTTCCGAGACTCCCGAAGGTGGCCCCTCTGTGAACCCTAAAACCTTAACCAGGGCTGCATAAAAGTCCCTACCGTTCTTGATTTTTAATCTATGCGATCCAAGTTTCACGTGGTTCAAGATACATGGTGCATATTCTTCTCCTTGCATTTATGTTTACAAGATGAGGTATAAAACCATACATATAACTTTTTTTTTTGGTCTTTTGTCTTTTCTAGGGTCACAACCGCAGCATATGGAGGTTCCCAGGCTAGGGGTCTAATCGGAGCTGCCAGCCACAGCCACAGCAATGCCAGATCTGAGCTGCATCTGCGACCTATACCACAGCTCACGGCAACACTGGATCCTTAACCCACTGAGCGAGGCCAGGGATTGAACCCGCAACTTCATGGTTCCTAGTCGGATTCGTTAACCACTGCGCCACGACGGGAACTCCACCATACACATAATTTTAATAAACACATAAACCATCTGTTTACTTGTCAGTCTTCATTTCTAGACTGTCTTCTTCATGATTTTTAGCTTTAGCACCTCACCCCATACCTAAGAATGGAGGACAATCATTCAGTATTTGTTGGAAGGATGGAAGGATGGATGGATAGATGGATGGATGCATGGAGGGATGGAGGAATGGAGGGATGGAGGGATGGAAGGGTGGATGGAAGGAAGGATGGAAGGATGGATGGATGCATGGAAGGATGGAGGGATGGAGGGATGGATGGATGGAAGGATAGATGGATGGATGCATGGATGGAAGGATGGAAGGATGGATGAATGGAGGGATGGAGGGATAGATGGAAGGGGGGATGGATGGATGACCAGCTGGCAGGAGGTGAGGATACTTGCAGACAGATTTATGAAAGGCCCCATCTTGGCAGATACATGGTCTCTGAGTCAAGAACATGACACATAGGAGTTCCCATTGTGGCTCAGCGGAAATGAATCTAATGAATATCCATGAGGACGCAGGTTCAATCCCTGGCCTCACTCAGTGGGTTGAGGATCCAGTGTTGCCGTGAGCTGTGGTGTAGGTCACAGACAAGGCTTGGATGTGGACCTGGTGTTGCTGTGGCTTTGGCATAGGCCAGCAGCTACAGCTCTGATTCAACCCCTATCCTGGGAACCCCCATATGCCTCGGGTGCAGCCCTAAACACACACACATAAAAAGAACATAGCACACAGAAGGCAGTGTGCAAAGGAACTTGGCCCCACCCCCACCTCCCAGGGCTGGCCTCCTAGAGGCTGCGGCAGGAACTCACGAGTGCAGGCTCTGGCCCTCTGGATGCTGGAGCTGAGGTTCCCGGCCCAGGTCCACAATGACACGGTGTAGCAGGAGCCGGGCACCAGACCCCTGAGTGTCAGGCTGGAGTTATCTGGGCCCAAGTCAACAAGACCGCCCAGTGGGCTCTGGCTGCCCTCCTGGTGCCAGCTGACCCTGTAGCCTTCTCGCTGCCCTGGTGCCGGGGCCCAGCCAATGGACAGGTCATAGGGACTGCCCCTGCCAATGACCTCCAGAGACTGTGGTGCCAGGGGCCCTGAAGAGAAGGGTGGTTTGGTAAGGTGGCCTTGGGACATCTGCAGCCCTGTGGTGCCCCTGCCCTGTTCTCCCGAGCCCCTCCCCCACATAGATCTCCACCCTGAGGCAAAGCTGCCCAGGGCCAGGGCCACAGTGGCTGGCTCACCTGTGTGGCTTGCAAGGTTCTGGGTGGTATTTTGCAGAGAAGAGACAGCATCCACCTGGTAGAGGGCCCCGTGCCCACCAAGTGGGACCTGAGTGGCAGCAGGTGGCACGGAAGTGTTCCCGGGGAGGCCTGGGGATCCCTCAGGGTAGAGTAGTGCCTGGTCCCCAGGCTCCCTGGTGGCCTCCAGCACATCCAGGGGGAGCTCAGTGCCATTGCCTCGTCTGTGCTCGGCTGCAGCATCTGGGGAGGGTGTGGTCCCTGGAGAGTGAGGACTCACCAGCCTCCGGAAGCAGGCGTCACTGGGCAAAACCCCTTCCTGCTCCCACCAGCCCAGACTCACCCAGCCAGGCACTGGCCTGGGCCCAGGCATCATAGGGCCCAGCCAGGACCCTCAGCTGCAGAGTGTAGTGTCCGGCAGGCAGGGGCCCTGGGAACGTGGCATTCAGGGCCCCAGGGCCCAGAGAGATGGTCTCCACCAGCCCACTCAGCCTGAGCAGGTAGCCGTCCTGGGCCCCGGGCCCTGCCCTCCAGTGGGCACTGAGCCCTGGGGGCTGGGGAGTGAGCACCAGGTCCAGGGGGGCTGAGGGGTCTGTGGGGAAGGGAGCACATATGTGCAGAAAGCCCACGATGGCAGCTGAGAACAGTCCCAGCCCATGCCTGCTTCTTTCTGTGCTCCCTGGACTGGGGCTCAGCACCTGCTGCTGGCAGTCGCCCTGTGCCACATCCTCGGCAAGTCCCAGGACCAGGCGGTGGATGCAATAAAAAACGATAACACTTCAAGTGTCAGACCTCACGTTATTCCTCATAACACTGCCATGAGCCTCCCTTTGAAAGCACAGAGAGGGTGAGCAATGTGTCCAGAGACCCACAGCCAGTGAGTGGCAGCAATGGGTTCAGAGCCCGGGTGGTCTGGTTCCTCCACTTTCCAGTGCCAGACAGCACTTCTCGGAGCAAAAGCACAGCCGAGTCCCCACGGGCTCAGCCCAGCCTTGGACACTCTAAGCCTCAGAACCTGGTCCTTCTCTCCCCAACTTTCAGTCCCTCCACAGTGACAGGAGAGAATGCGACTTGCAGGGGTCTGTTTTGAGGGACAAATGAGATGACACAGGGAAGTAGCAGGCACGGGGCTGGTGCAGGGAGGGCTCCAGTGATAACTGTCACATGAATGTCACCACGCTCTTCTTTTTTTTTTTTTTTTGTCTTTTCGCCTTTTCTAGGGCTGCTCCTGTGGCATATGGGGGTTCCCAGGCTAGGGGTCAAATCAGAGCTGTAGTCACCGGCCTATGCCAGAGCCACAGCAACGCAGGATCTGAGCTGCATCTGCAGCCTACACCACAGCTCACGGCAACACCGGATCCTTAACCCATTGAGCAAGGCCAGGGAATGAACCCGAAACCTCATGGTTCCTAGTCGGATTTGCTAACCACTGAGCCACGATGGGAACTCCACCACACTCTTCTTCTTGGGGGCTCCAGCCTGCAGGAGGGGCACTCCCTCCAGGCCTTGGCCCTTCCCCATGGGATCCCAGGACCCCACCCCGCCCATTGTATCCTGCCTGCTTGGCTGATGAGCCTCTGCTCCCCCTTTCGCCCCAAGAACTCACGGGTCCATTCAATGGTGTTGGGCCCGGCTGCCCAGTGGGGCCCGGCCATGGCACTGAGGGTCAGCCTGTAGGCGGTTCCCGGAGACAGATGACGGAAGGTATGATTAGAGACACCCCGTCTGACTTCTGCCGTCAGGTTGGGGCCGCCAGGAGGTCTGTGAGCACGAGGTGCAGCCAGGCGGCCCCCCCAGAGCCGTTCCAGGAGGCCTGCAGGGCACTGGTGCCCAAGGCATGCAACCCCAGCTGACCCGGAGCCACGGGAGCTGGGGGAGGGCAGAGAGAACAAGTCAGGCTGGAGAAGGGGCCCCATGCAGGGGCCTGGCACTGACCTGGGCAGCAGAAGCCCTGAAGCCCAGCCACGTGGGGACGTGACGCTGGGCTGGCCCTCAGACTGGCTGCTCCCAGGGTCTTGCTGAGCCCTGGCCCTACCTGTCCACTGGTGGGTGTTGGTCTTCGCATGGAGGGTGGCAGCCCAAGTGGTAACCTCCAGAGCATACTCGCTGCCTGGTGAGAGGTCGCTAAAGTTGTAGCACAGAGTGCCTGGGGACATGGAGATGTTGTGGGCCACCATCTGGGGCTCCACTTTGTAGAGGAGAAGCTGGTAGCTGTCCTGCCCGCCAGGGGCAGCGCCCCACCAGGCCTGCAGGCTGGTCGGGCTCCCAAAACTCTGCAGCTGCAGGTCCTGGACAGTCGCGGGGGCTGCGGCAGAGGCAGAGAGAGGCACCGAATCAGGGCCAGGTCAAGGCTGGGCATTAGCTGTGTTTCTGGGGTCTTGGCAGGGTCAGAGTCCAGGCATGATCCTCAGAAAACTTCACATTCACCCTGCCCACCCCCCTTGCTCCCCTCACCCCTTGCCCCCGCCCCTGCCCCCAGCGTAGCCTCATCCTGCTTGGCCCCCCCAGCCTTCCTGCCACCGCCCCCCCAGCCTTCCCGCCACTGCCCCCCCAGCCTGCCCGCCACCGCCACCCCCAGCCTGCCCGCCATGCACCCGTGTGAGCAGTGAGGACAGTGGTGGCATTCTGCCCACATGGGTGCAGGACCGTCACTTCCAGCCGGTAGTGGCTTCCTGGCACCAGGTCCTGGAACTCGAAGCTGGATGCGTTGGTGTGGGCCTGGAGCTGCTGCCCTTCAGGGGCGCCAAAGGGGCCGAGCCGGCTGAGGCGGAGGAGGTGGCTGGGCCTGCCTGGCCCCCCGGCTGCCCAGCTCACGGCCAGGCTGGCAGCCCTCCCCCTGCTGCCTACGCTCACGCTCAGAGGTGGTCCTGGGGAGAAGGGGCACAGTCAGAGTCTCCCAACCCCTCCATCCTAAAGAAGGAGGGATGGCAGAAGGGCAGAGCAGTGGCAGGCTCTGGCGGAGAAATGGCCCTGTCCCCACTCCCACTCACTGCCCTCACGCCCCTCTGAAGGCACCTACCTCCACTCTGCCCGCCTGGACTCTCTGCCTGGGAGTGGCACTCGTCATCCTGGCATGGGGGGGAATGAGCAGAGGCTCTGGTGTCCAGCCAGGATCAGAGGAAGCCTGTCCTCACTGCAGGACACCTAAGTTGTGGGGACCCCAGGCCAGGAGCAGACTCTTCCGCTGTCCTCCATGGGCTGGGAGGGCGTGGCCCCGCTCAGGCTGGACACTTTGGAGAGGAGGGGCCCCACCTGCTGGCCCAGCGGCCCCAGTGCCCCCCTCACCTCAGCCCAGAGGCCTGGGAGCCAGAGGAGCACAGCGACCAGGACAGGGGGCCTCATTGCGATGGATGGATGCGTCTGCAAGAGAGAGTGGCCCGTCTCCGCCCCCACCCGCCCCTGCCTGCCCCGTGCTCAGAGGCTGGCCTGGCAGGGTGGCAGGCAGCGGGCAGCCAAGAGCAAGGGGCTGCCTCTCCACACCCCAGACCCAACCCCCACTGCGCCTGGCCTGGCAGGGCCCTGGGAAGGGGGGGTGGGACTTTGACCCCCAGCCTGCTGACAAGCTTACTTCCACCCTCTTCCAGCGCTAGCTGTCCAGGCAGGAGACAGTCCTGTGCCCTGGGGGAGGCCCAGAAGAGACCCAGCCTTGCAGCTGGCTCCTGACTCCCAGCCCTGGGGGAAGAGGGGGTATCTGGCTCTCTGCACGTGAAGATGGATATGGCGTTTGTGTTCCTATGGCGAGGGGTCCTGGTTACACCATAGGGGGAGTTACTGGGTGCTGGGGGGATGGAGCAGCTATGAGTGTGTGTCCCCTTCCGTGAACCACTTGTGGACAGACACAGGAATGTGTCCTAAAGGAGTCACAGTGATGGCAGATCTGGAAGAGCCATCTGGCCTCACGCCCTCACACCCCAGATAAGGGAGGGCCTCCAGGGAGGGAAGCGCCCAGGCCCAGGGTGAGGAGGGGAGCTGGGCTTGAACCCTGGACCTTCAGCTGCACAGAGCAGAGGGCACACCGTACTCCGGGGCCCCGAGGACACGTGTTGGTCCCCCCACCTCCTGCGCCTGGACCAACAGCCCCGGCCCTCCCTGCCCCCACCTGGACGCAGGTGCTGTGAAGGCCCAGGGCAGCCTTCCCAAGGGTCCCTCCGGCCTGGAGCCGACTGCTCACCTGGAACTGCTCCCGCTAAGCCCCCAGCCCAAGGCAGCTGACATGGGGAAAGGAGGGAAGGGAGACAGAGGAAAGACAATTGGGGGGAGGGGGGGACACTGAGCTGCTAGCCGGCTTTCGGACCGTCTGGCTGGGACCTGCTTCTCCAGAACCAGGGGCTGCCTGCCCCTCCCCCTCTGCCCAGCCCCAAACCTCAGAGCCGCCCACCGGCCTCTGGAAGGAGGCCTGGAAACTCAGCACTTGGGCCCCATCAGATTTTCCAGGCTGTGCATGCACACGTGCTCTCTCAAAGCGGGGGTTGGGGGGGCAGCGAGGGACCCACATGTGAAAGGGCGGAGCTCGAGGTTTGGCCAAGGGAAGGAAACACTCCACCCTCCACCCTTCACCCCCCGCCCCCAACTCACCTGGAGCACCTCACTTTGCTGGACCAGCAGAGTCTGGAGAAATGGAATGGAAACACCCTGATTCGGAACCTAAGTAGGAGACAGGACATGGTTTTAGGTTTGGGGTGGGGGTCTCAGACATCTCCCAAAGTCCCCACGAAAGAAGGGCCCGTTGGCACAGCACAGATGCCATAGCTAGTCCTCTGCACGGGGTCTGGGTCCATAGGGGGCCCCCTGTCAGCCCCCTGCCAGCCTGGGGCAGCCATCAAATTGGCAGGGGGGGGGGGGGCTTGGGAGGGGGCGGGGAGATTCTGACCGATAGGAAGCAGCCCCCCTCCCCGCCGTCCCCCTGCAACCCACGCCTCTCCATTCAGCAAAAAATACCACAGGGCTGGGTCTCCTCCTACAGACAAACCCACATCCTCCACCTTGAAAACCCCTGGGGTCCTCCCAAGGTCTCCAGCACCTAACTGAGTCCTTCCAGAAGGAGCAGGCAGCAGGCAGAGGCAGGCAGCAGGCAGATGCAGGCGTCCTGGCTCTCGAGTGCCCAGAGACCTGGCCGTCTCTCCCACTGCAGCCTGGCTGCCCCCTTCCGGCCCCTCCCCTCCACTCCCTCGACTGGTGCCAGGCCTTGGGCAGCCCCACGCCTGCCGGGAAGATAAGATAATCGCCGGGCAGGAGATGGGCAGGGTGGCCCTGGATGGCCGGGTCTCCCATCCTCCGTCCCGCCCCCTGGGAAAGATCCCCAGGGAGGGGGGTCTGCCCAGGTGCCTCTGGCCAGGCTGCAGGTGGGCGACCAGGGGCTGTCAGTGTGTGTGCGTGCATGTGAGCCATGGAGGTGCCCACGCCCACCCCAATGGACGCACATGTGTAGACATCCAGGGACGTCACAGCGGAGGGGGACAGGGCCTGGGGAGAAAGGCACTTTGGGAAGCCCATGTCCATTTCGCTGGCTCCGGGCTTGAGAAGGAGAAGCTTCTTTTCTGTCCCAAATGCCTCCATCCAGGGACCCGAGTCCAGCAACCTAGCGAAGAACAGGGCTGTTCCCAGAAGCCCCAGGCAGCCTGGCCCTGGCTGCCCACTGCTGGGCTGACCTGACTCACTGGTCTCTCAGCCGGGGTGGGGGGGCAGAGAAGGTATGGGGAGGTCCCCTCCAGCAGCGACACCCAAAACGTGCCAGGGAAACTGGGTCAGGTGGGGGCTGGGCAGCAGGGATGGCCTTCTGAGCAACCCCCCAGGCCCACACCCACCAGCCCTCCTCGCTACCCCACTACCACCCATGTCCTCCTCCCAGGTCCCAGCTCTGTGTCCCTGTCTCTCCCCCACATGGCCAGGGACAAGCTGATCAGAAGCCGGGTGGGGCTGGGCTCAGATCAAGGGCTGCTTGGGGGAGGAGATGGGCACACGGCTTCTCCAGAGAGGGAGCAGGTGAGGGGCAGCAGGACATGGGCTGGGGGGGGGGGGTGTGCAGAGTCCCCTCCGCTGGCCCAGCCCCGGGGACCAGGCCTCAGGAGCTTGGTCACCTTTGATTCTGGGCTGGAAGCAGCCCCGCCCGCTCCCCAGGTGCTATGGAACAAGAACTTGCAGGAATTCCTATGCACCTGCCCCTCTGAGGGCTGCTGACCGTGGGAAGAGGGAGCTGAGGCTCGCAGCCTGGGGGGCCAGAGGGAACCATGAGGCCCAGGCAGCCTCTCCCTAAAGGGCAGCTGGAGAAGAGGCGTGAGGAGAACGGGGGTCTACGGGGACGTGGGGCTCCTGCACTCCGGGCCCCTGTGAGCCACTGCTCCAGCTGACAGCTCCAGACACTGCAGCGGCTGCCACCTTCTGACCAATGGGGGGGAGGAACCAGGGGAGGAGCCTGAGCCCCAGGGAGGAGGAGTGACCCTGGGCTGGGCAGTGAGACTCAGCTTCCTACTGCAGCAGGAGCCCAACTCCGAGGGAAAGGCAGCAGCTAGAGCCGTCAGGGGCAGGGCCACAGCCCTAGTTGGGGAAGGCAGGGGACAGGAGTCACTCCCCTGCGGAGAGAGCACAGCAGCTGTCTGCTGTCCCCCCAGCCCCCAGGCCAGGCTGGGGGGCTGTCTGAGGCTTGTGGCCTGGCTCATACTCCAGTGGCATGTCCATGGATGTCCTGGCATTTATTTATTTATTTATTTATTTATTTATCTTTTTAGGGCCACATCCACAGCATATGGAGTTTCCCAGGCTAGGGGTGGAACTGGAGCTACAGCTGCCGGCCACAGCAGTGCCAGATCCGAGCCACATCTGTGACCTACACCACAGCTCATTGGCAACGCCGGATCCTTAATCCACTGAGCGAGGCCAGGGATCGAACCCACAACCTCATGGATACCAACCAGATTCGTTTCCTCTGCACTGCGGCGGGAACTCCTGACCTGGCATTTCTAAGCAAATTGGGCTCGGCAGGGGCCAGAGACAAGCTGACTATCCCCCCACCCCTAACACAGCCAAAGGGAACTGAGATCCTTAGTGTCATGCCCAGCACCCAGCCATGACCCCCTCCCCACCTCCACCTCCCCACCCCACCCCCTGGCCTCTGGCTTCCTGGATCTCCACCCTCAGCCTCTCAAAGCGCTGGGAGGGAGGGGGCTCCAGCCAGCCAGGGCTCAGACCCCAAGAACCTGGGGACAGAGCTGTGTGGGGAGGGCTCTGCCTGCTTCCTCCTGCCCCTGCGGTACCCTAGCTTCCTGTTCTTGATAACCATCAATAGATCGGCCCAGAGCGGGTGGCCCTCTTTCCCACCCCTCCTGTCCCCCTCTGAGACACTAGCAGGCAGGGCCAGTGGGGGGGTCGTTGTGGGGAAGATCACGTTGCACAGGTTGATCAGGGGTCCCAGACCCCTGTCCCCTCCTGCAGCCCTGGGCCTCATCTCAGCCTGAGCCCTGGGCCAGCAGAAGGGAGCCCCCCGCCCCCTGGGTGCCCACCCCCGGGCCTCTCGTACTTCAGTTCTCTTTTGCTGTCACCCTTTGACAGCTGAATCAGAGAAGTGGGCGGAGGGGGAGGACGGGATCGTTGGGGGCCGCGAGGGAGGGGCGCTCGGAGTGTTCAAGGTGACAGAGGGGCTCAGGGAGCAGGAGCCGGCAGAGCCGCTGGCCAGCAAGGGGCCACCGGCGGGGGACAGGCCAGAGCAGCGGGCTCTTGCTCTTGGGGGCTGCCCCTCAGGCCCAGACGCCGGGCTCCCAAGCAGCCAAGAAGACATGGGTGTCCCTGGTGTGAGAGCCGGAGTCTGTCCCCTCTCTGTGAGTCTCTGAGAAGATGTCGGGGTGCTGGCAGGAGGCCTGGAAGGGCTGGGACCAGGGAGGGAGGCCCCCCAGGCCCGCCTACAAGGCTTCTCTACTACCTGCTTTGCAGGCTCGCAGGCCGGAGCCGACTAGGGACAGCTGGAGAGCTGGGGTGTGGCTCGCAGCCTGGGGATGGCCTTTCAGGCCTGGTCTGAGCCTTCCCCTCGCAGAGCGAGGATTCCTGCCTCCCCGCCCCAAGTCTGCACCCACCCTGCCTGTGCCTGGCGTGAACCCCCACAGCGCGAAGGGGCAGAGGCTTCCAGGGTGAGGACTCCGAGCAGAAGCAAAGAAGTGGAAATCACTCTCCTGCCAAGGTCGGCTGCAGCAGGAGCTCTGCGTGGGACGGCAGGGGGCAGGCGGCAGAGCCCTGCCGGGCAAGTGGGCAGGGGCTGGACAGACCGGGTCGGCAAAGCGACACCACGGGAGGAACCTGGTGGTCAGCAGGGGCCCTGTGCCTCGTCCGATTCCACCGAGCAGGGCCTCGGGCCGGTAGCAGAGGTGCTGGGACGGGCCAGCCGGTCCCCAGAGGGGCAGAGGCAGGAGGCAACCGACCCCTGGTGGTGGCAGCGTGCAGCTGGGTGTGCGTGGGTGGCAGCGAGGAGGGGCGGAGGGAGGAAGCGGGCTTCCTGAAGGCTTCTCAGCCCTCAAAGACAGACCGACAGACAGACAGACAGCTGGCAAGAGGCGCCTGGGGACACAGCTGCTTCAGTAAGTCCCTGAAGGGGAAGGAGTCCCCGGCCAGGGTGGGGGGACCTGCAGAGACAGGAAGGGAGGGTGTCTGCAAAGAGGATGTGCAGGAGGGGGCAGGGGGGTCATGGGCCCAGCCGGGGAGTGGGCGCTGACCCAGCCGATGTCCCTGAGAGGGCAGGCAGGGAGCCCAGGGGGCGCAGGGGCAGGCGGGGCCCTCTTGCTGCCGAGAGCCTCTGCCACCCTCATCCCAGGGCCGCTCGTGCCTCACCTCTGTCCCCACGGGCTCGTGACCCCAACACCCCCACCCCAACTCGGACCTGGTCTGGGCAGTGGGGACTGGATCCTAGAGGAGGGTGCCCCACCACCCCCGGGCCCCTCTGGTGCCCCCAGCTGTCGCCTCCCCATGTGCTGTGGCTCAGGGCTTGGTGAGGCCATTTCCTGTGACAGTTACAGAGGCGAGATGGGGGGGATGGGCAGGGAGGAAGGAAACACCCCCAGCCTGCCTCCTCGGACAGGGACCCCAGAGATCCAGTGACCCTGGGATGGCCAGCAGCTGGGCCCACAGCCCCCCTGTCGGGGTCGCAGAGCTTCCAGGGCGGCCAGAGGCCTCCACCCTCTGATGCAGGAGAGACCCCAGGGGGTGTCTATGCGCCCTTCCTCTACCCAGAGCCCGCGGCCTCCCTGTCCGGGCCCAGCTTAGGGCTCGGGCAGCCCATCCACCCTGCGCTCCTGGATCCCCTCCTGTCTTCACCCACCATCTCCATCCCCCTCTTGTCCTTACTCTCACCCGGCCCAGCCCTGGGGGCCCCCGCAGAGATCCTGGCCTTCCGATGGTGAAAACACAACCACTTCCTGGGGAGCAGAAGACAACTCAGTGAAAACAGAGGTGCCGGAGGGCAGAAGGCTGGCCTGGGCCCGGGAGCCTCCCCCTTGGCCGGTCAGTCAGCCCAGAGGTCAAACCTCAAGGCCGAGTGAGTGTCCCCTGGGCCCAGCCTCCCCGCAGCATGGTCCAGGCCCCTGGGGGCACCCCAAAGCATACTCGCGGGCCTCGCCTTCTGGGGCAGCCATGACCCAGCCTCCACCTGACCAAGCGCCAGCCAAGAAGCACGTGAGGCTGCAGGAGAGGTGAGACTTTCGGGGGTGGGGAGGTGTCTTCCCACCCCAGCCCCTCTGCCGCCCCCTCCAGCTGGATCCTGCCACCCCAGGCTAGAAAGGAAACCAGATGTGCTCATTTGCATGTCACTTGCATGCCCTTTACCTGTGTGGGGCAACCTTGCA